>NC_046674.1:11803125-12404166 GCF_003369915.1 Drosophila miranda
TGACTGTCTTTACAATATGCTCTATTGACGACCTTTTGCCGTCTAAAATCCGTAAGATATCAAAATCACTTGGATATTGACTTGCCAAATTATTTCGAGGTAAGATTCTCCAACCTGTTATCTATAATGTAAATGTTTATAATTAAAAGGTGATTGCACATCATTGATCATTGATACATACATTGGAACTCAACAGCTTAGTTTGTATATAGGACTCTCTGACCGTAGAAAAGTACTTAAAATGAAATTGAACAATGAACTCATTTGGCACGACAGTGGTTTTAAATGTGTCTTTGTCTGAGACCGAGCATGCAGGAATACATTGAAACAAAATCAATCCGCTTATTGCATTTATGACACAAATAATAGTAGACACATTCATTTAGGTTGACAGTTAAAAATAAGCTAAGTTAAAATAAGAAGACATAAATAAACAAAAGAACCGAACTAGAGCTGCAATATCGATAAATATCGATGGGTTTGTAGCCCTAGGATCAGATGTTTATTTTTAGTGCGGTTGAATTTGGCAAAAGATAAAATCTAAACAGTAGTGGTACTCCTGAAAACGATTCAATTTTGCTTAAGATTTATTGCACCAGTTCTTGGAAGTACAGAGATTTCGTTTTTTATATCCCTCTTGCTGACTAACTACTGACTAATACAAAAACAGAGACAGACTTGTGGGAAAAGCCTGCAGTGAGAGTAAGAGAGATATCGTTATCTTGGCTTTCTAGTTGAGCTGGGAGCAGTGCTGCGGCAGAAATGGTTGGTTTTTTAGATCCAATTTTGCTGGCTGTCACAAATATTGTAACAAATAGTGCCTCAGTTCTTCGACTGATAGCGAGGCGACGTGTCTATAGACGGCTACGCACACTAATTTTTCGTTTTGTCTAAGATCATATGGTTGTTAATAATTATTTCATGAACAAATGCAGGGTCATCGACATTAAGTACAATCTAGACGCAAGCGGAAACGCTTCTCTCTGGGTATTAAACACATTCACATTCACCACAAAATAAGTATATTCCTAAACTATTCGAGTACAGGGTATACAAAGATATTGAATTTGAATTTTCTATGAGTTTTTTGGGGTCACCACTAATGTAGTAATCGAAATAAATTTTGGTCACATTTTTTCGTAAGCACCGGCAAAAAAATTTTTTAATTCAAGCAAAATAACTGTATGTTAGCGATAAACGCTTTGTTTTGTAAAGCAATTAATTGTTCGTCATGTATAAGTACTTTAATTGTATAAAAAATAAGCGTCGTTTCTCAGTTCCTATAGTTTCATACACATGTGTGAGCGCACAATAATATTGTGTATATGAAAATGTAAACAGTGCAAATTATACTAATTATATTAGGAATATACACACATATGCAAATTCATTTAGCATATTACATAAGCTTACAATGAATTACATTCAGAACAATAACAAAATTGTGTTCTTATTGTAGGGATTAACTAATTTGCGCGATTTTACCTGGAAGTAACTATAATCATGGAAGAGTTGTGCAGCAATTTTGGACATTCGAGTACTTCTAGTACTGGTAGCAATTCATCAATATCAGCTAAGACAGCATTGAGCGAGTGCTCAGCCGCTTGGATCAATTACTTGAGTGCTTTGAATAGTCTATGCACATCTGGTTCCAAGTTGGCACATTCCATAGCAGTCTTGGAGCAGTGGTCATTAAATGAAAAGCCGCTGTTTAACAATTATACGACATCTTATTTAACAAATTCATGGAATGATCTGGCCAGGTAAAATATATATATGGATGCAATAAGACTCCAATCAGGGTGATATGAAACTATGATATACAGTAGCTTATGACATAAAATAAAATATTTAAAGGGAGTCTTATTGGGCATTAAAGTACTAATATGAACGACAATTCTTTTATCTCTATATGCTACATATGTATATTAACTGGCTTAAAATCACTATCTTAAACTTGTCCTATCTTCCCATAGGGCAACCACAGTGGCAACAGGTACTGTTAAAACTCACATGTTGGCTATACTACAGGACTTTGTTACCATACCGTCCGTGGATCAATCTGCTTCTATGAATACCGAGCTGGAACAAAAACGACTCAGAGAGCATAATGAGCTTATCGTTCTGGAAAATGCACAATCAGTTATCAACATTCAGCATCAGTTTTGTGCAGCTAGCTACGATGCGTTTTCATCGCTGACATGCTGCTTCGTTTGTCAATCCCCAGTCGGGTTTCCGCATGAACAAGACTGTAGCGTTCTCAAGCAACGGTAAGAAATCTGCTCATTCTTCTAGTAAAGCCTTACCTTATCTCTAAATATTTGTTAATTATTAAAGATCTCAATACGATCAACGGTCACAGACCCCATCGCCAAACTTGTGTGTCTCAAATGTAAAATCGGATTCGTCGAAAGGAAATTCGCTAACCGATCAGCGCCCTATTGCAATTGGAATTACGGAATCAGGTATTATAATACGATTACTATGTATTTTTACATATTCAAATCTTTTGTGTTTTTTTTTTTCTTTTTTCAAGTGGAACAGCAGCGTTGCCCATCGCCGGTACTAACGTTTCATGATCCAAATCCAATGCAAGCTATTTTTGAACACACACGTGGTCCGTTGCCAAACCCAGGACACTTGCTTTCGATGAAGACACCATTTCACCGGAATGTAAAATCATCTTTGAGTTTCCCATTGTTTCCTTTAAATGGGCAGCGCCGTTGGTCAGAAGCTGCTGCTGGTGAAGTTATTGATGGAAACTCTACTGACCCTGAAAGCCAAATGAGGAGATGGTCCATGCCATGGGAAGCAACGAAGTCTGACACCAACACAGTGACGTGGAACCAAACCAGAATAATGCCAATGAATACTTTAAAGACTTCTTCTTATAAAATGTCTAGCTCTGACCGATACACTTCACATAATTCAGGTAACTATTCACATTTAAGCTCGTAAACTTTAATTACTAACCATACCACTTCAGATGGAAACTGCCCTTTGCCATCAAGTAGTCAGGATGGTCTACTAGAAGCTATTCAGTTACTCTCTATAAAACCAACCACAATGAATCAAATAAATCCTCATACTTGTATTCCGCCCACCTCTCCGGACGGCGGTATCGACTAACTTTAAACTTGGATAAATTTTTAATTTGTTGTCAATGGATGTTTCGACTTCATTATTTCATGTTTTTCTAATAGCGCTTCGGCTGTAAATACAACCAGCTAAATTTTTTCTTAGAACGAAAGGGGACACAAAAATGTTTTGATTGGCCCTAAGCCGCGGTAGTCTGGTCTTGTCTTATATGTTGTACCCGTGGCTATTATGCCTTAAAGTTCTGACTTTGTAGGGCATGACAAAGCATAAACTTTACAATGCACTTTTTCTATGCAAAGGTACATCGTGCGTTTCACCAACTATCTCAACTGATAGTTGTGAAGCTGGTTTGCTCAGTATTTACATGTTCACTTACCTGTATACAAGTACTCTTTTAAAGATGATTACACTGAAAACGAGCATTTTCCATCTATAGTATGTTAATCTACTAGTAAAAGAATTTATTTGTGCTGGTATAATGCCATTCATTATAAGTAGGTAAATCTTACACACTTAATGCTAAGTAGATTTTCGGTTTTAAAATTTAAATTATGACACTAGTGAGATATTTTCTATTTCTTATTCCTACGAACACTTATAGTTAAAATATCATAATTATACCAATAATATGATCTATCTTTCTGTTTTTTTAATGATGCTTACACATACGCACATTATTTTTACACCCAAACATACATCTTTATGTGTGCATATGGCTTCATTTTTGTTTTTGTGGGTTACAAATATGTATTTTATAAGGTTATCCGTAGTTTACTATTCGGTGTTCACTAATAGGGGGGATTTCTATCATACAGTTTGTCGTATTATATTTTTATTAATATAATATTATTACTAGATTATATAGGTATGTATATTTAATTATGTCTTTAGATATAAGTTGTACTTAATATTGTGGTATAGCTATCGATTAAAAAAATATTTTCGAAATGCCTTTACTTTAAGAGTTTGTGTACTGGTTGAATTAAAAAGTTGGATATTAACTTTAATGAATAAACAAATTAATCGTTGAGATGTTTCGGACTAAATCTTTTTTTTGCGTGACTTTTTCCACTTTGCATTAAAAATATACATAATTATATAAATAAGTGTGAGTCCTTATATACATATATTTATGTATGTATGTATGCACATATATACATATGTATATATTTAATAATTGAACCGCAACCAATTCAAGTAATCAAACAAAAATGTTGAGTTTTGAGGCGGTGTTTTGCCAAATTTTTATATTTACATGTGTATGGTATATATCAAATATATATTAAACATATACATACATTTACGCATGCAACTGTACTGTATATTTATGTAGATATAGATACATCTATGTAAATACAATATTTGGCATAAGCATGTTGACTATTTAAAAGGTGTCTAATTTTTCTTCATCATTATAGCTACAATGCAAGAGTACTACGTATACTACTACGTATGCACAAGACATTGAGCGATTCTAACAATTTTTGTGTTCACAGTGTGTATATGAGTACTGACAATTTAAAAGGATACGATTTCGAACCCCAAATGTGTAAGGATACCGGATCTTTAAGTTCTGCACAATGCAAAAAGTTTTAGAAACCTTCAAAGTACATAAGTCAGAGTATATGCCCCTTTAAGGTTTAAAAAATGTATCATATTCATATTAATATAATATAAAGTACGAGTACCAAACAAATTCTGGGCCCATGTAAGAACAAAATGCCTAACTTAACCAATGCAAAAAATGATTCGAATTAAATTTACAGTCGCTTTGGGTTCAAACACTTAATATAAATCAATGGTGTTCAAACGTGGGGAGGTTTTAATTGTGTTGCCTTTGTGACTTCAACAAATTTGACAACTTACAAATAAGCATACCATAAGATATATTACCTTTGGGAGGTATGGCGATATGCATCGTATAAAAGTGTTAATCATTATATCTAAATATGATAATATTTGTATGTAGTTGTGTATCTAAGTATTTTATATATGTATGTAGATATATGTATGTACTACGGCATTGACATTCAATGAGTTATTTTCTAAGTACATTCATAAATACATATGCTTGTACACATAGTTATACATGTTATTTTACTTGGAGGCTTTCTGACATTTGGATTTGAATATTTACAATATTTCATATTTTCGCTTACATTTTCAAGAATGACTGTATTACAAAATGTGATATTTTGGGGATGGGGATACCATATAGCTGAGATAATTAAAAATAGAAAATTATACGCGTAAAGCTTTGCGGTACTCCCGCAAGGACAAAGGAACGACCTTTTTTTTTCTTTGTCCTGTTCTTGATACTTCGAAAATTATATACATAAATGATATATGTACATATATTCCTAATCAGCATCAACACCGAGCAATGGCCAACTGTCTGTAGAAACACTTGGATATCGTAGACAAAACTTTCTATAACTACCCAATTTGATCGAGATGGGTCTTCTATTGTGCTCACCACAGGAGCATGTGTCTTTTTTATGTATGTATGATGTGCATTCTTGCATCAATTATTAAAATAACTATATTTAATAGAAGCGTTATGGCGTTATAGCTACTGAAAACGGAATGCAAGAACGACTGCCACCACAAACAATAGTTTTCTTGATAGAGATTTTTAGAGTTTAGACTATTAGAATAACTTTCTATAAAGAACATAAGATTAAGATTATTATATTCAGATTTCAATCTTGTTACGTTCTTCTTAGTGTACATACATACATATACATACGTATAAATATGAATAATTATTTGCTAAAGTTTTAGTAAGGCACCTTTTAAATTATATTTGCAAATAAATGTTTAACGCAATATTTTAAATACTGATGATAGGATTGAACACCAACACAAATATACATAAGATTATTCCACAAATAGTTGGAACTATTCTATTATTGCTTGAAACTCCCATTTTATATTCCATATCGATGTCGAGAAGAAGGTCATGATTTCGCGTATAAAATTGGTGAATATCGCTGATCTATAATAATTAGAGATTTATCGTAAATGATGTGGTATGCCGTCGCTAGTCTTAGAATACGCTCCCAAGTACAGAATTTCGTTACTTTATAGGTGAAACATACCTCATTCCATCCATATTTGTTTTTAGCTTGAACAATCGCTTCGTATACGGCATTGTGTTCCAGGTTTCTGACTACATACGACATTAAGTAGTGTGATCCGTCTGTCCTTATTGGCGTTGGTTTGATGTGGTACTCGTGCCATTTACCAGGATGTTGATACGTTTCATTCATCTAAAATGTAGGAAAATAATGTTTAATTGGTTGGCCATTTCATTGGATCCACTGTTACCAAAAGACGCCGGTACAATAGCTTGATCTCATCCAATGGGGGCACAGACTCGATTGCCCATGTTAGGTTGTAGTGATCCAGAAATCCGCTTAGGGCGGGAGAAATAAAATCAGCTGGACCCGGTCGACCAGACACTTCAATATATTTCTTAGTTCTTCCCAGTGCATTATCAGCAACACAGCTATAATTGCCGAAATCTGTCGGTTGAAAGTTGCGAATAATAAGGCTGTATCTATCATCGCGTGGGTACATAGAACGACGATCAGTGGGATCCAGTAAAAATGAATTTTGGTACCATAGCATCTGTAAATAATAAAAAACAGACCGAAATTAGTTTCCCTCGCAATGACTGTCGCATTTCTCTGGCAGTCTTTCGTAATCGCTGGGGGAGATCTCTTTGATGGGAAGAACGTAAAAAAAAAGAAAGGAACCACAACCGCTAGTTATGTTGTAATGTTAATTCTTGCACTCCGCTTATCATCTTTCTCCCCAATGAATTACTTTATTCGAATTTCCGTTTCCATTGCTCTTTACATTTTGTTTAAATCTGTCTCACTCTCTCTTCTTTAACCAACAACCCAACAACCCAATCGCACCCCTCCGCCAGAAGACGCACTTGGCACGAGAAAGAGTGTGAGTTAGAGAGAGAAAGAGGTAATGAGTAAGCGCTTCGAAGGGTTATCCACTGCACTTTCACTTGTACCTTCTGGCGGATCCAGAATCGGCATGGCTTTTTATTCTGATCAATAATATATAAAAGTAGTGTATACTTTACTTTATACTTTACACTATACATATATGTAAACACTTCATGGGCAAAAAAAATTCCTTCTGGTTGTTAAAAAAAATTCACTTCCACCAAAAAAATAATATAGCGCTCAACCCTTCGAGTAACGAGTATGAAAATTGTGTTACTTACTTCAGAACTCACATCACCGTGCACAATGCAGACCAGTTCAACATCATATCCTTCTGCAGCATGTACCCATGATTTTTCAACTGTAATTTCTGGGGGAGCTGGAAAATAAATAGTAATATTTTGTGATATTACAAAAAAATAGTATTACGATTATTTTCAACTTATAATGAGATATAAAATACTCTTACATAATATAGTTAGCTGTATGTCCATCGAAACTCGCTCTTTCACGCCATTATCTGCTGAACACTGATATGTGCCAGCATGGTGTCTGTCCACATTCTCTAATATCAATGTGGAGCTATCCGATAGATGAGTTGGTCCGGAAAACACATCTTTCTTGAACCAGAATATTGTTGGGACTGGATTACCAGAGGCTTTGCATTCCAATGTGACAGTGCTTCCTTTTCGCGCAGTGACTTGTCCATTGTGCGGAAGTGCCCTCAGAGTTGGTGGGACTGAAAATAGTTTAGAGTTGTAAAGTAAATTCAGCCAAAATGCAATTATGTTTAAATAATATTATACCCAAAATTTCAACAGTATGGACTTGGTCACGATTTTCCTGATCCCCAAGTTGGCATATATAGTCCCCGGCATCCTGCGTCTTAACTCCATTGATCTGCAAGTTGTAGTCGCCAACAATTTTAAAACGTTGATCTCTTGATATTTTTAGATGCCCAGCAGTAAGCACAGATGAGCCCTTCCTCCACAACAGCACAAAAGATCCAAGATTTTGTACTTTGCATGGCAGCTCTATTGTTTCCCCAACAATGACTTTATAAAGGTGACCTCTAGATAAAAATTTCGGAGCAGTTGTGGGTGGATCATTCTCAGGCAATATGAAGGATCCATCTGGAAAAGAAAGATATTCGGCATTTATTTGTTTATCTCAGTTTGAAGTAATTCTAAAAAATATTCAGAGCTTTCGCATCTCCATGTAGTCTTCTGATTGATTAACATATTGAATATTAGAAAAGTGTAAATATTCAAATGCATACTATAAGCATTTTGTATAAAAAATAAAGGTACAGTACTTACCTATGCAGTATATAGTAAGCGCAAAGAAATATAGAGCAAATTGCCAATACGATCTCCTTGAGTAGTAACTCTGAAATACACGAAAAAATGGTATATTTATGTTTGGATATACAAATCAGGTGCGGTACTTTCGGTTTGCTTTAAGACCTCGCAAATAAAACAATCTCGCCATATAAACTTGTAACAGGAAAGAAAATAACGACACAGAACCGGATGACATATTGGATAATCTGTGATTAGATCAAGACTTGGCGTTTACTTGACCCTTGCAGTAGAGGCTATTGAATGAGAGTGGAGAGCTCCAAAATATGCCAATTTAATTGCTTAAAGTTGCACAATAAACACAACAAAGGAGCCTTTAGTCAATGGAAAGTCAGGGAAAAATAAGTAATCAACCATATTCTCTCATTCATATATATATTGCTTATTAATTACTTTTTGAGTAAAACAGCGAACTATTGGCTTAACATCGGAATGTTGAAATTCTTGCCCGCCGTTGAGGTACAATTTAATCACAGAAACAAAATAACCGGCTATTGAAATAGAGCAGGAATATATGTGTTCAGAAATGTATATTCTTTTAATGCCTCCTTTTCTGCAAGACAAAAATATTTAATTGAAAATCCGCAAGTGGATTGGTGGAGTGGTACTATATAGATTTGTACGTCCATATATATTAAATTCAAATGTACATACATTGTACATATGCGCATATTTATATGCATAAAGAAATACATAATACGTCCTCGTATGTACATATAACCGTTAATAAAAACTAGGGATGGGTGCGGGGGCGGGCCAATCTTGCAAGGCACGGACCGACTCGGCTAAAAAACGAAAAAATATTCGAGGCACGGTGTGCTACGGCAAAAAAAAGGCAGTCCATGCGCATCTCTAGTACAAACTAATCAATATGCAGGCCTTTTAAACCCAATGAAAACTTTAAACACTTCAATTATAAAGTTGGTAAAGATATATGAATACATATCTAAGTACACACACGATACGCGCTTATGTAAACCAAAATACACATACATACATACATATGTACATACATATGCAGGCATAGCCATATATATCCCCATAATGTACATATGTATATACTTTTACATTATTGCAGACAATAAGTCTTATTTGGTTTCAGAAGTGAAACATTTGAAGTTCACAGAAAAAAAATTCCAATTAATACACGACATTTATGTTGTAATAAACATTTCTGATGTTGGGGGCACACAATTTCGTCCTTACCATTTTAATATGTATTTATTGTGAGTATGTCTTTCTTTTTCTTAACTTTCCGTTAGCCACCAGTTATTTGAATATCGTGGGCACATTAACTCTCACAAAAATTCACTATTGCTTCCTAAATTAATATCATTTTCTCTTGTTTGATGTATAAAATGGACTAGAATCGAGGACTGACAAGTATAATTGTATTTATTCTTAAAAGTTATATTAATGGAGCGCATGCTCAGTCGAGGGCAGTGTTATATCGAAAGCTTTTTGGAGCTTTAAAAGCGATATGATGCGAGTAAAGGTCTGGTCTGGCATCTTATCTGCCTCACTTATACTTGTAAGCCTCAACATAATATTGGTTTTTGGGTTTTGTAGAATATAGAAGACAATATACAGAGATGGATTTTTTGTTTAGCTGAATACGCAAGAATTGTATTTATAAGAATATTATTTTGTGTAATTTTTTTAGGGTGCGATGAGTTTAATTTATTATTTTATGTTAAACTAACACTTCCGGCCCAGCTGAAAGGAAAATCTGAATAGTCGTAATTCAAAAATATTCTTATTAATGCAACACTATTCCTTATACGTTCCAAAATGTTTCAAAAGTTTATTTATGTGGGACTAATACATTTGAATTTGAATATTAATGAGCAGTAAGTGCGTATGAGATCCACCTATTTCTTTTTCTTTTGTTTTGCCATCTTTTTAGCCATAAACTTGCGCCTTAATTTCAAAAATTTGTTAGACTTTCCAAACCATTTGTCAAATTTGTCCATGATCTAAAGATATTAAGTAACGTATATTATCAATTTTTGGATTACAAGCTTTGATGTTTTACCTTTTGTTCTGGAGGAAATATTGGCTCATCATGTTTGCTCAAGAAATATTCCAAAAATTCGTTGGGGTCTAACGCTTCATTGTTAAGCCTCATTCTTCGTGAAACATCTAATGTCTGACTTATGTTCTGTGCGATATCACCAGAGTTATATGCTTGCAAGACTCTTGCCAGTGCAGAATATGCATGCTCCTCCATATCTTCTACGTTTTCTGTCATTAGTTCTAGCCAAAGCAGGAAACTAGTACCATAGTCGCACCTTGGTATAAGCAGGACTTTCTGGAATGCTTTTTTGAATTTTCCCTTCGCAGACCATGGCATGTTGCTGGTGCCCAATAAAACAACCTTGTCAGTTTTTTTGATATTTTTCAAAATGCCTTTCGGTATAGAAGGACCGAGGAGCGTTGGATTAATTTCCTTTAGCTCAGGCGGAATCTTTTTCAAAAATACACGATGAGCTTCTTCGATATATAATATAGCTGGCTGAAAGGCCTTTGCTACTTTCATAACAACATGTAGGAAATACTTCATATTATCAGCAAATTTAAAAACTTTTTCTGGACTAAGATTTATAAATACAGCATCTGAAATATAAACGATAATCGATATAAGTCATAACTGATTTATCATATGTCAATGCATTATACATACCTAATTCCGATGCAATTATATTACAAAGTAGCTTTTTCCCACTGTTAAGTGGTCCTATTAATAAAATTGACTTTGGTTTATCAATATCGAATTCTCCCATTCCCAGCATTGATTCTTGAATGATCATTTTTATATCCCCCTTCGCTGGGCCCACAGTTCTGTAAAATGTGTTCACATTCGTATAAATGAGACGATATTAAATATTAAACTATAAAAGTACTAACGTTAAACCATCTTCATCTCTTGTATCATTTGCTAAAAAGTTGAAGTCGGCAATAAATTCATCAAAATCTTTGTGGGAAACTTCCTCTATAATTCCTTCATCTTTCAATTCTTGGTATAATGAATCAAGCGTTCGATCGGCTGTCATATCCTTGACCTTTTTCTTCTTTTTTTCCTTTTTAGCTTTGGCCTTCTTTACTTTTTGAGCCTTATATTTTGTCTTGGTATCTTTAGCCAAAGCTGCTCTAAGCAGCTCATATTCTATCCTATAAGATAATCGATTCAATTAACTTCAAATATAACTATTAAACTTAAAAGTATGATGTGTTACTTATCGAGTTTCTGTATACCAACAAAACCTTCAAAATGTAATCAGAATCGGTATAGGTACTTTTACTTACAAAGAAACAAGAAATGTGTAATATATTTACCTCATATATTCATCAACCAATCCTCTCAGCTCCTGATGTATCTTCGCCAACTCTTCCTCTGTAACCCAATCTTTGATCGGATCATGATTTTTGTTGAGGTATTCATCAATGTTTCTCCAATCAAGAGCAAATTGCTTCATTGCTTCTTCAATATTTGCTGTAAATATATATATATATAAATATATGATGTTTGTTGTAGTATAGCGCAAAAACAAACACGATAGAGTATACATATGCTCTCCCTACCTATGGCTTTGCTTGAAGTCATCTCGTAGGCAACATCAATTATTCCGGCATCTTTTAATTTTTTCCTTCGTTTCGCGTCCTTCATTTTCTGCTTTCGTATTTTGTCCTTTTGTTTCTGCTTTTCTGCCTTTTTCTTTTCAGCCAACTTCTGGCGTTCCGCTTTGGTCATAGGCTTTTTACCTAGAGTGTCTTGAAACTCTAATGGAGTCATTGTTTCATCGATGACAACTAATACGGTTCCAGTTTTAATCGGATCGGGGTATGGGTGGAAGTTTCCGGTCTTTTCATAACTGTTAAGAAAATTAATTGAATAATGTAAATATAAATTGTTGATAATGTTGTAGCCTTCCCTTCTCTGTTCAAAGTTATGCATACAAAAAGATGTCATAGAACTTACAATTCCTTAAACCAGGCACGAATATGATCGGATATGTCTTCCATCATCCAAGGAGTTCGCATTTGCAGAAGCCTTGTTCGTTCATCAGTAATTAATTGAATATATTCCTCGTCCAGCTTCTTTTTCAACATCTCCTTTTTATACATTTCAAAAACTGAATTCGCAAAACGGTTCGGGCGTTTTAGCTTTCTATGTTTTTTCATACCGTATAATTCTTCTTTAAATCTACTTCTCATTCTCATAATCTTTCTTGTCTTGTAGCGCCTCCAGCAATTTTGTATCTTACTAGCTGCATCGTCTCGTAGTTTATTTAGCCTTTCCAATTCTTCATCTAGAATAAAAATATAGCTCGAATTAAAATATATATATATTCATCATAAATTTATTTACTATCAGTAGACGGCTCCAATACATCCTTTTTTTCCTTTAAGTTTTCACATGATTCCACGTCCTTTATAAAATCGGCCGCAAATATAGTTCTCTTAACAGGTATACTCATTGCTTGATCCGGCTTGAATGTAAATCTATAGTTGATTTTTTTTCTTTGTAGGACCTTGAGAAATTTCTTTTTATCATAGTTTATATTTGACTTATACACACGAGCTCTGCGCGCCCTTTCGTGCGCTTGAATAAGGGTCACTGCTTCTGTAACTTTGACCCAATCCTGTGCTTCCTTCTCAACCTTTTCTATATCATTCATGTACAATTTGTTATCGGCTACGATATTTTGAACGTCCAAGGGACGGCGATATAAAAATTGAGGTGATCTCCAGATAACCAGATCCCGCGGCGTGAGCCTTCTAGCAATTAATGCTTTATCTATATATACGTACTCGCTCAACTCCATGCCTTTCAATTCATCCTTGAGCCTCAGCAGCTGCTGTGTTGCACTCTCAACAAGAATGCGCACTACAGCTCGTTTTTGCACTTGAAAAGTATTATGATAGATGAAACTCAACTTGTTTACAAGCTCTACGTATAGCACATAAAGCTCGGAAAATATTTTAAACGAGATAGCCTTCTCTTCGGGGGGTTCCATTTTCTTCAATCGATTCTGCTTTTTGATGAGTTGCCCAATATCTTTTCTGGTAGCTACCCATAGCTTATGATTAAGGTCAAAAGACATTGTTTTTATTGAATTGTACAAAAATTCTCTGAGGGAGTATGTATGTGTTATATATTGTATTTATTTGTATTTATACACTAAATAAAATAATAAGTCGGTTAAGTGATTTTGCATGGGTTACTTAGTACCAATATAAATTGATACACACACAATCTATTACTTATCTTTCATGAACAATCAGGGTATTTGGAAAGGAACTACAACCGCTTCTTTGTGGTCGATCTGTATTTGATTAACACCGATGAGGGCTTTCTCAATAAACAATTTCATCTGAAAATAGAAACAATGCATGAATTATGACTTCAGTTCGTTAAAGCTCAAACATATACAGCTACAGAATACATAGTAGTTATCAAATTCTGCAAGGTAACGCAGACTTACAAAATCAACTTTATTAGCGACTAACCTGAAGTGTATCCTTAGCATAAATTGGTTTTGTTATATAAAACTGATGACTGGGAACATCTTTCAACAGGCCTGGATAAATTCAAATTACATTGTTAAGTTTAATTATAATAATAATCAAGGGGTGCCTTACCTTTCCTTGTTATGTTGGGATGCTGAACATTGTTCCACAGTTCATGCAAGCGCTGCGAATAAGTCTTTATTCTGTCGGTGTACTCCTGATGTTCCAGGCTATGGCAATCCATAGCGCCCACATTGATCATGTTTCTAGAAATATGAATGCAGATAAGTATATATGTACATATGTATGTATGCACAATGCATATGCATATATGTATGTGGGTATGGGCATGCATATTGCGTCTTTTGAACTACGTACATTGCTGTATTCTGTACAAGTCTAGATAGTGCCGTTTGGTCATCTTTTTTGGGAAGTGAGTGGGAATAATCGTTACTTAAGCCATCGGAATTGCTTCTTCTAAGGGCTGGACTATGGTTGACGGGATCTACGAGTAGGTGTGTTCTTTCGTTTGGTTCAATGTTCTGCAAGACAAAGTAGCAATGCTTCTATTATTGTCCAAAAATGTCGTCATTACAGCTTACCTGAGCACCAACGTCCTCGGCGCAATGCAAGCAACTGCACACCGAAGCAATGTAGTTCCAAACAGAATTAACATATTCCATATTACACGTGCGTTTTATTATTATTTTTATTATTCAACATTCATTCAACAGTTTAATTATTGTAAAATTTAGTGATGTGAAACTATCGATGGTTTCCTTGCAGCGAGACCATCGATATTTTTTCGATGTTATCGATGTAAAGCTAGCTTAAATCTTTGAACATGTGGAAATTTCGGCATTTTTAAGCAAAATTAAGGATCTCCGAATGATCTTATATCTTATTGATATAAATTAAAGTTCATAGTTCAATAGTTCTTTTTGTTTTTCATTTAATCAATGCAATTTTCTTAAAACCATATATCGAAACTACGCAAAACACCGATGTTTTATCACCAGCAATGAAAATAAGTGTTACCATAACTTGGGTGTTATTATTATAAATAATAATATAATGCATACATTGGATTGCTATTTTCTGAACAAATATTTGACCAAGTTGGTATTGGAAAAACCTTGCCTAAATAGCTGAAAATACCTTAGAGTTGAAAGTTCAACTCTTCGAAAACCGGTGGCTGTGGGTTGCGCTTGTTGGAACTGGGCGTCAAGGTGTCATTGGCCCACGCGAAAGGTGCCGGTGACTGCCCAGTGGGGATTCCACAGATTGGCGGCAGCGATCAAAATACAAAACACGTGAAGCACGTTACACTCAGAGCTTCAGCCTGGCGGGGTGCCAGAATAATAACTACCACAGTCTTAAACGGTTGGGGCATAATCCCCTAGTTCTTTATGTTCTATGTCCTACTGGAGTAGAATGGCTCTCTTGCGGGGTGGAAATACTATTCCTTTTGGGCTTTATACGTCTGTAAACAAGGTTGAGGTAGCTCGTAAAAAACCTTTTTCAAATTCTTGTTCAGAAAATCTCTCCACCGATGATCTGAAAAGAAACAACAACATAGATACATAGGTAGTTTTTAAGATACAAATTGGTTTTCACATACCTTGCCGCATTTCGAATTCTATTTGTGTCAAACGAATCGAGAATAATATTTAATATATTTTCCGCATACTCAACTGCATCAGTTGCGAGAAATCCGTTTTGACTGCCTTCAGAGGTTTCAATGATATCGAGTAGAGGACCTCCAGACCTATGAGCTACCATTATAAGACCAGCTGCCATACATTCAACAATTCCAATTCCAAAATGTTCATTCCACATGGTATGTATTCCAATATGAGCACTTTGAAATAGCCTCAGAAGATCATCATACGAAACATTCACATGAAATTGAACACAGTTTTCCAGAGACAAATGCTTTGACAAATCTTCCATGTTTTTCAGCCTCTCGTAGTCATCTTTATTTCGGCAGGAGCCCACAATGACGAGTCGTATTTTATTCCAAAGGGATTCCTCTTGTGCTAATAAAGTTCTTAGCTCATACATAGCTTGTAGTTGCAATGGATGGTCTTTTTCTGGACGAAACTGTCCCACAGATAATATGATAACCTCATCATTTTTCTCTGAATGCGGAAGATTTTTAAGATGGCTCACTTCACAGGGAGGATACACACGATGCGTTTTAAAGGGCACATCCCACAGTTGTAATATGTGATTCTCAGTCCATGTGGAGTTTACCATAATTGTGTCAGCGCAACGGCCCATCCATTTATAAATCTAGGAATGTTGTAGATAAGGTTTAATCATTACCTTACCTTTGTAAGCAACTCACCTTTGAAAACAAGCGGTAATAAGTCAGTTTTGCCCAAGTAAGAAATGGATTTCTCGCCACGTATTTCTTGTTGTTGTGGGCCAATTGGCGACTCTGAACTCTCCTTAACATGTCGGTACTGATCACTGGATAATGTACGTAGGCGCCGATTTTCGCCTGAACCAAATATCGGAATAGAGGAAAAGTAAAAGCATATCCCATGGTATCAATAAAGACATCCGGAGGGAATTTGCAAAGCGCTTCCAATCCTAATAGCATGGATCCTAGGCTTTGGCCCAATAAAGTAAAGTGCGGATAGGTTTTCGATTCTATCCAGTTCCGTTGCTTCAAAAACACGAACTCTACGTTATCGCTATCAATTACAATGTTGAACACATTCTTAGCTTTTTCTAATATTGAATTCGGGGACGCATCTATGTCTCCCGTATAAATAACCATCTTGGCATTGGGGTACTTTTCCTTAAATGAAATAATGTTGAAAAGATGTTAACAAATTATTGAGCAAATGTGAACGGAACGGGTAGCTCTGAAGATAGCTCGGAGGCTACACATTGTAAAAATATCATTCAAAAACGTGCCTCTGCCCCAAAATTTGTCGGATAGTGCAATCACAAGCCTAACCATACAGCTTAGATAAGGCCAACTTCTTATCAACATATGATGTTTGTACATAGAGAGTGATTGAGTGCAGATTCTAGCCAGACTTTAAGGCAGACTATGTTTCAACAAGAAAAGTACCTGCAAAGCTCTCACGGCGCACCATAAGACACGCTCACCACCACCACCCGAGTTACAGTAGGGATGGAAAATGCCGACATAAACCCTATTATCTGAAGACGACGCATGCAATTTATTTTTCTTGTTTTGTAGCCACTGTCGCAAACAAATAAACGAAGCAATGGATATGGAGAGCAGCAGTAGCAGCATCCAAAGGCTATAAAGAAAACCAATTATTAAGAAACTCAAGTAAAAGTAACATCCTTTTCTCTTACACTAAGCCAATCATTATATAGTTAGTTTGTTGTTTTTGTTTGTTGTTGTTTTGTCATTATTATAACACGTATGCAGTGTGACCGCGGATTATCTATAAGACATATGGACCGTATATGACCCTCAGAAATATACCGAAAACGTCACAAAATTCAAAATATACTGACAAATTATTTGTATCATGTTGCATCATATTCCTCGCTCTTGATATTCGGTTGAATATTACCCGCAAGTTTCGACCTGAGGGTCTGAACTCTTAACTTGATTCGATTGATAAATCAATTTCCTACAATACTGGTTAACTTTAAGTTCTTTAAGTTTCATCTCTACACGCGTCCTAAAATATACTGGAAAATACTATACATATTATAAAATTTGCAAGGTGTGAGCTAGACATGGTGGCAAGAAAATCAATGTAACCTGGGACTTAGCAATAAAATATACAGTCTGCCCATCGGAAAAATACTAAAATATATACCGATGAAAAAACGAACTTAGCCAAAAACCAACTCTTCGGAACGATATATCTAAGACAAATATGGCCAGATCGGTGAAGGACACACTCTCCCAACATCGGGAGGATCCAGACTTTCGAACCGCATCAAAATCTCGACTACGAAAATGAGGCCGATTTTTGGCAAATTTAATGATGTAACCATCATGATTTTTTGCGAAAATCGTGAAAAAACGGATGTCCTTTTTTCCGATTGCAGTCAATTGGCAGGACTCGCCCGATCGTGAAAAGACATACCGCACCCCGATCGGCTGCCATATTGCAGAGATATAGCGTGCAGAACAAACCAGTATTTTATTGATATGCAAAACCAAATCCTAGGAGGGCTATATCTCAGACAAATAGAGCCAGATGGGTGCAGGACCAACTCTCGCAGGACCGCGAGGTTCCAGACTGTCGAGCGGCATCAAAATCTCGACTACGAAAATGAGCCCGATTTTTGGCAAATTTAATGATGTAACCATCAAGATTTTTTGCGAAAATCGTGAAAAAACGGATGTCCTTTTTTCCGATTGCAGTCAATTGGCAGGACTCGCCCGATCGTGAAAAGACATACCGCACCCCGATCGGCTGCCATATTGCAGAGATAAAGCGTGCAGAAGAAACCAGTATTCTACTGATATGCAAAGGCTATATCTCAGACAAATAGAGCCAGATGGGTGCAGGACCAACTCTCGCAGGACCGCGAGGTTCCAGACTGTGCAGAATAAACCTGTGTTCTATTGATATGCAAAACCAAATCCTTGGAAGGCTATATCTCAGACAAATAGAGCCAGATGGGTGCAGGACCAACTCTCGCAGGACCGCGAGGTTCCAGACTGTCGAGCGGCATCAAAATCTCGACTACGAAAATGAGCCCGATTTTTGGCAAATTTAATGATGTAACCATCAAGATTTTTTGCGAAAATCGTGAAAAAACGGATGTCCTTTTTTCCGATTGCAGTCAATTGGCAGGACTCGCCCGATCGTGAAAAGACATACCGCACCCCGATCGGCTGCCATATTGCAGAGATAAAGCGTGCAGAAGAAACCAGTATTCTACTGATATGCAAAACCAAATCCTTGGAAGGCTATATCTCAGACAAATAGAGCCAGATGGGTGCAGGACCAACTCTCGCAGGACCGCGAGGTTCCAGACTGTGCAGAATAAACCTGTATTCTATTGATATGCAAAACCAAATCCTTGGAAGGCTATATCTCAGACAAATAGAGCCAGATGGGTGCAGGACCAACTCTCGCAGGACCGCGAGGTTCCAGACTGTCGAGCGGCATCAAAATCTCGACTACGAAAATGAGCCCGATTTTTGGCAAATTTAATGATGTAACCATCAAGATTTTTTACGAAAAGCGTGAAAAAACGGATGTCCTTTTTTCCGATTGCAGTCAATTGGCTGGACTCGCCCGATCGTGACAAGACATACCGCACCCCGATCGGCTGCCATATTGCAGAGATAAAGCGTGCAGAAGAAACCAGTATTCTACTGATATGCAAAACCAAATCCTTGGAAGGCTATATCTCAGACAAATAGAGCCAGATGGGTGCAGGACCAACTCTCGCAGGACCGCGAGGTTCCAGACTGTGCAGAATAAACCTGTATTCTATTGATATGCAAAACCAAATCCTTGGAAGGCTATATCTCAGACAAATAGAGCCAGATGGGTGCAGGACCAACTCTCGCAGGACCGCGAGGTTCCAGACTGTCGAGCGACATCAAAATCTCGACTACGAAAATGAGCCCGATTTTTGGCAAATTTAATGATGTAACCATCAAGATTTTTTGCGAAAATCGTGAAAAAACGGATGTCCTTTTTTCCGATTGCAGTCGATTGGCAGGACTCGCCCGATCGTGAAAAGACATACCGCACCCCGATCGGCTGCCATATTGCAGAGATATAGCGTGCAGAACAAACCAGTATTTTATTGATATGCAAAACCAAATCCTAGGAGGGCTATATCTCAGACAAATAGAGCCAGATGGGTGCAGGACCAACTCTCGCAGGACCGCGAGGTTCCAGACTGTCGAGCGGCATCAAAATCTCGACTACGAAAATGAGCCCGTTTTTTGGCAAATTTAATGATGTAACCATCAAGATTTTTTGCGAAAATCGTGAAAAAACGGATGTCCTTTTTTCCGATTGCAGTCAATTGGCAGGACTCGCCCGATCGTGAAAAGGCATACCGCACACCGATCGGCTGCCATATTGCAGAGATATAGCGTGCAGAACAAACCAGTATTTTATTGATATGCAAAACCAAATCCTAGGAGGGCTATATCTCAGACAAATAGAGCCAGATGGGTGCAGGACCAACTCTCGCAGGACCGCGAGGTTCCAGACTGTGCAGAATAAACCAGTATTCTATTGATATGCAAAACCAAATCCTTGGAAGGCTATATCTCAGACAAATAGAGCCAGATGGGTGCAGGACCAACTCTCGCAGGACCTCGAGGTTCCAGACTGTCGAGCGGCATCAAAATCTCGACTACGAAAATGAGCCCGATTTTTGGCAAATTTAATGATGTAACCATCAAGATTTTTTGCGAAAATCGTGAAAAAACGGATGTCCTTTTTTTGCGATTGCAGTCGATTGGCAGGACTCGCCCGATCGTGAAAAGACATACCGCACCCCGATCGGCTGCCATATTGCAGAGATATAGCGTGCAGAACAATCCAGTATTTTATTGATATGCAAAACCAAATCCTAGGAGGGCTATATCTCAGACAAATAGAGCCAGATGGGTGCAGGACCAACTCTCGCAGGACCGCGAGGTTCCAGACTGTGCAGAATAAACCAGTATTCTATTGATATGCAAAACCAAATCCTTGGAATGCTATATCTCAGACAAATAATGCCAGATGGGTGCAGGACCAACTCTCGCAGGACCGCGACGTTCCAGACTGTGCAGAATAAACCAGTATTTTATTGATATGCAAAACCAAATCCTAGGAGGGCTATATCTCAGACAAATAGAGCCAGATGGGTGCAGGACCAACTCTCGCAGGACCTCGAGGTTCCAACCTGTCGAGCGGCATCAAAATCTCGACTACGAAAATGAGGCCGATTTTTGGCAAATTTAATGATGTAACCATCAAGATTTTTTGCGAAAATCGTGAAAAAACGGATGTCCTTTTTTTGCGATTGCAGTCGATTGGCAGGACTCGCCCGATCGTGAAAAGACATACCGCACCCCGATCGGCTGCCATATTGCAGAGATAAAGCGTGCAGAAGAAACCAGTATTCTATTGATATGCAAAACCAAATCCTTGGAAGGCTATATCTCAGACAAATAGAGCCAGATGGGTGCAGGACCAACTCTCGCAGGACCGCGAGGTTCCAGACTGTGCAGAATAAACCTGTATTCTATTGATATGCAAAACCAAATCCTTGGAAGGCTATATCTCAGACAAATAGAGCCAGATGGGTGCAGGACCAACTCTCGCAGGACCGCGAGGTTCCAGACTGTCGAGCGGCATCAAAATCTCGACCTTGAAAATGGCAGGATATAGCAGAGATATAGCGTGCAAAAAATAAAACCAATATTTAATTATTTGCCCAACTAAGAGTTCGGGAGGGTCTATCTCGGCGAAATATGTCTAGATCGGCGAAGAGCCTACTTTCCCAGGATCGTTCGGCATCAAATCCACCTTTCCAATCAGCTCGCCGTCCGCAGCTCCTCCGTGGGTGATTCCACCGTAATTCCTCATCCTATCCTGGGTCTTCCTGCGGGCTATAGCCATGATGAAACTGCTGTGTCGCTAAGTCAAAGGGGCGTCCCCTCCGCTGCAGCAGGGACCAGTGATCGACAGTGGAATGGTTGATTCACGCCCACGAGAAATGTTAGTCGTACCCGATTTTCCCCCGCCCGACGGAGCGCTATCCAAGCATCGTACCTAAGAAGCCATCGTCATCCTTCGACCTGGCTATGGCAACCAAGGCAGGAATTACGCAGACTACTAGACTCGATCTCGTTGCTGTTAGTTTTAAGGATATCAATGTTTTCCACTTGTTTATATATTTATACTAGGTTAAGTTATGATGAATAAAACTATTGAAAAATCATCCTTGCTCTATCCTGTATAGGGGAATCTATTCCGATTAAAAAAGGGCGTGTCACGCC
Organism: Drosophila miranda; assembly: GCF_003369915.1. Classification (NCBI taxonomy): domain Eukaryota; kingdom Metazoa; phylum Arthropoda; class Insecta; order Diptera; family Drosophilidae; genus Drosophila; species Drosophila miranda. Next base: position 11,825,037 of record NC_046674.1, read on the forward strand.
CCAATCGGTTCGCAAATAGCGGAGAAAACTAAATATTTTTGATTGGGGAAAATGTCCTTGATCCTTGAAAAGGACTCCATTAATTCAGGGACATTTTTCCGATCACAGGAAGCCGTCTCACGTTTCGATCAGGATACAAATAGCCTAGAAACTAAATATGTCTAGTTGTGATTTTGGAGTCCTTACCGAAGGATGAAGGGCATTTTTCTGATCCCGACGGGCCATGGCACGAACCGATCGGGCCACAAATAAGGGAGAAAACAACAAAAGTTGTTGTTGTTAACAACAACAGTACAACAATTTGTTGTACAGCAACTTTAAACTTGCGACCGCTCAAATGGGCAAAAACGAGAATTTCAAATCTGGGACACCAGGCTAACAGAAATCAGCAGAAGGTCGTTTGATTTTTAAAATTTTTTCTAAAATGTTATCAATGCTCCTCTGCTTGACTTTTGCAAGAACCTTTTGCAAATGGTTTAATAATCTCACGAAAATTTGGTGCATACTTCGTTCTTGCATACTCTTACTCTTCTTACTCTTATTTTCAGGCGTATGGAATTGTTTAATTTTTTTAGTTTTATTAAGCAGAAACAATAAAAATCAAAAGTAATAACTATACAATATTTTATTGAATAATTATTATTATAAATATTATTCTTGGTTTTTATTGAATAATTATTATTCTTGATTTTTATTGAATAATTATTATTATAATTGTTATTCTTGATTTTTATTGAATAACTATTATTATAATTGGTATTCTTGATTTTTATTGAATAACTATTATTATAATTGTTATTCTTGATTTTTATTAAATAACTATTATTATAATTGTTATCTTGATTTTTATTGAATAATTATTATGATAATTGTTATTCTTGATTTTTATTGAATAACTATTATTATAATTGTTATTCTTGATTTTTATTGAATAACTATTATTATAATTGTTATTCTTGATTTTTATTGAATAACTATTATTATAATTGTTATTCTTGATCTTAATTGTTATTCTTGATTTTTATTGAATAACTATTATTATAATTGTTATTCTTGATTTTTATTGAATAATTATTATTATAATTGTTATTCTTGATTTTTATTGAATAACTATTATTATAATTGTTATTCTTGATTTTTATTGAATAATTATTATTATAATTGTTATTCTTGATTTTTATTAAATAACTATTATTATAATTGTTATCTTGATTTTTATTGAATAATTATTATGATAACTGTTATTCTTGATTTTTATTGAATAACTATTATTATAATTGTTATTCTTGATTTTTATTAAATAACTATTATTATAATTGTTATTCTTGATTTTTATTGAATAACTATTATTATAATTGTTATTCTTGATTTTTATTGAATAATTATTATGATAACTGTTATTCTTGATTTTTATTGAATAACTATTATTATAATTGTTATTCTTGATTTTTATTGAATAACTATTATTAAAATTGTTATTCTTGATTTTTATTGAATAACTATTATTATAATTGTTATTCTTGATTTTTATTGAATAACTATTATTATAATTGTTATTCTTGATTTTTATTGAATAACTATTATTATAATTGTTATTCTTGATTTTTATTAAATAACTATTATTATAATTGTTATCTTGATTTTTATTGAATAATTATTATGATAATTGTTATTCTTGATTTTTATTGAATAACTATTATTATAATTGTTATTCTTGATTTTTATTGAATAACTATTATTATAATTGTTATTCTTGATTTTTATTGAATAACTATTATTATAATTGTTATTCTTGATTTTTATTGAATAACTATTATTATTATTGAAAAAACGTAAAAATAAAATTAAAAGGAATTTAAAAAAACCAGCGGCCCTCTGCTATTTCTGTTTGCCTGGTATCCCAGACCTGAAATTCTCGTTTTTTGCCAATTTATTGGTCGTAGGTTGAGAGTTGTTGTTGTACAATAATTGACAACAACATCTTTTCTTGTTTTATACGTTATTGATCCTTCGATGAGGACCCCAACAGCCTCTACCTTGCATATTTAGTTTTCTCAGCTTTTTGTGGCCTGATCGGGACGTGCGAAGGCTTTCTGTGATCGGAAAAATTTCCCTGATTTGCTGGAGTCCTTATCAAGGATCAAGGATATTTTCTCAAGACATGTCTTGTCTATCTTGTTTTCTCCCTTATTTGTGGCCCGATCGGAGCGTGCCATGGCTCCCCGTGATCAAACAAATTTCCTTGATCCTTCGGTAAGGACCCAAACAGTCCCTACCATCCATATTTAGTCAGCTATTTGTGGCCTGATCAGGACGTGCGACGGCTTCCTGTGATCGGAAAAATGTCCCTGATTTGCTGGAGTCCTTATCAAGGACCACGGATCAAGGATATTTTTCCCCTTATACAGGATACAGCAAGGATGATTTTTCAATAGTTTTATTCGTCATAACTTAACCTAGTATCTTATCTATATATATAAAAAAATGTAAAATATTTATATCCTTAAACCTAATAACAACAAGATCTATCCAGAGTCTAGTAGACCGCGTAGTTTCAGCCTTGGTTGCCATAGCCAAAGTCCTTGAGATAGTTGTCGATGGCCAGGTCGAAGGAGGACGATGGCTTTTTATGTTCTGATCTTGCAAGGGGTGCGCTTCTGTCCTGCTGGGATACGATTCTGTCTGGCTGGGATAAGCCTCGATCTGCCTCGAATGCACCTCGGTAATGCTTAGACAGGACTCCGTCTGGCGTGGGAAATCGGACACGACTCGGTTTGTGGCAAAGCGTAAGTCCTCTGTGAAGAAAGATATATTTTAAAATATGTAAAATTATATACTTATTCACTTACGCGTCTCGAAGCAAAGGCCCAACGTTTGATTCGGCGGCGTATGAATGGGTGTGGCTGACATATCCCATGGGCGTTAACCAATATTTCCACCGTCGGTCACTGCTGCAGCAGACAGGAAACCACTTTGTCGACTCAGCGACACAGCGCAGGGAAGAGGGCCATTGCAAGTCCACAGCATCGCCCAACATTAATTATGTCCCGAGGGACGCATGGCATTGTGGCCCCGTGCGCAGGAGCCGACGGGGACTTTCCGATGTCAGCCGGTCAGGTGCTTGGAGTGGACAGCCGTCATCGAGCACACACTCGCTCATATAAACCGGAAGACCAGAAGTTGAATAACAGTTTAATAGCCGTTTATGTCCAGAAAGACGAGACGTCCAATAGAGCTGAAGGGAATACAAAAATAAAAGAAAAAACAGTCAATGAGAAAGATAATTTGGGGGTGAACCAATGAAAACATACCCGGTCAAAGCTGATGAGGTAAAGCATGATACAGGAGGGAAGACGATGACGGTGATGTATGCACCTGCGAGGCACGTCGTACGTCATACGTCGAAAAAAGTGCAAGTGAATAAATAATGTACCAGCTGCTGGCGCGATGCACCGGAGAGCGCCCGGTTCAAAAAAAAAAGCGCCCGGTTCACGCGCGACACCCGATTTAAAGTGGGAAAATCACCGGAGCGGCGCAGGAAACGGAAAAGTGAAGGTTAAATGCTCAGGCCGCTTATCCAGGCAAATATATCATGAAATATACTCTCAGAAGGAATAAACAATTCTTAATCTCTACTGGGAGCTGGGATCATCTTGATGACGCGGCGGTAGACGAGCGCCAGAGCCGAGGACCCTGGGATCTAATCTAGAAAGTTCGTTTCCGAAATATGCATGTGACTGCATGCTTTTCGAAAATAGCAAACTCTTTTGCAGTTAGTCAGTTAGCTTAGTCTAATGTCGTACGCCTATAATCGATGCGATAGTTTTTAAGTTTTTTAAAGCGCGTCACTGTAACATAAATTAGTTATATTAAAAAAATTAATATATAAATATAGAACGAGCTGGTTTAAAGATTTATTTTATAGCTTTAAATAATATTATCTTGAAAGTATTCTTCATATAAGGATATCACTATACACAGGAGCTGACGTTATTGGATCTATCGATCGTCCAGTTTGTTCTGGTCAGGAGCCAGGTCAGGCTCTAGCTGGTCTCGTCCATTGCTGGTACTGCTGGCTGCGACGTACTCCACCCATCACGTAGGTATAGAGGGCTATGATTCTAATATTTAGTAAGCCCCTTCTGTTTATGCGTTTTTTATTGAAAATATATAACCAAAGTTTTCTTATAGAAAAAGTAGTATCTAAAGAATTAAATAATTTCTATAAAATGTAGTTCTTCTTATATTTATTCATAGAATTTAAATTATATTTTTGTTTGTTGTTGTGGTAAAAATTCTTCTTGATCGGAATCTTCAATTTCACAGAGTCGAACTGAAATATTGCTATTGGATCCAATTTCACCGACAGCGCATGGAAAAAGGTATACTTCCTCAGAGTTCTCTGTTATATATATTGGATAGTTTTGAATTAATTGATGACATTTAAAGGACTTATTTGCACTTAAACGTACCACTCATCGTTCTTTTGGTATCCTTTCTTTTTATTTCCTTTCTTGAAATAAGCCCGTCGGTGACGGAGCTTTCCCCATCCGTTTCACTTGGAAAATGCATTGGGGGCAAATATGAATCGGGATGTCTTAAATATGCTTCGCCTGTCAATGAGAAAGAAAAATTTAGTTAAGTCACCTTACTTTGAAAGTATGTGTTATGTATGTGAATAAACAAAACAAAACTACCTGTATTTAATTTGTAGTCTTCATTCTCGATATTATTAAAAGAACTCAGTCTCGAAAGGGGCAGATTAGTTAATCTCGGCAACATATACGATTGAATGCAACTGTCCGCCTCAGAATCCAGATATTCAGATCCGATGTCCTCGTTTAAGGCAGCAATATCCCTGCTCGGATCAACATCTCCATCTTCTCCTATTCACCAAAGGAAGACAAAGATTTCAGTAAAATACAAAAATAGTAAAAGTCAAAAACATATGTGTAGTATATGCGTGCTCAGATTTTGTTACCAGTAAAGTTCAAAATAATGTTAACATCACAAACAAAATAAAAATAGGCGAGATAATAGGTTACCCGGTACTCATGAATCTTTCGAATGTTTGAAACAACTTTTGAATTTGCCTATCTCTTACAGCTATTTCGATCCAGGGTCTCATGAAGATAAACAGACGGAAGGAAGGACGGACAGACAGACTTGGCTATAGCGACTTGGCTGTTCATTCTGAGAAATAACACATTTGGCCATTATGACAATTCAAATGTGAAAGAAATGTTTAAACTATTTTCATATTAAAACTATTTCTATTTCGTTTGGGATCTGGGCAATGCTATTAGTACTATTTAATTATTATTATACTTACTATGGACGAAAAATGTCTTTTTGGACTTGGACTCGTTACTGTCATTACTGTGTACACTTGAAGAGTCAGCTATTTCTGCTCCTGGAACTTCAGTTATGTCTGGCAAGGGATTATGACTTTTGCGAACCCAGTCGGAACAGTCCCAATGGTATTGACCATTTGCGAGAGCAGAATAGTCAACGAAATTTGCACTTGAAGAATGGCACACGTTAGGCATTTCAACTTGGATTAGTTTGCTACTTGAAAATCGACTACCCGGTGATCCATAATCTCTTTTTAGTTCTAAAAAGGAAAAACATTTAATCAACATAAGAAATAAGAAGAATGACAATAAATCGTTCCGTTACTCACCATTGTTTAACTTATTCTCACTGAATGTTCTTAAATGCATTTGTTCGCACCATTCCTGCTTGTAGGCAATACTATCTACATCGGCGCCGTGACAAGAGTTGATGTTCACATGCTGCTTATTTCTGTTTACTTTTTGATATTCAAATGGTATGCTTTCAAGTTCATCACCAGCCGAGCCGTAGCTCCGCAATATATCCAGATTATTTACGAATGTTGTGTTACTTAGGAAGAGGTTATCGTTTGCAGCTGATGTATAGCTGATTGGGCGTTGGTTTACCTCCAGATTACTTAATTTTATGTTTGCTTTGCAAAAATTATCCTTATCTACCATGGAGTTCAAATTCGCTTCCTTATACGATTGTTTGTTTTTGGCCTTTTCGGCATTGCGTCTTTTCTTTGAAGACGAACTCCTCCTCAATACCACACAGCATATGGCAATACTTATAACTACTAATACAATGGTTGCGCCAGATATAATGCCGCTGATGTGTTCCAGGGAAAAGTTTTTCAGTTTCGTGGAAATTGAATTGGAATAGAGCGGATCCCCACAGCTGGCTCCTGTCAGGTACGAAGGACATATGCACCGAAAACTTCCGGCCTCATTGATACAAGTGGCTCCGTTTCCGCAAGGCTGATTCTCGCATTCATCGACATCGATCTCACAGCTTGGTCCTGTATAGCCACGGCACATGCAGTGCGGCACTCCATCACCTTCCTCACAAATCCCACCATTTTTGCAAGGATTTGGCGTGCAAAACTTTCCATATTCACATCTCTTCCCAGACAGGTGTATGGGACATGTGCAGGTATAGTTATTGGGTCCATGATATTCGCAGCGTCCGCCGAATAGGCAGGGACCCGAAGAGCAAGGATCTAAATCGATCTCACAATGTGTGCCGGTAAATCGTGATTGGCACGCGCATTCAAATTGCTCGCTTCCGAAATCTTTGCAAATTCCACTGTTCAAACATGGCTGAGCTCCACAAATGCCCAGATTTACGAGTACATTCGATGGATCGCATTTGAACTCTACGTTTGTGAATCTTTTCAATGCTGCAACTGTACTTCCTCCGGAAATGTACAATGGCAGAGACTCCATGGCTATTTTAATGTTGGCCATACAACCAATAAATCCACGTTGAATATCCTCATAGCCAATAATTGATGGATGTGGTCGAACCTCAGCGCCGACAAAAATATCATTGGACTGAATGTTCAGTATGCCATTTACGCCCGGAGCACTGCCATGCGAGACATGTTTGTTGTCTATCACAAGCTTAGCACTGCTGAGCGTTCGCTCCAGGCTAATGACATGCCACTCTCCATCGGATATGTAAATGCTCGTTACGCTAATTACCCCCTCGCCGGAACCTAAATCGAACCGATATTGCACAGCACCATTTATGATTTCCAAGATATTGTAATCCACTTTGCCGCTGGCGTAGAGGAGGGTGCCACTTTGTTGCAATGTTCTGATTTGCAATGAGAATGAAAATTCGTTTTCCAAAGTAAATTTAGCCTTAATTTTATTTATCTTGTAGTGGGCATAGCTTTTGCCTCCAAAGGAAACGGCCGTGAATGAGCTCACATCGCAGGTTTCATTGTCACACTTTGAGGACTTTCTTTCGCAATATGTGCCCGAAAATCCCTTCGGGCAAACACATTGATACCCCACTATGGGTCCAGATGGTAGGCAAATCCTTTGTGGCGAGCACGGGTCTGAGGAACATGCATTCACCGTTTCATTGCAATTCTTTCCGTCGAAGCCTGGCCTACAAACGCATCTATTCACCTGACTAAACGAAGGAGCAGCAAAACTTATAACATCTGTATATGTGGTGGTAATGTTAGTCTTCAAAATGTTTAAAATCTGCTTGCAATCACCATGAACACAGGTGTTTTGTTTGTTCAGACAGGTCGATGGCAGTACTTCTTCGACCACCAGGTTCGTCTCATTTTCAATTTCTTTCTTTTTGGCAATTAGCGACTGACGAATTTCATCACTGGTAAAAAATTCATCAGAATCAGGCACAATTAGCTCCTTGCGTACAGCAATGACAACGTTCAAATTGTTCAAATTGGAATCTGCGGATCGAGCATGTCGTGTGCCGGCAGTATTCACTTTTTCCGTTTGCAGCGTTATCAGAATGACATCTTTCTGGCGACAGCGCATTATATTTCGAATAGAACGCATAAAAGTCTTCCTGTGACTCAACAAGAAATCAGATGCTGATATTTTACTGAAACGTATTACCACCGATTGTTTTATCATGTCACTTGTCACTAGTTCGACATATACCTTCACAACAGCAAAAACGTTGAATTTACCATCGGACACGGACACGTTCAGCTTATACAGACCAATATCTAGGTTTGATATAGCATATATTTCCCCCGATTTGTTTGAAATATTGAATAGCTTGGAGCTCTTGTACGTGTCTTCAATGCCAGCCATTATATTATAATTTAGTTCATCGTACTTATCCTGATCGGAGGCATGAACTCTTCCAATAAATGCACCAGAGAAATCATCTTCAAACGAATTTATGGTAATCTCCAAAGGTGTGACGATAGGCGGGTATTGGCTTTCCTGGATTATTTTCACCGTCACCCAAGTATCGGAATAAAGTGGAGGTGTGCCATTATCAAATACACGAACTTGTATGCGAAATTCATCTTGCAAATTATGATTGAATCGTGCAGCAGTGCTCAGTGAACCATCTTGCTCCAGTCGAAACAGCCCGCCCTCGTTGCCCGAGCGTATGTCGAATGTGTATGGTGTACTATTGGGTGACTCATCTGCGTCTGATATTTTGAAAGATAGAAATATGTATCCCAAGGGTCGGTTCTCTTGCAGCATAACACTATAGTTGGCATTGGCGAAAAGAGGTGCATTGTCATTTGTGTCGAGTATAATTATATTGACCTGCACACTGCTGCAGCGCTGTGGAATTCCTTGATCGCAGGCTTGAATCTCTAAATTATAGCTTGCAATAGTTTCTCGATCTAGTGGCCGCGACACGCTTATGGTGCCATTCCGTTTATGTATAGCGAATTGACCAATCTGGTCGCCCTTTTCGATATTATAGTTTATAAGCCCATTTACATTCGAGTCCTCGTCTGTGGCCTTGACATCTAGTATTGGAGTGCCCACTAACGTGTCCTCGTAGGCATTGATGCGATACATGTTCTGCAGGAACTTTGGGCTGTTGTCGTTAATGTCCACAATCGATATATTGACATAGGCTGTGTTGCTCAGAGGCGGAGTGCCACCATCAATTGCCTGAATGGTGAGAAAGTAGAACTTCGACATCTCATAGTCCAATGTGGCGTTGAGCGACAGCACGCCCGTGGCTGCATCGATTTTAAATTTGATCTGTTCGTTGCCACTCATTATATAGTAGTGTATATCCGCATTTACACCGATGTCCTTGGACGCGGCATGCACCTGACACACTTCCAGCCCATGGGTGGCATTTTCAAACACTTTGCACGAATATTGTCGCAGGCTAAACTCTGGCGGATTGTCATTTATGTCTAGTATATTCACAACCACACTCGCAATGGAATATAATTTTGGCACTCCGCAATCCTCGGCCTTGACAGTTATATTAAATAAGGAAATAGTTTCACGATCCAGATTTTTAGCCAACCTTATTATGCCTGTTGATTTTGAAATTTTAAAATAATCACTGTTCTCGCCCATTAAGGAATACTTGATTTGTCTGTTGATACCAAAGTCCTTGTCCATGGCATGCACCTTCGTGATCAGAGTCTGGAGCTGGGCATCCTCCGAAATGCTCACTGTGTACTGGGCCATCGAAAATATGGGCGTGTTGTCATTGATATCATTGACTATTATTATTATTTCAGAAAAACACTCTGTTGTCAAGTCTTTCCCATCTTGAACGTGTGCGACCAATTTGTACTTTGGATAAGTTTCTCGATCTAGTTGGGCTGCCACCTTCAGTACGCCACTTTCCTTGCCAATCGTAAAGTCATCTGCACCCTTGCCGGACAAGTAGAAGCGCAATTTGAAATTGCTTTGCAGGTCATAATCTACCGCTTTGACTTCAGCCAAGGTGGTGCCGACAGGAGCCGATTCATTGGTGACGATGTGGTATCGAGGCTTTAGGCAGTACGGTGTATTATCATTTACATCTTTTACATCTACTTCAACATGGGCTTTGGCAGTGAATTTTCCATCAGTCGCTATCAGGCTTAGATTATAAAATGCAATTTGTTCTCGGTCCAATGATTTCGCAATGAATAGCTCTCCGGTTTTACCAATCTGGAATTGGGATTGTTTATCTCCAGAAATGATAAAAAAGTCCATGTCTTGCTTCTCTATATCGGGATCCAGCAGAAGCAGGTTGATTAGCACGGTTCCAGGCAAGGCATTTTCATAAACAGAAATTCTATCGATGGGCAATTTAAATGTTGGTGCATTGTCGTTATAGTCGACTATTTTGATGGTTACCGGCACTTTTGCATCATGCTTTGGATGGCCGTTGTCTGAAGCAATTACTTTAAAATTGAATTCAGACTGCACTTCTCTGTCCAGGGATGTCAACAGAGTTATCCAGCCAGTGTAGATGTCGATGTCGAAAATGTTTTGTATGCTATCCAAATCATTCTCCAGATAGTATCGTATGTCCCCGTTTGGCCCAGTATCCGCGTCCGTGGCCGTAATTTTCACCAACGAAATGACCCGATCACTATTCTCCGGCACACTTACACTGTAGAACGTGTTATCAAACTTTGGATAGTTATCATTCTCATCCCTTACGTGGATTACAATGCTGGAATAGGCAAACAGAGCCGGTACGGTGGCTGTTTCGGCCACCACAATCAAGTGATGCGACTCTCGCTGCTCTCTGTCTAGGGTTTGCTGGAGAATAAGTTCTCCGCTATCGGATATTATGAAATGGCCTTGTTCCTCCAAAATTGTAAATTTAAATGTGAAATTTCCCATGATGTGCAATTTTGTAAGCACCGTTCCTGGCGGCGTTGATTCAATTATTTTCAGAAGAACAGAGGCTTTCTCAAATGTGGGAATTGTCACATCTGTGTCAATGATCTCGACAGACACTGGCACATCCGTATGAAATTGAGGTTCTCCACTATCGTGGGCACGGACAAAAAATTGATAGAGTCCTGTTTCATAGAATCCTACATTGGGATTGAGTCTGATGTTGCCATTTTTCTCGTTTATTTCCAGGGTATCTTTTAGTTTTTTATCGATGGAATTCTGTACAATTCGATAATTGATTGCACCATTTTCGGAAATATCATTGTCTTTTGCTCTGACCTGAAATAAAACGTAAATTAAATAATTCCGAACAATAAATGAACACCCCTCTGACCGCAGACCAAATATAATTTATAGATTTAAACTTACGGTTAGGATTGTTTTGTTGGGCTTCGATGTTGAGCTGATAACCATTTTGTATTCTTTTAATGGAAAGTATGGAGCATTATCGTTGGCATCATGAATCAAGACCTTAAGTGATGCAAATCCGAATTTTCCGCCGCCATCAGACACTTTTAAAAGTACCACATACTCATCCCTCTTTTCACGATCAAACGTAACTTTGGACGTTATTACTCCCGTGTTGCGATCCATAACAAAGTACTTTTTCATTTCCTCCGAATCAATTTCATAGTACAGATTCGAATACGGTCCAAAATCCCTATCGGTCGCTTTTACCTAACAAAAAAAAAGCACGAAATTAGGTTTAGAATACAACGAATCTAAATATATGTATGTGCTTACCGTTATAATATTATGGCCATGCAACAAATTTTCGGGAATTTGTGCCTCATAGATACTTTGCTCAAACTGTGGACTGTGCATATTTTCGGGAAGTAATGTAATCTTTAAGCGCGCGTACACCGTGTGTACGCCATCCGAAACGGATATGTTCAAAACTGTATTACTTTTATCAGTGAAATTTAACATATTTTGCAGGGATATAACACCGGATCGTTTATCAATATCATAAGTTTGCAGTTCATTGCCATTGACGATTTTGTATTCCAGCAAATCAGTATCGCAAATATCTTTATCGTATGCTCTTGGCAGTGCAACAAACTGTCCGCGTACAGCTGCCACCGAAAGTTTGATGAAGTACGACGGTTCGACAAAGCTGGGAGGATTGTCATTTAAGTCTTTTACTGCAAGCACAGAATATACAAGTAAGTATAAATTCAATATTTTATGTATCAATCAAATTACCTGTAATAAATATATTTGATCTCGAACTTAATGGTGGTGAACCGTGATCTCGTACACTCACAATAATGTGATGGTATTTTATTAGCTCATAGTCTAATGGAGTTTTCAAATATAAATGCCCATCTGCGATGTCGATATAGAATAATTCGGAATTGTTTTGACCATTAATGGACTCGATGAAATACGAAAGCTTAGCATTTGCTCCCGAGTCCGCATCAGTTGCGTTTATTTGAATGATTTGGGTGCCAAATGACGTGTTCTCTGGTATGGTGATGTTGTAGATATCACTTTCAATCTCTGGATAGCAATCATTCACATCAACAATTGCCACAGACAAGACTACCTCAGCATAGATGCCAGAAAGACTATCAGTCGCTCGGATTGTGACGTCGTGGCTATTTTGTTTTTCATAATCAAGTTCATTGACCACAAAAATTGATCCTACAAGAATAGATATTTGTGAAGAAATCAAGCGGGTTGGTTTTTATATTTATTTTGTATTACCTGTGTTGTAATCAATTTCAAAAGATTGGCTCTCCGACGATATGGTGTAGATGAGTTTTCTTCCCAAGGGACTCTCGGCCTCAATTGACACAAACAATACTGAATACATTTCAACGTCTTCCTTGACACTCACTGAGTAAAACTGTTTTTCAAAAATGGGCATCGATCGGTCTATCACCTATGTTATCAAAGAGGATTTTGAATGTAACTTTTTCGTTTGTTAAAAATAATAGTAGATTTACCTTCACTTGAATCGGGGCTTCGGACGAACATGGAGTTATGGCCCCGTCATATGCCGCCACAGTCAACTCGTAATTTCGATTGTGACCTTCCACATGTTGCTTCAAGGACAAGTCCCCGCTTTTACGATCTAATTTGAACAGTTCGCCATTTCCCTTCTTCAGTTCATATCGAACCTCACCGTTCTCGGCACTGTCTAGATCAACGGCTTTCACTTTCATGATAATGGTGCCTTTGGGATCGTCTATTGAGACAGTGGCATAGTAGGGCATATTGACAAACAATGGACAATTATCGTTTACATCCAAGACGGATATATAAACTGAAGTGACTGCTCGCCGCACATTCGAATTGAGTCCGTCAAACAATATAGACTTTGCTTCAACAAATAGTTTGTACATATCAAGGACTTCACGATCAAAGATCACTCCAGTTGTCTTTAAGGCTCCAGAACTTATTCCGATATCAAACATTTTCGTTGGATTCAATATGCGGTATTCAACATTCTCGTTCAATGTGTTCCCAACGACATTCACCAATCCGATGGTGCCCACCTTTGTGTTATTTTCAAAAGCCGAAAACCTATAGCTATCCCTTTTGAACAAAAAGTTTGAATCAACTGTGGATACCACCTTAATTTTGACGATTAAAATTGCCGAGTATATGCCATCGGAGGCACGAACGTGCAAATTATAATCCTGATAATTGTCATTGTTTAAAATTTCGAAATTTCTGAAAAATCGAACAAATATATTGCAATAAAATGACAAGATTTAGGACATATTAAGACTTACCTTGTGGTTACAACGCCCGTGTATTTATCTATTTGAAAGCATTCGTCGGTGTTTCCATCCACAATGTCAAAACGTAGGCTATCGTTGTCCGCATCGTAGGCTTTGATTTGAGTAACGAAAACGGTCTCAAACGTTGGCAGGAATAGTGTTACGTTAAGTTCCCTTTCATTAAATACGGGTGGGCAATCGTTTACATTGATCACCTGTATTTTCACATGTGCTTTTGTATTGGAATGCAGTTTTGGTTTACCCATATCACTGACCTACAAAACAAAAAAGATTTCATCCTAAATATACAACTATCCTAAAAATATTTATTTTTAATTTCTATACCGTGACATCGAAGAAATATTCCGAGTCCGTTTCGTAGTCCAATGGTCGTAAGAGTTCAATAGCGCCGGTTGTTGAATCAATTTTGAAAAACTGTTTGGCAAAATCGTCATTTATGTGATATTCAAACATTCCATTGATACCAACATCAGCGTCTGCCACTTGCAATGTTAAATGACTGAAAGAAAAGGAAAAAACGTTACTTGGTATAAAATATATTCATTATACTGAAAGACAAAGACTCACTGGTTAGCAGAATCGTGTAATTTTAGTACGTATGATCCAATTTCAGCGGATTCAGACAGAACACCAACATATTCAGTTTGAAGGAAGTGAGGAACATTATCGTTAGCGTCTAAGATATGTATTATTATATTTTGGCATGCTGATTCGGCTGCCATGTTGGTTCCCTTAATCGTAAGATTGAAAACCCTGAAAGAATACAGAATGAGAAATGGATATACCTCAAATTTGTACGCTGTCTTACTTGTTTATTTCATAGTCGATATTGTTGTTAATAACAATAACTCCCGTTGATGGATTGATGCGAAAGCTTTCGTTGATATTGCCAGAGATAATATTAAAAAAAATGGACGACGATGAGCGAGCTGTGACCTGAGATATAAACGAACCAATACTCAAGTTTTCAAAGATTTCTATTGCCAAAATGTTGGCCGAGAACTTTGGCGGATCATTCTCGGACATTGTAACGATTATATGGACAGGTATCTGCGAGGATAAGGGCGGCTTGCCCAGATCTACAGCCTTCACTTGGAGCATGTACTCTTGAATCTTGTTTATGTTCAAGCTGTCGGCCAACGTTATGATGCCAAAGGTTGAATCAATTTCAAAAACACTCCCCACATTCCCTGTTATAATCGAGTACTGAATCTCCGCATTGTGGCCACTATCTCGGTCTATGGCCCTCACTTCGGCCAGTTTGGAACCAATCGCTGCACTCTCGGGCACTTTACTTTGAATTATTTTCGCCGTGAATTCCGGATGATGATCATTATGATCGTGAACATTGACAATTATCTTGGCATAGTTTCTTTTTCCCGGTGCTCCTTGATCTTTAACGAACACGATAAGTATGTGTTGGGCAGTTTTTTCGAAATCCAGTCTCTGGGCAACGATAACATTTCCACTTATGGAGTCTATGCGAAACAAGGCCAGGGATGACGGATCCTGAGTGGCATGCAGGTGATAAAATAGTTTCTTGTCTTCATCCCTGTCGGTGGCGTGCAGCTGCATTATAACTGATTCTTCTTCGATATTCTCAGATATATTCACATGATACACATCCTTAGCAAACTGTGGCGTGTTGTCATTTGTGTCGATCACTTGAATCATAATGCTGGTATATGTGACAAAGGTGCCATCAGTCACACTTATATTCAGATTGTAAGACGTTTCCGTTTCGTAGTCCAGATATTTCGCCAACAATATATTGCCATTGTCCTGCCCAATATGAAATGTGTTTGCTTCATTTCCACCTATAAAAACAGATAATAGGATTTATATAAGATTTTACAGAGACTTTTATCTACTGGCACTTACTCGAAATATTAAACCACAATTGGTCGTTATCATCATCGACCGCTAGAATTTGAGTGACCAAAAAACCAGGCTTGTCGTTTTCGGTCAATTCAACAACATTGTCAGTCGATTTTCTTAACACCAAAGGAGCACTTTGCGAATTGGGATTAACAGGGATTACGACTATATTAACTCGAGCAGTTTGACTTCGTTTGGGAATCCCATTGTCCTCGGCTTTAATGTGAATCTCAAACTCCATATCAGGTTCTAAGGCTTTCGCTATATATATGTGGCCTCTTGAGCCATCAATCCGAAACTTGTTCTTTCCCTTTCCCGATTTGATAGTATATGTTACTCGTCCATTTTCCCCCTCATCGCTGTCTATAGCATGAACCTATAAGAAAACCATCATAAGTATTAAGAGAAATATTTTGCTATCAAAAAAAAGGAAGATTTACCTGGAATATTGATTCGTTGACAATAGTAGTAGATGGAACCTGCACTTTGTAGACCCGTTGGTCAAACTCAGGGCTGTTATCGTTTATATCTAAGACTGATATCACGATTCGCGAAGTGGAAGACAACATTGGAGATCCATTATCTGATATAGCCACCTACAAAACAAAAGTACATGAAATAAAATGGCAGTATGGATTAAGTAAAAAAAGAAAGATATTAGCAAGTAAATCTACATAAGTCATGTCGGAGTATTGTCGAAGCCTCAAGTAATGATAAATTTCAACATTTTGCAAGAGCAAGTGAAAAGAGCTTACCTCCAAAATATGTTCCGCTTGGTTTTCCCGATCCAGTTTGCGTTCAGTAGTTTTAATAGCACCTACAAGTACAAAGAGCAATACATATTACATAATAAATGTGACAATTTATAATTGGATTTAATAGGGTTTTAAAGGATGTGGTTTTACGACGATGATAATCTTTACCTGTTATGGAATCTATTTTAAAGTATCCCACTAGATTTCCAGACACAATATTATAGGTTATAAATTGAGTTGGATCTTTGTCGGGATCCACGGCATTCAGTGTAATTATATCATGATTTTCCGGACTCCCCTCCGTGACATTCACATAGTACACTGGCTTGTCCGTCAGCGGTATGTTGTCGTTTTCGTTCTCCACTTCGATGTAAACCTAACAAATAATAAGGCACTTGATTAGCCAATTATTGTGCAGTTTGTTGATGGCATTACTCACCTCAACGCAATTGCTGAGGGGAACTATGGCGCTGTCCTGTGCGCACAGTGTCAGCCAGTAAAAGTTTTTTGTTTCTGCATCGAGCTGCGATAAGGAACTAATTGAACCTGAAATATTGATTGAATAGTTAGCATTGGCTCGATGGGAATGTTGAATAGCTTTTGTATTAGGACCTTGATGGTTGACGGAAAATATCCCAAGTCCATCTCCTCCTGTGATGGAATACGTTATTTTGGAGTTCAGGTCAATCGTGTCCACATCCCGGGCTGTTATATTCAATACGAACGTGCCTTTTGGGCTGTTTTCTTTGATTTTTCCCTCATACACGAAGTCATCGAATTCGGGAGCAAATCGATTCTCGTTGACATCAATAATTTCAATAAGTATGGGCATATCCGATGTCAAAGACGGAAACCCACCATCGATGGCGCTCACAGTGAGGTGGTGCACCTGTCGGTTCTCATAATCCAAATACCCTTGCGTTCGTATGGCCCCTGTATGTTTGTCGATTTTAAACAATTTCTCATCCATCGTGTCCTCTTTGAGAGAGAATAGAATATCCGCATTGGGTCCAATATCCTTGTCAATGGCTTCGATGACGGCCACGACAGTGCCGCGGGGCAGATCCTCGCGCACTTTGAATATATATTCCTGAACTCCAAACACAGGGGCATTGTCGTTAACGTCATCCACTACGATATAGACAAGAGCCTCTGACGATAGGACTGGATTCCCGCCATCCTTGGCAGTTATGTGTAAGGCATAGTTATCCTGTTTTTCCCGATCCAATGGTGTATTGAGAAGAATGCATCCAGTGGTCTTGTTGACAATAAAATCATTGCATTCAATAGACAACTCATACGTAATTTCCGCATTTATTCCTGCGTCTGCATCGGTGGCATGTATGCAATGCACAACGGTGCCAATTCTCGCATTTTCCGTAAGTCGGAACGTAGCTAATGCCTTCTGGATAACAGGTCGATTGTCGTTGACATCCATAATTGCAATTGGCAGCATTTTGGAATGTGATTTGGTGGGATTACCCAGATCATAGACGGTTATATTCAGATTGTACTCATGCTGACGCTCTCTGTCTAAATATCCAATGATCTGGAGCTCCCCACGATCGGGATCAATACGAAACACCGAATCGTAGTCGCCATCGGATATGGCAAAGACAAGCTTTCCATTATAGCCCAAGTCCCGGTCTTTAGCCTCTATCCAGGCCACTGTTTCGCCCAGTTGAACACTCTCGTTGATGGACAACTCCGAAGGGAAGTTGACAAACTCAGGTTTGTGTATATTTTCGCCATATCGACTGGGTGTTAAAGCTATATCACTGAGCACCGACGGTGAGATACTTTGGATATTGTTCTTCTCCGACAATGCCAGAGTTTCCGCCAGCCTTCGGGCCACTCCTGTCTCGCGGCACTCAAACGAACCATATCCGGTCAGTACATTGGGATCATCGTTCAGTTCGTCGGGTATTATGTGTATATTGAGAATTAAATCATCTGAAACATGCGTCCCGTCTGTGGCAGATAGTTTCATCAGACGATTGTTTATTGATATTTTGATTAAATCACAGACAATGGACAGGGTACCGCTGGTGGGATCTAAGCTAAAGCATCCATCCTCATTCCCATCAGTCAGACGGTACGATATAATGTCGCCAGCATCAAAATCAATGGCTGAAACAACAAAGATTTCAGTCCCAATTGGTGCTGATTTCGAGACTTTCCCAAAGCAGTTGACCCGTTCGAATTGTGGTCGATTATCATTAATATCCTTTACCACAATGGATAGTTTGATTTCAGTCTGTCTTCTATAGGGTAGTCCCCAGTCCGAAGCTCGTATAATCAGTTCATAGTTTCTCTTCATCGTCTCAAAATCAATCAGAGATGTTGTCCGCACCACACCGCTAAAGTGATCGATCTCAAATGGCACGGTATTGAGGTTAGCAATGCTATACGAAATGTACGAGTTTTCACCTGAATCCTTGTCCTTGGCTGTGAGTTTTGCTACGAACGAGCCAGCTAGATTGTTCTCATTAATGGTGATAATTCTATTCATTTCCTCAAAGATTGGATCGTTGTCATTCATGTCCTGTACGTTTATCTTCACCTTAGCGGACGATTGTGTCCTCGAGCCAATATTCGCCTGATCAATGGCCGAAACTGTCAGCGTATAGAAAGTCTTCTTCTCAGCATCCAGCTGCTTGGCCGTGTACAGCATTCCGGAATCGGGATTAATGCGAAACTCATCGCCTTCATTGCCGCCAACGATTTCCAAATAAACCAACGAGTTTTTGCCCAGCTCTGGATCGCTCACTTTCAGCCTAATCACTGGCATGTTGATGGGCGCCGTTTCGGGAATCGACACCTCGTAGACCTCTTGTGTGAATATGGGCATATTCTTGCGTTCTGGTTTTATCAGTATAGGAACTGATTTATATGAAAATCTACGCGGCGTACCCAAATCCTCGGCTCTAAGTGTTAGATTGTAAATGAAATCTTGTTCCTTTAGGTGTGCAAACTGATTGAACTCAATGTAGTATTCGTCTTTGGCCTCTGCAGATCTTAGAATAAACGTGCCATCCGGATTGCCGTCGAGAATCTCCAATCGCCCAATATTACCATTCACTCCTATATCCTTATCGTTTACTTTAACGATTCCGTAAATTAATGGATTCGAAGTTGGTGTCACACTTGAGAAGGTTTTCGCGTAGATTTCCGGCGCATAAAAGTTCACCTTTAAATGTGCAGAAAAAACATTTAAATTAAATTGCATACGGATTTGTTATGCGGTTAAAAACTGTTTTTCCCTAACATTATCTCTATGAATTTAACAAAGCTTTATTTGAAATCTGCAGAGACATAATCCTTCTATAATACTGCCTGTAAAATATGTTATGAATATGGCATACATTTTCTGTATCATGCTATCGACTGGTGTCTGGTGGACCAAATGCATTCTTCGGACCGAAAAGTGAGTATTTTTTGCGCCCCGCCAAAGAGTAGGCAGCCGCGAGCCGAGGCCGGAGGTCAGAGACGAGGCATAGTTTGAAGAGGCAATTGAAACCCCGCGCGAGCCCTCTGTCTTCCCCGCCATAGAACAGCGGTTTGGTGCCTCACTTTAATGCAACACTTTGGTAGTGGTACAGTCTTTAATGAAGTGCAATAACGCATCCCTAGTGTAAACAGAGTATAAAAGTCCCCTCCCCTTGATTTCTGAAACTATTTAAATACTAGAAGAGTGTAGGTTTAATTTTAGTAGTCATAATGTGATTTTAGTTACCTGCTTCACTGAAATGGTAACTCGGGCTTTGCTTGCTTGATGGTGCTGATGACTTATCAAAGATCCCCGATCATGGGCCAGGACAGTGAGCTCAAAGTGTGAGTTTTCCGCATAGTGGAGCTGCTGTAGTACTGTAATATCCCCGGTAGTTGGGTGTATGGCAAAGTATTCACTATCCATCAAGAGACTGTAGTAGATTTCCCCATTGACCCCGAGATCGGCATCGTCTGCACTGACTTTTAGGATACTTTGATACTTTGGGGTATCTTCGGGAACAACCACATTGTACTCTGTGGGATAGAACAGCGGACTCAAGTCGTTTCGATCGAGTACTTTGATGTGAATGCTGGTTTCCGTTTCATAGCTCGATGTGTTCGTATCGTTTAATGTTACATGGGCTTTGACTTTGACCAAGTATTCGTCAGTTTTCTCTCTGTTGAGCACAACATTATTTGTGCGCGTCCGAATTGCCAGGAAGGCAAAGTTTCCAACCAGTTTCTCTTCAACCTTGAATAGCTTTTCCTTATCGCCACTTATTATCCTATATTTAACATCTGCGTTCAGACCCACATTGAGGCCAGCCAGCTTCTCATGCAATTGTCCCTTAGCATACGTCTTGCCAAGGCTGTTCTCTGGTATCGTAACATTGTAGACATTGTGGCTGAACCGATGTCTAGTCTCCGATTGGGGCTGCGGATTATAGTCGTCATTTTTACTTTGTACAGCTGGGATTATTATCCATAGACCACACGAAAGTAAAACCCAATGAAATATAGTGAAGGCTTTTCTTTTTACAGGCGTTCCATCTTTTTTAATCTTCATAGTAATCTTTGACTCTTTTTATTTCACATAATATCCTAGAAAAAAACAAAGGAAAAAACGTAAATCAATAAATTTACTTAAAAAAAAAACAAAAAAGACAAATCTGATTTTAAGTTAAGTCAAGTTAAAGTTAAATGGTGTTCTTAGAGGTGTAATTATTAGTTGCAGATACAATGAATAAATCTTAAAACTAAGTTCTCGTACGTTCGGTGTATGTTATCGATTAAAAATACGATTGTAGGTAGATTTGACTACCCATCAGGTGTAAATTAGTAGTAGTACTTATAGTACTTATAATCTAGTTGTATAGTTATAGTTATATGTACACGGCCATGACTAGGTCGACAAACGTATCTATATGTAAGATATGTGTACATAAGATCTGGGAATATTCAGTCACTGTTTAGAGACATTTCGTACACCAATTAAATGCTTTTCTAAATAAAACCCTATACGTCATACATAGCATTACATATATATAATTTAAAAAAACTGATGTGTAAAATAAACGTGAAAGTAGCCTTCAAACTAAAAATTTGTATATGTGCATTTTCCGTTTTTCCTATTTTCATATAAATATTAAATATTATTATTATTAGCTATTATATAGCTTTAATAGGCAATATTGTTTCCCTGAAATAATACGGGTTGACGATTTAAGGGCAGATGGATATATTTATATCGCTATATTGGCATTTTAAGTTGCCTAGCTGTCACAAACGGTCTCCAGTTCTTCAAAACTTTGGCAAAGAGGATGCATTGTACTGTTGAAAAATCCACTCACAGCCACACAACTTGCCACTTACTATTAACTCAGTGTCAATAATACCAACATATGCACATATGTATGTACATTTCTTCATTCATTCTCTCAATCCAGAGGGACGAACGGCGAAGCCTTAACAATATGTGCACATATAGTGCTATTATTTTGTGGAATCAGAGATGACTCAATCTCTTGAAACATATGTACATATGTCTGTATACAATAATCTGCAAGGGTAGACCTTTCTAAGGCAGCACAAACTTTATTCCAGAGCAGAGCAGAGCAGAAGGGGTTCTCAACACCATCAAATTTATTGTACGCATTCGAAACGATTCGCTGTTTTATGTATACAAAACCTCTCGATGCAACTAATGTATCGGAGAGTAGGTCTTTCGGGGGAAATGCCGACTTAAGCATAATTACTTGTTGTTGGTGAGAAATATAGAGTATGGGGCCGATGCCGATCCTCTGCGTGTTGGTGTATTGAACGCCTTCACGGATTACTATGCTGAAAGCCACTGTACGAGTATGGTATTTACATACCTACATAATATGTACACATGCAGTTTGTTCAGTTAACATGTGGTTTTCTTTCACAATTCACAATAAAAAAAATTTAAAAAACTAACAAGCTATTGAAAAACACCCACAGAATTTTTATGGCTATTTTTTTGTATAAATAGTATGCATTTTTATGTTTAAACTATCCCAAAGACTAGTTTAGACGTATGTACGCATGTATTTACATATGCATGCACACAGATGTATGTACATACGTGTGTATGTATGTATCTCACATTACATTGCTTGAACTCAATCTTTGGAAAAAACTCAGCAAGTGGTTTTTGTGTATGAATGTTTTAATAACTTCACTTAATTCGGGGTTAAATGCAATCACACGCACTTATGGGTAGTTTTAATTCAACGATCGCTGCATTTATAGGCACACTAACAGGTATTTCACTCTGAATTTCATCCAATCTTTTATTTTATGAACATACACACATATAAGCATGTATGCAGTTAACTACGATGCGCAGCTGTTCGTGCTTGTGCAAGCCACTCACGCAGTTCGTTTGATATATCGATAGTTGCACGAAATGACAGTTGTGTTGTATTCGAACAACAAATTTTGATTATATATATTCGTAATTGATTCCGCCGCCTATTCTGCACTGTAGTAACACACATACAAAAAAATATCTCAACAATATCCAGCCTTCCTCGAGCCTTGCTGGTACCACATTAAGAATCTGGTCACTGCAGATTCATCGTCCTGCGACTCAATTGGCTCAAACAGCAAAAAAAAATATGTATATCATTGATTTTGACCAATTTTTCCGATTAATTGTGTTTAAGTTTTGTAGCTGCAGTCGTATATGACGAAGTTAGGTTGGTCACTGGATTAGTTGTACATGATTAATTGTTTGTTTACTTCTGATTCATATAAAACGTTCAGTGCGACCAGACTGCACACATACCATTTTTAAAATAACCGCAACGCTGCAATGGGCTCGTTTCTTTCCTTATATCTTGAGAAAATAAGCCACTGAACAATAATTGTTCAGCGCCACCACACCAGTTCCCGTCCCACCACAAATGCAATATTTATATTGGTAAAAAAAACACTAAACTGGATTTTAAAGAAGAGAGAAAATTGCTCGTATTCTTCTGTATAGTGGAAAGTGATTAATGTAGTCCTTATTCTATTGATACTATTTCGAACTTTCTACAGTTTTTTTTTTGCTGGAACTCTCGATCAAAATCCATGGCGGCAGCCAAGCCTGACTTTAGTTTCGATTATCCGCCTTGATATACCTTCATATTACCTGAACTTATTCTGCTACCCTGCTAGTACCTGTAATCTAGGTCTGTAATATGTAATCTGTATTTCCGTTCGTCCACCTGTATGCATCTATTCGAAATATTCGTTCAGTTTAAGGCTCTCTGGCTGTAACATAGCACAGTCCGTTTTTATTTAGCGCTTTATCGGCTTACAATACCAAATATCGTTCTATAAAGATTTCAACTCCAAACCCATAAGAATTATTAGTACAATTGGGTCAATATCGGATCCGTATCAATACTGTCCCTATGTCTGTGGTCATCCTATGTCTCGGAAATATAGGAGTTTCTTTTGGTTTACTTCTCTAAAGACCTAGTTTAGTTACTTTTTCATCGACTCTTCTTCGAAGTAGAGTAGTTCGCACCTTTTAATTTAATTAACTTTTTCCAACTTCTTAAATAAAAAAGTTTGCATGGAAATTACCCAACATATTCAGTGTAGATTCCTTAGAAAGTGCACCAAGTGATACAAATTTTTGTTTAATTGGTTAATATTTGTATTCTGTTTTCTAAGTTCATCCAATTTTTTGTTTCGTTATTTTCTTGGCGTACGGTAGCTCAGAGATTAACTGAACGTAAGAAATTGTAATGGATTTAAAAAGTCAAGCCAAACCACAATATTAATCCAAAGTTTTTCCGCACTTTGAGGACTATTTTCTGGCATACATATTGATAGATTAATGTTGCTGGCGCGACTTTCATATATAGGTATACTCGAACAGAGTAAACAGAGTTCCATACACCGGCTGTTGATATACTGGAATGGGCCCAACCAAAACACCCCTTTGACAATCATATCATACAGTTAATCATTAATTCACATGCAATTCGAAAAGTTCAAGGGCAAAAAAAAGGATTTCCGCCACCACATTTAAAAAAACCAGACAGCCCTTTGGTATCTAGAATTTTGAAGATATGGAACATTGTTGTGATTGGATAATTATTACAGCCGGAGTTGAAAATACCAATTAAATAGCCATTTGACTATCTGATCTGTCGGTCTCCTTAAGAACAGGGTATCTTCAATATTTTTTGAGTGTGTCTACCATTCTTTTTGTACATAGACATGTACATACATCTATCTGAGAATTAAGTTGCCATGAATTTTGTTTATTGCCTGACTCTTCTATGCTGGTTAAAGCTGTTGCGGCTACCAAATTCAAGTCGATTACAACTTCATGAAAATGGGAGTAATTTAGCATATTGTGGTTATTTCTTTGTTTGTTGGGGCGTCAAGAGGTACTATATAAATATTTTGTATCCTTTAAAGAACCGGCTATTGAACACTTGCAGTTCATCGTTATCCATATAGCCACTGTCTTTTTAGCAGGAAACATTAGATTGGAAATTGTAATCTATTAATCGAATTTAATTAAACTCTTTCACAATGTTATGCAACCGCTTATCACGTCCACATAGATTTTTAAATTTATTTCTGTAGTATTAGACCACTATATATGCATGTATGTACATATCTCAGAGCTTGTACGATTTTGTGTTATTATTAGTAACCAAAAAAAAACATCACTTGAACATACACATACTCGTGCATCCAAGACGTACATAGTATACATTTGTATGTCGTATCCTCTATGGCATATTTATGTATGTGAGAAGAACGTCGCTTTTAGATGGAAACACATTTTTTTATTTATTCGATTGAAAGCTCTTCACGCGACCGACGCGAGTCTCTCAGTACAGGACGAGTATTATATCCCGTTATAAACCGCAGTCGAAGAGAGCTGAAATTTAACTGTTCCTTAGCCTTCTTCTAGGCGCCTGTCGCCTGTGTTGGTTGCGTGGACTGGACTCCCGATATCATTTCAATTTATGTTGTAACAACCGTAAATTTCTTTCTTTAGAAGTCATACAAGTTGCGCGCCAACAATAAGGGTTCGATTCGAATCCGGTTGCAGGGGAAATCTAGCGGCAGGAGAAATTGTACATATCTGTTAATATAATGGGACATTTTAAGGACATTTCTTCGAGAAATTTCCCTCAGAGGGACATTTTTACAGCGATAGGGAATTTAGGGAATAGTCTACCATAATGACAGGAAAACAGTTTTATTGCAAGGTTAATTTACCATAAAGGAAGGACTTACCATAAAGAGTTGACGGATAATTGACTATAAAGGAAGGATAACAATTTTATTGCGAGGGTGACTTACCATAAAGAGTTGACGGATGATTGACCATAAAGGAAGGATAATAATTTTATTGCAACAAAAATTAGCCATACAGCAAGGATATGATTTTATTCCATGGATAAACTACAAAGGGCGGAAAATAGTATTATTTCAACGAGAATTGAATTTTATTGCAAGGATTTACCATAATTTATAATACAATTTACCATACTTTTCAAATGCCACAGTGCAGGTGTGTTAAAATTTCCTTTTTATACCCGATACTCAAAAGAGTAAGGGGGTATATTAGATTTGTGCGGAAAATGGATGTGTGTAACACCCAGAAGGAATGTCACGCCTGTCCGTCCGTCTGTACATCCCGATGAGCGCCTAGATCTCAGCGACTGTAAGAACTAGAGCAAATACATTTCTTATGCAGAATCCTGTAATATCACATTGTTACAAGCGCATTTCATTAAGTAAATCAGTGGCATCCACAATTTTGGAGATACGAGAAAATCAAAAACGCAGAATCGTAGAGAATAACCAGCACATTGCTGAATCTGCATCAGATCGGATCATTGCAGAGGCTACGAAACGTCTGTCTCTCTCTCTCTCAGACTTTTCATCGTGCAGTGTGTGATCTGTGGTGTGAGAGTAGAAAATAAGGGACAGACGTAAAGAAAAATTAAAAATAGATCAAATCTAATATATAACGAGGGAGAACGTTGTCAAACCCGATACTTAGTCAGTATAGAGAGACGGCGCTAACTTTGAACGACAAAGAGTGCGTGCGAGAGAGACAGAAAATCAGTCAGAACGTGTAGGGCGCTGTGTATCCACTGTATATGTAGGATTTGCTCCTTTTGTTTATAATAATAATCCGATCTGATCCAGATTCGGCAATCTGGTAAATCTTTAAAATTGTGGTTGCCACAGATTTACGTTCATTGTGGGAGCGGAAGGGGGGCGCGAGCTAATACACATGTATCAGCGACATATCACAGAAGTCTGGATACAAAATGTCGTTGCTCTACCTCTTATAGTCCCGAGCACTAGACGCTCATAGGGACGGACATACATACATGGCTCAATCGAGTCGTCTATTGAAGCTGATCAAGAATTTTTATACTTTATGGGATCTGAAACATTTTCGTCTGTACGTTACACACATCCACTTTCACCACAAATCTAATACACCACTATTCTCATTTTGAGTATCGAGTTTAAAAAGCTCACAAACCTTGTTTACGAACATTTTGTTTGGCGAAAAATCAATTCGTACCTCTTGCGAGCAGCGAAACCAAACGACACATAAAATATCACATAAAATATATGATACATATACTGATTGAGTACCGGCCATAAAGTAGAGCCTCGATCCTTGCCGTTGTCCTTGCCCGATCGTCTTCAGGTAATTTTATCGTCAGATTTTCAGCTTGCTGGAAGAATGACAGAAAAAATATCGCTGTATTGTTCAATTCATTTATTTTGCTTTACATATAATTATTCTGGTAGATATGATTTAATGTTTGAATTTATTTATTTTTATTTGTACTTTTTTGTTTTGAACGTTTAAAGGTTTAGAAAGAGGTTCGATTCGGCGTTACCTCTCAGAGGGCATCCTCGCCATAGGGAGCTCCGAATCCACCCACTCTTAGGTGCAAAAGTGGTCCATCATTCGGGGGAAGAGAGAACTTCTGTCAAGAGTCGATTCAGATTTCATCAAGGGTGTCTGGAGCGATGTGAACGCTTTCAGCGATATCCAAGGAGTACCAGAGTCCACAGCTCGCAGACCGTTATTTGCGTATGGCACAAAGATATTTGGTAACAACTTTTTAAAATTTCTTATTTTTAATATACATACATCAATTTATTGAGGCCGTTACGTGTTTTATTTTGTATGGCGATTAATTTATTATAACTCCATTCCTGGTTTGATTAATGTTGAGTTAAGCTAGTAAACAGATATCGTAATTATTTTTCCTATTTACGTGGGCCTGACGATCTGCTTTACTAAGTATAGCATGCGATTTAACAATTTTTGCGTCACGGCCGCACACAAGAAAAATAATGGGTACATGCGTGAATCTTTAGTTTACGTACATTTATTTGTATGTATTGGAAACGTAACTAAAATATGAGGCCCTTAATTTCTATTGTTGAACATTTTATTATAGTATTTACGGCCATCTCCAATTTTTATTCCAGGTCATCAATTCCAGCTCCCGATGAGCTGTCTAGCATTTTGCTGTCCACTTGTTGTCCGCCCACGTTGACCTGTATATCGTTCGACTCCGCAGCTCGGTTCCCGAATTCCTGCATTTTTACAATCAACATTGCAAATACTTGAGCTGGGAGGGACGATTGTAGCACTTGCAGCAAACGTGCCGGCTGGCCGCAAACAACAATCGCGTTTGCCAAATGCTCTACGCCAGTTTCGAAATCTCCTCTGGCTATAAGGGTTTCACCCAGCTGAATTTCTTGTAGAAAATATCTGAAAGATTTAAATAAAAATGTATTTGATTAAATGATTTTGTATTATTGGAAAACTACACTATACATATAACCAGGCTGAATAATAATACATCGATTGTGTAGCCGATCGGTAGAATATGTTGAAGGAAAACTTGCTTCGTAGAGTTCAAAACACGACCTATAGGCATAGATGGACATAATTGATTGCCAATTGTTGTTGCCCAAGAAACACCGCATGCTACTAACACCGTTACTACAGGCTAATCACCTCTGGTGTTGACTCATTAAGAGCGTGGAACGAACTGTATGAATCTAGATAACTGCAGATCCCTATGCGAATTACACTTCAATTAGCCGAATAATGTGTTTCTTTACAGGTCTACGAAAAATCGTTTGTTCTGATTGTGCGTACACACATATATGTGCATGCATATGTGAAATGTATTACACTTCTGCACGTGCTGTCTTTCTTATATAATATGTTTTGGAGTAGATTTACTTACTTTTCAATAGCTTCATGGTCATTTAAATTTGGAATTCCTGCCTTAGTATTTCCAGTTTTTTTGCTGCGGCGGCGACCTATTCATATATTAAAATACCATGTTTCATTCAAGTTAACCATTACAAATAGGGTAATCTTACGCTCACGGACTTTCTTCTTATATTCTGGGTCATTTCGGCGTTTCTTGTCAAAGTAGATGCAATATCCAATGAACAAAGTTCCAGCAACCCCAGCCGCAATTCCAATTGCAGTTTTATTCATTTCGAGCATATCAAAAAATATTTCTCCGCTTAAACTATATGTATGTGTATTTTTTTATCACATCAAATGCAAACGATATTTTTGCTTTCCAAACCGACTCTGTTCTGTGTCAAGTGACAACTAGATTCATTGAAAGATTCAAAACAATGGAATTGGCACAGTGTTATTTCTGATGGGATATGTACAAATTAAAAAAAAAGCCTCTAATTAATATGAATGTCTTAAGTATTCGGATTTAAATTTATTGAAAAATATATATATCAGCTCTGAAATAGTTTAAACATTTTTTACCAGAAATTATCACCATTTTCAGGCAAACAACAGCATTGAAGCTATGCGATTTCTACAATGTGCATGATGCCACTGTTTCTATTCCAAAATGTTCGGATCGATCACATCGGAAATACGGCTTCAGTCAAAAGAACGCTAGCTTCTAAAAAGAAGAATAAAAAGAGAAAGTGGTAATAATTATAGACATCCTTTTACGTTACTAAGCACTAAATATCTCCACATGGCGGATTTGTCAAAGCTCCACAAATAGGATAATGAAAAAGCTGTACAGCAATCTATTTGTATGATTTTAGATCAACTCGCAAAACGCAAAACGTGCAACCGTGATTCGGGAGTCTCGGACTTAAAGCTTGCAAAATGTATTTTTTCTCCTAATGGGGTTGGTTCTACCGAAAGAACGGCACAATTATAAGGAGGATACTATTTTAGGCAGACACTAAATTGGTTGGTATTACACAACATAGTAGCCAGAAAAAAGAGAACAATTTCCCGTGGTTGGTTACTGCCTCTCGCAGTCTGCTTCTTTCTCCCAGTGTGTCTTAAAAGCATATGTTGACTTTTCATATCTGGAATATGCTCAATGTACCAACTCTTTTATCTGTCTTCACCACTCGCTTTTGCCCATCATACCTTACCTTAAGGTGTTTGATATTGTATTAAATTGATAACTTCAAGCAGGAAAAATAAAAAAATAAATAAATAATAAAATAAATAAAAAAAAGGAAAAATAATAGATGACTTATTGATGCATTACCATAAATTGTATACCATTACCAGGGCAGATTAGCTTGTGCCGTATTTAAAAATATTTTGTTTAACCCAACATCAAATTTTGCTCTGAAATAATTGGGCAACAACACATTGCGTTTTCGTGCTAACAGCTGACGCAGCCCGATTCGGATATCGATTCGACATTTTTGCGCACAACAGCGTGTGTTCGTACCAGCTCGGATTGGATTGGACTCGTAACATACGCGTAAAAGAAAATCTGGATAAATACAGCTATTCACCGACACAATTAATTTAAAACGTAAGTGTAATATATTAATTTTTTTCTTTTTGCTACAAAGCAATCAGTTGAAAAATGCATTATTTTTATCACGCCGTATATTTACGAAGTAACCATGTCATCTGTTTTTGCGTGCCAGGTTCGTTAAGAAAACAGAACATATCGATACAAAATATTTGTGAAAACGGGAGCACGTAAAAACGAAACGTTTTGGCTGAAAACGCAAAAGTAAGTAAAACGGGAGACTGCCAACTATTAAAAATGTATATTTATGTGGTGTATGCAAATCAATTTTGAAAGAATCTTGCGATTTGCAAACACTTTTGGAGCACATAACTGGAGCATGGCTAATAACACTATGCAGTACCATATTTACGCTTCGAACCAAACCAAATTTTTCTAATAGGTTTGGGGCTTAAAAATCTGTAATAAACTGTGGTTCTTTTTATGGTCAAGTTTTTACAAAGTTTTTAAAGCAAACATTTTGAAAAAAAAAAAAATTGCAGAAAATTATCAGTTTTTCTTTATATTATATTTTCCAGAAACATGAAAGTAAATAGCAGTTTTTAAAATTTAAAAAAAAATCCTTAGCAAAGAAAAAAACCCGTAATTCATATAAACAAATTTAAATCGAAGCGCAATTAAAAGGTTCAATTTTGTTGCCTAGTGTAATCAGCTTTATTAAATTTAAAATATTTATGCTTTCATGTGAAGTTACATATGTAAACGACGCATAACCATGATGTATTCTACTCTGTTGCCTAATTCGGAGATAGCACATTTTGATTTTTGTAGATCCAAACAAGGATACATACAAACAAACTTAATTTATACGTGTGCTTTCTGCATAATAATCTTTTTTCTGTTGAATACTAGTGGCGCTTCAGCTCTCTTATTGATCAATTCGTTCATAATAAATAAAAAAAAATCAAAAGATAACCATGAGGCATTTGTTATTGAATACATTGATAAAGCAAAGTTCGTAAAAGCTACATATACAAATGCAGATATGTATCACAGTTCGTTAAAATTAATTAAAACAAATTTTGTTTTTAGATGTGTATCGATTGGGCTGTAATAGATACTCAACTCTCCAAGAGCCCAAGGAACCTATTGTGAAAAGCAAGGCCATACCAGGACCGAAGTCCCTTGAGCTAAAGGATAAACTGGATGCTGTTCAGGTGATTTGTATTTTGTATTCTCAACATGCATACAATACATTCTTTGGCTCATAGTTTAAAGCATGATGTGCTAAGAGTCTAAAAGAATAAACGTGATGACCGGCCAGGAAGCGAAAGTGAACATCCTTTTTTATACAATTTATGTAATGGGTACACAATTCTACAAAACAAAGGAAAAACAAAACCTGCATAATGTCATACAGTCGGCTTAGTGATTATTTAATTCAACTTTTTCCAGGTGTCCTTTCTTTTTAAATGCTCTTGTTTCGTTTCCATGACGAATTTTCCATCGATTTTTCTCCGGCTTTTTCATTTGGGTTGTCAATGGCAACGGTTGACTTCAGACTAAAGAGCGATATGATTTATATACTCGTATCAGTCTGAAAATGTTTTTACTATTATTATGCCCATACCCATTAGTTGTTATTATTATTAAGTATGGATTATCAAAAAATATGTATGTATATTAGTCGTAATGTTTAACAAGAGCAAACACTTCTTTTACAGAGCACCGGTACCATACAGTTGTTTGCCGATTACGAGAAGTCCGCTGGAAACTACATTTGCGATGTTGACGGAAATGTATTACTGGATGTTTACACCCAAATTTCCTCTGTACCTTTGGGCTATAATCATCCCAGACTCATTAACGTTTTCAAAGATGAGAAAAATCTAAAAAGTAAGTTTCAAGCATTTTTTGATGTGGTTCAATGGGAAGATAAAGGAACGATTAATTGCATTCGCTTGCATTTCTTTGTTTTTTAAACATAGAAAAGTATACTATGAATAATTCTTTCGTGCTTTCAGCTTTAATCAACAGACCCGCACTTGGGGTTTTTCCCGGAAAAGAATGGCCGGAAAAACTTCATTCTATTTTGATGAATATTGCCCCAAAAGGATTAAATAAAATTACTACTATGATGTGTGGGTCATGTTCAAACGAAAATGCATATAAAAGCATTTTTATATGGTAAGTTTGTTTATGGTTCTGTTTTATTATGGGAAATAAAAGAAAACCTTCTGTCCGTTGCCAACGGTAATCATCCTTAAGGCGGGGGACTTGTTATGAGCGATTAAAACCACTTCAACATATATTTCTAATTCTTAAACAAATTTTTTCCAGGTATCAAAATAAAGTTCGTGGAACGGCAGCCTTTACGGAACAGGAAAAATGCTCGTGTATGATAAACCAGGCCCCAGGCTCCCCCCAACTAAGCATTTTATCATTCAAAGGAGCCTTCCATGGTCGCACCTTAGGAGCACTCTCCACAACTCATTCAAAGTATATTCATAAAATGGATATTCCATCATTTGATTGGCCTGTAGCATCATTTCCCCAATACAAATATCCTCTAGATGAAAATGTGGCGGAAAACAAAAAAGAAGACCAAAAGTGTCTGAGTGAAGTGGAAGATCTTATTGAACAATACACAAAGAAAAGCAATCCCGTTGCCGGCGTTGCTATCGAGCCTATTCAGAGCGAAGGAGGTGATAATGAAGCGTCGCCAGAGTTTTTCAGAGGCCTTCAAAGTATTTGCAAGAAGAGGGGTGTTGCCCTCTTAATCGATGAAGTTCAGACTGGAGGCGGCGGCACTGGCAAGTTCTGGTGCCATGAACACTTTAATTTCGAGCAACCGCCCGATGTTGTTACCTTTAGCAAAAAGTTACAATTAGGTGGCTATTTCCATAATGATGATTTTGTACCCAATGAGCCATATCGAATTTTTAACACTTGGATGGGAGACCCGGGAAAGGTGCTTCTGTTGGAGGAAATCATAAAAGTAATACAGGAGGAAAAGCTATTGGCTAATGTAAATGAAACCGGGAAAGTTCTAAAAGACGGTTTATTAAACTTGGAAAAGGAATTCCCGAATATTCTTAACTCAACCCGTGGACGCGGAACATTTTTGGCTATTAATTGCACCAATACAAATGTGAGAGATCGTATTATAACCGCTCTAAGGCATACCGGTGTTCAAACAGGTGGATGTGGAGATATATCCATTCGCTTCCGTCCAGCCTTAGTGTTCAAGAAATACCATGCCAACATTGTTCTGGACCGCTTCAGAACAGTTTTGAAATCACTCTAAGATTATTGAAAAGTTAAATGAATGTGCTCTGAATATAGAAAATGAATGCTTATATAATATTCTATGCAAAGGAATAGAGAAGTCAATTGATATGGCTGATTTGTTTTATCTTGTTGAAATTGTATTTATATTATTCTATACCATTGTGAAAATATATTTTAAAAACTGTGCGCTTCCATAGGACTCACTTTTTTGCTTATACACTTGAATGAAACTCGACCTGGCCTCTGCTTTCCATAGACTTATATGTATAATTGAAGGATTAAAGTGTGCTTAAAATAAATATGGGGGTCAGACGGCTACTAATGTTGTATTTTAAGAGTATAGCCGATACATTTCTAGCATCACCGAACTGGGTTTGTGATAGTTCAGTGATATCACACAATTTTGACGGCACGATTGTTAATTTTTGAGGGTTTCTGTCGACATCTAAAGAAAAAGTTTGCTAAAAAGTCACCTGCACTTCGATTCCGCATATATTGGCCCTGCCCTTAGTGAAGGTCGAATGTCGGGCGGTAATTTATATTAATAAGACGCGTTACAGATTATATGTGCTTTCTGTCGCTCGGAGCTTCCATTATCACCCTTTATCTAGATGTGATATGCGCTGTTACCAAATGTGCTGTCACGGCGTATGTAGGCGACGCAAGACTTTTGGACTTACAACTTCTAATATACCATCTTTGGAACTGATCTTTGGCATTGATTTAATTCTGGACATGGGACAGTCCTATAGCTAAGCAGATCATTTGATCCAGACATCGGCTATATCGGAACGTATGCAACGAACACCAACGATGTACTATGGGTACTAATAAAGACACTGAATATTCTCAAATGAGGTAACACATCTAGAGTCACTTACCGACCACATGGTTTATCTGCATGTCGTGCAAATACCTTACCACCTGCCTTACCGATGCACCAGAAGTAACCAGACATATCACCATTTCAGCATTTTCAGTTCAAAAGAAAAATATAAAAACGTATGTATGGTGGTTCGAAAAAGACAAATTTAATAATTTAAATATTATATAATATTATAAGAACTATTTATTAAAAAGAAATTTACATAATTTCCACACTGAAATAAAAACAATTTAATTTGCAATTACACTATACAATTAAATGATTATTGCTTGCTTTTCAATATTATTTCAGTTAATGGGACTGTGGATCACACTGTAATAATCGAACTATTGAAGGATCACTTTTGGCTCCTTCTATAAACTCTTCCAAGCTTAATTTCCCATCTTTGTTTCGATCCATTTGGCGAAATATCTTGTCCGTTCGTTTTTCTGGAGTGCTTTCGTCCTCTGGCATTTTCATGACCGAACCAACCATTTTATATATTGCCTAATGGAGGAAAAATAAAGTAGTATTAAACATTTCCTAGATGATTCATTTCCAAGGAACTGGCAAGCGGTAATCAGTTTATTTTTAACATCAGCGATCTAGGGATTCTATTGTATTTGTCTATCGCGCTCTCTTCCAGTGTGGCTAAGCAGCATGTATTCCCGACTCTCTCTTTTTCTAGCGCTCTCCCAGTGATACTTATATAGATGTTTAGTCGCTTCTCTTAACAAAGACTCAAAAATATTATTTTTGTTAAATACTTACTGTAACGATTTCCAGCATTTCTTGCCGCGATATGTATCCGTTTCCATCTAAATCATACATGGAGAATGCCCATTTCAGTTTTTGCTCGAGTTTACCTCGTGATGTCACACTTAGTGCGCACAAAAACTCTCTAAAGTCTATGGTGCCATCGCCGTTTGCATCAAACGTCCTAAAAACGTGTTCTGCAAACTAATGAGAAAATCAAAGAAAATGTTTTTAGCTTATTGGGCTGTTTGGTAATCTGGAAATTATCTGGAAAACTATTTACCTTGCTTGCATCGCCATATGGAAAGAAGTTTCCATATATCTTTTTGAACTCCTCTACAGACAAATGACCACTTGGGCAGTCCTTAAGAAAACCTTTATACCATTCTTGGATTTCAGCATCTGAAAAATGATTATAATAAATCATAAATTCGGCATAAATATTTTTCTAGAGCTCCGGAGGCCTAAGAATAGCAAGCAGTTGTCGTGACGCAGGAAGTGTATGAAACCTAGAAGGAATACGTAGCAAAGAGCCGGATGTGTACGGAATCGAGCCAGATTGGTCGGGAAAACCCGCTCAAGTTGTTGCCCCCAAAAACGTCACGGAGACCAAGTTTACGAAGAAATTCTAGCCTTCCCTCTAGACATCATGCGGAAATGATCGACAAAAGTAAGCCGGGAAAACCCGAACCCTAGCCCCTCGTATGGTTTGAACCATCAACAGCTGACATATAAGAGGTGCATTAGAAAAAAAAACAATCGCAGACCGCAGACGAGTACGGTGTCTCCGCAAAATAAAGAGTGTAAATCCAGGAACAAATAAGATCCATTAAGCATCAAATTAGCGTATCTTAAAGTATCCATACGTGGGTGATTCTTCCGTCTCACTCTCTTTCTCTTCCAGCGAGGCTAAGCAGTTAAGGGTGAGTTTTCATGTGGCGCAGTTACGCGAAGAGAGCGCCTAAATTCTCTCTATATCGTTAAATATATAAATTAAAAACTTACCTGTGAATTCTGTGTTTTGTTTAAGGTCCTCCAAAACTTCCGGCTTAAGTTTACTATTTTGCTTTCCCATTTTTTTAGACCAATTTCATTATAGAGTAATCTGTAAATGTAATATACATATATAAGATTAAGAAATATCTGAAGAAATTATTACGAGTATTAATAAAGTGAATCGGTCAAGTCAAACCCATTTGTCCACGCCAGCGAGTCTCGAACAGATCCTCAGTACTATGTAAGCCCGACCGTAACTGAGACTAGTAAATAAGTAAAGACTGCAACAATTTCGCTCAAAAATCGCAACACAAGACCCTGGCCTTACGAGCAGGCAGAGGAGTTCAAATACAGCAAGGGAACTGTTTTTTTTTAACAGGAGTTAACAGGTTGCTAGTTTTGGTTGCTGGGTTGAACCCAACCTAGCGATCATTGAGCATACGTGCTTCAGTGTCAACGGACGTGTATGTGGAAATTTGGAAGCTATAGCTGGTCTACAGATTCTATTGCCACGTTCTTTTTGTCGAATACGCCGAAGCTCGAAACTTGATCATGAGATATTGGGAGATTGGGAGCGTAATGCAGAGGAAGCAGACTACGCAAAGTAAAATATGTCCAGAATCTGATATATGTGATGCCAGCACATCCTTTACTCGGTTTTCAGCACACACTGCACGCTGTTAAAAAATCGCATAAGTTTTTATCAGAAGTCACCTACGCACAATAGGGCCGATGTATTAGTATAAGTATAAGTACAAGAATAAGTATAGGTATAAGGAAAAGTATAAGTAGACCTTGAGGAATATTTTGTCTGTGTTGGGTTTCGGTTACTAATTGTCAGGTTACCACTAAAATCAAACCACTCTTATCATAACCTCTTTGTCCCCACACAGAGCTACTTTCGACTGACTTCTACTGACTTCCAAGCCTTCCGAAACCTTCTTTCTATGCCAAATATTCAAAACATTTCTTTCCCATTCGCGCTCGCCAACAACAAAGACCACGTTCGACTTATCATCTTGCTGCTATGATCGTCTCTGACCGAGTCTCTCTGTACACAGTCTCTGACCAACACGAGCACAGCAATAGAACATGAAAGCGACAAGAAAACCAAATAGAATAGCCAGAAAGTGGAGACACTATCGGCAGAAAGGCAGACACAGCCAGCAAAGAATCATATACTGAGAAAAATCTCGTAGTCATTTAATGCACAGCCAATGAGAAAAATTGTATGTATCGAACTCTACTTCAAAAACGAAACTGGCCAGAGAGCTAGTTAGAAATGGGACCATGAGCACCGCTTACATAAATCACGTGTCGGGGTCACCAAAATTTTGTGAGCTGTCGAGAATATTCGAAAATAAAAATTGACATTGCTCCCAATCAGTTAGGTTATTAGTTTAAGACAGAGTTGATGATTAGACAATGCATTAAAAAAAAAAGAAGACTTAAAAAAAGGAATAGCCTCTTAAACTCTATAAATATATATTATTAAAAGTTATTAAAAGATATCGTCGTAGCAGATACTAGATAAAGAGCATTTATTAAAGTTAAGAGTTTATATTAGCTGCGGCTCCGCATTGGGCCCAGTGATATTAGCATCCCCATATTAGAGTAGTTTTGATATTTGACCAAGTTTAGATGTAATTCTAAATTGGAATGAGACTTATACAATGCAAATATTTTAATGATTCCATAGTTTAATTTTAGTATAAGAAATATAAATTAAATATTTATACATTTCATTACTGATTTCATCAAATACACACATATTGTAGGATATAATTGTTTATGGCGCCAACATTTTGGACAACTCTTCATCTTGTAAGCATCCTTTTAAAAACTCATCTTGCGTTAATTGACCATCATTATTTTCGTCCATCTTAGCAAATATATTTTTTGCTCGTTCTTCCGCGGAGTCTGCAGGACGATTGGATGAGCACGCTCCAAGCATATCATAAATTGCCTGTAACAATACACAAATGTATGAATGAGGAATATTCTAGCAAGTCAAAATATAAGGTGTTTTTTCTAAATTGCTGAGACCATTCATTTAATATTTAAATGTTTTAGATATAGCAGAGCAACTTGGAGAAATTTTAAACGTCGGGAATAATTTCAGTTTTTATTTAGGGAACTATTGAGAAATTAGCAAAAAACTAACCCTGAAAAAGTACGATGTAGACAATCAAGTGTGCCATCGGGATCACAAGAGAATAAAATGAAGTGCTATACGACTTCAATGCAAGATATGGATAAGGTTATGCTACGGGAGAATTTTTACTGGAAGACTGCTTCAACTGAATACTAGCAACATCATTAATGTTTACGCCACTCATTTACGAGCATCAGTGTGCCTCGTCAAGCACACGAAATGTATTTTGTTGTTAGCATTCGTGAGACCGAGACTTAATCCCAGTTTAAAGTCGAGCAACAATGTGTCTCGTCATGCACACGACATGTATTTTGCTTTTACATTCTCGAGCATTTTGTTTTGCATTATTCCCCATGCGGGTCTGGATCGCTTCAATGGGAGTAGGTTTAATCAAGGACGTGCCCTAGTTGGTTGTTAAATTTCATACCTGAACAATTTTGGTCATTTCTTGTATGTCTATGACACCATTTCCATCAACATCGTACATTCGAAAAGCCCATTTTAGCTTTTCTTCTGGTGTTCCGCTTGAAGTAACATCTATTGCAAGTAAAAATTCCTGAAAAAGAAAGATGTTGTTTCCGTAGAGATTTAATAATTAGTATATTTTACTTTAGCACTAACTTCGGACGAATGGATTTAAATATGAAAAGCCTGACAATGGTTATCACACAAACACAAATCCGGCCACGAAAAGAGAACTAACTAACCGAAGAAATTAACCTACTAACCAGTAACAAGGCCAACGACCCCACAAATCTATTATAAAATCGAAGAGATGTGCAATAGGCAAGCCCCGCCCCAAGACACGTGTTTTAGCCTAAATGACTCGAGTACCTTTAACCATATATGTACATATGTATCTGATCTGGAGCTGGAGCACCCCCAATTCGGTGCGTGTGTACTTATGCTTTAGGGACCCCCAAATTATTAATTTATGGGAGTTTTCCCTTGTGCCCCCCTTGGATGGAAAAAACGAAGTCTGAATATTAAATACGATTCCATTTATGTGTGAATTTTAGTGTACATTTATTCAGGAGGATGGACATAGCTGAATCGCCTAGAATATATGTAGCTTTTCGTGTTTAAAACTCTTACTTCTGCCTGTTGCAGACATCTGCACGAATAAAAATACAAAAAAAAACCCACTCCCCAAACACAGCAGATGTTAGGAATCGGAAAATGTAGCATGTGTGTGTTGTTTTCTGAATAGAATAAAAATAAAACAATTACCTTGAAGTCGATATATCCATTTTTGTCCATATCAAATGTACGAAAAACATGGTCACAAAATTCCTCCGCATTTCCGGATGGAAAAAACATTTTATACATATCGACAAATTTTGCTGGCGTCAAACGCCCGTTCGGGCAATCTTGCTATATACAAAAAGAAAACACAATTAGACCGTTTTTGTTGTTGTTCCAAGCCACAAGGGTCGTCGCAAGTGTCGTTTACTCACCTTAAATCCTTTATACCACTCTTTAATGGTGGCTTCATCGTATCTTGTGTGGGTTTTCAAAAACTCCATGTCTTCTTTAGTTAAACGGTCTTTACTACTCAAGCATCCCATTGTTTTGCTTTGCACTGTTCTGTTAGTAACTTACTAAAGGCTTATACTTATTTATTTCAATATATTCTAAACGTATTCAATGGCTTTTCCTTGCCAGTACTTTTCACATTTGACCTGGTGTTTGTTTTTGAACAAAAACCAACTTTAAATCGATATTTTCGAAAGCATCTTATTGCATTACGTTAACGTTAACGCTCCGGTGTGCATGAATTTATCAATTAAACCACGATATAAAGCACACATATAACGTTTGATCGAGCGACGACTCGACTCGTCAATTTTTCTTTATAATACGTGAGGAAAAAAAAATTGTATTGGACTCTATTAACTTGTATATTTCATTTCCAACCTGATGTGTACCAAAGGACTGAAGGAATCGGGCGTTCAGGCGCATGCGCGTAAATTCTCGTCTCTATACAGGACGATTATTGGTTAACCATATTTTTCTCTACACGCTAAGGGTTCTTTTAGCTTCTTTTTGTGTGTTAAGCATAACGAAATAGGGTTGCCAAACTGTTACAGTTTTTTCGATTAATTTTTATGTAATGTCTGGTCAGATGAATATCAAAAACTTATTCTTTTTTGTTTGTTAACAAATTTAATTCTTACCTGCTTAAAATGCTTAAGATTCACCAAATCATCATTTTAAAAATACATTCATACATTCTGCCATAGGCACAATTCACCAAATATTAATTTGGCGCTAATACAAATGTAACTTAAATATATAAAAATAATTTCATTTGTAAAGATTAATTAGCTCTTTCTCTCTCTACTGGAAAGGATCTGCTGCTATTCTTAAGACAAACTTCGTTCACAGCAAGAAATTCATTTACAAAAAAACTTTAACAAGTAACTTATTTTAGTTCATTTGTTACTTAATAAATTTTAATTGTTCTGCTATGGGCGTTGCAACAGTAAATCGACAGCAAATCCCGAGCTGAAACATTTAATATTCAATACTTTTCATAATTGCATAAATGTTTTAATTTGTGCATTAGAAATTACGCGCTTATTATCACGTAGTGAAATTATATTGAGCAATTAAGGCAGAAAGCTCTAAAAAAAAAAGAAAGATAATTGGTACGAAAAAAAAACCCCATGATCATTATCGGATTAGTCTGCCAAGTTTATTTCATCGATTTAGAGAATTCTAAACATTCGGTTTGGTCTCATTTGGTGAAATCTTTCGATCGCACCTACAACTACATTACAGCTTCTCTGAAAACTAGTCTCTTTTTGGGTGACTAAAATTAGCCACAGACTTTTAATTTGTATGCATATATGTATATGCAAATATCACAATATATTTTTCTTTTTGGTTTTTGCATGTCTGAGAGAGATTTAGTAAAGATAAATTCCATAGCTATATGGATTTAAATTAAGCAGCTCAGATTACAATCAGATCACTGTATCATAACAAATCAAAAAGGTCGAATGCAAGACTAATAGCAACGAACCTTTATTAATTTCCATGCAGTAGTTTTTAATACAAGGGCTCTTTGTCAATATATCTTCGCCTCGCCATCCTCGCTATTAAACAGTTTAAAAAAAGGAACCATTTAATATAAAAAAAATGTTTGTCTGCTGAGATCTGCTGCTGTAGAACAAGTAAAGCTTAGATCACCAGTTTATGAAATACGATTAGCATTTGAAATCGATGTTTATGTACGAGTAGTATTGCTTTTTTTGGTATCAGGGCCTAAAGTTTAATTGCCTTTTAGGCGGCCCAAAATGAACAAATCTGCGCGCAACCCGAGCAATAGCCCTGCGCTGACGCTTGGAGCAATTAATGGGGTATCCATGCAATAATTTACACTTATGAACTATGTTTTATTTTACTCACATCATAAGGTTTTCCGTCTTGCAATCCAAAGACCATTATTGACCACATAAAGGTTATTGAGTTGCTGTAAATATGAGAATTAAAATGTTGCATTTAATAAAAGTAATTGCAATGTGTTTGGCCTATTATGTATAAGATGTGCGGCACTACTTATTATTAGATATACTATACACACTTATTATTAGATACTAGCAAATACTTATTAATAAGTATACAAATACTCATCGTTTTCTTATATTTGTATAGTGATAGTTATAATGAAACCACTGAAAAATTATACTATTATATTACTTAAGCCCTGCAGTGGAATTTTAGATTTTCGCATTGTTTTAATCGATAATTTTCCTGCATAAAATACGAATATGTATTTTTTCCAGTAGAATTCAGGTCATTGAGATTTATAGAGAACCTAATAAATACCTTTCTATACTTTAACCCCATATTAAATGCGGTTTCTCTCTGCAGTTACGCACAAACTTGGAATCTTCAAAATTGCATAAGCTTTTGCACAAAATCTGATTGCTCCAGAGCCTAATCTAGAGGGAGAGTCTCCATAGAGAGAACGAGAGCTCTCTTTAAATAAGTGGCAGACCTGAAAACTCACCTTAATGCTAGGCCACTCTGGGAGAGAGTGTGAAAGATAAGAGCTACTTTATACTGGCTATAATAATGATTCGATTGCCACGATTTTGCATACGACAAAACCCCTATTAGCATTACCCCTAGCGGCATTAGCGGTGTTCTTTTACCTTGCACATTTTAGGGGACACATTTTTAATCAGTTTGATTTAATTCAGTATGAGGAGTCTGAACACAAAATTTGGTTACTTTAGCACTTATAGTCTCTGAGAACTAGGCGACAAACAAGATGAAGGCACGGACGGACAATATCGTCTCGGCTAATGATGCTGGGCAAGAATACAGCAATTCAATATTATGAGTATTACCTCGTATAAAAAACAAACATTCAGATAAAGCGTCCGCCTTGTCCTTTGGTAGCGCAAGGACGACACCCAGTGGTGGACGATTTCACTAGAGCAAACGAGTCGCATGCTCACGACCGAACGAATGCGAATAGTTGTGCACAAATTTATGTATGTACATACATATGTACATAATAGGTACGTGCAAGCTCCTTAATATATAGAGTATATATGAATGTACGTATTTTAATTCTGATCGTTGCGTGTATTAATTTATACATATGTTCACTATTCTATGTTTTTAATGCACCTGCATGTGTATATATGTATGCATGTTATATGCACATATACTACAATGAGCGATATTTACATTTGTTTGCACATCCGTGTCTGTTTACGGATGCATAATTAACATTTTCACAATTCTGTATATATATATTTTACCTGAATACGAGTTACACATTCATTTTATGCACATTTTTCTTAAAACAAAATGTTTCACTGCTCCAAATTCAATAAAACTTATTTCGCCCAAAACACACACAATCAATACAAAAATTTTAGGGGTGGCCAGTGAGACCGCGGACTTAACGATAAAATGTACGGTCCGACCCTCAGAAATATACCAAAATATATCGTCTCATTTTCAAAATATACCGTAAATATACTGACGAATTCAAGTTCTGTTATACATATTCCTCGTTTTTGATATTGCGTCGAATATTACTAGCTAGATAGATCTCTCAGCTCTGGATACATAATTTTATATGATTAATTAACCTATTGTCTCCTTGACTGGTTTATTTTAAAAACTTTCTTTTATCGGATTTTGCCTAAAAAAGGTTTTAGCGAAAAAGGTAAAATAAAAAAACGTAAGAGATTAATCGTTCCTATTTTCTTGGGGTATTTATGATAAAATATACCGTGTGACCCTCAGAAATATATCATTTTCAAAATATAGCGTAAATATATTTATTTCAATTGGATACAACTTAAGTTAAACCGTCGAAAATATTTCAAATAATAATTACTTTTGTAGGTCTATCCTATCCTTCATCTTTGCATTAAAAAGACCACGATCTTTCACCCTCGATTTTGATATTCGATTTGATATAACTACCTAATTAATTTTCTATTTGAAAGGCTAATTTAAGGTACTCCCTTTTTATGGATTGTGTCTAAAATTAGGTTTAAAAAAAAGGTCAAAGCATATAACAATCATAACAATTCAGTACCCGATTCAGAGAGATCGAAAAAGAAAGCCATACCTGATTTGAAGAGAGCAAAAAGAGTCAATAACCGTTTTAAAGAAAGCAGTTCCGCCATCGATACTATAGACGTATACGAGTGGAGCGCGCCTAAGAGAAATTGCTTGAAAGTGAATGAGTGACAAGGATATAAATGCAAATTTAGTATACCTTTAACTCCATTTCGACATCAAAATATACCGAAAATTTGGTCGATCTTATTATCATTTCCATACGAATATCATCCCTGATGTGCCGTTAGAATAATAATCATGGTATTGTTCTATTCAAAATGCTGCACATAGCATTTTTCGTCAGTTTAAATCTAATATGCTTGCTATTTTGTTAGTTGTTTATTGTTCTTCGTCTTCGTCTTCGTCTTCGAAAATTTCAATCGATAATCTCTGCCGCAGTACTACTTCCTGCTTAACTGGAAAGCCAACGGACGTCAACTGCCAATCACTGTTATATACGTATACGTGAGCGGTAGCGCAACAACAGAACACTGTTCTGTTCACTGTACAAAGGACGCTGGCCCCTGGTCTAATGTCATAACGCTATCAGCAATAAATTAATTATCAATACTAAATGTACTGGAATAAGAGGTAAATGTTATGTATTTTGGACTTAGATATTCACAATACACATACTTTTCCATTTAATACTTTTTGAATAAGTTCAGTTCACATTTTATT
Organism: Drosophila miranda; assembly: GCF_003369915.1. Lineage (NCBI taxonomy): Eukaryota > Metazoa > Arthropoda > Insecta > Diptera > Drosophilidae > Drosophila > Drosophila miranda. The sequence goes on from NC_046674.1 coordinate 11,869,282, forward strand.
ATTTAAAATACATCGTGCTATTGTTAAATCAATGGGTGAGTCGATTTCCAAACCATCTTTTTGATCTATTTCCACGATAGAGCACCTACAAAAATAATAATAGAGTTCAGTTATGATACACCAATATTAGTATTCTTTTCAAAACTCTTGGTTTATATTACTTGATAGTGTTAAATATTTATAAAGAGTTATCACCTGTTATTTTGTAAAAATCCACTCTCTACTAATCGTCGTTTCGAAAAATAGAACATTCCTGTTTCCACTATATCTCCTTTCCAATCTTGGCGTCTTGGTCTGGCCTTTGAATTAAAACCCACGGGTACTAGCAAATGATCAACGAATTCCCATCGTAAATAATGCGACCTATGTACCAAAGCCATACTCGTTAAAATATGCATATGTGAAACATATTTATAAAAGCAAAACCTTACCTCATAGCTGCAAACACACAGTCATGGTTTTTAAATGCCAAAGCAGCTTCATTAATGTATTTTTCTTTTAAAAACACAGACGTACATTGAAATAAAGAAAAGTTATGAATAGCTTTGTGCACATCTAAAAATTCTTTGATAGCATCCAGGGAAGATGTCTCGTCCCTGGCAATCTCTGAAGGCCGATTATGCACAATAGCACCATCTACACAGAGAATATAAAGATAAAGAGAAGAGAAGATGGGGTCGAATGATGTCCACTTACATTTGTTGGCTTCAATTGAAATTCTTTTGTCGTCCGTAGAAACCCAAATATGATCAAAGCAAGAAGAATTTTGTATTGTTATGATTGTACGCGCCAACAATGACAGTCCCTCTATTTTAACTAGGTTTTTGTATTTAATTCCCTTGCTTCCACCTCTAGCCAGAATTAACGCATGTATTTCGCTTTTCGAACTGAAATAAAACCCATTAACTGGTTTAGTCAGTACTCTGGTAACAATGTATTACAAAATTTGCATTTGCGCCATTGGAATGCCGGACATGAAAAATAGCCGTTTGGTGCCAAACCTCACTGGAAGAGAGAGAGGTAATGCCCACAGCAGTGTGCACACAAAATTCGGTTCCTCTAGTTTTCAAAGTACTCTTGAAGTACCGGGTATAAAGTCTGTATTTCCAAAACTTAAAAAGCTGTGGAAAATAAATTGGTTGCGCCCCTCAGTAATTGCCACCACCTGTTTAGCACCGGATATCGCACAGTCAGCAGAATCGATCTTTCTTATTTAATGCATACCACATTTGAACACATCCTATTTGAAACAGAAGTTGCGGTAAAACTATTAAGAGTCCAAGTGGAACTCGAAACATAGTGTACTTAACGAAAGAAACACAACGCAAAAATAAGAGCTTCTACAGCTTATCCACTTTCCGTTTTAGTCCACTTTAATTATATTAATTTGTTTCTTAATCAATTTGGTCATCTTAGGGTGAGCACTATAATTTCAAAAGATCCGACCCCGAAGAGAACGCCATTAAAAAACAAACAAAACATGTGGAATCGGGACCGGCACATCGGAACGTGTGGAATAAGGAACTAATAATACTAGTACAACATTTGCCATTTTGCAGCACTTTTCACAGAAGTTTAACGTTTTCCAACACTAAACACCAACACACATCAAAAAATTGTAAAATTTGTTATATCAAGGTTGCTTTGGAAAATTTTTTGTGAAAGAAATGTATTATTAAGCAAAATAAGTACTTAGTTAATATTTTACATAAATATTTTGCACCACAAAACTATATTGTGACCGTCTTCAAACTGGAAACACACAATCACAATGCATATGGACAGAAATCAGATCCATTTGTGTAATATTATGAAAACTTAAAACCCATCGAAGTTCCTTTTAACACAATAAAAACAATACCAAACAGTAACAGTAACAGTAATCAAATTTTTAAAGAAGTTGTGTAGTGATACATGTCTGCCATGACATCATAACCCTTTCCTACATATGTACATATGTATGTGCATATGCTTTATGCGTCAAGTTGGATATAATTGATAAATATGTACATAGGACACATATATGTACAATGGTACATTCATGTGTATAAGTGAATTAACCAAAGTCTTTAAAGCTGGCAAACTGTTGAGTTTAGCAAATCAGAGGAAAGAGCATATGTACATACATATTTCCTGTGAACACTTGCACATTTCGCCAACACGTATAGTTTTTTTTGTTTTGCGATCAATATGAGACTTGGTAACTGGATATTTGTGTAAACATTTGGAGCCTAGAACTTTTTTCCCACACTTGATATGGAAAAACAAACATTGTACACACACAAACAGTCACATGAATTCACTATAAAACAGAAACATATGTACAAATCATGTGTATGTACTTATCTGCGATGGAAGTGCAATTGGAACTTATGATTCAATGAAAGATACACCGCAAAGAAAAACTGCTTTCCGCAGCTCTAAGGGAGATATTCCGAGAACACACTCATCCAAGCATTTATTTACATATGCGTATATGTATATATTGGTGTGCCGTAACCAGAGCCCCAGAGCAATTGCATTGTTCTATGAAGAGTTGCCTCGCCTTGTCTTGCCCCATTTGACCCCACAAAGAACTTTGGTCTTGGGATCAAGAAAACAATTGATCTTCCTGGGTGAATCATTGGGATAAGAATAGTATCTATTGAATAAATATTAATTGACATTATTCACGTTCGCTTTTCATTTTAGATTAAACTTGGTGTTTTTCTGTTTGAAAATCATACAAAATTGGACAAACCCTCTGTGACTTTGTACGACAACAAGAGGTCGTACCCCCAAACAGTGCTCGGAAGGGAAGCTCCATCAGCGAAGATGGTACTTCCTCCTGCACCACGCAACCTCAAAGGTGATTCATCGTTTTACCATTACCAACCATTAACCAATTATATTTCTCGTTTCTTATAGGAATACCTCTGTTTCTAGCGAGGAGCAAACTGTGCAAGGAACTAAGTCGGGACACCGTTCGTTTAATAAGTCTGCCTCCTCAAGGCAAATTAAGAACCCGACTATAAAACTAAAAGACACATTTAATAGTAGAAAATCCAATCGAAGGCAAGAGGCACTGGCACTGGCACCATCACCGGCACTTTCTGCACACACAAGCAAAAACTTATCTTCGTTGGAAGCATCAACATCATCATCACATACGGAGCAATCATCACCTTCCTCTTGGCCAAGGCTTCATGCACCAGCTTCGAAGAGCAGAAATAATATTTTAGTGCGATTTTTGCGACACTTTTCCAGTAATAATAATACCGCAACCAGCAAAACAGTGAATAATACAAACGAAATCGAACCAACAACAACCACAGCAACTAACGAGAATATCAATAATAACGGCGAGCTGGAAAAAGCACAGGTCACAGCTACAGCAGAGGTCAGAGGTCAATACAATGAAGAAATCATGGACGGGCGAAAAAGTGAGACTTCAGACATTAAAAACCACCAACCAAAAAAAGGCGGTGGCATAATGCCGAGCAGCGGCAGCAACTTGAGCAAAGAAAAGTCGTCTTCGAAAGTTGCATCTGAAATAAAAACAGGAAAAATGGAGGCCCGAAAGTCTTCCTCTGACACGGTGATAGAGCCATCGTCGTTGATCAAACAACACTCGGCACCACAGTCATCGACGCCAACGACTCTGACGGCAAATTTTGTGCAGAATATGCGATTTGTGCGCAAGAATGTTGAACAATCGACCAGAAATGCCAATCCGTTGCAGTTTGTAGAACTGGAAACGGAATTTCCACGCGACTACGATGATAACATTGAGATGCTGTCACGCGAGGCCGAACATTTGGAGGAACAATTCCGTACGCCAACGCGATCGAATGCCCCAGATGCGACCGCTCATCAAGTGGCTGGTATTATTGAGAATATCATTACCGAGGCGTCCCGAAGTCTTGTAATTGAAAAAAAGAAGACTGAAGACGACGATGTGCCATCAAAATCCACCAACAAGCAGTCAGGTGGGGTAAAGCGTGTTGGCTTTCAGGTTGAGGAGAAAGACGATACCGAGACGATCCACAAAGAGAAGAAGCCAAAGAGCATTGACGATGTAGGAGTCAAGGGGTCGTCGGATAATACCGAGGTAAGTTCTGAGGGCTCTGGTTTAACTGGAACCTCGGCGGACACATCGGCATCGCTTCTGCCGTCCACAGCGACGGTCTCGAGCACATCGTCCGCCACATCGATAACAAAGAGTAAAAGTGATGAAGATGATGATCCGGTGGCCATGTCCCCATGCGGTCGCTTTTTCAAATACGACAAAGAGGTCGGTCGTGGCTCGTTTAAGACCGTTTATCGTGGCCTGGACACGCTGACAGGTGTGCCGGTTGCCTGGTGCGAATTGCTTGTAAGTAAGAAAATCAAACAGGAGCCATCAGTCCCCCGTAACCCCCTCTGTTTTGTAGGATAAGCAAGTGAAGAAAAGCGAACGCACTAGATTCCGTGAGGAGGCAGACATGTTGAAGAAACTTCAGCATCCAAACATTGTACGATTCTATACATATTGGGAATTTCCGATCGGCCGTAAAAAGAATATTGTACTAGTCACAGAGCTGATGTTATCCGGGACATTGAAATCGTAAGAGTGCTTTATTCTGATGCGTATCGTGTAACGTAACTGGTGTGTTTATTTTGTAGCTATTTAAAACGTTTCAAAAAGATACACCCAAAGGTATTGAAGTCATGGTGCCGTCAGATCCTGAAGGGCCTCAACTTTCTGCATACTCGTCAATTTCCTATAATTCATCGTGATTTGAAATGTGATAATATATTTATAACCGGCACCACGGGTAGCGTTAAGATCGGCGACTTGGGTCTGGCCACACTTAAGAATCGTTCGCATGCTAAGTCTGTGATCGGCACCCCCGAGTTCATGGCCCCCGAAATGTACGAAGAGCACTATGATGAATCGGTAGATGTCTATGCGTTCGGCATGTGCATGTTGGAGATGGCAATATCGGAATATCCGTATAGCGAGTGCAAGGGACCAGCCCAGATATACAAGAAGGTAATTTCCGGCATAAAGCCAGCCGCTCTGGCCAAGGTGGAGGATCCCAATGTGAGGGACATCATCGAACGATGCATTGAGCTGAAGAAAGAAGATCGCCCCAGCTGCAACGAACTCCTGGAGTCGGAGTTCTTTGACGAGGATATTGGAATTCGTGTTGAGCCAACGGCCTCCGAACAGTTTCTCTCCGATCCCAGCATTTGCATCATAGAGTTCCGATTGCGATTCCTGGACCCAAAGAAGCGTTCATCCCGACATAAGGAGAACGAGGCGATTCAATTTGAATATAATATAACGAGCGACGACTACGAGAAGATTGCCCAGGAAATGATGAAGGAGAATATTATCTCAGAGGACGACTCCCGTGCCGTTGCACGCCTTCTGAAGGTTCAGGTTGTGTCGCTACTCAAGGAACGGGCTCAGCGTCAAACGCAAATCAAACTGCAGAACGAGAAGTCTCGTTTGGAGAAACTAGCCCTGCAGAAGCAACGCGAGAGCCTCCCCACCAATGTCGATGAGGATGAGGAGGATGAAGAGGACTCTGAGGATGAGGAGGATGGAGTCAAATGGAATCAACGGCTGCAACTGAAGTACGACCTGCTAAACACCGACTCCGAAACCAGCCTGGCTCTGTCCACAAACAGCGTTGATCCGCAAAATATTCCAAACCGATCGAACACATCGATTCAGGCAAGCGGCAGTCAACAGCAGCCATCGATCCAAGTGCCTCTGGCCTCGCCAGCAATATCCATGCAGCAAAAGTCAACAGTGCATTATATACAGAATCCACAGCTGGCATCATACCAAAATGCAAACAACTTGATACAGGACATTGCCAACAGCCAGGTGCAGGTGCAGGTCCTCTCACCAACAGGCAGTCAGCAACAACAACAACAACAGCAACCCAATGTAGCGCCCCATATAGTAGTGCCACAACAACATCAAATGGTGCAGCAGTCAAACATAGCTGAGGCACATGTCAACGTCAGCCAGCAGCAGCAGCAAGCACAAGTCGCACAGCAACAGATGCTGGCACAGCAATTACCTCAACAAGTTCAGTTGCAGCAGGTGCCGTCTCAGCAATCCATGCAATCTGTGATGGCTCCGCAGCAACATGAACAGCAGCAGCAGCAACAGCCAATGGGGGGCGAACAGCAAAAAAGTCACCAAATTCCTCAGTTGCAGCAACAGCTGCAGCAGCTAATGCAAACGATTGTGCAGCCTTCTGATTTGGTACAACAGCAACAGCAACAGACTCAGCAATATTTTCAGCAGCAGCAGGCTCAGGTTTCAATGCAACAAATTCCGCATACACAACCACAACAGCATCAATATACCCTGCATCCATCCCAGCAACAAGGACAGGGGCAACAGCAACAGCCGATGTCCCAGCCCCACCCACAAATTCAGGTACATCAACAATCCTTTCAACAGCAGCAAGTGCAGCAGGCGGCCTCCTCTCAGAACCATCAACAGCAGCAGATTCTTCAGCAGCAAATTGCACAGCTACAGCAACTGCAACAGAACCAACAACTGCAGCAGAGCCAACAACTGCAACAGACGCAGCAACAGCTACAGCAGACGCAACAACAACTGCAACAGAATCAGCAAATGCAGCAGAACCAACAACTTCAACAGAATCAGCAACTGCAACAGAATCAGCAACTACAGCAGACACAGCAGCAGCAGCAGCAACAGCAGTTTGTCCATCAGCAATATCATTCTCTAGCACCCCAGCCGCAGCAACAACATCAACAACTTCTTTCTGGAGCGCAAGTAATGGCTCCGCAACAGCAGGTTCCCATGCAATTACAAGTACAAATGCAGGTACCTACATCTGTAGCCCCAACAATGCAGCAGCAGCAGCCGTACCAACAGGGCCAGCAGATGGCCCCTCCAAGTGGTCAAATGGCACTTGGTGAGGTTCAACAGCAGCAGCCGCAACAACAGCAACATGCTACATTTGCGACAGTCTCCGTGCAGCAACCACAATTTATGCAGCCGATACAACTATCATTGCCCTTGGAGCAACAATTACAACAGCTCCTGCTCAGTCAGCAGCAGCAGCAGCAGCAGCAGCAGCAGCAGCAAGCACAGTCGATGGCTCACCAGCAGCAACAGCAACTAACAGAGCAACAGATGCACATGCAGATTCAGCCAGCAAACACACAGGCACAGTCTGTAAGCCAGGAACAAGCTGTTACCTCTGAAACTGGTGTGGCACCAAACAGTCTAAATCTTCAGTTGAATCTTGAGACAAGAGTTGATCAACAATTATCCACGGAAGCAGAGAAACAGCAAAGGCAACAGAGCGCCGCTCGCTCCCAAAAACCAAAGCGCTCCAATCGGAGCGGCAATGAACGGATACCGAAATTAAGTGTCACCAGTGTCGATGAGGGTAGCGTCATCAACTGCCACATGGAGAACAAGCTAAAGACCATAACATTTAAGTTCGACATTGGCGATGTGAATCCCGTTGAAATTGCCAATAAATTGGTAAGAGCAGCTGACGCTTACCCCTAACAGTCCACTAAGCGAATCTTTTGTCTTTCAGATCGCCCAAGATTTGCTTTCAAATTGTCAAAGCACAGTATTTGTGGAAATGATTAATGAAATTGTTGACCAGGTCAAACAGAATCCCAATCAAATTCCAATACCAACTAATTATCGCCGCAATATTGAAAAGGTACTTGGCTTTCCGAACAAAAACCATTATTTTCAGAGTACAAGTGAATCCCATGGAAATGTGGGAGGATCTAAGAATTGCCTATCACGTTCATGGAAGGACCCACTATTACAGAGCTCTCCTCTGCGACATTACCATTTTGAGGTTTATGAAGGGTTTTTTCCTTCTTATAGCGAAGGCTTCCAAAATGCTGCAGAGCAGATGGATTTAGACAAAAAAGCAAAGTTGCTTCTCGTTTTCTAAATTCAAAGTATCACACCGCTCTGTCGATGATCATTCGATTTAAAAATTACTTTCGAACCTGCAATTCTTAATTTTTTCAGACAGAATAAATGAAAAAACACCCGTTAGCGAACCAAAAATATCTTATACAATTTTTTATATCCAAAATCTTGTACTTCATACGCAAGCAAACATGTTTGTTCAAAGTTCTTCTAAGAAAAAACAAAACACGCCAATACAAAAGCTGACTTTCATACTGTTCGATCGGACAGAAGAATGTTTAAAGATCAACTGCACGACCTTTATTTAATCAGAACTGATAGTGGGACCTCCATTCAAACCATTTAAGCATTCAAATCTTATACTCGAATCAAAGGTTTCAGAATTAGCGTAAGACGGTAGTCATATATCCAGTCCTTTCTAATTAGTGCATTAACTTTTAGTTCGAATTTTTAACCGAAGCTTCAAAGAGCTTTAAGTTTTAATCCATTTTGAATCAATTTAATGTTTCATATTTGTCCAGATAAATCCATGTTTTTTGATTGTCTATCTCTACTATAACAAAACAGGTCCGTCACGCGTCTCTAACTCGACAGCGTTCCACGTTTAGGTCACACCAAAGACATAGATCTGTAAGTGTTAAGTGCACTGGGCTTATGTAAACATAAAATATATATTATATTTTATAGCTAAAATGATTTCACTTATCAGGACATTTACTTTTATTTTCAAGGCTTATAAGATAATGAAAAGAACATTTGTGTTTTCTATAATTTTGTGAATGTACAGAAATGACTTTTGACTGGACGGAAGTATATCACAATGCAATCCTATTACAAGATGATGCTATATGTATAGCTTTATTAAATGAGTTCGGTCGATTCAAATTAATTAAAATGACAACCTACGCCAGCCAGATGCACGAGCGAAAAGTGAAAAAGAAAATACCTGACAATATTAAAACAAAATAAATACTGTCGAGGAAAATTGTCTGCGAATGCAAAAACAGAATACATGTCACAACGCTCGACTCGAGTGTCCCCTATACGTTTTTCCTCATCTTTGGAATGCTCCCAAGTTCAGAAATCGTGCCCACCTCTGGCATATGCAAATAACAAAACTATGGCACATGAAAACTTCATAGCATCCAATCTTAAATCTATCGCCACATAGTATCCAAGCATCTCCGATCCCATAGATAGATATATACATTTTCTTGTTCCGTGTTGATCTCTCAGCTGAATTACGTTCATAGTAACGATCGGAACATATTATGTGCAGCTGAAAAAGAACCCAAATCGGATGACAATAGTATTCCGAAGGTGACAAAGAAATCCTCAAACCATCATCTCGATCTGCAGGGGTATTGAAAGGCTAGTTTTAAATGAGCAACAGCTTAAGGATATATGTAACATTACGAGAGCCTTTAATTGAAGCCAAAAAGAAACGAATCATATATGTATGTACCTACATAATAGAATAGTAGACTGAAACGGAAATATTAACGGACGAACGGTATAAAAGTTTACGAGTACCTTCCCCAAAACAGTTTTTGATCTTATGTTTCTTTTAAGATTTCAGGGGTTGTCTTATTTCACTTATTTCGGTTACCATTTCACATTAGAAGAGTTTTTAATTTTCTAAATATTTGCACCAGTGTATTTTGAGCTTGATTCACATTGATTCACATGCGTATCTGTCTATCTATATTTGACACGACCCATCTTTTAGCGGGATGAAACAGCCAGCGACATTACCAAGATGTTTGAACCGACTATACATGGAATTGAGAATTTGCCATCTGGCGGCGGAGGTGGAGGAGGAGGCGCAGGAGGAGGAGGAGGAGCCACTGAAACGACGAACACAACGAATCTGACTAGCGAAGCTAGATCGCAAACTTCGATGCTGGCAAATGTGGAGCATCCGACGAACATTGGGACGCCACCAAATACAGCTTCAACGATGTCATCCTCTTCAACGGCGTCGCGGGATGCACACAATGGCAGCAATGACGTGACCATCGGATCCGGTTCGGTGTCACGGAAAACAAGCACAGCTTCTGAATACACGTCCCTATCGATTGACTACATGCCTGATAATAACATAACGCCAACGGGTAACGATATGCTGAATACGCTGGGCGATGCACTGGCCAAAGATAACTCACAGAGTGTCCAACTTATCGCACGAGGTCATGCCATAACTCGAATGCAAAAGCTGTTGGACTCGGCTGGTGGGACTTCAACGCCACGAAGCCTGAACCTGCCATTGAATCGGCACTTAAACATCCAAGAGGACCTGAAGCACACCAGGAGCCTTGGAGACTTGAGCGGTGTCAAGATTACGTTTGATATGCCTAATAGAACGATGACAGGGCCTGCGGAGGACAACAGTCACCAAGAGAAGGCAGTTGAAATGGAGAAGCCCAAGGATAAATCTGCTGGGCAGCTATCAACAACGCAAGGAACTGGCGCAGGAACCGTAGCAGCCAACACATTAGAGCAATTAAAGATCGAACTGGAGAATATTACACATGCACACGCGTTTGCCTCCGCTGTGGTGGCTTCCATCAGTAACCGTACCGCACACCAGGCATCGCCAGCTATTTCATCTTTAACGGCCTCTACAGGCCAGCAGCAGACACAAGATTTAGTAAGTGAATAGCTCCAATATTTTTATATCTTTTTTAAACTTGTTCTTTGATTAGATAAACAAATCGAATAATCCTGTGGGCGCTAGTGGATCCACAACTTCAATTGGTCAAAATGCTTCTGGCTCTTCTGTATACAATTCTCGACGTGCTTCCATGGACAACAGCATGGGATCCGATATTCAGTTGCATGGAAATACCTCCTCCATTATTGAAGGACCCGCTACTAGTACAGATCCCACACCAACTGAAGCGTCCAATACTGGTATTATTGTCGCCGGCACAACAGTTGAGAAGCATCTCTCAAAGCAGGGAAGTTTGGACAAGGCGTGCAACACGTCCATTTGTGTAAGCAGCAGCAATGATGTGCCGCAAAGAAATCCCAGCAACGGATCGCTGAATCAAAACTCTATAGCAGATCTAGAAAAGAAATTGGCAGCGTTGCGGAACACTGACAATGCAGAAGAGGTAAGAGAGACCGCACAGAGTTGAATAATTAATTGGCTTCATACTTTTGTGACACTTTGAATTAATATTTACAGCCACAGCAGCCACAAAATGCAACATTGACGGCGGTACCAAAGCCAGCTGCTGATGAGGCAGCAGCAACACACCCAAGTTCCCGTAAAGTGTCCCGGTTTAGTGTCAGTCGAGTACAAGAGCAGAAAACTTTAGCTGCCGCTGAGGAAAGTTTGCAGAATCAACTAAAGATCGATTTGTCGTCGGCTTTGGGCCCTGGTGGGCAGGGCCAGCTGCAAAATAATGCCACAAATAGCTCTGTGCAAAACGGCAGTATGGTGAATACACCCACAGAACTTATTAGCTCGCCCATACAAAATGTTCCACTGGCCATTAACGGAATTCAGTTGATTTACCAACAGCAGCCACAGCAGCAGATGCATCCTTCTGCGAAAAGTATGGTTAACAGCGGCGTGAACGTAGTGCCACAAGTCTTGACACAAAACGGCACACAAGTGACGCTCTCCGGCATTCATTCACAAGGTCATCCCCCACAGCAGCAGCAGCAACAACTTGTGCATCCTAATATGCCACAACAGACACCATCCAGTGTCCATCCTCAGATGATGAACACTCTTCAGCAGCAGTCGGTGGCGCATCAGCAACCAATTATGACACAACAGCAACCAATGATACTGCAACAGCAGGGTTCCCAACAGTTCTCGCTGCCTGCAACACAACAAAATCATGCACCGCAACAGTTCATCCAAATGCAGCAGAATCAGCTTCATGCCCTACAGCCTCAGGTTGTGGGCATGTCTCCGGGAATGCAGCAACAGCTTTCGGCCATGCAGTCAATGCAGTCAGCCCAGCACCAGATGGTAACACAACAGCAACAGCAGCAGCAGCAGCTGCAAATGCAAACTCATATGCAGCAGCCGCAACAGAATGTTGCAGGCATGTATAATCAGCAGAATGCTAATTGCGGAGCGACACAACAAGGCTTTCATGCTGGTGTTCCCAATCATCTGTTGCAGCAGGCGAATTTGATGGGATCACAGCAACCCTCGCAGCCGTTGCAACATGTTATGCAGCCGCTTTTTAATGTATCTCCCGGTGAAGGTAAGCGTAAGCCCCCAACCTCATTTGTATTTTGATACATTCTGTTATTTATTTCTTCCGTATTCCAGTTACCGAAGAGCCTGTTTCTCTAGCTGCAACGCATCCCCATTTATTGCCGAGCGATATACAATCTGTAAGAGCCACGTAGTGCGGCGTTTTACTGAGACGTTACTAATTTACATTTCTTGCAGGATATAAAGCATAATTTGGACTCATTGGTCAACCAATTGTGTAACACACGCTTGGGCACCAATCAACATCAGCGGTTGTTGCTGTTACGCCAGAGACAGCTCATCGAAGAGGACGAACTGCGTTTGAAACACTATGTGGAATACGAAAAATTTCAAAAATCTCTGCGCCAATGTAAGAATTATTTATGACGTGTGTGTGTGTCAACATTTTAACCGACAATGGATCTACTCTACCTCTATATTGGTTACAGCTTTAAGCACAAACGTTCCAGCTACTACGACATACTTTTCAGCACCTCCTGCTGCACAGCTTCCAACTAATTTAAAAGCACCTGCTCCTCCGCCCTCAGCAAATCCGACATCCACAAGTTCTGCAAACACATAGCTGCGCTAAAATGTTTTGCTTCATTCATTCGCCTTTGACAAGCCATCACGACTAACAGCCATTTCTATGTTCTCGGCAATATAATTGGCACGAGTGTTTGTATGTGTGAGAAGGTGGATCTGGCCTGGCCCTAGCCCTGGCGGTAGAAATTAAGTAAAAAGTATATCTTATGGGATTGTCTGTAAATATTAGTCAAACGCTTTTAGTTGATATGCCATTGTTTCATATTTTCTTTCTTTCTGTACCACTTTTAATTTGATTTCACTTCTTTTGTTCTTTTGGTTTCTTCCTTTTTATTGTTTAAATAAATTAAGAAAATTGTACATTTTATTAGTAATCAAGTGTAAATAAACATTTCGATAATGTAATAATATTAGCAATGCATATAGAAAATATTATACATTTTAGTCGTCATTTATTCAAACTGATGTATACATACTATACTGCATAGTTACTAAATAAATAACTTATTACAGAATATGTAGTTTTATTTCATTACAACAGAAGTCGTAGGTCAAGTAGTTATATATTTGGCTCTGAGTCGGGATAACGAAACGATGGTGAAGAACGGGTCTATACATATTTAAACTAAACGTGGGCTCCGAAGCACTGGTTGGGATAGGGCGAGCAGAGCTTGATGGATACAAAGGTCCAGAAAAAACTTGTAATAAGGCTGAAATATTGCAATAAATGCGCTCTAAAAACTGCAACCGCAAAAATCGGAACTTTTGGAACTTTTTGCTTATGATACAATTTAACAGAGTTGGAAAAGTATAGTGAATCCAACTTGCAAACAAGTGAAATCTCGTTATCTGATCATGCAAGTTCAGAATTCTATACTGAGAGTGGAAAAAAGAGGTCTCGTGACCATTAAAAGCCATATGGACCAGGCTGTAGTCACAATATGTACATATATTAAATGTATGTGTTCGTAAATGCGTCCTTTTCATGGTTGCAGGCTTCTAGGTCAAACAAAATATCTTTTGTAAAGGTATAGCATTTGTTCAGGTAAAGTGCAAGTCGTATTCAATGATATAAGATGTAAGACCTTGGAATTTTCGCATACTTTGATAATACCTTTTATTGTATGATTTGAACGAAATTAATTATAAAGAATGCAAGAACATAAAATGTAATAACAAAACATGTGTGAAATAATTATTTTACACAGCGACATCCATTGTGTCTTTGATCTCGTTTCCCCATTCGCGGGCCATAATCATGATTTCATTCATGCTCAATTTGGGGCCAATCAGAGGGTTCAGCTGCGTCATGTAACAGCACAGCCAACTGCAATGTCAATCAATGATGTAGCAAAACATTAAAATTTAGCAGATCGATGGATTACGCGTATGTTAACGTTACTTTGAGCATACTAGGGCTAAAAATACTTACAACAGCCAACATGTTACTGCGGTTAGCATAAGGCAGCATTGAGTCACTCTGAAAACATATATGTTGGTTGATTTGTTTGATATAGTTTATGTTATGTCTTACCCTTTGTTTGGGCCACGAGCAAAGAAGGGGCAGATGATGCCAATGAATCCCCAAATGCAGGTGATGACCAAGGGAGGCACATAATCAGGAACAGTCATTTTGAAGACTAGGCTATTTAGTCGAATGGAATGAAAATAATAAAAAAGGCACAAAACTCCGATCGCGAAAGATTTTCTCGAGCAATGAATATCACATGACAGACATGGGACCCAAAACAGCTGGTGCAGGCGTTGCCACTCTGTTCGCTTAAGTCGTAGTGTAGCCACATAATTCTCACTTCATTTAATTCACAATGGTCTTATTCCACTGCACTACACGATGAGCTTATAAGAAGAGCATTGCGATTTTTTCAATTTTTCTTTCGGCCAATTAAAATCGTCAAAAATGCATTCTTAGAGTCTCAAAAGTTGCGTCATATCAAATTTACGAAATAGGGTACACAAATGGCAATACTCCGAACCAGCAACATGTCTTCAAATACCAGCAACATTGATTAGACAACTTTTTTTGTTGAACATTTTTGCTTTAACCGTATTTTAGTCAAAATACAATACATGCGAGTACTTAAAAGTCATTAATCTTGTAGAAAATGTATTCATCAATAGAATAAAACTATGTGTGCATGGCTCAGGGTTTTAGTAAGCCAGCATTATTCAACGGAATATCAAAATTGAACAATAGGAACGACGATCCTCTTTCGTCATTTTTGTTTGACCATTTTCGCTAAAACCTTTTTTTACGAAGAATGCAATAAAAGCAGGTATTTCAAACAAACCAGTCAAGTAGAAAATAGGTTCATTAATTTGATAAAATTATGTGTTCAGGTATGAAAGTCCTAGTAATATTAAATCGAATATTACAATGGAGGAATATGGTTTTCAATCCTTGTCGGAGAAAGATTAACCCATTGTAGACCAAGGGGGTATTTTAGTATTTCACCGAAAATAATGAAAATTTCAGGTGAAAGATTTCGGGGTTTTTTTATGTTCAGAGGAAATATGGCAAGGCAAGGCAAGGATCTACAAGAAGAATTTACAATCAGTAATATTTTCTGCCATTCACCTCAAGTCGTTGAACTGCTTAAATAGAGGGGGTTAGGTGGGCTAAGTTCGATTTCTTATCGATATACGTCACACTAGAAACATAAATTGATTTTCGGCCGAGGTTTTGAACAAAAAAATAAATAAATATGTTCCAAAATAGTGCTGCTCGTCTTTTGGTTCCGGCCATCCGTAATGCCATGCAGAGCCGATGCCAATCCGTGGTTTCCGGCCCACCAACACAGCATATCTCAAAGGCTGTAAGTATTCGCACTTGGTTGCATAACTAGATGTCTGGTAAAGAAAATATACGATATAAATAATATGTTTCCTTGCAGGAGAAAGTGATTCTGGGCGGTGGCATGTGCGCAGCGGCTCTGTTTATTCCTGGCTGGGTTCTATATCACATCCGTGATTACAAGGGCGGAAAGTAATTCGATGATCTAATATTATGATTCCTTTCCTTGAAAAGTATCAATATAGTAATGGTGCTCCTATGCCACATGAATAAAGGGAAATAGATTGAATTTAACCATGAATTTTTAATATTCTACAGATATGTGTCAGAATAGTGTTTTAACTTATTCCCGAATCGCAATGTATGCTCATTAAGTCAAGCTATGTTTTTCCTATAGTGAACCCGTCGCCGCTATTTCTTCAATCCAGACCTCGCAAATAACGGTTGACACTTTCAGTGAGACACCGTGTCAGCGTGGTCTTTTTCTGTTTTGTCAGTGACGAGACAGCAAAGGGAAAAAGTGTTGACCGTTTTTTGCTAGCTATGCTTCAATCTGATCTTGACGCTCTCACTAATTGGTGTTTAATAAAACTTTTTCCTCTTAAAATTGCTTTCTTTAAACGTCTGTAACGACTTGTGTATTATCTTTTTAACTAATTGATGCTTTAATTCCCACATCTGCAAAGGATTTCTTGGGTTTATCAAAAGATTGTCTAAGGAATTCACTGATTCCTATACCACAAAACTAGTTTATGTTCCTCTTATCCGCACTACCTTAAATTGCAAGATAAGCTTGAGTCTGTACAAAGACAATTTCTTATCTTTGCCCCCCGTGGAAATCATCCTTCTTGCGAAAGTCGGCTGCACCTTTTAAAAGCCGAAGGATTTGCCATGGAATTTGTTTTCTCCACAAACTTCTCTCTGGTGAGGTTGAATCCAGTGCCCCCATCAGTCTTGCTCGTATGTATCTCTGTCCCGTTCCCTCCGACTAGGCATCACTTTCATTTTCATCTTCAACACTGTCTTTCTAACTACATATGTACTCTGATAAAGAATACTTCCGTAGACTTTGCCATAATTACAAAACTTTTTTCTATTTGGTTTCCTTTGGCACTAGTGCTATTAAGGTTAAAACTTGTTTAATGAATAGTTTAATTTAATTTACTATAATTCTTAAATTGTTAGGCTATTGGCTTTGCTTTGACCTTAATTTGGCTATGAATATGACCATAGCGACTATTTTGCCAATAAATCTGTACCAAAGGGTCAGAGTATTTGCCATAGAAAGTCTTGCATTTGGTTTTATTTTTGTGCTGAGCAACAAAAAACTGTTTAATGTCGTCTAATTGGCTGTACATTTAATTTGATCAAGCAATTAATTTGCTTTTAAGCTATCAACCATCAACACAAGGAGGCGC
This sequence comes from Drosophila miranda, assembly GCF_003369915.1. Taxonomy (NCBI): domain Eukaryota; kingdom Metazoa; phylum Arthropoda; class Insecta; order Diptera; family Drosophilidae; genus Drosophila; species Drosophila miranda. The sequence goes on from NC_046674.1 coordinate 11,886,204, forward strand.
TCTCTGCAAAAGTGCTTTAAACTATTGCCACAGGATTAGAACTTATACCAATTGGACAATAATATTATGTCGATGAAGGTAATTCAGAAATAGCAGATTTTTGGTCCGCAAACCCAATACTTGCAGTCACAATGGGAACTTCTTCTACTTATTGTGTGTTTAAGTATGTAAATATATTTTCACTTCGCTTTTTTCAATTTAACAAGCTTTCGAATGATTTTTTTAATGGGCAAAGAAACTTATAAAATTTAATTGTGCTTATGAAATGGTGTGTTTTATTTCTTTTGGTTATCCTTTTCCTCATTTTTTTTGTCCTTGTCTTTGTTCAGTGAGCCAACAGCATCGCGCACTGCCTCGGATTGGGGATCTACCCCAGGAAGATTCTCTAGCACACTCTGCAAGAAGGCCGGGTCGCCAATTACCTCCGAATAGTCCTCGTCCACATCCATAGGGGCATTGGTTTCTTCAGTTTTTGGGCGCTTTGCTTGCTGGGTAACGCTATCATCTGGAGCATCTTGCATGGACATTTGCATGGCAAAGGCGATCTGTTCTTCTTCGGTCATGTTGGCAAAATCTGGCAAGTTATCTTCAGGGGTCTCAGTGGACAGTGCCAAGGCCCGTTGCAACATAGCTTCCTCCGAATTCGCCTCGGCGTTTCCTGCGCCGCTTTCAACTTTGGGCTGCCCCGCGGTAGCAGCAGCTTCGACACCAGCTGGTGCTGTGCTATCAGCATTAGCACGACGTTGCTCACTTTCCTGACGTTGACGTTGCTCCTCCATTGACACACGCAAAGCAAGAGCCAGTTCCGGGTCTTCGTTGGGATCAACTCCGAATTCGAACACGTTTCCTCCCAAGCCGGCACCACCCAATCCATCTTCTCCCTGAATAATGGGCGACGACAACAGAGCTTCAGACAGGGCAGATCCGCGAGGAACACTAACCAAGTGCGATCCAGTACCGTCTTTGCCGTTCAATGCGTTGATGAAAGCAGTCAGCGTCTCGTTGTTATTGCCATGATCGCCGAAGCTAACAATGTCAACATTCACCTTCTCTTTCTTCAGGCGTTTAGCTTGCTTCACAAGGTCTCCTTCTTCGTGACAAATGGGAGAGCCAACAAAGACGACAATACGCATCTTATGGTTTTTGCCTTGACGATGCTTCAACACCAAATGGGCTATGCGGATCCCGGTCAGAAGGTTTATCTCACCCTTTGGTTGGATGAGATGCATTTTGGACAAAATCCGCCCCACGTCGCTTGTCAGAGTAGCCAGCACTTCCACGGTACTAAATTAATAAATGAAACAATAAAGAGCGCTTTTCAAACCATCGGCCACGCAATACTCACTTCGACAACGTCATTAGTCCAACATTATTCTCTGGATTGGATCTCAGTTTAGTGAGACAAACGAGATTGATTCCATCCTTTTGGACGTTCAGACGTGTAGGAAAATAGTCACCATTGCGTTGGTAATCGCTGTTATCAAAGCTGAAAATACAAACAGGGGTTTGGTTTCGTTAATCCGTCTTCTTTCTGCATATGGTTTATCAATGATTAAACATTATTTTACCATATCATAGTACTTTCAAGAACCATTTTCGTATTTTTGCTTGTCACTTCACCACTGAACTGTAATTGTGATACTTACAGTGTGACCGCGGACTTGTCAATAAAATATACCGTCCGCCCCTCAGAAATATACCGAAACATACCGTCTGATTAAAAAAATATACCGTAAATGTACTGACGAATTCAAGTTATATTTTACATATTACTCGTTTTTGATCTTCCGTGGAATATTACTAGCTAGATAAAACCCTCAGCCATGCCCACATTTTTTTATACGATTAATTAACCAATTTTCTAATTGACTGGCTTATTTTAAACACTTGCTTTAGTTGGATTTTGTCTAACAAAGGTTTTTAGCGAAATAGGTCAAACAAAAAAGGTTTTAGCGAAATAGGTCAAGACAAAAAAACGAAAGGATAGTCGTTCATATTGCTCAATTTAGAGATTCCGTTGAATAATTCTGTCTAACTTAAACCCTTAGTTTTGGCCTCATAATTTTAGGCCATTGATGAATAAATTTTCTACAAAATTCGTTAGTTTTTAGTCCTTGCTTTTATTGTATTTTGACTAAAACAAGGTTTAAACAAAATAGTTCAACAAAAAAAAAACAGTCGCAGTGTTGCTGGTATTTTAGACATGATGCGCGCATAGGCTTTTGTTACCCTATTTCGTTAATTTAGTATGAAGATATAACGAAATTTATAAAGACCTTTTTTCAAATTGATATGTTTTAGACATATTCATGTATATTATTAGTATATTGTGTATATTTATCTCGATCCTGATACCTACGGAGCCTGGGATGACAAACATTTTCTCAATTCTATAATATCCTTTCCCAGCGTATGTTGCATTGTGGCTTGCATGTTGCCGTAATCGTAAAAAATGAATTGCAAAAAATGTGGCTGCAGCAATGATTGCATTTCGGCAAATCTCGAAAAATTAAGGAGTACAGTACTGCTGGGTAATAAAATATTTATATTCTGCAAACAAGCAATCAGATTAAAAATTTTATTTTTGGGAAACAAGCTGGCGCGTACATCTTTCGTACAAATGGCTTTTTAATAATTGTGTTTTCCTACTTTTAATCTCATAAACGTGTTGAACTAAATTTTTTTGTAATAGTCTTATGAGACTGGACTTTGCAAGCTTTGCTGCGAAGAAAGAGATAGCAATATCACAAAATTAGTGCTTGTAGCTGTTGCTGTAGCTGATGTTTTCCAGCACACCAGCCAACCAGAAAAATTGGATATGAAAAGTGTAACAATCGATCATTTCTGCCCGCAGCGCTGCTCCCAGCTCAACTGAAAAGCCTCGCATATATCGCTCTCACTGCTTGCTTTACCCATAGGGTTCTCTCTGTTCTTGCAGCTAGCCAGTTGGCAAAGTCTAAAATTTCATAAGCTATAAACAAAACACAGCTGACTATACAGTGTAATTGTTTATTAGCAGATATGTCGTTATTGACTGGTCACATTAAAGATTGAAAAATAATAATATGAAAAATAGAACAACAACATAAAGAATTTCGGCGATAAAGATAACGCTAAATCCAATCATAAGGCTCATGATACCACCAGTTAAAGCTAAAAGGAGAATAATACGATTTTTATAGTTTAAAAATGAGAAGATATCTTTTTTGAAACCTACACATGTATTCAGTTGGTCCGGTGTACGAAGTCCTCACATTGCTTCTAAAATAATTTTCTGTGAAGTAGAAATTTACTACTGCCAAGTTTTTTCGGATATATTCATTTGATAAATTCTTTAAATAATCACTCTGGGCCTTCAGGTCCTGTTGGCTAAAAGGAGTTGTGAAAGCATCAGGAAAGAACGTCAGATCATGACAACTGGTTAGGCACAAATCTTTACATTCAGATCTTTTCTTGTCAAAGATCTGTAATTCCGCATTATTCCAGCAATCAAACTGAGCCGCATCACATACTGTAGCGTTAGCAAACACCAACGGCAGATAGTATGGAATACAATCACACAGTCGAAGGAAGAACAATGCATCGCATTCAGATTCGCAGTTGCGTCGCGTATAATAACGATAAAAGTAAAGTTCTTCTTCATCGCTAAAAATACATTGTCGTTTAGTTCGATGGATGTTACGAATGCTGGGCAGGGCTTCAAAGCTCCGCGCGATTATACGAAATGTTGTCTGATGCCCGATCATTGCTGGTAATCCAGATTCCTTCATACGTGGTTGATCGATTGGGTTATACAATAGCACCTTAAAACAATTGTATTATTAACATGCTGATGGGTACAATCTTCAAATACACAACTTTGAATCCTTGTCCATTTGTAGAGGAACAAAAATAATCATTCACGTGACCATTGAGTATTATTTGTAAGCCCATAGCAATGCCAACGCCAACTCCTGGCCGCGGGTAATAGCTGGACGGTAGTTTCGGTGGATAGCCAGATATAGGATTCCAATCCACTGCAATGTCTGCAAACCTATTCGTTGAGGTGTAGTCCCGAATGTATGTTGGCCTTTCAAATAAAATACTTTTTACACACGAACTTTTCTGCGCTGCGCTTCAAAAACGTACCTGAACTTGTATAAATAATATGGATGCAACAAATTGAATACACAGCACAAGCCCTCATCTACAAAGATTTCTCTGAAGATATCAGTGCATGGTAACTTTTTTTTATGAAACATGCATGACACTATCAAATCTTCGCATCTCTCAGAAACATTTAGTATAAAGTTGGGGAACGTTTCGTTTTTATAACGATGATTCGATTTTGTAAAATTGCCATAAGTATTCTCTTTATAACAAGTTTTCTGTAGCATGGAATATCCTAGCGATCCACTGAAATGATTTTTATTATTCCTCTTTCATATACATAGATATGAATATGGGTTTACTTACGGTATTAAATCTTCTACTTTCGATTTCTTTGCCTGATTCATATTACAAACTGTTATTGCAGGGAATGGAATCTTACTAATTGGAGTCATAGTTGAACTAATTCCAATAATCACTGGCGTGTCTTCCCATTTAACAAAAACGCGAACCGCTAAGTTTACGGCCACATAAATAAGCGAACCAAAAATTATTATAAAGTATAGCTTTATCCACCATAAATGTCTATCACCGATGACGTATTTTAACAACTCCAATGATGTATTTCTTAGAAATATTTGCTTTCGGTTTTGACCGTTCCTCCACAGTTTTTCTTTCACTCTACTCAGGAAACTCATGGTATTGACCCGATGGTTATTTTATTCTTGTTAATAGATTGGGGATAGTTGTTAGACTGTGGCGTGGCTCTCTCTTGTTAGACTCAAGTGTTTATATATGTATATTCATTAGTATTTACAAAAGCATTATCTATGAAGCTTTTCAATGTATTATCATTAAGTTTTTGTAATGAATCAAAGTAATTAAATTCTCAACTCAATGCTACAATAGAACCATTTCAATTATCCTAATTGTCTGAAATAACAAGTTCGTTTCATTCTGTACCTTAAACGGCAAATCCAAATGATTTTCAAATGTTCTGTTCAAAGGACTACGGGAAAGTGGAGCTATAAAACGAATATCCGTTTTCACTGATAAAGGAATTGTAGGAACCTCCAGTCACAAACATAATAAATAACCTGAATATCATTATGTTTATGCGTTCATCATCACATACAAATTTTAATAATATCCCTACAAGATATTTAACAATATAAACACTGTATAGCTTCGTGGTTATGAGCAAAGTATTGTTCGGTGATCGAATTGTATTTTTATTTTGTAATATTTATTTGTTTCATTACTGTTTTTTATTATAATGTTACAAATTTGTTATTATTTTTAATCTAATATAGGTACAACTTCAGCCAGATTGGTATTCTTTATTTTGTTTTGAACAATTTTAAAACGGGAAATGGCACAATTAGTATTTGATTAAAGGCTTGTTTCATAAATACCTTTAAGATATTATATTCATTATTTGTGAAAACGAACCTGCAATATGTTGATTTTTTGTTTTGTTTTTTTTTTTTGTAATACCTTAAAAATGTAAGCTAGCGATTTCAAAAGGTCTTTTGATTTACGAGTTTATACCGTCTATTTATGGTAATCTTTAAACTATTTCGAAAGTATAGAGAAAATATCACTGCTGGATACATGCATAGATGTATAAAAATATGTTTTAATATCATCGGAACAAACTGAAAATGTATTAACGTAAATAAGCAGCTATTAAATATCACTAAATCTACGGTTCATATTCAATCAGTTATAAGCCCGTCAGCAACATACAGATTGATGAGAAAACTATTTGTTCAACTTAACAAGAACATGTTGTACAGGTCTGTTTTTTTATTTTGAGGATCTTAATTGTCAATTGAAATGTGTGTACAGAATATGGTTCCGAACTAATTATAATTCTTTGCTTTGCTTGGTATTATTGAACAACTTGATACAATTGATTAATCTGCTGAACTTTCCAACCAATATCTAACCAAAAATTCTATTTGGAAAAAAGAGGCTCTAAAGAAATACTACAATAATATAGGATTCGAATCATACATATGTAGGTTTGTTTGTTTTTGTCTCCTTTTTTTTTAGATATCAAAAATTTTTCAAGCTGATTTGTACATTTCGTTTTGAGGGGTTGGGGTTAACAATCAAATGCCTGCTTTAAAAATATATATTACCAATTATTCATATAACATTCATAATTTGTAACTGTCACGGATGAGTCGCATAGAAATATGTTCCCAGTCATATAATCCTATAATATGTATTGATCTTTTAATAGAAATAAATGATAATCGTTTTTTGTTTTGTTTGCTTGTAGTTTTAAATGTTGAACATGTGTGGTTTATATGGTAATTTCCTTATTTCATTTAATTTCTGTGTACAGTAACATATTTATCATTAAAATCAAAACATTTTAAAGAGGTACATTTCGAAAGTATAGGCTTAAAATCATATTACAGTAAATATACATACAATAATTATAGTTCTTTGTGTCAGGGTATTACGTGGAACTTGTGGAAAAACGTTTAGAAATATACTGAATTACAGGTATGCAACAGTAATACTTTAACACAAAATTATAATCATAACAGCAACAAAAATGTATTGATTATTGATTGACAAAAAGGTATGGTGTGGTATGGTATGTATGTAGTTATGATAACACTATATCGGCACAACATCAGAAATTTAAGTTTTTCTATTACCAGATAACGCATACCGCATGCAATATGCAATTTATATTATTATGTTTGTTATGTTTTCTATGTGCATTTTACTTAGTTATCGCTTTTTAACTTCAAAAAAAATGAGTGGAAACCCGATTAAAGAATGTTTGTATTTTGTTATCTTTACAATTCAGTCTGAAAGGCATAGTTTGTTTACACATTTGATATCACCTATTTTGAAAAATCTATTTGTTTACTTATTTTATTATCTCTAAAATTGTGTATACATAGGTAATGATATATCATTGATCTTTAAGGTTTAATGGTAACCACTTATTGGATGGTATTAAATATAATTTAATTTAATACAAGTACGGAAAAGTTGCTGAAAATTTCGTTGCGTTAAGTGGAGAATAAATATTTTATATAAACCTAAATTTTGGTACCCAAATACATGTATGTGTGTTGTTTTAAATTTTGCTTTCGATATTTGGTTCTGTATCATTTATATGTATATATCGCTAGAATATTGATTAGGTTATATCTGGGACTGTATATCGAACATTTTGTTTCGTTGCGGGTCTACAATTGCTGCATTTTTTGTTTTGTGTTTTTTCTTCTTCTTCTTCGTTAGATGCTTACTCATCATCGGAGACATCTGAAGATTCACTTATATCACTTGAAAATATCTCCAGCCAATGATAATCACGTCTACCAACGTAGTCCCACAGATAAATCTATTATATTTGATAAGTATTTAATATATTGATCAGTATAGTCATTTACATAAAGCAAAAGGATATATGATACTCACATCGAGTAAATCGATTATTTCATGTTGGCCTTGTATCTTTCGAGTACGCTTTGGTAAGCCCACATCAACGATATCCCCATTGGGCAGGGCATGTTTATAAAAGCACTTGTTTCCAAAGGGACACTTTCCCTCGCCTTTCTGAAAGTATTTACAATCTTTGGCTCCCAAGGCAGCGCGATAATCATTGAGAAGCTTATCCTTTTCCTCCTTTGTCTCCACCCAAAACGCACTGGGGCAGACAAAGTCTGAACATACGCGACATTCGGGGCAAGCACTAAAATGAAGCGTAGCGTTAATTTTGTATGTAATATACATACATTCGAATACAAGCAAGAATTCTATAGTCGAATTCTCCATTCAATACATATAGGCAGACCCCATTTTCAATCAATTATCATTTCACTCACCGCGTTATTTTATGCTCAAACTGTTTGGCCTGGCGCCATTTACGAATGCATTCCAAACAAAAGATATGGTTGCAGTTGGGCAGGATGCCAAATCTTTTCTCCCGGCCAGCCTTCTCCATGATTGTGTCGAAGCATATGCCGCAGGTCTTATCCTTAGAGCGAGCGATCGCAAAGGAAAGTTCCATGGCCTGTTCGTGCTGTTGCAAGCACTCCCGGTTGTGCTTTTTACGTTGAGCTTGATCCGTGGGATGCAGGCAATACTGGTCACACATTTCGCATAGCTCCATGTGTATACGATAGGGGCAATACTCGCCATAAGGACACGGACATTCATAGGGACAAACCTCGTCCAATGATGCGGGTTCGCAACAGCTCACGTCGACTGTCGGGCCACCAACTACTTCGGCCCAGGAGATTCCGTTTTGAAGAGATACGCTGCCAGAAGCTGCCTCCCCATCCTCGTTCTGGTCCAGCACGCGCTTCTGGCTAGGCACAAATATCGGGGCATTTGCCCAATTACGTTGGCTGGTGCTTGGCTTAATGCTCTCAGCATTATCTGTAGTTATATGCGTTTGCTCCGCACACTCGGGACGGCCGCGACTTAAATCATGAGAAAAACGGCAGAGCTCGCCAAAACGGCAAATGCCGCGCAGATAAAATCGGCATATCGTTTGACTTCGCCCAAGTGCCATGTTGGGAATGGCTGGATCGCTGTTGGCGACGGCACTCATTTTGCTCTGTACTTTTAACAATTGCGAAAGGGTTTGATATTTCAAATTTGACAATTCTCAACGATGACCTAAAAATAAAAGCATTATATAAAAACTGTAAACTCCGTTCGTCTCGTACGAAGTTAAAACATTCGCATAATGACACAATACATGCATAGAAATGTGCATGAAAGCACAAATACAATTAATCATGTGCTTGCATCTTTCATACATATGTGCATGTGCGTGCAAGCATGCATACATATAGGCATTTGACTGTATTGACGAAATGATGCGCACAACTGGGAAGCACGCTAGTTGACAGATATTAACGTAAAAAGTCAATAAACGTTAATTGCACATATCCATGAACATAAAAATGTACTTTTCTGAACGTAGATCGCTTTGCATCATTATTATTCGATGAAACTATGTGTGTACTACTATGTGTAGGCACATTCGTATAGGCGTAACTAATGCCTGTTGTTTCAGATACATGGATTGTATATAAAATACCAACGTCTGTTTTAACCGTGACAGTTAATTTAACCTTTCCACTAAGCTTAGACTTATTTAACGCCAAGAACACTTACAATTGTTTAACTTTGTCGTTTTATGCGCACCTTGAAATACAATCACAATCAGTGTGACGGCGGACTTATCGATAAAATATACCGTCCGACCCTCAGAAATACACCGAAACATACCATCTCATTTAAAAAATATATCGCAGATATACTTATGAAATCAAGTTCTATTTTACATATTCCACAATTTTGATCTTCCGTCAAAAATTCTCAGCTATATAGAAAACTTAGCCATGCCCACATAGTTTTATCCGATTAATGAATCTATTTTCTAATTGACTGGCTTAATTTAAACACTTGCTCTTATTGGATTTCTATATAACGTTGCGCACCTTGAAATACAATCACAATTTTTTCATTGCTGTTTTAGTGTGACCAAATGCACCGACACAATTTTTTTGTACTCTTGTATTAGGGGTATTTCCAAAAGAGACTTATAAATCGTTAATTTTGTAAACAGTTTGTATGACCATTTCGGTTTTCACTTATTTTTGCGGATTACGTTTTCAACCAAAACTTTTAGTTTTCATTTTTATGTGCTCCCTTTCTCACAAGTTATTTGTATCGATATAACAAAAACAAATGACCTTTAAAAATATACAGCGTGATAAAAATGGCTTTATATTTTTCAGTTGCTGATTTTTCAGTTGCAACGCCTGTTTATTTAACAAGCTGCGTGTAACAGCATGCAAACTGAAAATAAAATTGCTGATGGTCGAACAATTAATTTAAAGAAAATGTGGTGCGAAATAGCTGTCTCCACTTTGCTGTTATGTTACGAGAACAGTCTGTGCTATTATGCGCGAAAAGGTATTTCTTGCCAACGTTCCGATAGCCAAATTGGTTTATAATTTTGTATACATTTCTAAGACGCTCTCTTCCTGTAATTCGCAAATTTTTACCGCAGTTGGCTATACAAAACAGACAGATCTGCAGGAAAACCCCGAAATCGGCAGCCCTGACACTGACTGGAAATTGTCGTTGACCGTTTTGGCTTAAACCTTATTTTATAAGCAATAAATAAAGATTAAAACTTAAATTTAACCAATCAACTAGAAAATAGATTCATTAATTGGATAAAACTACGTGGACAGGGCTGAGAGATCTATCCAGCTAGTAATATTCGACAGCATACAAAAACGAGGAACTTGAATAATTCGTCAATACGGTATATTTTAAAACTTAGATGGTATATTTTGGTATATTTCTGAGGGTCGGACCGTGTATGTTTTATGCATAATCCGCGGTCACTCTGCATAGTGTAATAATAATATGACAAAACAACAACAAACAAAAACAACAAACGGATTTCTTAGTGTAAGAGAAAAGGATTTTACTTTTACTTGAATTCCCTAGTAATTTGTTTTCTTTATAGCCTTTGGATGCTGCTACTGCTGCTTTGTTTGCGACAGTGGCAACAAAACGAGAAATATAAATTGCATTGCATAAATTGATACCAATTTCAAAAATAATATGATTGGAGGAAAAAACTCGGTGTGCGTAAACTGTGGACACAGAGTGCGAGAACTATATAAAAAATATAGCAACACTCTGAAAACTACGAATTGCGTAAGAAAAACAATCTGATCGAGCAGCCATTTGTTTTGCTTGGGGTTTGGTTTTTAACCCTTACTCGTAGATTAGAATGGTACATTGTACATATTTACAAGCAAGAAAGCTTAAACTGCATATACTTTGTTTTGATCAACTGTCGTGAGCCGCAGTTTCATTATCTCCGAGATCTAGAGTGTACATTTTTTCAAATGTCTAAAAATCAGACTAGTGTCTTTTGCAATTGGGGAAGCTTTCGTCTTGTTGCAAAGGTACATTTAATTTTTATGATCACTTCCACAGGAGAAATGTCATCAGGTCACAGACAAATACATCGAGTTTGAGGAATTTATCATCCTAATAGATGCACTTCTTTTGGATTCGTCTGCATTCCGCCATATAATATATAATGGCGACTTTAAGGTGAGGTTCTACGAAGCTAAAAGAATTTGATCTTTTATTTAACATATCCCAATCTTTGCGGTCCTAGTTATATTGGAAGGTTTCACTGGTGGTGTTGCTCTTGGAGTCGTTTGCAATATGCCGGCAGAAGCTTAGCGATCCCGCCAATGATGCCTTAAACGTCCACGAAAAAGGTTTCTACACATACACACTGCATCACATAGGTGGTAAGAAATGGCAAATGGTTTAAATATTCAAGACTCTACATAGTTTAATCAAAATATATATTTTACAGACTACTTGCTTATAACCTTATTTCTATTGCTAATTACGGCAGCACTTGGCATTGATCAGATAAAGAAAGTGGGTGTTCGAAATTTCACCTTAACTATTATCAAGGTTGTTGTCATTTCCAACTTATCCAAGTTTTTCCTGCTCCCCATTTTGGTTTGGCGCAATAACACGACAGTGTTTGGACGTAGCATACACTATGCACTGGTCATGAGCCATCACATCTGTTCGCTGGTCCTTGCGTACGAGGCAGTCGGATTTATCAAGAGTCGGCTTCGATGGCTGGCCATTACATTAGTAGTCCTTGCATTTGTCCTAAAGGAATACATCAGACATTATGCCGCATTCCAACTGGAGTTATATTAACGTAAGAATTAGCTATATATAACCCTCTGCTATTTATTTGCAGTACAAATTTTAACCAAAAACACTGTATAACCTTCCCGAGGGGTTCTAACATTTGTGCCTCAAGTATTTTGTATCAAGTTTTGGGGCGCATACATCCATGTACGATAATAAATAGCTAAGTAGGGTATTCATTTATGATTATTCATTAGTTAATGTTTTTCAACCTTAATAGTCCATGTGTCGGAAGTTCCTCGACTCGAGTTGGAATACAGTACATCATAGAAAATATTCATAAGTTTCTCTGCATGGAACCATAATGGGAGATAACATTTAGTAATCTTAGACACGAAGCTTCCTCTTCTGGGGAACTAAACATCAAATTGCTGTCTCTAGAGCACGTCCATGCTCCCACATGATGCACATTGATGCTAGGCTAACCCATATTAAAATATTACCTTGTGGCCAGTCTTTTACGAAAAGCCCTGAAACTGTAGGTGAAAATCGAATAGAATTAGACGAAAATATCTTTTTGGGGTACGTTACCCTCTGAATAGACATACGACACAGTTGTTAGTTGGACGAAAAGAAAGCAAGGGGTATATCATTATATTATAATTGCTGCAAGTAAAATTCCACTGTTAAAAACATATATAGAACTATTTTTATTGTTTTGGGGGAGGGTATGTAAGTTATTTCAAATACGTCAAATCGTTTTACATACTAAATGTTGGAGAAACTGCGTTAAAATATTATATCAATCAAGTGACGAATGAAGATAAAACAGAGTGGAGGTTGACCACTTTCATGAGTTAAATTAAGAAGCTAAAGTACAATTGATAATAAAAGTCAGAAAAAGAATAATTTGCATTTGTTAATATCGGTATAAAAGACGCATCCGAGAACGAATTGTTGATTGGTTTTGTTGTTTGTTTATATGTTCGTATGAATGTACTTAAGTAAGTCATTAATGCTAATCGTAAGTCATGCTGCTCATACATTTTGTTGTAATGGCAGTTTGTAGCAACGACGACACTGACGCGCAATTGGGGGCAGGACAAACTTTGCATTTATATCGAAATTAGAGCGTAATATTACTAGGTCAGCATCCAATATCTAATCATCTCTAACCATATATCTCCTAAGTCATATTCCACGATGACGAGGACGAGCTTGAGGAGCAATCGTCGCTCTCTGTCGTGGCGTTGCTTCCATTCGGCTTTGGTCCCCAAATGCGAACGGTGGCATCGTCACTGGCACTAGCCAGCAATGACGGATAAACGGGGTTCCACGACACACAGTTCACCGTCTTCGTGTGGCCAGCCAGCTTGGCCAGGGGTTCTTCGCGCTTAATGTGCCAAATATATACGACCTTATCCTCACTACCGCTGGCCACGAAGCTCTCATTGATACCGCCGAAACACGAATGGATGGCAAAATTACTCTGGCGTATACCCTGGAATCGTCGCACGAGACATTTGTCCTCAATGTCCCAAAGATGAAGGCCTTGATTGGAGACATTCAACAACGCCAAGCGATCGGCAGAGTTGATGCTAAAAGTCATAATCGGATGCGGCTCTCTCAGTATATCAAAGTCTGAGCGAGGGCTATCAAAGTTGTAGCTACAATGAAAAATCATTGATGTTAATTCGTTTATGTAAAATGCTGTTGGGACTCACCCTCTGATGCGATAATGATTATCGGCCGCCAATATTGTTTTATTGTCAGCTCGAAAGGCAATGCTGTTGACCCGAACTCCCTCCCAGGAGTCGACAATGGTGCCATTTAGATCGCATAGGTAGAGCTGACCCTTTTGGCCGCCACAAACGAAGCGGGTGCCATCGCGACTGAAGGCACCGCAGGCGAGGCTGTCCTCCAGTGATTGGGAGAACTTGACAAACAGCTTACCGTCCTCCACGTTCCAGATGTAAAGCTCATGGGAGTCCTCGGTGCCACCCACCAGAATGAGCTTGGAGTCGGGACTCCAGCTGACAAAGCTGACGCTCAGCTGCGCCTGCCCGTCCAGGACGCGACGATGCTTGAGCGTGAGTTTGTACGGGTCTACGTCCCAAATAATCACAGTGGAGTCCTTGCTGCCAGTAGCTAATTTAAGGCCATCGGGAGAGAATTTACAGAACCAAACTTCGTCGCAATGGTCAGTCAGAATTTGTATTGTCTGCATGGGGAATCCATCTGTGGTGCAACAGTGGTCGGTGAGCAACGAAACCGTTTGCAAATTAGTCTCCCACGCCATGTCGTGACAGGGGCAGTGTTGGCTTTGTAATTCTATTGCCTGCTGAAGTAGGGTGCGCAGACGGCGCGGCGACATCATCACCGAAGGCGGCATGAACGTTTGCAGGCGCTCCATGACAAGCGCCCGAGACAAGATACCCTTGCCCTCCCACTTGGCTCGCTGATAGAGGTCCTGATTGGTGGAGCACATCATATACGAAGACAGCTGATGCACACGCGATATGTTGTGCTGCAATGGGGTCAACTCGCTGCGCAGCACGTGCAGTGCGTCCAGCGGATTGGCATCATCCAAATGCTCTAAATACTTTTGCTCTAGTAATATGAATTTCATTTCAGTTATTGTTGATAGTTTCCCATTATCAATCAGTGGCTCCAAGTCCTGCAAAAGAGTATACAAAAGAAATAAATGAACAAAGCACTTTGAAGCCCACGTTTCAGATCGTTCGTTACCTTGAGGTCTAGATCTGCTTTGACCCAATCCCCCATTAACACATGCTCCCTGAACTTGGTCGCCGATGGGTGCTCCAAGTAACAGCCAGACTCTACCATCAGTGTCTTGACGGACTTATCGAGACCTACGTCGTGCAGATACTGGCCAATGAGGCGTATGATCTCCTGATTTGACTTGTCCAACTGAACAGCCCGGTAGCTGGTGTTGTTGTCCCGATTGTTCTCCCCATCTACGATGCAGCTGCCATTGTTATTGACAGCAAATCCGTTTTGTTTGGCATCGTGACCGTTTCTGGTGCTGCTGCCGGATGGATGCTCGTCAGCAGGTGCGGGATTATCATCGCCACCTCCACCACCGCCAGTCGTATCACGGCTAACATTCTCTGCACTGCCGCCGCCGGAATTTAGCGTCGAAACATCTGCTGTAGCCCTTGTACTGGAGCCGGTCGCTGTAGAAGATGTGTTCTGCATAATCGATCCAGAATTGTTGCACTCGTTGCTGTGCGATTTGCTTGTGTTGCTGCCGCTGCTGCTGCTGGTACTGGTACTGGCTTTTGGTTTCTTGCTGCTACCGCTGCTGCTGGTGTTACCGACTGGGGGCGTTAGGGATGAAGATTGTTGCACTTTGCTAGCCGATGTTGATGTCTCCGAGCTGTTATCACTGATCTGTGGTGAGTCGTTGTTGCCCGTGATTGATGTGCTTGAACCTGCCAAATTCGAGTTTAATTGTGTTTGTGGTTGTTGTTGCTGTTGTAACAGAAGGGCCGCTCTCGATGTGGATGCCGCATCTATTGGCGGCACTGTAGCTGTAGTGGTGGTGTCCAAAACGACAGAAACTGATGTTGAAGCTGATGAGGCTCCTGAACGACGACCCTTTTTGCGCGGCGGCTGGTCCTCGGATGAGGCACCAGTTGCAGCAACCTTTTTGGTGTTTCTATCAATTTTGAGTACTTTTAGGAACCGCACAGCAACAAGAGAAACTTGTCGCCTTCTGGCGGATCTCAGATTTCCAGCCGTAACACGTCTGTCTGTCACTCTCTTTCCCCGATTCGAGGGCGCTGACTGATATGCCCTGCCTGAAGGCCTTTGTTTATTTAATTTCGTGCAGTAGTAGTATATCTGCCTCGATTACGGTTCTGTTTCTGGCAATTGATTGCACTCGCTGATAACAGTTTCAAGTTGTTCAACTGCAATCGACATACTGCGAAGGGAAAGCGCAAAAAGAAATCATAAATCAACAATGAGAGAGACAGTTCATGAATTAGAGGCATCACTGGAATGTACACGAATCTATATTTTCTGTAGTGGGATTCGACTTGGGATTAACTTTGTTTGAGTTACGTAAAATTTTGAAACGTTTTCTTAGATTATCTGTTGTTCTTCGCACAAAGAATTCACTTCCTTCATATTGTAGCTAAATGTAAACGTACCCCGCCGATCCGATTCTACCCAGATAGGAACGAAGACTAGATATGGCCAGCCTTTGTTTATACTCGCGTATAGCTTTTAATCAGACAAAAGTATTGGTTATATGATGAACATCCCGTATAGTATGAAAATAATATTTAATTGCGAGATGTCATGGCTTTATATAAAAGTTTGATGGCTCATATGCGCTTTACATTACATATACCGCAGTTAGAACTTTCCAAAACTCCAACGAATTTACCATTGTCAGATTTTCATCTATGTATGTATGTACGTAGAGATGTACATAACACTGTATATTATTTTTTTACACACAGCTGTATTCATTCATGTATGTATGTACTTGCATATGTAGGTTCTTAAAGTTATAGATGCATGTACATATTTATAGGGCCAGATGCCAGATTAAGACTCGTGGAATTGAATCTTACAGAGTACTTACACTCTTCTATTTCACTACATTAAACTATGCGTATAGATGTACAGACATACATATGTACATATATACATCCATACGTACGTATTCATGTGAATATGCACGCATTTACATCCCCAGAAATGCACTTGCGTGTGTATATGTTTATATGCCCATATGTATGCATGGGCTTATATTAATCAACTCTGCTTTGTTTTCCTTTACATCTGTGTGTATTTATGTACATTCAAGTGTTAGTGTTCATAGTCAAAATGAACCTATTATCAAAAAAAAAAAAGAAAAAAACCCCCACGAGCATGTTGGTGTCTGCTTTGTTATGGGTTTTCCAACACATTTTCACTTGCATTTCTCTTTTGGACAAAGTGCATCGTAATATATAGGCATACACATACATACATACACACATTGTTTATGGTCCTTTGCGACGATATTAAATAGGCTACACTCTATTAAACTATTTGGCATGATAGCCCAAAACTATTTATGAACGTATGAGCTCTCAATTAAAAAACTAAGACGAATTGACACAATATACATACAAATTTGATGATGAAACGCACTTAGCTGCTTATATATTTCGACCAGTGTGACCGCGGACTTAACGATAAAATGTACGGTCCGAACCTCAGAAATATAACAAAATAAATCGTATCATTTTCAAAATATACCGTAAATATACTGACGAATTCAAGTTCTATTATAAATATTCCTCGATTTTGATATTCAGTGGAATATTACTAGCTAGATAGATTTCTCAGCCCTGCCCACATAATTTTATCCGATTAATGAATCAATTTTCTACTTGACTGGCTTATTTTAAACACTGGCTTTAATTGGATTTCTACATACCGTTGTAAATGAAATTTAATAGATTGATGAAATTGACAAAATATACCATTATATACCGATATATCATCGGTTCCATTTTAACCTCAGAAAATACCAAAAATTTCTTAAATACATTTAATACTAGATGAGCCGAAGAGAGTAGACATTAGCGTTATCCCTGTAAATGTGCTTGATTTGCTTTTTCTGAGAAATTTAATTCTGCAACAGAGTGCTCTGTTATTTTTTTAAATTTTTTAAACGATCGATGACATGACTTATATGTAATTTCATTTATTAGGCTTGAGTCATATAATTGTATTCATGAACAACTAAGTTGAGCTACTTTCTTTTGTGGCCATAAGGTCCCCCTGATGTTATCAAAACAGAATTCGGCGATTAAAAATAGGTCGCTTAAGCTGATATTAAGGACACACTAACGATCATTTTCGATTGAGTTAAGATATTCCAAGTTTTAAGGTGAGCGAGATTTGAGACTATTGAGCATCTCAGAAGAACGAGTGGAAAATACATAAATATTTGGATATGCTGCAGCTGACTCTAGATTATGAAGATTTAATAAAGCGATAGATAAAAGGAGCATTTGTCGGTTTTTTAACGCACTAACTTTACTTAATGGTGCAAATGTTGGAGGTATAGGTAATTGCCACCAAAGGTGGGTCTTTCCGCCATAAAGGTAATAGTGGTAAAGGGGTATCTTAAACGATGCTGAATCTATTTGGCCCCCAACCCATTCGATGCAGAATGCAGAATATATTTACGCAAATTATATATCAGAGTTAAATCACAAATAGACCTGAAATAAATAAAAAAATTTGTAGTTTTTTGGCCGTTAAAAATTTGTTTTCTTAAAACATGCAGTTTATTTCGTCTTTATTGTTGCTATCTGCAGATGTTCCGAAAATCAATTTAGTGGATTTTACCCCGTACTCAATGAGTATGGGGGGTATAGTATATTATATTCGTTTGATTATCATTTTGAGACATTGCTCAATAATATTGTAGAAATTTGTTTCAACCTGTATACACACACATGTAATTTGGATTGAACAGTTTCAGTCTGACGCACATCTTGCATGTTGTATCATGTATAATACGGGTATATGTATGTACATACGGCTTGCTTTTAAACAGTTTTTGTATATTAAAATATAAACTTTTCAAATACCTGGGAAATAGGTAAATAGTAGTACATACTCGTATTGTATTTACTTGACAAATTCATTTATAATTTACATTTGACTTAAATACTTAGCAATAGAGGCTAAACTTATAAATATAACTATCTCTAGCCTATTTATTAATATATAACAATTTATAAAAATTAAAATGCTAATCTTTAACTTCTTCACTATATACGCTTACTTCGTAGCAAATACAAACTGCGTTCACAGCACGTTTGAATTAGCGATGCGATCCATAATATACGTACTGTGCTGTGCTACTAGATTTTACATATTTCTTTTGTGAATTATTTGAATTACATATTGCATTCCCGTTCATTTAGGATCTCTTTTTGATTACCAATTTCAGCTTAAAATCAGATACAAATAAGAACCTAAAACGAAAATTAAAAAAAAAAATTTCAAAACTTCTTTCTGAAAAAAAATTGAACTCTGCAATTGTATATATTACACGTTTCGTTTATACAGTACAGCTATTGATTTAAAATGCTCCAAAAATTAAATAATTGTTAGCCATGTTTTTATTGAAGCTGTCTAAAATTACACAGTGCCTAGGGAAAGTCAATGTCAACCTATTTTGGCCCTGTCTCTATCCATCCCTTTTGTTTCTAAATCAGCTGAAGCCGCTGGATACTACTAATGCCACCAGGCGGCACACTCGGGATCGCTCTGACCACAGCTGTTCTTCAAATTGAATTGAATTGAAGCATACATTAAATGCTAAGCATCTCCCACCATTGCTGCTCCGTGTGGGTGGTATTTGGTCGAAGATATTACCGATGGTGGCAGCGACTCTTGTTGTTCCCGCAGCTGACGGCGTCGCTTCTTGCTCCAAAGTTCATGACAGTCCTGCCATGTAGGCAATTGTGGTGTTGGCATTCTGTAAATCATAACAGAAGAATGAGAATGATACTCATATAAACATAAGATTTAGGCATACTCACTCATCTGGATTGATTTTTTTTAGCCACGGGGACTTGAGTGCATCTTCTGCAGTTATGCGCTTGTCCGGATCCAGGTCTAACATTTTGTCGAGCAAATCAAGTGATGCTGCTGGCATAAACTCAAAATCTTCACGCAAGCGACGGCGATGCGTTTTCTTTTGCTTAAGAGTATGAAACAGTGGTAGCTTAATTACGTTCGGCCACACAGCGGGAATGGGCGAGCCGCAGATCTTAGATATAGTCTCTAATTGAGCCATCTCTGCATTGGCCTGAAACAGTGGCCGCTTCAGGAAGAGCTCACCGAGTATGCAGCCGCACGACCACACATCTATGGAAGGACCATACCGTTCCTCGCCCAACAACAGCTCTGGGGGCCGATACCACAGCGTTATCACTTTGTTCGTGTACGGACGTTCCCGATCATCGGCATTATACAGACGGGCCAATCCAAAATCTGCCAGTTTCACTTTTCCTCTGCAAAATGACGGTCGTCGTACATTTTTCAAACAAAAAGAAGAACACAAAAACTATGATAAATACCTGTTGTTCATTAATATATTCGAACACTTGATATCCCGATGCAGAAAGTTCTTTTTATGGCAGTAATTAAGGCCGTCTAATAGCTGCTTCATAATGCTAGCATTATTCTCTTCATTAAAGTCGACCATGCCAGATTCGAGCAGGCCCATGAGATCGTGGTCCATATACTCAAACACGAGATAGAATGAGCCCTTGTCTTTACGAAACTCGACGGCGTCCTGCTTGTCTGTGACAATTTCATGCAAGTTGACAATGTTACGATGGTTGAGTTGCCTAAGTATTTTGATTTCACGCACAGCCGTAATGGGAAAGCCTTCCTTTTCGTGTTCTAGCCGCACTTTTTTCAGTGCTACCATATCGTTCGTATGATGATCCCGAGCCTTATACACCTTTAAATGAGTACACAATAGAAATCAAGTTAAAAATGTATAGAATATGGAATCGTGCCACAGCTTACCTGTCCGTATGTGCCTTCACCGATTTGTGCAATCATTTCGAATACGTCCACACATCGCTCGCCCCAGTCACGCACATTATTACGTGAATCCCGACGATTCAGTATCACTGGACGACGACGCGAGGCCCCCTGTCCACTGCTGTGGCCGTGCATATTGCCACTGCCGCCGGTTGCATCAAAATCTTCGGGACTGTCGATGACATCATCGTCGCCGCTTAGCTCCTCGCTGCCTGGTATTACCGGAGGCATCGGTAAGTTCAAGAGACTTTTATTGGCGCTGGAATTGGAAACTGTTTTCTCATCGTACTCCTTTTTGAGTGTCAAATGCGGGGGCGATGGACTGGGTGCATTCACAAGGTCCAACGCATTCATGCCGGGTGGCATGGGCAACGATGTCAGACTCTTCGGTTTGTGGTTATTCCTATTTGCTGAGATTGCTGCCGACAGTGTGCTTGTTGTTATTAATGAAGTTGAGGAGCTATCTGGGACATCGGAGCTGGGGCCAGGATTATGCACAAGCAGATCGTGCTCTTTGTTTGGCATGGGAATGTTGTTGATATCCAAATCCGGTTTGCTGCCACCGCCGCAGCTGCTGGGAATTTCCAGTCCATTTGAAGTCATGCCGCCGCCTATGGTGGGTGTTGGCGTTGCACCTACACCTACGATGGCCACAGCAGATCTACAATCGGTCACATTCGGCGTATTACCATCTATCGAGGAACTGTTATCGTTTATTGTCAAGGCGCCGTTGCTGTTGCTGTTACTATTTTCTTCTTGACGCTCGATAATCTCCTTCAAGGCCTTTTGTCTTTTATGACGATCCTTTACCAACTCGGCAAACAGACTCGTTTCACTAATCTTTTTAATGTATTCCTCGCGCTTGTGCTTCAGATCTCGCGAGGCTGGCGATCGACTGAGTGAAGCTGAACTACCGCTGCTGGCCGAGCTGGGCGAGCGTTTGCGACTGCTGGTCCTTCTAAGACGCGACTTCGGCGAGCGACGATGATGATGGTAATGGGAGCTTGAAGCACCAGCTGATGATGGCGGCGAAGTCTCAAAGTAGCGCGAGCTTGCCCTCGGGGATCGCGAATACCGATCGGTGGAGGTGCCAGTACCAGAGGCGCGTTTCGAGGACCGTGTCGGCACGGACGTGGGTGAGTTTGGTGTCGTGTACTTGTGTTTGTGACTATTACCATGCCTAAACATATTTGAAATGCTTCCGCTGGAGGTCATGCCGCCAACAGGCGATTGCCGACCGCGTGAATGCTGTACACTAGGACTCCTTAAAGATTGAAAATAAAGATATGATTACTGTTCAAAAAATATAAGCAAAGTCCAATCCATACCTGGATCCACGCCTTGAATATCGCTCTCTGCTATAACGATCATATTTAGTAGAATGGTGCCTGCTATGCTCGAAGCCTGACATACTCATATCCCTGCCATCGTTGAACTTTCGTCGCTTGTGGGGCGGTGTACTCGGCTGATGATTATAGCGGTCTATCTCTGAAAATATTTACAACAATTAGCTCTCTTATCGCTCATCGGCCATCTTATCGCTTCAGTGCACCTGAACACCGAATAGAATAGCTACACCTACCCGGAGACAAACGTTTAACTTTTCTCGCATCGAGACTGCCGCTTGGTCCCGTGCTCGAAGAATATCGTGGCTGATATCCATGATCGTGGCCAGACCGATGGTGCGCATTTAGATCGTCTTTGAGTGGACTCTGTACATATCGGGAGCTGCGTGAATCACGTCCATGAATTCCCGCTCCACCACTGCTACCGCCCGAGGTGGTGTAGAGTGCTTGTGGCGGAGTTCGAGGAGAGGTCCCATAGCGTGGTCCATTGCCGCCAATGCGTGGGGGAGAACGCAGGCGATTGCTCGTCTTATTGGTAACAGTCACCTGGAGATTGGTTCCCAGCGAAGTGTTGGGGGCATCACCAATGGACTCGCCATAATAGGCGTTATTACTGTTTGGACGCCGTGTGGGAGGCGGAGTGCCCGGGGATATGGGGCTGCTTTCCTTATGCGTGTGAGGTGTGTAGGAAGTTCCGGTGCTGACTGTTCGCTCGTTGATCTTATTCGGAACATTTGGCGGCGTGTATCGTCGATCCAGTAGGGCGTTTATGTCATCCGACATTGACTCAATGCTAGAATACGATTTGGTCCTCTTTTTCTTACGCTTCTTCGACTTCTTCTTTGATTTATGTTTATGCTTGTCCTTCTTCAGCTTCTTGCGTTTCTGTCGCTTCATTTCCGCCTCCAGTTCATCCGTGTCAATGGAATCGCTAGACATGTAGATCTGTCTACTCCAAAGTTCGTCCTTTGATGTTTTAGAAGCTTGCGCCTCCTCTCGATTATTCAAGGTGTCGCCTCCACCAGTTGGTCTCGATCCAGACACCTCAAGATCGTCAGTTTCTTCAGTCCGCCTTTTTCTAACAGGAAAAAAGTTTCACTTAAAAATATATGTATGGTATGCACATATATTACCTATAATTATCATAGCCTTCCTTTTCAGGCTTTGTAGCTCGACTACTCTTTGCGAACTGATTATCCGACGGTTGCTTTGGTTTCTTTGTGGTGTCACATCTGCTTGTCAGCACTGCGTCTGAGTCAATTTCTCCTGCTTCGGGATCGGAAAAGTCCTCTGAGCTGACATCCGAGTACTCCACCAGTGCTGTCGCAGCTGCAGACGATGCATGCATTTTTGCGTCCTTCGCCTAAGAACTCAAAAGGGCCGTAGGCACACCACCACGGGTGTCTTCCCGCTGCTTATTTATATTGTCAATATTCGTTGAAGGTATTTTATCCACTGCAGCTTTTTGGCTGTTTTTTCTTTTTGTCACACTCGAATTTTTCGTGAAAACACCATCTAAATATCCGCCCTGTCTTTTATTTACAATGCTGCTTTGATTAACCACCACATATCACTTTGACTTTGGTTTTCACATGATTGTGATATGTGCCATTGCATGAAAATCTATAAAAGTAGGCTGGAAAATACGCTGTGCCACTCTGCATTGATCTTTGCGGACATCTAAAGCTTCGAGTCCGAGTCCCCTAAATATAAAATCGAAAATAATCACTTGTCATTTTAAGGTTATAAAGAATGACCGAGTGTGACCAAACATTGAATATGGAAAATGAAATCGTCTACAAGAAAAATAACGATAGAAATATTTCAGCGATAAATAATGTTGGACATCGTCACAAAAAAAATAATTTCATATGAATTTTGAATCACTTTGAATATACATTTTAATTTATTATATAAGAAAATCAAGAACATTTTTATATTGACCGCCTTCTACTGTTGCATTACAACATATCTCTGTGCAATTTTTACAGAATACACTCTATATGAACACAGTTTAAAGTTAACAAGTTTTCCGATATCGATATTGGTCAACCCAACGAAGAACAACAAAATGCACTTAAGACCAAAATATATTAAATATTTTGGATAAAAAAAATTCAGTTTTTTACGAAACACATTTTATAGCACTGTTTTTACACTGTTGCGCGTCGGTGACGTATGTAGTATGGGAAGTATAGTTGTGTGTGTAAAAACATATATAATGTCCGAACACTTGCACACAAGGAAACTTGCATGCATACACATGTCTTATGCAGATGTAAGAACGGATATATGGGTCATTTTATTGTTCTACGGTGTATGACTTACCAGTTTATATGCATTAATTATGCAAACGCCACTTTGTGAATCTCGCACTAGTACTTTCAAAACCAATTTCTATTTACTCGGCATTGTGGAGAGCGAACACGCACTCGTTTGTCTTGCAAATTATTAAATAACACGATTATCGGTAAGCCGAGTCGTACTTGTTCGCTGTTTATGCTTTCAAAGTACGTCTTCTTACATCGCGACTATTTCAATTGCTTATATATTGCATAAAAATGTATACGAAAATTATTCGCAATGCAAATTACATGTCTCATTAGGCATTTTTCGGCATTATTAACATAAGAAAAACAATGCCATCGGAAGTGTGACCGCGGATTTATCGTTAAAATATACCATCCGACACTCAGATATATTCCAAAATATACCGTCTTGAAAATATTCCTTAAATATACTGACGAATTCAAGTTCTATATTCCTCGATTTTTATATTCCGTGGAATATTACTAGCTATCTAGATCTCTCAGCCCTGCCCACATAAATGTATCCAATTAATGAATCTATTTACTACTTGATTGGCTTATTTTAAATACTTGACTTTGATTTTTGTTGTCTCAATTTTGGTTCTTTAACAACAATATAGCGTCTCGTATGATGAAAAACTGAACTTAGCCCACTTAAGACCCCTCTATTTAAGTAGTTCAACTACTTGAGGTAAATGGCGGAATATATGATCTATTGTAAATTCTTCTTATAGATTCATGCCAGTTTTCCTCTGACTTTAAAAAGAACCACTATATCTTTCACCTGAAGTGCGCTAAAATTATTAAATTTTCATTATTTTCAGTTGGATACTACAACACCCCCATGGTCTACAATGGGTTAATGGTTCTGCGTCAAGGATTGGAAAAAATATTGCTAAATTTTGATGTTCCGTCGAATATTATTAGCTATATGTAATATTTAGCCATGCCCACATAAATGTATACGATTGATGAATCATTTTTCTAATTAACTGGCTTATTCTTAATACTTGCTTTTATTGGATTTTGCGTAAAAAAGGCTATAGCGAAATAGGTAAAAAACAAAAAAGGTTTTAGCGAAATGGGCAAACAAAACAAACGAACAGGGTAGTCGTTCATATTGCTAAATTTTGATATTCGGTCGAATATTACTAGCTACTAGAAAGAAAGCCCAGCTATGCCCACATAATTGTATACAATTAATGAATCTATTTTCCACTTAAATGGTTTATTATAAACACTAGCTTTTGTTCGATTTAGTCTAAAGAGGTTATAGCGAAGAAGGTTAAAAAAAAAAACTTAATAAGTCGTAAGAGAAAAAATCGTGACAGACATTTAAATATAATTCTCTCTGCCAGGGGTATTTTGATGTGTAAGCAAGTCCGGAAAAAAAATCTCCCGCGAATTTCGTTCATGACTCGGTCAAAGCCGGTTCATGAACTACCACCATTTAAAAGAGGGAAAATTCAAACACCTACGAATGGAAGTTTCTATACCGAATGTTCTTTAATATAATATAAAATGAAACTTAATAGATTGATGAAATATACCATTATATATATATTATTATATTTCGACGTCAAAATATACAAAAGTGTATATAATAGACCGTAAATGGTCACGGTATATTTATGACGTCACGTCACCCTGAATGCCCTGAATTTCTGCTTTTGCAAGTGTACGCGATAGTATTTAATTTTCGAGAGTGCTGTAAAATGCAAACTTCTATTGTATAATCGTGTTATTAACTATATACCGGAAATATTATGTAAAATATGCTAAGGAATATATTATGTTTAAAAAAAATAATACTTTTTGGATCCATGTATTGAAAAAAATAAAAGAATTAGCTGATCGTCAAATAAAATACAGCAGTATTTTATACAACTTTTTATCGGCGAACAGTGTTGATAAGTGAACGTAGGTCACTTTTTTCAACACTATTGCTGGCGTTCTCTTTCAAAATTTTCGGCTTGTTTATTTTTTTATGTAGCATTTGTGGGAATTTATTTTAAAAAGTGGTCAATCTAAGTACTTAACAAAGTAAACTATGATGTCCACTCGAACTTTCGGAGAAACAATTGAGGTGAGCAGACTACCGCCATGCAATGTGACTATCAAATGAATTTTTAATTGTTGTTTGCGTTTGTAGGAGTACGAGGTACAGCACTTGTTGGGCAAAGGAGGCTTTGCTAGCGTTTACAAAGCAAGATGCCTGCACTCCCATCAAGATGTGGCAATCAAAATGGTAAGTGATACGCGTATGTGTTTTAGGAATATCTTTTAATTGGTGTACCCATAGATCGATAAGAAACTAATCCAGGGGACAGGACTCACGAGCCGTGTTCGACAGGAGGTTGAAATTCACTCTCGCCTTAAGCATCCTTCTGTGCTGCAGCTGTACACATTTTTTCAAGATGTGAATTATGTGTATTTGGTTTTGGAGTTGGCCCACAACGGCGAACTGCAGCGCTATATGAAGCAGCACCTTTTGCGTCCCTTTACCGAATCCGAGGGGGCCACTATATTGAGGCAGGTGGTGGCTGGCCTCCTGTATTTGCATTCCCACAACATCATGCACCGTGACATTTCGCTATCCAACCTGCTGCTCAGCAAAGAAATGCACATCAAAATCGCCGATTTCGGCCTCGCAACTCAACTGAAACGACCTGACGAAAGGCACATGACGATGTGCGGCACTCCCAACTATATTTCCCCCGAGGTAGTTTCCCGATTGTCGCACGGCCTGCCAGCGGATGTTTGGAGTGTTGGGTGTATGCTCTATACTTTGCTGGTGGGACGACCTCCGTTTGAAACCGAAGGTGTGGAATCTACGCTCAACAAAGTCGTGATGTCTGAATTTATGATGCCATCACATTTGTCCTTCGAAGCCCAGGACCTAATCCATAAGCTGCTCAAGAAAAGCCCACACGAACGCATTACTCTTGAGCAGGTCCTCCGGCATCCATTTCTGAAAAGGACGGTTGGTGGTTCATCGTATAGTACAACGCCTGGCGCGTTAAATGAATTCAGTCAAAGTCTTGCCAGTAGCGATAGCGGAATCGTAACATTCGCCAGCAGTAAGTAATGCCAACTATAGATCACTGTACGCAGAAATTGAATAATAATTCGAAATCTTTTTAAAGGTGACTCTAGGAAATCGCACCGGCTTCGGTCTGTCGACAATTCTTCAGGACAATCAATGCCACAGATAATGGAAGAATATTTGCCGTCGTCTAATCTGGGCTACGATTCGAAGGAGCA
Source organism: Drosophila miranda (assembly GCF_003369915.1). NCBI lineage: Eukaryota > Metazoa > Arthropoda > Insecta > Diptera > Drosophilidae > Drosophila > Drosophila miranda. The sequence continues at coordinate 11,913,514 of NC_046674.1, forward strand.
TCGACCTATTTACGAACAGCATGGCTCATATCTACCAACACCAGGCGACCAGTTGGAAAATAGAGACGCCAAATGGCCAGGAACAAACAACATGGCACCGTTCACATCGGATAGCGACATGATACCGTCACCTGTGGGTGAGAAACGCCTCTTAATGCCGCCATTAGAAACGAAAAGATTGCAACCGACGCGTTATAAAACGAAAAATGCTATAATGAGTATTTTGCGGACTGGTGAGGTTGTCTTGGAGTTTGTAAAGTTTAAGGTCAAGTACAATGAAGATCGTATTACTGATATTTGTCGCATATCTGAAGATGGACGACGTATTATAATCTATCAGCCGGATCCAGGACGGTGAGTACAACTACAAAAATAAAGCCTTTTATATTGGTTTCAGCTAACATTGTTGTTTCAGAGGCTTACCAATAAGAGAACACCCACCAGACCCGCTGATACCAAGCGAAAACTGCGTGTATAATTACGAGAATTTACCGAATAAACACTGGAAGAAATATGTGTACGCTGCCCGATTTGTGGGCCTGGTGAAGAGCAAAACACCGAAAATCACTTTTTTCAGTAGCCTTGGGAAATGCCAGCTTATGGAGACGATGACGGACTTTGAGGTTCGCTTCTATTCCGGAGCTAAGCTATTAAAGTCCTCCACGGACGGGGTCAAGGTGTTCAATTCGAATGGAGCAGTGCTTTCGGATAATGGCTGTGCGGAGGCACGCAATTTAATTGACCACGGAAATGAATGTTTCTCCCATTGCGTCAATATCAGTAATGCTCTAGAGCTCGCCCAGACAAAAGAGAACACGTGTTTTCCTGTCACAATTGGGCGACGGCCTGCCGCAGACATGCACGCGGGTCAACGTTTCGATGGTCTTAGGGACACTACAAACTTTGCATACTCCACTCCGAAATCAAATCAGGTAAATCGCTATATTTAATGCAATTTCTAGAGATATTACTCAAACATTATATTCCTATAGGGCTCAATTAACTTTTCCGTGAGCACCATATCGACGACTCGAAGTGCCTCGGACTACAATTCAAATACACCACGGCTCAACATGTTGGCTGCGCACCAAAATGTTCCAATCAAACGTATCACCGTTCCCGAAATTGGAGTTGTTACGGAGGTACGCTTTTTCACATTTTATTTTGCACCAAATGCTAATTTTTGAACCATTTCAGTTGTCCCATGGAGTTGTGCAAGTGCAATTCTATGATGGATCTATGGTCTCAGTAATACCAAAGGTGCAAGGAGGAGGCATAACGTATACACAGGCCAACGGTCTGTCTACCCATTTTGGCAACAACGACGATTTGCCATTTGCGGTCAGAGATCGAATCAATCAAATGCCACAGTTGCAAATGAAGTTAAAGTGCGCTCCATTGTTGGGGAACGCCAGAAGTGTAGACTGCCATTTAATGACGCCCAAAACGACAACGCCTTTTTACAATCGCATGATAATTTGACAAGTTGTGCATCTGATATTGATATGTTATGTTAAAAACACTCTTCGATTAATATTGTATTATTAAATAAAATTAAATATATTTTTTAATGTCTTCAACTGTCGTGAATTTAAAACTGAATTTTTAATCGTACTCTTAGCATAACCAGGCAAAGGCTATTCTAAATTATCTATAAAACCACAGACGGAGATCCTGTACACATCTATAATGTTATATTGAAAAACGTTAATAACTTTTCAAAAATTGACAGATTTAAATTTAAAAAATTTAATATTCGTGATGGGAGAGCGGCTAAGAAATCTTGTTTTATGTCATATGCTTCAGCCCTAACTAAAATCAAATTACAAGCCGTTCAGATCTATAAACAAATCATTTATTGAAGTGCTTAGTGTTTCAAAATCTAGTTGTAAAGTTTCGGGGTTAGCATTGTACGTGTTTTGTATACATATTACTATTAGAAAAGTACAAAATATTTTATTGTATATACTCGTATGTATAATAAATGTAAGATTAATGTGTGTTGTTTCATTGTCAGATATCAAAAGTGATAGACATATGTTGTACGTATTTTATGAATATACATATAACTGCGGCAACCACAAGAAAATGCCTCAGATGGATAGATGCACGGATGGATTTCATTACACTAATGTATTGGGTAAATTGCCTTTTTAATCAAGTGTATTCAGCAATTCAGAAGAATCAATTTGAGCATAAAGTATTTATCAATTTATTGTGTAAGCTATTTGAAATAAAAGCATAAAAATACATATTTGATTATAATTTAAAAATAATGGATGTACGAAGCTTAATTTAATGGACGGTATAAATAAACATTTGAACGGAAAGCATAGGCAATGATAAAAATGAATGATAAAAGCGACAATGGATCAAATGTGAAGAAAATTCAACTAGATTTTAGTTATATTTCGAATTAATTGCTTGGTCATACAACTATTGTCGAACCAAATCAAAATGAATGCCAATAACTTGTCAAATTAATATAAAAAAAAATGTATACATCAAAATGTGTAGTCTTAATATTAGGTCTAAAAAAAATCTTAATTGTATCGTGTTGGCAGCATTGCACTAGTGCTGTGTTCGTTGTAACGTTTGCCAAAATGTCGCTCTCAAATGATGCTTGTCTTCTCTTTAAGCTCAAATTGAATCTTCTGAAATATGTCCTAGAAACGATCCTTGGACGTAGCACTGTACTCCAGCTCGTTGAGGTTTTGCATTTCCTGCAGCTCTTGGAACTTTTCGTGATCACGTATGTGCGCATAGTTGGCCGAGAGGCACATGAGATAATGAACCAGGCTAAGAATGACTAAAAGGGTGGACAGCGTGGCCAGTATGAACATAACCTCAGCGTTCTCAACACCATCTTTACAGAAAGCCTTGATCTCATACTTTTCGCACACCTTCATGTCCTCAAGTTTGGTGTTTGGTGGGAACATAAAATCTGTAAAAATCATTCGAGGAATTAGGGAGTTTACTTCGGCCTTTGGTTGTGGCCAAAAATATGTACTTACGGAATTGTGTCAAATCTATGCAACTCTGTGAGTGCTCGACACTGGAGCACATGTTCCAGAACATGGTATATATGAAGGTAACAACAACCAGGAAACAAAGAATAAGACTCCACACGAAATTGAGCAGGTACGTGATGCCCATAAGTACGGCGCAGGAGATCCGGCCTCCAACGCGGGACCGCCAGGCTCTATACACCTTATAGCGCGTGGCGCCAGTAGCCAGAAAGCCAACGAAAAGTATCATAAATCCAAGGGCTGCCATGCCAGCTCCAATTATTACAAATATCATCTGCACAGCTTCGATCCTGAAATATTATTAATGCTTAAACATGCTGCGGATAATTGGAATAATGGGTTAGGCTTACCATATTAATCGCAAGTGAAATACTTGGTCTACCATTATGACAGTGAGCGATGCCCCTCGGTACATGGTGAAACAGAAGATACCCACTCCCAGGAGACACATCAGAGTGGCTATCATCGTGGCGTAGGGGATACGTGCCATGCATGATTGGCAGCAGTCACCTAAAAGGAATTTCAATATATTTTTATTAAATTTAAACAAAAAAGGTATCTTCCATTGGTAAAGGAACATACATACGGAATATGTGTACGATGAAAGTGAAAGATAGAGTTTAAAAAGGGTTAACGATTTCAGTAGACTCAATTTATAAACTCGCATGAAAATTCTTGTAGCTCTACTGATTGGAATGATTAGCTCAATAAAATCGTATCTGCGGTCGGCAGGGTTTTTAAACCACAAAAAAACGCCTTCTCAGTGAAACACGAGTCGAGTGCCGCGTTTTGCACACGACATGTAATTTGTTTTTTGTAATATTAACGGACATTGTCTTTCGCAGCATTAGATTCTGCAGTAGTACTATACATACTTTCAATGGATTCTTTAATTTGTTTGAAAAGGAAATATTTTTGAACAGAAACAAACCGACAGACTCGGCCAATTGTTCAGACAAGAATAGTCAAACAGGCGTCAAAACAATAAACAAATCAAAAACCCATACAAAATGCTTGGTAAGTAAAATATATTGACTTTACTCAGTGCTCGTGCTGTGGTACATCTTAAAATTGTAGCTTTAAGAGGTTCACTAAGGTATACAATATATGGTGTATAAAGGTGCCATACGGAGGAAAAAGGTTTATCTTAAGGGAATATATATGTATGTATGTATGTACTAGAAATGGATAAGATAACAAAATGTAGCACGGGCAGAGGTGATAGCCTACAACAGAGTGATTCACGTAAAGCTAAATAGTACTGGTATGCGAGAGAGTGCAGCAGTTTCTTGGTGACGTATTGCCACAGAAAAAACAATGAAAATTTGCGCAAGTGAAATATAAAATTGATTTGTGAAACAAAACCAATATACATATCCATTGATTTTGTCGTACCTTCGCCACCACGCTCTGTGTACCTATCCAAGGAGTGTTCCGATCGGTACGAAGGGCGTCGTCGATTTTGTATGTTGCCCCCATTGTAGGGATTGTTATTGTAGGCACGTGTAAGCACACCACCGTCATCTTCAAAGTTCGTCTCGAGTAGGATCTCCTCTCGGGGATCTCGTATGCGATCGCGATCGTTCATTTTGCCAGGCATATTGCACAACGGAATCTTAATTTGATCAGGCGCTTGTAAAATTCAGAAGTTACGGAATCGTTTTAGCTATTGTCAATAAAATTTATAAGTTTAAGCTGCCCTGCCTGCGCATGAATCACACAATCACAAAATCCGACGTCATCAGAGACATTTGGTTTCGCTGCCTTCCGGATCAGCAGATATACGAATATTAAAACAGATACCGATCTCGATATAATTAATAATATTTCGAGTGAGCATGGAACGACAACCACCTGTCGTCGCCGTAGCAAAGAGCAAACTCAGAATGGTCGTTCGTTCAGTTCAACTCCGAAATGTTTCTCAGTCGACCGCGACTGATAACTTTGCTCTGCTAACTTTTTTCACTCGGAACCGAATGTGACGCTTTTCCCGTCAGTTTCTCTCTATCAACGATAAGTAGTTACGGGTATATGTATAAATATACATACATATGTACATACATATTTGTGTTGTGTGGGTACATATACATATGTACACGGATGCGTACGTCGCTGCAAATTGGAAAACATTGCTCCCAGGCACAGGCCCGGCCAATTGAATGAAACAGACAATTAATACAGTCTCCAAGATCGCTTGGATAAGTTCTTTTCTTTGCTCTGCATAGGGTCAATTAGTGTCAACATTAAGGGGAAATACCAATATAGACTTGTATGTTCATGAAATTCAAAGGGAACATACTCATGAACATACATACATATGTACATAAGATCGCTCCTTCTAGAGCGATCGTGACTAATTTACAAACCGATTGAAAAATGCAGCTTTAATGTTGTGAGCACGATTTATATAATCACAGCTGCTTTACACTATTTTGAAGCGTAAATAAGATTCACCATTTTCAACAAACAGGAAAGGATTCAGCTGGAGTTTCTTGTTCGGATTCCGATAAAGCAGACAAACGACAATGCAACGTTTTGTTGAGGTAGCTTTAAAACTTACATAGACGCCTAAGAATCAACGTGATCAAGAATGAATATTATGCCACTAGCATAATTTGAGATGCTTATATTATTATAATTATTCATTTATACGATTTTTAGTTTAATTGAATCCAACGCATAATATACGAGTCAACGCTCAATAGCTGAGAAGGTGTTACATATGCAAAAGTACATACATATGTACATATGCATACAAAAGTCCCAAAAAAGCTATGTTTTTTGTTAGCCAGAATCGTATTAGTGGTTAAAATAATATTTTTGTGTGTTTAAGTTACTTGTTTACTTACCCATTTTAAACGGCGGTTGTTAGGAGCTTGGAAAGTAAATTTAGAGCATTTAAACAGTCCACTCTAATAATCCAAGTGCATACATGTATGTATGTAAATATGTATCGCAATTTGTAAGTTGCATCTACGGAGACGCCTTCTGCGTATGTATCGCTTCAGTTGGTGGTATGAAACAAGTTTTTAAGGTGTGAGCCTAGGTGGCAGTGAGAGCAACCTGCGCCTTACAAATGGTAAAATTTACTCCAAATGCTTATAACACACTTATTGAAACCGTATATTATTCAGATTTCATATTGTTTTGTCACGTTTCTGGCGGTACAATAAATTTAAAGTCCTGAGATTCCGATTCTATTTTCAAAACAAAGAGCATAAATAAATAAAGTGTATCTACTCTTGACGCGTTTAAGCGGGGCAGTGCTGTAAAACGAATTAAATCGTTCTCTTTGGTTAATTGTCGGAAATAATATATCTCGATTGTGATATTTGGTTTATTATTAGTCCGATAAACTAATATGTTTTCTCCAAGACTCGTTAATTTTAAATACTCTCTTTTATTGGATTGTTTATAAAATAGGACTTAAATAAAAAAAGCTAACAAAAAAGTAAATTGTTTACATGGTAGCTACACATTTCCTACATTTTTGTGTAAAATTGCATGCTGCTGGTTCACATAGGAATATGGACATTTGTATACCCTATTTCCAAGTTGCTCTGAAACAAATTTTTAGCAATGACGCTTTCTCAGATGGTAATTTTTCTGACCTATGCATGAGCATTTAATAAGTTATCGCCATATATACCTATTTTCGGATACCTTCTTGGTATCTTCAAGAACACAATGAATATGTTGATATTGAGATTTTCAATTAACTAACAACTCTAACCACGCACTTCTACATGGTTTCTACATTTAAACATTTTTTTTTTCAGTATCTAAAAAAGTTGCAAGGTGTGCGACACACAGAATACAAGTGATATACATTGGTCACACTATTCATTTCGTAAGATTCTCCAAAACAAAACAGAAAATTTTATTCATATTTTTAAAATATGCTGACAGCGTTTAGACCTAATTCGCCAACAGCAATTGTCGTTGTAAGTCATAGAATAAATAGAGGTTTATATTTTAGATACAAAGAAATAATTTATTGTCATTCATTTTGCAGCGTGCGGCATCTACAAATGCAAAAAAACTCGAGGAGATTCGAGAACGTTTGGCTAAAGGGCCAAACTTTCAGGACTTTGTCCAAAATCCGGATAATTTAAAGAGTGTGGGCGAAAACTATGATGGGAAATTGCGTCGTGAGAAGGGAGAGGAGCAACGCTTGCGTCTGCCGCCATGGCTGAAGACCACAATACCAATGGGCAAGAACTACACAAAGATTAAAGAGCAGCTGCGAGAACTAAAGTTATCCACCGTGTGTGAGGAGGCTCGTTGCCCCAACATCGGAGAGTGCTGGGGCGGCGGTGAAAATGGAACTCAGACTGCCACGATTATGGTGAGGCTGCTTGACCCTTACTGATAACATAACTAAGCGTGCTTATTATGTACATATTTCGTTGTAGCTTATGGGAGACACTTGCACACGCGGCTGTCGTTTCTGTTCCGTAAAAACAGCACGCATACCGCCACCTCTGGACGAAAATGAGCCCGTGAACACCGCCAAGGCAATCGCGTCTTGGGGCTTGGATTACATAGTGCTGACATCAGTCGATCGTGATGGTTTGTATTCGTATTTCTAATGTGAAATACTTAATACTTAATTGAAATTCTTCATGTGCCATAGATTTGCCAGATGGGGGATCGAAACATATTGCTCAAACGGTACGAGAAATCAAAGCTCGGTAAGAACTTATATTTTTTTCAAAAACCCCGCTAACGATGCAATTATTTTCATAGTAATTCTAATATATTTGTCGAATGTCTTGTGCCAGACTTTCGTGGGGATCTGGATTGTGTGGAAACGATCGCAAACTGCGGTCTGGACGTCTATGCGCACAACATTGAAACAGTTGAGAAGCTAACGCCCTACGTTCGAGACAGGCGTGCCCATTATAGGCAAACGCTTCGGGTGCTTACCGAAGCAAAGCTTTTTAATCCCAATCTAATCACAAAAAGCTCCATTATGCTTGGCCTTGGCGAAACTGATGAAGAGATTGAAAGAACTATGACAGATTTGCGAGAGGCTGGCGTCGAGTGCTTGACCTTGGGTCAGTACATGCAGCCCACAAACAAACATCTCAAAGTCATTGAGTATGTAACGCCTGAAAAGTTTAAGCATTGGGAAGAGCGTGGAAACGATTTGGGATTCCTCTACACAGCTAGTGGCCCTCTTGTCCGCAGCTCGTACAAAGCTGGCGAGTTCTTTATATCGAGTATATTGGCAAACCGGAAAGCAAACCAATCGAAAGACAGTGCACCAAAAAACTAGATTAATTCGTGATATGTAGAGTTTTTGATTTATCCGAATAAGGCCTAGTCTTTTGATAGATTTGTTTTAAGTGTCGCCTTCTGCGTATGCATCGCTTCAGTTGGTGATATGTGTATACATATGTATGCACACATATGCGAAAATATTTATAAAAGAAATTCTAACAAACGTTGTTTATGTGTATAAGACATCTAATCGCAAAATTATGTAGTATACTGTCTATATTTTAGGATCCAATAAAAGGAATCTATTAAAATACATTTTCAAATGGGAACATGTTCGTTAATATTTCATAGATATATAGATATCTATGTTCCGAATTGTTACAGTTGTACCATACAATTTTAGAGTTTAGTTTACTGCGAGTTCGGCTATGGAGGGAGTATTGCAAGAGTATGGAGTACCAGGCTCGAAATAGGCTTCATTTTTATACCCGGTAGTCGAAAAGGTTAGGTAAATATATATGTATTAATTTTGTGGTGGATAGAAGGAAGCATTTCCCACCTCAAAAAATGCATATTCTTGATCAGTATTAAAATCAGAGTCGATATAGCCATGTCTGTCTGCTCGTTTATGTTGATGAGCGCCTAGATCTCAGAGACTATACGAGCTATAGGCCCCTGTGGCATCCACAATTTTAAAGATACGAAGAGATAGATAAAGATAAAGATAGAGAATGACCATATCTAGCATATTGCCAAATCTGCATCAGATCGGATCATTATTATAGCTAGAAGGAACAAATGATATTCCAGGCGCGCTCTCTCTCTCTCTAAATCGTGAAGTGTTCGCCCCCAGTCGGAGGGGAGCGAGATATAACGGTTGGTTTTGCGGGAGAGATAGATCAAATATTTTAATATTATAATCAAATAGTTCAATAGGTGGCAAGAGAATAAACAAAGTGCAAGAATACACATTAGAATATAACTAGCGGTCGTAGTTCCTTCTCTTTCTGTCTTATGTTTTTCCCCATCTCTCATGACAAGTGCGAGCAAAATGGAGAGAGGTAGCGAAGATATCCTTCCTGCATTAAACTACAAATCCATTCCACCCTTTTGCGAACAGACATTCCAAATCTATGATATCTAAGAAAAAAGTCTAAGAGACAAGAAAAGGTTTGGAAATTTTGAACTGTTAAAAGAAATGCTTTTACAAAATTTTAAGGAAAATGACAGTGACGGCGATGAGTATAGTGGTTAGAGAACCGTCTTATGTCTGTTTAAGACTGTTTGAGGTAAAGAATAATTCTATTTAATAAGGAACGAATGATCTCAAATAAAGAAAAGTCCGGTTTTGTTACTTTTTTATTGATGCAAAAAAATGGATACATCGGTACATTTACGGCATTTTAGAAAATGAGACGGTATATTTCGGCATATTTCTGAGGGTCGGACCGTATATTTGATATATAAATCTACGGTCACACTGCTGTTGGCTGGACAATTGTTTTGTTTGGTTTTTTGTGTGTGTAAAAAACAAAGAAATTGCATTGCAAGATGCCGCGCCTCATAAGCAGGCCTGAGCCTGCACCCACCTATTCGAATTTGGTAAGCACCTGAGCAAATAAATGGTTCAATTGAATTTTAAACTTGAATGCCCTCAGAGCACTCGAAAGCTAGTATTGAGAACATAATAGGTACATATTACTTATCTTATGTATGTACATATTTATGAACCAGTATGTGTTGCCACAACCACAGTAATAGAGATAACGTCCACAGATCATAGCATAGTGAATCTGAACTCAACACATATAATATACATATTTGTACCATATGTCTGCGAATTGTAATACCATTTTTACCAACAGGTTGGATTTATATTCATTTTTAATCTAATAGTTGGAACGGGCGCATTAACTTTACCTGGAGTGTTTGCCAAAGCAGGATGGGTGTTAAGTCTTATAGTAATTATATTATTAGCCACAATAAGCTACATGACAGTTACCTTTATTATTGAAGCAATGGCTTGCGCGAATGCTATCAAGAATTGGCAAACTCTTCAGGCCCTTCGACATCATAGTCGAAGCTCCGCAGAAAGCAGTGAAAATGATGATGCCTCTGCAGACGATCTAGGATCAGATCTTAGAGATCTCGAGCGAGTTCCATTGACCATTCAAAATGCTGAAAACCATTATTATCAGCTGTCACATAAATTCGAATTGGGCGAAATGGCGACAATTTTTTTCAACGAATTCGGCCGCATCATGTTTTTCTTGTGCCTCATTGTTTATCTCTATGGAGACTTGAGTATCTATTCTGCTGCAGTATCAAGGAGCCTCCGGGACGTTATATGGTAAGATCTTATGTAAATCTTAATTACCAAGAGAGCGTTAAACACTCATAATTTTAGTGACCAGACAAATGATACAGATTCGCCAAACTCGAGACTGATGTTTTGGCCTGGAGACTTCAGGAATAATACAGCCCACGCGTGTTGGAAAGAGCACACAATATCGCGATTAAGCGTGTATAGAGTGATTTTAATTGGATTCACTCTCATATTCGGTCCATTTGCTGCATTCAGTATTCAGAAAACCAAATATTTGCAAATTCTCACAGCTATTTTCCGTTGGATGGGTAAGAAAGAAGTTTATTTATTAAATTGTTAGCTTGTAAAGCATTAAAACTTATTCACAGCGTTTACTCTGATGATCTGTATATCATTGAAACTGTTGATCTCAAGAGGACCCAGAGGGCACCCAGTAAGCTTTAATGTATATGGTATTCCCTCGCTGTTTGGCGCTTGTGTATACTCTTTCATGTGTCACCATTCACTTCCTAGCCTATTGGCGCCACTTAAGCATAAGTTGATGGTATCGAAAATACTTTCATTTGATTATACTATCATTTGTGCTTTTTATATAGTACTAGCCATGACAGGTATATTCGCTTTTGATCGGATTGAAGACCTTTACACACTAAACTTTCTTCCTTACGATGTAGACTACACAGACTTTGCATCAGGTTTACTAATAGGCATTGACTATTTTTTGGCACTTTTCCCTATTTTTACTTTGTCTGCTAGTTTTCCAATTATTGCGGTAACGCTGAAAAACAATCTTCAAACTCTTTTTCTAGACATGTCTCGCTATGACACCTATAGTCCGTTCGTGCGTATACTCTTCCCTTTATGTGCAATTATTCCACCATTTTGTGTCACATATTTTACGGAGAGTTTGGCAAGTCTTGTGGCATTCACAGGGAGCTATGCCGGGACTGGAATACAATACGTAATCCCTGTCTTTTTGGTTTATTTCGCTCGACGCACTTGTTCAGAACTTCTGGGAAGTGGTATAGTTAATAGTTTCGAAAGCCCTTTCAAATCAAGTGCTTGGTTGATTTTTGTTATCATTTGGTCTATTTTATGCGTCTGTTTGGTAACCGTTAATATGGTCAGTTAAACGGAAGTCTTTCAGGTCGACCAATTGGTTAGGAAATTTAAATTTCGCCGCTAGAAGTTTTAAGAAACTACATTTAAGCGAAACAAATTTCTTAAACAAAATTTTACACAATCTTTTTATGTAGATTTGTATTTAACATTTATTTATGTAAGTCAGTATTGAAATTGGCTGTGAAATAAACGATTTTCGATTATATTAACCATATTATACATACATATATTGTATGGTTTGACTTTATATAAAATTAAATATTGTAAACAATATATTTGACTTGACTCTATATGCAATTATATACTATAAAGAAATAATTAACTTGAATTTATATAAAATTAAATATTATATATAATTTACTGTTGAAAAGGACAAAAATAAACAAAGTTCGTTTTCGTTTCAAAGCAGGTCTAAATCATTTTCAGGAATCCCCTATTTGTATTCGCCAGCAAAGTTGATCGAGACATGAGCAACATTGTCCCGCAACATTTGAACGGATTCAGCAACATTCTCCATACATCCTTGGGAAAAAAGTAATATGGAATTGAGGAAATGTTGGTCATCTCAGGCTCCATGAATGCAGAAAGTCTCTTATCTCTTATTTATCTCGTCTCAACGAAATTGATCAGTTTATCGTGTTCTCAAAGAGCCCTATGCATGAAAAGGAAAAAAAATATCAATCTGAGAAAAAGCCATTATTAATTACGCTTCAAAGCAGTTCGGAAAACCGAATTTTAGCATTATTAAAAGTATATAGGGTATACAAATGTCCACTTTCATAGGTGAAACCGATTGGCCAGCAACAATGACGTAGCATTCCGACCACACCTACGTTTCATTCCGTACACACTTACGTTTTTGCTCTGACGTTTTTTGTTTTAAAGCAAGGTTTATAAGCAATCCAATTAAAGTGAGTCCTTAAAATTACCGAATCTTGTAGAAAATTGATTCAAAAATCAAACAAAATTGTGTGTTCAGTGCTAAGGGTCCTCGCTAGCTGGTAATATTAGTACGAATATTAAAATCGGGGAATATCAACGCAATCAGGGATGGCGGCGCTGCTGGTGTCGTGTGCCCACCAAACAACGCTATTTCGGCGCGGGTAGGCTGTAGGATTGCATGCGATTGCTTTGTTTATTCATTTTAAGAACGATATTGTTAAAAATGTCTACGTCAGTAGAGAGCGGCAAGGGCTCTCAAAGGAAACTAGACCTAAAAGTGGAAAACTATCCAACATGTGCCGTGGAGGCACTTGCTCGCATAGGTAAGATGATCAAGTTCGAATATATTATTGCCTGTCTAATACTTTTTGCTTTGCAGAAACTATAATTGCTAGCCGAAATAAACAAAATTTAGTAATGCAAATTATTTCTGAATATATTTTCTTGGAGCGGAACAAGGATGGAGACGGGCGAAAGTCGCAGTCGTTGCCGACTAGCCAGATGACATTGTTTCAAGAGTTTCAATTGATAATTACGCTCGTTGAATACTTTTCGAGGCCAGGCCGGGATGCAACGCGCAATGCTATATTTCTATCCCTGTTTGGCAGTCACCTAACACCCCAACGTTCCAAGTTGTTATCCAGACTTATAAGTACTGCAGTTTCTGGATCAGTGGCACCGCTGCTTTCCTCGGCCGGTACGTGGATGCAACAAGTTGGCTGCAAGACCCCACTGAGTCTTGAAGTTGCGCAAAACATTGTGAGTGATTTTATATTGTACTCTCGAAAGACACCCGAGCAACTGAAGCAATTGCCTATGGTTGGCGCGCATTTTGCGGCAAACTTTATGGTTGCTGCGGCCGATCTCTACCTTAATGAGCAGCGATCAGCCGCACTAATACCACCCCCGGATGCTCTTTTGGATGCGATTACTGAATGGATGACTGAGAATCCCACCTTATGTCAAGCATCTCAACAGCCACTGGTTCTGCCAGCTGGTGCTATTGCAATGCCATTCGCTACCCCGTTGGCTGGTCTCTTGCGATGGGTAGTACTTGCGCCATTGGTTTCCAACAGACCCACGTATAGCAACCTACATTTATCTGTCTTGCGAACGCTCCAACAACTTGTAACCAGTGGAGAGTCGACCGCTCTACCCTTCCAGGACTTGATGCAGATTATTAAGTCTTTGCAGAACTACTGCGCTCGGTTAAGTGAATCTAGTGTGGATCCACATTCGGATGCTGCGTATCAAAAGTGCATGGAACGGTTTTCGCAAGCTGTGCAGATCGCCCTTTGCTCCAACTGCATAACAAATCAGATTCAGCTCCTATGCGTATTAGAGTCATTGCCAACACACAAGCTCATGGACATCGTTATAGCTTCTCATAAAAAGCTGTAGTTGTTTATTCTTTTAGGAATACAAAATGCCACATTAACCGACATTATTGGCAATAGTTAAATTTATACATTTTTTAAATAAATATAAACCATTTTTGAAAAGGTTGAGTATTTTATTATTAATTTAATTCGTCATCGATTTCGGGTGTTGCCACACTGGAAAAAGTATCATCATAGAGCGCATGACTAGGTTGTAACAAGGATACGCCAAGGAATTGTTCAGAAATCAATAATCATTTCAGTTTCAAACTTTCTTCTTAACGTGTGTTATTTTTTGTTAATAACAAAGCTGTCGCATCTCTCTGTTAGTGTAAAAAAGATATACAGATATTATATGATGCAATGAATCCAGTACCGAGTCGCGAATTTTTGGAAGTGCATCCGCTTCACCAGCATCAACCGCATTGCAAGCAGCAATGTTTTGTCTTTACAGAAATATCAGATATTGAGCTTCCCGCGGAAATAACCAAGTTCGGTGGTGGCAACGAAAAGATTAGATGCAGCAATGGCGGCATTCCGTCTTACACCTCCAAAAAGGATTCCAGCAGTGAGCTATCTGGGGAGCGCCCAGAAAGGTCCCGTGGTCGAAAGATTCTGCTGGGCGTGGGCCTGGTACTCTTATGCATCGGCATGGCAGGTGGCATTCCGTTGGCCTTACAGCTTCGGTCCTCTTCTCTGCTGGAGGCCCGCCTGTCATTCATTCGACGCTTGTTGACAGAATCGCCGCTCATTGAGGGATCCTGGAAGCCACCAGCTACGACGAACTTGAACAGCAGCAACTTGTTCGAGGTGCGCCAAAATCACATAGGCGCAGTCCTGTGGCCAATTGCTGTGCCTTGTGGTGCGCAATACCTAGACGCGGTTCAGCTAGCTCTGGAGGGCATCGATAAGGCAAAACGGATTACTGCCGCTAGCGACCTAATGCATATCGTGGAGTCGGCCGATGAAATGGAGCAAACTCATATCAGGGGCGAAGTGGCTGTTCTGATGGGCATCAGTGGGGGCCATGCTCTGGGCACAAGTCTGGCAGTTTTGCGTTCTATTTATTTGCTGGGAGCCCGATTTGTCGCCATAACTAGCTTAGAGTGCACAACACCATGGGCAGCTGCTGCTATACGAAGGCGGGATCATCTCATAGAGGAGAATGTAACGAATTCATTTAACGAATTCGGAGAGGTGGGTACCAATCAGCAGATTATTCAGAGGAAGCCTTGCTTATCCAATTTATTGCAGAAAATGCTTCTTGAAATGAATCGCTTGGGAATGTTAGTGGAGATATCTCAACTTAGCGAGTCAGCAATGCTTACCGTTTTGCAATCTGCAAAGGCTCCGGTTCTTTTAACAAACGCTACACCACTTTCTATCTGCAACAGCACAAGTATTGCTTCCATACCGGACCACGTGCTCAGGTGGGTGTGACTACATCATGATTTTACTTATCAGGAGTTCAGCAACAAGTACAAAATGGTTTATTTATTACAGCCTTTTGCCAGAGAATGGAGGAGTCGTTTTGCTCAACTTAGAACGGTGTGGAGATCGAACATTAAGCGTTCGAGAGGCAATTAATGCCATTAACTATGTGCGGAAAGTATCCGGAGTAGATCATATTGGACTTGGCGGAGCACCGAAGAGCTATGCACTTTTGCTAGCAGAGTTGGCGCGGGATAGGGTGTGGGGTAATGCTGCTATAAAAAAGCTGGTTGGTGGAAATGTTATGAGGATTTTGCGCGAAATTGAGACCTTGAAGAGCCGCTTACCATTATATGAGGAGTGGATTCCACATGAGTCAATTGAAAGCAATTCATATTGTCGCTACCCAGAGTCTTGAAGAGCCCAAATAAGAGTAAAGATTTGTTCTCTAAAATATATTAAATTACTTTATCGAAATACCACACCCGGAATTTTATAAATTTCGTAAATAATTTAGTGAGAGGCAGAGCAGAAAAATCGTCTTTATCATGAGAAGCTGATTTACAAGCGTTTCGCTTCAATAATGGTTACAAAAGTATTATTACATTAAAAATAGTTTTATTGTTTATTAAATAGTCTCAAACATCTTAACCAATTTCCCAAGCAAGCATATGGGGAAACCTCGAACGATTGCACCCTGTTCCTGTATTTTCTGTTCACAACAGACACTCAAACAAACTTCCAACTCAACTCTCAATATTAAGATGTGCAAACTTATTCGGGGTATTAAACAAATTCAATGAATAAAAATTAAATATTTAAAAATAATAGCCCAATGCTTATAGCCTTTATATTACTTTCTATCCAAGTAGTGATTTAGAGGTCAGTCGGTCGGTTGCGCCAGCAGACTATATCCGGCAGTCCGTGAAGTGTGCAAAGCTAAAGGAGTGGGTGCGTCCCGGGTGGAGCTGAGAGAGCAGAGCTTAACCTGAGTCATGAGTCGTATCAAGGGTCGTATTAGCAACGGATGCGTTTTGTGCCACACCAGGCGGCAGCAGTTATGGAACGAAGCTCGGAGTGTCTGTCGGGTTGTAGTGCCGACCCGCTGTATATCCGGAGAAGCGTTATAAACGTTATAAACTCAGGGCGTTAGCTTGAAGTTCTAAAGGCGTGGAATTCAAATTCATGAGGTTAGGAAAAGAGAGTAGACGCCGAAAGTCGTAGCTCAGCCAACTCTAGGCCGTTCGATGAGACCAAACTAAAGGAAATTAAAACGAACAAAAACGGTTCGTTACAATTTGTACAAAGATTTATATTTAATGAAAATCTGGCTAAGTAAAATACATATCGGTGTAAGATGGGTATTATAATAATATTGCTAGTGCTAGGTATTTAACTTCCATGACTAATTAACATTGATCCCCGTTCGAATACCAAGTGTCAGAGAAATCACTTCACTCTCTGATGGCCGTTCACTAAACTCACGCTTAACAATTCTTCTCGATAATAGGTCGTCTTCTTGAGAAATGATCAATGAATTTTCGTCGGCAGCCTTTAACTCCCGTTTAACTCTAGTTGATTCGCTTTCGTCCTCATCAATCTCAAAAATGTTATTATCGGTGAATGCCAATTGGTTAATTTCCTTAAAAAAAGAGCTCTTTGCATTACGAATAGTCCTGTCGTAGCCCGGGTCACTCAAGGGCGGTAGATATGTAGCAGGAATACGACTCGTACCTTTGTATCCGCTGTTGGGGCAACGTGGATCAATAGATCCAGGATAACAATAAGTAGGCGTTGTTGCGGGTGGCTGAGTGGAAGTAATCAAGTTATAGGAGGGTATCACAGTACTGTCCTGCTTGCAACGGGGGTCTGGCGAACCAGAGTAGCACCTAAACTTTTCTCCATCTGTTGTTACGGGCTTAGGTGTTATAGTACTAGAGGTTGGAATTTGTTTCGTTGTTGGTGGCAAATACGTTGGTGCTAGACAGTCTGGAGCTGTTGATCCCGGATAGCATCTCGGTTTTGTTGTCGAAGGTAGCTCTTGAGGGCACCGAGGATCAGTAGAACCAGGGTAACATCTTGGCTTAGGCCTCTCCGTTAGTGTTTCTATAGTTGTTGGTGGCTGGTAGGTTGCTGGTAGGCACTCAGGATCTCTTGATCCAGGATAGCACCTCGGCTTTGGTGAAATTGTTGGAGTGCGATAAGTGGAAGGCGGTAAATAGGTGGCAGGTTGACATCTGGGGTCATCTGGGTTCTCCTCGCAGCCTGCCTTTTTAGTTGTTGGCACTTTAGGACATCTTGGATCTGGAGAGCCTGGAAAGCAGTTAAGGCAGTCTGGATCTGATGAGCCAGGATAACATCTCGCCTTTGTTGTAGCTGCTGGCCTCTGAGGACATCGAGGATCAGTCGATCCTGGATAGCATTTCGGTACTTCTATAGTTATAGGAGCTCTAGTCGTCGTCGGAGCCGAGTATGTTGGGGTTCTTCTAGTTGTAGGTGGTGCGTATGTCGATGGAAGACACTCAGGATCGGATGAGCCGGGATAGCAACGTGGCTTCAATGTCGTTGCGGGTTCTTGAGGGCATCGAGGATCGGTTGAACCTGGGAAGCACCGTGGTTTGGGTCTATCTACTGGTGTTTTGATCGTTGTTGGAGGCAGGTAAGTTGCGGGCTGACACTCTGGATCTGATGAGCCAGGATAACATCTCGGCTTTGTTGTAGTTGCCGGCCTCTGAGGACATCGAGGATCAGTCGACCCTGGATAGCATTTCGGTACTACTATAGTTATAGGAGCTCTAGTCGTCGTCGGAGCCGAGTAAGTTGGGGTTCTTCCAGTTGTAGGTGGTGCGTATGTCGATGGAAGACACTCAGGATCGGATGAGCCGGGATAGCAACGTGGTTTCAGTGTCGATGCGGGTTCTTGAGGGCATCGAGGATCGGTTGAACCTGGGAAGCACCGTGGTTTGGGTCTATCTACTGGTGTTTTGATCGTTGTTGGAGGCAGGTAAGTTGCGGGCTGACACTCTGGATCTGATGAGCCAGGATAACAACTCGGCTTTGTTGTAACTGCCGGCCTCTGAGGACATCGAGGATCAGTCGACCCTGGATAGCATTTCGGTACTTCTATAGTTATAGGAGCTCTAGTCGTCGTCGGAGCCGAGTAAGTTGGGGTTCTTCCAGTTGTAGGTGGTGCGTATGTCGATGGAAGACACTCAGGATCGGATGAGCCGGGATAGCAACGTGGTTTCAGTGTCGATGCGGGTTCTTGAGGGCATCGAGGATCGGTTGAACCTGGGAAGCACCGTGGTTTGGGTCTATCTACTGGTGTTTTAATCGTTGTTGGAGGCAGGTAAGTTGCGGGCTGACACTCTGGATCTAATGAGCCAGGATAACATCTCGGCTTTTTTGTCGTTTCGGGCTTCTGAGGACATCGAGGATCGGTAGACCCTGGGAAGCACTGTGGTTTGGGTGGGACTGTTGTTCTGATCGTTGTTGGCGGCTGGTAAGTTGCTGGTAGACACTCGGGATCTCTGGATCCAGGATAGCACCTCGGTTTAGGTGAAAGAGTTGGAGTGCGATAAGTGGAAGGCGGTAAATAGGTGGCAGGTTGACATCTGGGGTCATCTGGGTTCTCCTCGCAGCCTGCCTTTTTAGTTGTTGGCACTTTAGGACATCTTGGATCTGGAGAGCCTGGGAAGCAGTTAAGGCAGTCTGGATCTGATGAGCCAGGATAACATCTAGGTTTTGTTGTCGTCGCGGGCCTCTGAGGACATCGAGGATCGGTTGATCCTGGATAGCATTTCGGTGTTTCTATAGTTATAGGAGCTCTAGTCGTCGTCGGAGTCGAGTAAGTTGGGGTTCTTCTAGTTGTAGGTGGCGCGTATGTCGATGGAAGACATTCAGGATCGGATGAGCCGGGATAGCAACGTGGCTTCAGTGTCGATGCGGGTTCTTGAGGGCATCGAGGATCGGTTGAACCTGGGTAACACCGTGGTTTTGGTCTATCTACTGGTGTTTTGCTCGTTGATGGCGGCAGGTAAGTTGCGGGCTGACACTCTGGATCTGATGATCCAGGATAACATCTCGGCTTTGTTGTCGTCGCGGGCCTCTGAGGACATCGAGCATCGGTCGATCCTGGAAAGCATTTCGGTGTTTCTATAGTTATAGGAGCTCTAGTCGTCGTCGGAGCCGAGTAAGTTGGGGTTCTTCTAGTTGTAGGTGGTGCGTATGTCGATGGAAGACACTCAGGATCGGATGAGCCGGGGTAGCAACGTGGTTTCAGTGTCGATGCGGGTTCTTGAGGGCATCGAGGATCGGTTGAACCTGGGTAACACCGTGGTCTTGGTCTATCTACTGGTGTTTTGCTCGTTGATGGCGGCAGGTAAGTTGCGGGCTGACACTCTGGATCTGATGATCCAGGATAACATCTCGGCTTTGTTGTCGTCGCGGGCCTCTGAGGACATCGAGCAACGGTCGATCCTGGAAAGCATTTCGGTGTTTCTATAGTTATAGGAGCTCTAGTCGTCGTCGGAGCCGAGTAAGTTGGGGTTCTTCCAGTTGTAGGTGGTGCGTATGTCGATGGAAGACACTCAGGATCGGATGAGCCGGGATAGCAACGTGGTTTCAGTGTCGATGCGGATTCTTGAGGGCATCGAGGATCGGTTGAACCTGGGTAACACCGTGGTTTTGGTCTATCTACTGGTGTTTTGCTCGTTGATGGCGGCAGGTAAGTTGCGGGCTGACACTCTGGATCTGATGATCCAAGATAACATCTCGGCTTTGTTGTAGTCGCGGGCCTCTGAGGACATCGAGGATCAGTCGATCCTGGATAGCATTTCGGTACTTCTATAGTTATAGGAGCTCTAGTCGTCGTCGGAGTCGAGTAAGTTGGGGTTCTTCTAGTTGTAGGTGGTGCGTATGTTGATGGAAGACATTCAGGATCGGATGAGCCGGGATAGCAACGTGGTTTCAGTGTCGATGCGGGTTCTTGAGGGCATCGAGGATCGGTTGAACCTGGGAAGCACCGTGGTTTGGGTCTATCTACTGGTGTTTTGATCGTTGTTGGAGGCAGGTAAGTTGCGGGCTGACACTCTGGATCTGATGAGCCAGGATAACATCTCGGCTTTGTTGTCGTTGCGGGCTTCTGAGGACATCGAGGATCGGTAGACCCTGGGAAGCACTGTGGTTTGGGTGGGACTGTTGTTCTGATCGTTGTTGGCGGCTGGTAAGTTGCTGGTAGACACTCGGGATCTCTGGATCCAGGATAGCACCTCGGCTTAGGTGAAAGAGTTGGAGTGCGATAAGTGGAAGGCGGTAAATAGGTGGCAGGTTGACATCTGGGGTCATCTGGGTTCTCCTCGCAGCCTGCCTTTTTAGTTGTTGGCACCTTAGGACATCTTGGATCTGGAGAGCCTGGAAAGCAGTTAAGGCAGTCTGGATCTGATGAGCCAGGATAACATCTAGGTTTTGTTGTCGTCGCGGGCCTCTGAGGACATCGAGGATCAGTCGATCCTGGATAGCATTTCGGTACTTCTATAGTTATAGGAGCTCTAGTCGTCGTCGGAGCCGAGTAAGTTGGGGTTCTTCCAGTTGTAGGTGGTGCGTATGTCGATGGAAGACACTCAGGATCGGATGAGCCGGGATAGCAACGTGGTTTCAGTGTCGATGCGGGTTCTTGAGGGCATCGAGGATCGGTTGAACCTGGGTAACACCGTGGTTTTGGTCTATCTACTGGTGTTTTGCTCGTTGATGGCGGCAGGTAAGTTGCGGGCTGACACTCTGGATCTGATGATCCAGGATAACATCTCGGCTTTGTTGTCGTCGCGGGCCTCTGAGGACATCGAGCATCGGTCGATCCTGGATAGCATTTCGGTGTTTCTATAGTTATAGGAGCTCTAGTCGTCGTCGGAGCCGAGTATGTTGGGGTTCTTCTAGTTGTAGGTGGTGCGTATGTCGATGGAAGACACTCAGGATCGGATGAGCCGGGATAGCAACGTGGTTTCAGTGTCGATGCGGGTTCTTGAGGGCATCGAGGATCGGTTGAACCTGGGAAGCACCGTGGTTTGGGTCTATCTACTGGTGTTTTGATCGTTGTTGGAGGCAGGTAAGTTGCGGGCTGACACTCTGGATCTGATGAGCCAGGATAACATCTCGGCTTTGTTGTCGTTTCGGGCTTCTGAGGACATCGGGGATCGGTAGACCCTGGGAAGCACTGTGGTTTGGGTGCGACTGTTGTTCTGATCGTTGTTGGCGGCTGGTTAGTTGCTGGTAGACACTCGGGATCTCTGGATCCAGGATAGCACCTCGGCTTAGGTGAAAGAGTTGGAGTGCGATAAGTGGAAGGCGGTAAATAGGTGGCAGGTTGACATCTGGGGTCATCTGGGTTCTCCTCGCAGCCTGCCTTTTTAGTTGTTGGCACTTTAGGACATCTTGGATCTGGAGAGCCTGGAAAGCAGTTAAGGCAGTCTGGATCTGATGACCCAGGATAACATCTCGGCTTTGTTGTAGTTGCCGGCCTCTGAGGACATCGAGGATCAGTCGATCCTGGATAGCATTTCGGTACTTCTATAGTTATAGGAGCTCTAGTCGTCGTCGGAGCCGAGTATGTTGGGGTTCTTCTAGTTGTAGGTGGTGCGTATGTCGATGGAAGACACTCAGGATCGGATGAGCCGGGATAGCAACGTGGTTTCAGTGTCGATGCGGGTTCTTGAGGGCATCGAGGATCGGTTGAACCTGGGTAACACCGTGGTCTTGGTCTATCTACTGGTGTTTTGATCGTTGTTGGAGGCAGGTAAGTTGCGGGCTGACACTCTGGATCCGATGATCCAGGATAACATCTAGGCTTTGTTGTCGTGGCTGGCCTCTGAGGACATCGAGGATCGGTTGATCCTGGATAGCATTTCGGTGTTTCTATAGTTATAGGAGCTCTAGTCGTCGTCGGAGCCGAGTATGTTGGGGTTCTTCTAGTTGTAGGTGGTGCGTATGTCGATGGAAGACACTCAGGATCGGATGAGCCGGGATAGCAACGTGGTTTCAGTGTTGATGAGGGTTCTTGAGGGCATCGGGGATCGGTTGAACCTGGGAAGCACCGTGGTTTGGGTCTATCTACTCGTGTTTTGATCGTTGTTGGTGGTAAGTAAGTTGCGGGCTGACAGTCTGGATCTGATGATCCAGGGTAACATCTGGGCTTTGTTGTCGTTGCGGGCCTCTTACGACATCGAGCATCTGTCGATCCTAGATAACATTCTGGTTGTTCTATGGCTATTGGCGCTTCAGTCGTTGTCTGTGGGAAGTAGGTTGTTTTTTGGCATTCTGGATCTGTAGATCCAGTGTAGCAGCGTGATTTGGTTGTCGTTATTGCTATTCTTGGCTTTGTTGGTGGCGAGAAAGTGGTTAAAAGACAGGCAGGATCTGCTGAGCCAGGGTAACACCTAAGCTTGGGCCCATCTGTAGGTATTTTGGTCTTTAAGCTGCTACATGAGTATTCTCTTTGACACGTTCCCTTGCATAATTCAATATCACATTTTAGATACACTTGGGATCGGTCGGGGAATTTAAATGCTTTGAGTGTATTATAATATGTGGAGGTAAGACTGGACCTGGACTGAGATTCCAACTTTTGCCACTCCCCAAATATTTTTTCCTTGATAGTGCAGCCTCTTTTATCGGAGAGTTGTAACGTCTTGGTGGTTTTTGCCTCAAAGTTCATGTCATCTGAGGCATAGCACTTCAGTATGTTTACATCCCATGCTTGAGTCGAATGCTTTACATTTATGGTAAACGTTACATCGGTGCCAAGCTTCAAGGTTGTACTAATGGGCTTAATATTTGGTGGTATTCCAGTACCAATTTCCATCCAGCATTCCACTGGGCCGCTTGGGGTATCAACGGAAACTATTTCGAGCATATCAACGACAAACGGCTTGAAGTAAACCGTTTTCTCCTGCTCCTCGCTGCGGCTACATGATACTTTTCGCGCTATATCCCAACTATTCTGAATATCTTTGTCATTTTGTATAATTAGGACGTTCTCAATTGAAGAGCATATCGAGCAGGACGGCTTACTGCCGCAACCGTCATAAGGCACATTGAATATAAATTTTCTGTCTCCATTATTGGCAGCCACGTAGCTAATGGAATCAAATATAGTACATTAGATAATAGGTATGTGCAGCCCTAAAACTTTACATACGTGCATTTGGGATCATTGTAGTATCCCTGACTGTAAATAATTCCGTTAAAGTTTTCTAAAAAGTCTACTTCCACCGTCATGCCATTTCCTTGGTCGCATTTAACATCAATCTTTTCAATATTTTGAGCCGACAAAGATGTCTCACTATTAAATGTGGGCGTAGAGTAGCTTAAGACATCATTAAGAGAATCATCATTGTTTAGATCCGTCCCTGAAGTAATGACCTTCAAAATAATAAAGAATCGTAATATCCGTTTGGAAAATAGTATTACTTTTTATTAATATACATACCACTATTAGCGTCCATATAAAAACGTAGCCAATGTTGGCCATATTCGATGTGTTTGCTTTAACTTCAACCTGTAAGACGCACATTTTTTTATCCAAAATAAATCAAAATAGCACTTCTAACTATCAGTGCTTAAAAGAAGAAGCTTTTGTTTACAAATTCAAGTGTTCATTCATTCAGACTGCAAAGATTTCTGATTTTTTGTCCTTCGAAGCTGAACCTTTTCTTTGTCCTAACAAATTATCCTAGTCTTTAACATTAAGTAGCAGCATCTATTCAAATTTCGTTGTATTGTATTCAGTTCTTCTTGAAGTCTGAAAAGTGTTGTACAAGCCCCAAGACCCTACCTTTCAAACAAAGACGAAAAATCAGTTAAAAACTCAAAGAAATAGCCATAAATAATTTGCTCACATTATTTTCTTTGACATGGGTCTCTGTCTATCCGTGTACGTCAAGATTTGTATAATTTCTGCTTGACGGCAGAAAAAATTAAATTTTGTTTCATCGCGTAATTATAATTAAGTGTGTCACTTTGCAAATATTGGAGAATATTTGGTACTGGGTGAGGTAAGATCTGCTATATCGTAAATTAGGTAAATTGAGTACATGCTAAAGCGTACAATATTTACAAACGCTTCATTGGGCCGGACGCCGCCGGACCTCTTTTGCTGATGTGATGCATCTGCTTCGCAAAAACTGGTTTGCTTTTTGAATAATACAACTAACCTTTAAAAAGAAAAAAGCTGCAGATTTCAAAATCCATACACATAAAACACAAACCAAACGAAGCAAAGGGAGACGAGAAGCAAATATTGTAGTAGCCAGTGCCTACTATTTGGTTACCCACTTGATAAAGGGGTTCCAATTTGAGGCCTTTTGTGTGGCATTGGCTTCTGCAATTTGATGGCTAGCTGGCGCTGGTGCTGGCTGGTGTTTTTTCCATGGACTGTATTATTAATGTATTAGGCACTTTTTCAAAAAAAAGATCCATTTGCTTGGCTTGGGAGATTGCCAGCATTAAGATAACTAGATTTATACAATGCAATGAGATTATGGATAATTAACGGTCGTACACACAGGAAATCAAAGACCCCCGAATAAAAATGTGTGTGTACTAGCACATACCCGTACTCGTACTCTTTGTTTTTTTAATCGAAATTTCGTCGAAAATAAAGTAGAGCCTAGATAGAGCCTGACATGTTCTGTAGACTTTTGCTGATTTACAGATACTTATGAAAGCATGCGAATATATATTATTTATAGACAATGAAGTTCATTTGGATGGATTGTTAGTTTTCTTGGTCCCTTCTGCTGCTGTTCCCATTTCTCGCTGCATACGCGCATGACCTAGTTTTTTAATTTAATTTTTTATATTTTGTTGTTCGCAGTATTCACGAGCTAACTCAAACATGCCAATTTTATAATATTCACCCATAATTATATACAAATCTAATCGAAATTAGTTAATTGGGTCATTTGTTTTTGTTTTCCTTTTAATACACTTTTTAAGCCGTGGGATAGTTATTAATGTTATTTTGTGTCTTATGGGTCACAAATTAATCGTTCTTTTGGCAGCAATTCGATACACTATAACGATATTTGTTATTCAATTTAAAAGCCCCACAGTTGAATGAGAAACTGAAGCTACATTTCATGGAGAACCATCCTTCCTATGACAGTCGAAGGATATTATAGTACCACGTAATAGTTTTTCAACAATTTTTATTCAGTCATTGAAGAGCACGAGCTCAAAATGGATATACATATGTGTAAATAATGTCTTTATATGGAAGATCACTTTATGCAAAAACAAATCAAATATGGGGAATTTCGGTGCAAGTTACGCAATGAATTAAACAATTGTGAGAGGCGTCGGTATGTTACGGGTATTGTGATATGACCACATGAGCCTTGATTGCTTTGGAATGTAAAATAGTACATATTTGCCATTATACCATCGACTCTACCATTATAATACCTGTATCTTCCATCCCGGATTAAGCAAATCAATACAAATTTGCATTTATAATTCATCTTTCTCATTAAAAGCGATAAAAACGTGCGAATTGCGATACTTAGAAAAAAAGACAAGACAAAATCTGTGCATTTTTATTATGCCTCAAAGGCAAACGCGCAAAAATTAAAATTATTGCGCATTCTAAGAACTTTGGATGGGATCGGATGGGATCTGTAAAACTTGTTTCGTATTTTAAACTGTATTTGAACAGAACAGAATAGTAAATTAAAAATACCCGTTAGTATGCTTTTTAAGTATCGCCGCAAATGATTCAATTCATAAATCTTCTCCCAATCTGAGAATTATATTGTATGTACATATGTATGTACATATGTATATTTTGAGAGTTCCTATAAATTCGGCAATTTATTTCATTCCTTTATGGCAGTGTGGGGTTTTTACACTCGCCTGCAATTATCGGTTCACTGACAAAAAAACATTCGACTTCGTTCGTTCTCACACTTTCGTAGGAGGATTCACCTGTTCTTAGTTCACTTTGTTTATGTTTTCTTTTCGGTAGGTATAATTAATAGCCTATTGTGCGGCGCTTGTGCATTCACTTGAACACTGATTTTAGATTAAAATAATACAAAAAACACTTGCTGAATCGACTAATTTATTGGTCCATCATCTTTTGGATGGGATAGGATGGGATGCGATGGGATGCGGCTCTGACTTACTGCACTTGTTTGTTGAGACCTACTGGGGGTATGCGATTTGTTGTCGCTGGTTAAGTGGACGTTGCCGCACTAAGCCTCGAAGAGGTTCGTCTTCGTTTATATACACACGAGGTATGATTTAACAAAATCCGTTTTGGATATTGCTATAAAAATGCAAAGCCCCAGCAAGTAAAACAACAGCAACAAAAAACACCCATGCTAGTAGCCCATACATATATTGTTGTTTATTTTACGTTGATTGTGGTGTTTTTACACGCACACTGATCACATCAGGGTATTGCCACTTCTTCACAAGCCGAAAATCGATCCATGTATGATCGTAAGCTACGTAAGCTGCGTGTGGAAAATATATTTTCGGAGCAGTAGATTTTTTGTAATCCTCAATGAGTAAAAGTTGATTTTTTCTACACATGTAGAACTGGTTAAGTTCCAATTAACAGACAGCATTTGCAACGATCTATAGAGCATTGAATAGTCGCCATCGTCAATGGGGATGGGTCTTGCGATTTTTTCTATTCATGTTGATTTCGTGGGCAGCGAAGACGCGTGAGCAGCATCCACACGCCGACATCGCGTCCGCTGTCTTGACTTGACCCAAGCGCGCGACTGGAACATTTTCAGCTGAAAAACTGCGCTGCGCCTTCGCCTGTATGCTTTTAGGGCCAAAGAGTCAAAATCCGTCATTGTACTAGCTACATACATATATGTATACTCGTGGCCGACTGTCACTGCTGCTTCAATGTTGTCATGCAACTCCAACCGGCGATGAGTGGTGTGGTGTGGAGTGGTGTTGCCGTGGCCAAGTTGATGCGCCTGGTCATCCCTAACAGGTATTGGGATCCCAAACTTTGGAAGCCCAACGTCCGCTTCGTGATGCTGATAGATTTTAACCAAATGGCATCGGTCATGGCGATGCTATTGCCGTTCGTCGGTTTGTCGCCATGGGAACTTGGCGCGAAGGTAAGAAGAATACGGATAAGCGCTTTCAGCCACCGTTGTCTCCCTAGCCTAGCTCTATACCTACATACCTACCTGTGCATATTCGTACGATGAAATCACGACACCAACGCCGATGAAGATGCCTAAGTGTTAGGGCTTTTGACGAAGCCTCACGTAACCTAGACGGCAATTAAAATTTTCAACTTTTTGTGATCTTTCGTACAGAAATATGTGCACAGGACAACTTGAAATACTTTTATTTATATTATTTGATTCGAGTAATAGGCTTTGGGTTAATTATGATGTTTAAACACACGCCGCATGAGTAACAGAGTTCAATAAACGTTCAATAAAAGTCAATGCCAGTACCAACCAGTGAATCGCAAAACAAGTAAGTTCCTCTCAAGGATAACTTGCGATCTTACGAATTGACGAGAGATTACAAATATTCATACATATTTTAATGTTAATGTTCTTTGACAAAATTGTATAGCCTACCCGCGTTTAGACATACTCGAATTTTTGCGGAATAAAATATACATACGAGTACCCATATTCGTAATCCTTAGTAAGAATATTTATACATGCATACATATATGGACATTTCCGACAAAAAGTTCACCATTCCAAATAATATTTAAAGCCTATAAAAACAGATTTCCATATATTTTTGTTGTTATATAACGAAAACAGGAAAGGTTTTTACATTTAATAACTTGGAAAATTAGCTCTCAATATTTTATTTATTAGTACGAAAAAATGTTATACAATTCGCAGCTTTTTAAAATTGAAGTACCCCAACCTTAAAACCACTTTTGTTTTTGGTAACGTAACGTCAGCTCATAGTTTGTCTTATATCTTTAAATCCGTACGTTCGATTATGGTTATTTTTATACCCGATACTCAAAAAGAGAATACGGTTATTTTATTATACCCTATATGCTGAAAATGGATGTGTGTAACGCCCAGTAGAAAGCCTTTCCGATCCCATAAGGTATGTATATACATACATACGCCTAGTTCTAAACAGTGACTGTAAGAGCTAGAGCAACCAAATTTTGTAGCATATGTGGCATCCGCAATTATGAAGATACGAGAAACCTGTCGCGGCTCTAGCTGCGACTCACAACATTTCCCCTCGCTGTTAAAATAGGGCCTACTATTCAAAATAAAATTTACTAAAATTACATACATATGTACAATTCAAATAGAATTTATTTTTTCAAAATTTGAGCTTTTCTTTGTATTTTAACCTAAATCTGAAACCTGATTATAAAGATTGACTTGAGCTTCAGTAGCTAGACTGATTTGGTGCCATTTATTTACATGTACATTTTATATTATCTACCAATCGTTTAAGATTTCCCATTAATGTTTGATTCCTATAGAAATTTTACGATTTTGATTTTGATTTTCAGAGTTTGAGAGGTGTGAAAACTAAAAACGAATTAGCTTAATATTATTCGAACTCTTTAAACCCCATTATGTGATAAGGAATACCATTCAAATGTCAACTGTTGTAGTGGCGCCCCGCAGATATCCGCGATTTAATTGCATACATTCAAAAGCTGACGAATTTATGTGTAGAAAATGTGTAGAATGTAGAAATCATGTAAAATTGTGATATGTGTAGAATCATGATGAAATTAAATAAGGTGGTATGTATAAAAGGATTCGGAAAAACACGAACAATCGGGAAGCGGTTCGGTTTTAGTTTTATATTTTTCCCTAAAATTCCCTGAAAAAAAGAATCATGAACAACCCATTTTTTTGAGAATTGGTTCTACAAAATCCGACTGGGACGACCCGAAAGAAAGAGGATACACCACCACGTAAAAGTCATCATGTGTAAAATACATGTAGAAATAGTGTAGAATTTGATTAATTTATCTGATAACATAACGGATATCAGTTTGTTTTTAAAAATGATTCCTTATCAAGATCAGGTTGATGAATGTTTCTCGGCTACTTTTCGTTATAAGGCCGCTATAACTTGCAACATTGACACTTATTCCAATGCTGAATCACAGGAACAACTTGAAGAAGGTCATTCTGTGTCACCAGTCCGAGCGATAGAACATTGGTATGGTAAAGAATTATTTACTGAAGGACTTTACTGATTGAAAAAGAACGTAATTAATATTATATTTCATTTGGATCTCATCAAAAAATTACATTAATACTCAAAATACCTATTAATAAATTAATCTGAACCATTAGTATTAGAATCTTTAAGTGGGAGTACTCGACCAAAAATTAATTTTAGAGTTAAAAATAAAAATTTGTTTCCTCCAAGAATCCTTTACATTTACATCGGGATATGATAAACGATAATACAAGAGAAAAGCTCACTCCAAAAGCTTATATTTCCCCCCTTGTGACTACGCTGCACATAGAACGTGGTGAAGTGGAGCTTTAATAAAAATCAATAAAGTCACAGCTGCTTGTGTACAACAAGTGAGAAGGTAATCCGAATGCCGCAGAATACGAAATAAATTGAACAGCATCTCGGTACCTTAGTTCGATCAATAAACTAATTCCCTTTTATATTCGAATCCAGAAAAAGAAATAACGCATTTGAGAGTTTGGGTTGGTATCAAAATCATCAATATGCCAAGCTCAAGACGTGCCATAATGAAACACATATTGTCCGGAATGTGCAGCAAAATGAATCGCACTAAAGTGGTGCCCACTGACGTAATGGAGACACCGCTGAATCGGTGCCTGAACACCTTTGACATCGCGCTACTTGGTACTCGACTAATCCAATCCCAGCCCACTTATCCCTTTATTGCTAATGAAAGATATTTCCTTGCAGGCATTGGACATATGGTTGGGGCTGGCATCTATGTGTTGACTGGAACGGTGGCCAAGGAAATGGCAGGACCTGGCATTATCCTGTCGTTTGTTCTGGCTGGCTTCATCTCAATGCTGGCAGCCCTCTGCTATGCGGAATTTGGAACGCGGGTGCCAAAGGCTGGCTCCGCATACGTGTACACCTACATATCAATGGGTGAGTTCTGGGCGTTTGTCATTGGCTGGAACATACTGCTGGAGCACATGCTGGGAGCAGCGTCGGTGGCGCGGGCCTGGAGCGGCTACGTAGACTCCATGCTGGGTGGATGGATTGGCAATACTACCCTGGCATTGACGGGCGGCATGCATGAGCCGGGGCTGGCCCAGTATCCGGACATACTAGCCTTCATGGTCTGCATCGTGTACGCAGCTGCACTGGCCATCGGAGTGAAAGCAACGGCGATGTTCAATAGCTTACTTACCCTAGTCAATATAGCGGTCATGGTTCTGGTCATAAGTGTCGGCTTCTGGTATGCGGACACCAAGAACTGGTCAGAGGCTGAAGGGGGCTTCTTGCCCTACGGCGTTGGGGGCGTCATTGCGGGCGCAGCGACCTGCTTCTACGCCTTTGTGGGATTCGACTCGATTGCCACTTCGGGGGAGGAAGCCAAGAGTCCCGCCACATCCATACCCATAGCCACGATAATCTCGCTGTGTGTCGTCACGGTCGGATATATTCTGGTAAGCGCGGCTCTGACACTCATGATCCCGATTAGCGATATTAATCCGGCGGCCTCTTTGCCGGAGGCATTCGGCCAACTGAATCTTACCTGGGCAAAGTACATAATCTCAATCGGAGCTCTGTGCGGCATGACGACCACATTATTGGGCTCGCTATTTGCACTGCCCCGCTGTATGTACGCTATGGCCTCGGACGGTTTGCTCTTTAGCTGTTTCGGCAAAGTGAACGCCAAGACCCAAATTCCGTTGCTGAATCTGGCTGTTGCCGGGGTTCTGAGTGCTACTCTCGCACTGGTGTTCGATCTGGCCAAGCTGGTGGAGTTCATGTCCATTGGGACACTTCTGGCCTATACGATCGTCTCGGCCAGCGTGATCATACTGCGCTATAGACCCATGTCACAGCTCCACAATCCCATACGGGCACCCGACACCCCAGGCAGTCCTGATGATGTCTCCGACGAAGACTCGATGTCTCAGTCGAGCCTGGACACCGCATCGTCGCCCACGAATTTCTTGATCGAGGAAGGACTGGCCGGACGACTAAAGACACAGTTCCGCTACCTGGAGCCATTGCTGGGACGTTTCGAGCCTGGTTCTGTGGTATCTGTTGCTGTAATGCTCTTCATCGGTCTGTGCTTCGCCATCTGCGTGGAGCTCAAGGTTTCCTGGACGGAGCTGTACTCGGGCACTTGGTGGGCCCTTCTCATCTATGGATTTATCATATTTTCCGCCTGCCTCTGTGTCGCCGTTATGGCGGTGCACAATCAAAACACACGCGGCTTGGTGTTTAAGGTACCACTGGTTCCATTCGTGCCGGCTCTTGGTATCTTTTGCAACATTCTGCTGATGGTTCACCTGGACGCTGTGACCTGGACACGCTTTTTCGTTTGGGTCTGCATTGGGATGGTAGTCTATTTTCTGTACGGAATTCATCACAGCAAGGAGGGTGAAACGTGCACCTCTTATTCCATATTAATGACATCATCCGAGGCTGGCAAATTGCCGTGGGGTTCGGTCAAAGGTTTTACATCTGGGAAAGTTGGAAGGCATTCTGCCATAGAGAGATTCACGGGCCGCACTAAGACAGAAGACAAAAAATCCATTGCGGAAGAGAGCGATCATGAAACTCCTGGGTATTCCTAAACCAAACGTACCATATTCCGAGAACACTCCGAAAGTCTCTATAAGTACTCGTACATAACCCATCCGAATTCAATGCATTCTTTAATGGCCCGATATGTAAGGTGATATTCTGAGAAATGTGCTCGAGGGAAATCGAATCAAAATTGATCAATAGCGAAGTACCTTTGCCACAAGATAATATATTTAGCCCGTGTCTACTGAGAATTATTTATACCAACCAAAGTTATAAAAAAATCATTGTTTATAATACACGAGTCTATACCTATATATTATATTATATGCATATTTATATTGAAAACGTACAAATATCTTTATTAAACGGTATGCACACAGCGCATTTGTTAAACGATAGTAAATGTCTAAATAAATATGAATTACTTTGTAAATAATTATATCAAATATTATACATTTTAGACTATTTATATAAAACATACATATACATATATATATTTAAGGTGTAAGGTTTAATGTTTGCTTCATTAAAACTAATCGGATTGATCAGTCTATACGTGGACTATTCAAGTAGAATTACTCCTCCTCCCCGAAAAGGAGATCCGATCCTCAATTAGATTTCAAAACTAATAATGGGGCACTGACCTTCGGATTCGGAGGGCCCCCATTCGAGTGGGTCATTGCACTGATGAAATCTCACCCGACTGGTCTGATGGCTGATGGCGAGTCGCAGCACCAGTGTGAAAGTTTACAACCAAAATCGTGCATCGAGAAAGTCATTTTCTCAGCCACCAGCTTAGCGACATGTTAATCTTTTTGGATAGCTTATTGCGGATACTCGTATTGTACGAACTGAAAAAAATTTGGGTAAAATTGTATGCATGCAATTCTGACCGCAAGCCTACAAACCTATCAGCGTTGAAGTCTGTCGATTCCAATGCCAATACCAGTATATATTTAGTGGCTTTAGCGTTCTTAAATCTTTCTGTGTGTGTGCGTGTATGAGAAGAATGTCGTCAGGATCATGATTCAGACAGACAGGAAAGTGAGGGGAAAGGCAAAAGCAAAAGCAAAAACTAAACTTGATGACGCCACGATGACGCAGCCATGGTGACGCATGAGGCTAACATAATGGTGTATGTGGTGCATCGCCGTCCGTATACGCTATTGATTTCGACAACTAGTGAAATGGTATTTGTCTATTCAAATGTTTATACTTAATCACTATCTTCTTCTCAACAGCTTATCTTTCTTCTATAATCTTTACAAACAACAATGATGTTCGATTTTTATAGAAGTCTTGCTTCTATAAGTATCTCGTAAACTGATGGACGGACGAGATTTGATAGATCCGCTATCAAGTCTCACTGAAAGGGTATACAATTTTAAAACCATCTCTTAAGCAAAGGGACATCGGTATTATGCACATAACATACTAAAAACGGGTAGAGTAGATGCTGAAATCCCAGTCCTCTCAGCTAATCGAAATTATTAAAGGAAAGAGCAGCTTTGTTTCGCCACAAAATGAAATACAACTACCGGCAGGAAGATGTGATGAAACTCGATTATTTCAATGCATACTTTTATTATTCTTGATATCATTTCTGTTTCATTTTTGTTTGGTGTGGTGACACGGTAACGATACACAGATACTTTCCATGCTTACATACACATACATACGAGAAAACAGATGCAAAAACAACAAAAAAGAAACTGCGGAGAAAGAGTGCGAGCGAATGAGGTTGTTTCGGTTTGGATACCCTTGCAGACAGTATTATAAGTTCGACAGATGTTTGACAATGCAGAGAACACGATATTTTATTAATTTATTATTGCTTTTTATTGCTGTATGCAGAATATAATATCTGATCATTTAACTGCCACCTCACCATTCGCTTTATGTGCTAGTTTATAGACCCACACATTCTATCAAAATCAAATCAGTGTAGTGTAACCTGTCGAAGAACTATGGGATCTGGCAAGGGCATCAGAAGCTTCGGCCCCAAAACTTTTTATTTTCCACCACACACACACACATTCAGATCTCAGTCCCGTATTTATCGGCGACTTTGTGTGGATATTGAACTAAAAAGAAGAAGAGAAGGCGAAACAGACGTTTCTTTTTAAAACGCGCGATCGTTACTTTTTGAAAAGCGTGTTTTAGCCAAGCGCCAAAAATGCGTGCGTGCGTACAACAGCTTTTGTATATATGGATGTATTTTCTGCATTGCATACGTTTTGTGCATTTGTTCACACAGTGGACGACAAAAGTCTATCAAAAAATTGAATTTTACTTAAAATATCTATTTTCCACTATCAAACTTAAGATATTACTTTTAAATAAAATATCTATATAAATATGCATGGCTATTAACGTGTCATTTTAACATGAAATAATGGTCTGGATGTAGACATTTGCGGGGCTTTTTTTGAATACAGATGTACATATTTATATGTATTTATGTGCATGCATAAATATGGACATAACAAAACTAGATCATAACTTTTCTTTAAAATGTTTTTGCTACGCCAGAGGAGAGGTAGCAAAGATAGGGGTCGGGCCATATAACTTTTGTCGACCACTGTACATGCTCGGGTGGTTGGGAATCACCTTGCGCCAGCTGAATATGCGACTGCAACATTCAAGAGTATGTACAGCCGTGCCCCACAGCACTATGTTGATACTTAGGGGATGAAGTAGTGGTACAGCTGGCTTCTCTTCTTGGGCAATAGAAATCTACCTGCGACCTGCGTAGCGCAGTGGTGATCCTCTTCCTTTAGGTATTCGGGATCCTTCCCACCGATCGACAGCTGCAAACAACAATCGTAAATCGCTTCTACAACACCGTACGCGATACATACAGGCACGCATACACACATACATATGAGTAATTTAAAATCTCTGAATGTAAGATCGCAGATGTTTTTTGACATATGCATGTATGTATGTACATACATACAATGAGGGGCTGAATTGTAGTGCGTAGATCAATGCCTTCTGGACTGTACATACAGGTATTGCGAAATGAATATAACGATATGAAAAAAATATGGTTATTTTGGCATTCAAATTTAACGTATTATCGCTTCTTTTCGAAATAACTACATGTGTACATACAGACATACTTTGTAGTTTATAGTATGTGTGTTTTACAATGACGTTTTTTGACATTCAGAGAGACAAGCAAAGCCAGGAATTTCAGCGTTCCACGCAATTGTTTTCAAAAATAACGATGGATGACGTTGCTTTCGCTCCCATACAAACTCACACACACAAACGAGAACAACCTTGTGTGACAAGAGAGCGAGAGAGACAAAAAAAAGAGAGAGAGAAAGAGAGCATCTGGAAATTTGCTCTCTTTTCGTGGTGTGTCAGCAACATGCGCCGCGGAATGAGCAACATTCTGCATACCCTTGGGAAAAGGATATTATATGATTCAAGTAGTGTTTGTCCTCTCAGGCTCCATAAATGCAGAAAGTCTCTAATTTGTAGGCTTATCTCAACGAATTTTTTCAGTTTATGGTATTCTCAATGACCATGAATAGGTATCGGGATCGAGATATATACAGAAACCAATCACATGCATGAATAGGTCCGAAAATATCAATTTAATAACAAGTCAAGTCAAAAGCTGCTTGGAAAAAAACATTTTAACATTAATCAAAGGATAGAGGGTATACAAATGGCCATACCATACGCATTACTGAAACCTGTTGACCACCAACAATTGCGTATCATTTCGAAACTACTTACATTTTATTCTTTAACCTTTTTTATCTAAACCTTATTTTGGAAAAAATGCAATGATAAGGAGTACTAAAAACTAGCCAATCTTGTAGAAAATTGATGTATCAATCGGATAAAATGATGTGTTCATGTATGGAATTCCAAGCTAGCTAGTAATATAAAACCGAACATCAAAATCGAGGAATATGCAACAAGGAACGTTAGCCCACTGTAGACCAAGGGGGTACTTTTATATTCCACCGAAAATAATGCAAATTTAATAATATTAGCGCAGTTCATGTGAAAGATATTGTGTTTTTTTTTAAGTTCAAAGGATAAATGGCATGGATCTACAAGAAGAATTTAAAATCAGTAACATCTTCCGCAGTTTATCTAAAGTCGTTGAACTATTCAAATAGAGATTGCTTAGATCGTTTTAGGCATCGGTATATTTACATAGTTTTTTGACGTATATTTCGGTATATTTCTTATCGCTAAGTGCTCACTTCTGCGACGAAACATTGAGTCGTCATTTTGAATGGGCAATAGAAAGGGGTATGAACAACAGGCAAAAACAGCCAAGGCAAATTGCAAGGTTCGTACAAACCTCACCTCGCTTGTAAGGACAATATACCTTGAAGACAAATCCTGCAAGGTACATTGGGCAAATAGGGTGGATTTACCTTGCATGCGTTGCATTTTCTGGGCCATTTAGCCTGCTGTCCATACTCTCTTTTTCCTTCTTCTTTTTCGTTAAAACCTTTTTTAGGCGAATTTCAATAGAAGCAAGTATTTAAAATAAACCAGTCAAGTAGAAAATAAGTTAATTTATCGGATAAAATTATGTGGGCAGGGCTGAGAGATTTATCTAGTTAGTAATATTCGACGGAATATCAAAAACGAGGAATATGTATAATAGAACTTGAATTCCTCGGTATATTTACGGTATATTTTTAAAATGAGACGGTATATTTTGGTATATTTCTGAGGGTCGGAGGGGTCTATGAAATATAGATAAATCCGCGTAACACATCATAACATCAAAACTTGAAATTTTTTTGAACAGAGTGGTTGCTGCGCGCTTTGTTGGTTTTGTCATCGAATTAAAATTATTTTTTTTGCTGTACAATATAAGTGTACAATACTCAATTTGTGCGGCAGTTTAGATGAGGTCGTGTTGCGGAATGTGCGTTTAAATATAATAAACAACAATAATACGTCATTGTGTTTCATCCGCACACGGAATAGCGAGCGTGAAACGATTCGATTTGTTTTAAAATCGGAAAAAACCACCGCGCGTTTATATTATTCAGCTAGTCGCAAGAATTTCGTCAGAATTTTTTTTGTTGCGAAATACATGCCGAAATCGAATTATTCCGCCTAGCAAAACGTGCCGAACGATGCGTCGTTAAATGTCAAAATAGTTAACTAACCCTGCAGGCTGCAATAAATGCCAATCGCGCGGTAGAGCGACAGCAACCACGGTCCCACCGAAGAGTACCCCCCAATCCGAGAGGAAATTGTGATAAACGCCGCCAGTGTAAAGCAACAACAGTGAACCCCGCAATACATGCAACATGGATAACAGTGGAGTGCAGAATAACACTACATCGGCCGAGGCCGACAAAATAGTCCTCTACTCCCAGCCCGCCTCGCCAGCAGCCGCATCCATGGCCAGCCCTGCCAGAAGCAGCGGAAGCAGCATAAATCATTCCCCAGCATCTGGCAGTAGCGGCATCGATGAACGCCTGTCACCCACGATGAATGCGGGGTCACTTTTCACGCCTAAGAAGGAGTTTCCCAGCGCCAAGATGCTGCAGACGATCCGCGAGAAGCTGCTCACGCCGGGTGGGGCCTGCGAGTTGCTGGCCCTGGGCATCGCCGCCGAGCCAACTGACCGTGGGTTGGCCGGGGAGCAGCCGGTTAAGCTGATCAAGAACCGCTACCTGATCAGTGCCCAACCTAGTCACATTTCAGCCGCTGCGGCGGCCAAAACACCTGCCTCGTATCGCCATCTCATCGATCTCACGTCCTCGAACCTCAAGTGCGTGGACGTCTTTAGCGGGGAGCAGTTCCTCTGCCGAATCATCAACGAGCCGCTGGACAAGGTGCAGCGGGCCTACTTCCAGCTGCAACAGGACGAGCTGCTGTGCCGCAGCACTATCTACGGCCACTCGCTTATCCGACCCGTGCACGACATTGTGCCGTTGTCCAAGGACCGCACCTACATCATCATTGCGCAAGCGCAGCCGGGACGCAACTATGTCGGTTGCCACACGGGCGTCTACGAGAACCTGCACACCTACATCAGGCACGAGAAGCGACTGGGCGAGGCGGAGGCGCGTGCCATCTTCCACCAGATATGCCAGACGGTACAGGTGTGTCACCGCAACGGCATCATCCTGCGGGACCTCAAGTTGAAGCGTTTCTATTTCATCGACGAAGCCAGGTGAGTGGCTCCCCTTCCCCCCTCTTGCCCAATGTCGTGTTGCTCCAACCCTATTATCTCTCTGGCAAGACACCTTCAAATTTAAGCGCCACCATTTGCTGGCTGTGTATGGATGGGATGGGGGGCTGCATGTGCTGCTCGGCGGCGGCAGCGGCTTATTTTGCAATTCGATGAAAACTCGTTATGCGCCGCGAGAGCTTGTTGGTGTTGGTTGTGGTGCCACAATTGTTGCTCTCGTTATTGGCCCATGTTTTTGTTGCTGCTGTCGTCGTCGACGGCGGCGGCGTCGCCGTTGTGGGTAACATTGAACATTTAACAAGTGTTGCAATCGAATCACCAATAGGCCAACAAAAACAATTATACCCACGAATAGAGCATACACACACACCTATAGAAATGTACATATGGATGTATACATACTGAGCGCAGTCTGCTACAGTCGTGGCGAAAATGTTGCCATCAGTTCGTATCATGGAGTACACGGAGTATTTATTTTAAGAATAATAGTACCACCACAATGCCTTTGACTTTGTTCGCATTAGCTGACTGTTTGTGTGGCTAAATGAATGCATTTCAATTTATACATATACAGTATGTATGTATGTACATCCATATGTATACAATCGCTGATGCAATATTGGGTAGACCCGAATAAGCAATATTTAGTAAGAGAATATTTGTACATTAATACATACAAATATATACATACATATATGCAGATATCTGGCCTGATATCTATTAGCATAGAAATTTGCCGAGGCAGAGGTAATGGAATTTTGTTTTCTTTGCTAGAGATAACAATTTCGCCCTAATTAATGGCAAAAACAACAGATTTCGATGACGTGTTTCATTGTAAATTCTAACAGTATTGCAAGTCAGAGGTGTGATTGTACTATATGGTGATGTATGTATGTATTTGTATGCATAGTTAACTCCGTCGAAACAGACTGCGTGTTATTTGGGTTGATTCATACATACATACATACTTATGTACGAGTATGTATACATACATGTTTTTCTCTAACGCCACACGCACACAAACGAATTGATATTTTAAGGTCACAATGCGGCGAGTGGCCCTGACTCTGATCTTCTGTATTTCTATACACACAAATTGTACGTAAGCACGTATGTATGTGTGTGCATGTGCTCACGCGAAGACGCAGTTATTAGTATTTTACTCGGTATGCAGAAAACATATCCAAACATGCTTATACATACACACATATGCTGATATATATTTATGTATTCTTTTACACGGCAACATATAAGTACTTTTGTAATGTAAATATGTATACGTATGTATGAGCACCTTGAAAAATATATACCCACATGTGTGGGTATTTTTCAAGGTGTTTCAATAATTATCTGTCGCCCGTTTTCCGTATTTTTTCGTTTGTAAATTCACATCGAACCGTGAGTGAGAGAGAGAGAGAGAGAGAGAGAGAGCAAATACTTACTCGCTCGCTTCCCTCTCGCTCTCTTTGGCGTTGACTCTCTTCTCCGAAGACGCTCTCTGTCCGCTCACGGCACGAAAACCTTTTCCAGGCGGACGAGGTCATTTGTTGTAACTTCGAGCACTGTCAGTGGGGGAAGAGAAGAGCTAGTTTTCGAAGCTAGTTTTTGCTCAGGGTCAGCCTCGAGGTTTTCAAAATGTGCTCTTTTCTTTCCATGCTTGATACTGGATACCCATACACAGGTACAGACACAGATGCTTCGTTGATCAATAGAGGCCTGCCGAACCAGCTGTCGCATCCCTCTCTCGTAGAGTCACTTTCAGAGGGTGTTATGATGTTCTCCAAGATATTGCAACACAGGAAACATTTACCAATCACTTAAAGAATCAACCGCTTAGTCCAGCGATTTTCATATAAATAAAATATACAAATCCTTGTTTTTGTTGCACGCATTGTGTAACACGGAGCCGAAAAGATCGGTTTACTATTGAGGAGTAAAACTTTACGTATTTCAGTTTCACAAAATTTTGACAAAAAATACCGCCATCGGATAACTAATCATAATATGAACGATCGATATTCAAGGGTATCAAGAGCTTCGGCCCCCGAGCTAGTCTTTCCTCTTTTTTTTTTTTTGTTTTTTTTTGCATTCAAAAGTGGGCCAATGTCAATGATGGCCGAGCCGAGGCAGTCGTTCATGGGTGTCTGGGGTCGCGAGCTTCGCTTTCGTCATCGACTGCGCTCTTGGCCAAATTCGACTCGACTTGACTCGATTCGGGGGCTGGCTGGCTGCCTTTCGACTTGTCAACGGCGTCGGCGTCGCCGATCGATTTGAGTCTTTTTCGGCATTGCGCTGGCCCCACAAAACCCAAAATCAAATCGAAGTTATGCAACGTAATGAGATTGCACATAATGTAGTGTAGAGACCGCAGATAACGTTACGGAAGAATGTAGAGATATTGGGTTTTAGTTAAAGCGTATATTGCGTTATATTCAGTTAAGTAAAACGGCAATTTTTCTCTTCTTACAGAACAAAACTGCAGTACGAATCGTTGGAGGGCTCTATGATCCTTGAAGGCGAGGACGACACACTGAGTGATAAGATCGGCTGTCCTTTATATACAGCACCGGAGCTACTGTGTCCCCAGCCGACGTATAAGGGCAAACCAGCGGACATGTGGTCACTTGGCGTGATTCTGTACACGATGCTCGTCGGACAGTATCCATTCTACGAGAAGGCCAACTGCAACCTCATCACTGTGATCCGTCACGGCAACGTGCAGATACCCACTTCGCTCTCAAAGTCGGTGCGGTGGCTCCTGTTGTCGCTGTTACGCAAGGACTACATGGAACGCATGACCGCCACCCACATCTTCCTGACGCCGTGGCTGCGGGAGCAGCGTGCGTTCCATCTCTATCTGCCCGTGAATGTGGAAGTGGCCGAGGATTGGGACGAAACGGGGGACAGCGATGATGCCGCTGCAGTCATCGACGAAGATGAAGGCGGGCTCTGCCACCTGGGGGATAAGCACGAGTATGCGGATATCGGTGTAGAGCCACTCGACTATACGCGCAGTACACTGCAAATGGCCCAAGCCAATGCATTGAGTGCGGACGTGGAAATGGGCTGATCGACGCACCGGAAGTCCCCCACGGGTTGCTTTTATGGTGACGCTTGGAAGCAGCGTTAGCTGCTTCTCCATTCAGTTGAAGCTGAGGAAACAAAAAAGCACATGGCCTCGCCGAGTGGTGTCATGGCAATGCAATTGTGGCTATGGGTTGCTCCCACACTATTCCGGTCCGATCCGCTCCGGTTCGGGGCGCACTTAAACTGAATGCGTTCCACATCTTCCTGCAGGTGGTACTGCTAACAAAGACTTAAAGCCTCGCTTAAACTCTCTCAGACACAAGAACTCACTGCCTTCCAATAAACACGATGACGGAGATTTGTTTATGAATTCGTTCTTCGTACTCTCTCGCCTTTGTAACCGATTCTTCCTAAAACGAAAACCAACTTATGTACAATATAAACATTATAATTTTTTGTAAACTGTTGATCTTATCAAAAGACAGTCGCCCTGATTTTTTTTTTTTTTTTGGGCTCTAAAAACATTTGTTTCCTTGTTAAAAGTGCAACGAATGCAAATTGTTATTTATTATATAATATACTTTTTTATGTATTTCGCTTGGTCTGCCTACTATTAGAAATCTTGTAAGAAAAAATCGTGAAACCTAATAATAATACATTAAAATTTGATCTCACCAAGAACCAAACTGACTACAAATCTATCTATATTTCTATGTTTTTCTTGGAGACAGCCAGCTTATGAACCTTGTGGAATTATATTAACGAAAGTATACTTCGCTTGAACCTCTTTCATTTCGTATGAACATGTGGCTCGTGGAGGCTAACTTAACTATAGTTCGGCATGTAGTACATGTAGAACTTTCTAAATTTAAGTTTAATACAAAAGAACTTTATAGTTAATTTCCGCCAGATCGGATAAGATGTAGTATTATTACCTGTTGAGAGACTTTGTTTAGTTTAGGAAGATCTCGTAAATAGGCGGAGATGGAATACCGAAGGGTACCAAGAGCTTTCACTAGCTAAAGGTAACAGCTTGGAATAGTTATAGACAAATCGCAACACTTCATTATGATATGATTGGTTACTGGATTTCAAATTCATTATTTAAAAAATGATTTTTGAGATATATTCTAACTGAAAAGGTTATAAAGTTGAAATTAATTTTTTGAAGATCAATCCAGACTTTTCAGTTAAAGGTCCAACAAATTCTTGCTAAAGCTCGGGCTATTTTTTTGATTATGCATTAGGAAGGTTTTAGCAAGTTGAAGGGGGAAGAATAATAGTATTTATCATGATGGCGAACGTGACTGCCAGAGCACCATGATTACTTTTTGCCATGCAATATCAATAAACTGACGCCACTGGGGCTAACTGATATTATGAACGGCAGGGTATTTTCCTATCAACAAGATTCCCCAACACCACTGTCTTCCGACATGCCGACGTGACGAGGGGCTGCACATGTGTGCATACTTACGGATTGTATATGTACATCGCGTGCACATGTGTGTGTGAGTGTGTGCCGACCTACCTGTGCTCGAGCACAACACTTCCATTCGTCGTCAGATTATGAAATTGCCGACTGAATGAGAACTGCGAGCGAGCTTACTGCGCAAAACGCAAAAACTGCTGACAGCGACGTCACCTTCGCACATTGTGACTCTCGAATTTCAGAGCTCAATGCCTATTCTAAGATATCAGTTATAGGTTCCAGAATGTTCAGATAATGTTAGGAAACGTAAGAAAACGTAAGCAACGAACGTATCGTAGTTTAAGTTGGCTAGCAATTCAAAGAACGTTATGAAAACATCTGCATTGCATCTGCAGCATACATTTATCGAAATTTTATTTCTTCATTCTGGATTCTGGCTATCCCAAATATGCAATCGTGACCATTTTCAGTAGATAGGTAGACAAAGGCCATGTCAATTCGGATTGCCATAACTAGGAACATCAGAAACAGCATCACATTTTCCCTCCTCATACGCACTATTATAGCTGGCTAAACTAACGTGAAACTCAATTCGAATTGAAAAACTTATGTGCCATAGTCTGATGTCTGTGAAATTAAAACCAGTGTAACAAACCAACAAAATTCACTTTCAAAGTTCTAACATGTAAGTGCCCTTACAACTATTAAGTAGACTAGAACCATGTCAACTACTTTCCACGACCCCAACCTTTCAAAGCCGTTCCACTTTGTATGTAGTTTCTTTTAATAACGTTCTCTAGCTTTCCAATTTCTACACTATTTCGATTCATCCAAGTACACTTTCATTCGTACGGTATAAAAACCAATCAATTACGTGAGATTGATTTATTCGGAATTAAAGTAAAAATCTCGAACGAGATGCGATATACTTTCTAGACAGATCAAACAATTTCCACGACATTTTTTGTCAATCAAATGTTTTCTTCAGGTATTTAGCACAAGTATTTCGGCGGAGACTCGTGACTAATTGCGGAAACTGTGTACTAAATAACTGCAAACTTTTATAGTATAGGTGCACTGTACGCACAGACGCAATTATATATACAATATATATATTCGGGACCACTGTCCCCAAAATTTTCAGTTCCTCATTATTTATTTATACAGCCGGCTTACATCGACAGATGCAAATCTCTTGCGT
Source organism: Drosophila miranda (assembly GCF_003369915.1). Taxonomy (NCBI): domain Eukaryota; kingdom Metazoa; phylum Arthropoda; class Insecta; order Diptera; family Drosophilidae; genus Drosophila; species Drosophila miranda. Next base: position 11,957,571 of record NC_046674.1, read on the forward strand.
GACGTTCTGAATTTAGTTTTTATAATTAATATAGGTGGTCACTCCACTCGGATATCTGAATTGAAATTTGTATTCAGATAGGGGGTATCTCTACAAAAGCCCAATCAAGCAGAAGAACTCTTGTTTTACCGACAGTCTGAATCACAAGAGTCTTGCTTACGAAATCCGGTTGCTCCTGCTCTTACAGTCTCTTAGAATTAAGCGTACTTGTACTCTTTAAGTACAGGGTATACAAAAATGAACTCCATTTTTAATAGTACCCACAATTCAGCAAGTAACGGAATACCCTCAGCGCAATTATACAAATTTCAAACAAAAACTCGCAAATAAAATACTATCTCTTCTTTTCAACTTTTGGTATTTTTCAAGAGATTTTTTTCTTTTAGGATTCAGTCACACTGAAAACTTTATTTTGACCAAAAAATGTAAATAAACCATATTTTTGCGTAATTCCATTGAAATTATAATGAAGATCACAGATCTGAACGTTGACTGTCTTCTGGTGATTTTCAAGTATTGCTCTGAGAGCGAGTTGATGTCCCTAGGCAAGGCTAACCAGTACCTAGGAAGGATTATAGATGCTCACATTTTTTACCCACTTACGAGGGACCTGCTCTTGTGCGGCCATAGAAATGAACCTTGTGTGGAAAAAAGGTCTGAATAGTTGAATAGGATGTGGAAGCGAAGGCAGTGTCTGTTAACAGAATATCTTATCATCGTTCAGAAACAAAACGCGTCTTACTTATCATGAGAGACTTCAAGTATCGCGAAATTGGCTGAGCGGAACATACCGCGAACGTCCCTACTATCACCATGCGCATCTGTTCCCAACGAAGTTGTGCCTCGAAAAAGACGCCTTGTACGTCACGCATGACAGATATATACGCAAATACCGGCGACCAACTACCGAAGCTCTGCCCCGATTGTTTGACGAAGAGATCACCACTCCCACGAGAAGCGACATATCGGCCTTTGTAAAGAGGCAAGACACACTCTTTGCGGGTCGAGTCTGCGGCGCGTGCTTTTTGTGCGATGAAAATGGTATCACCGAACAGCAAATGCACCAGCCCAACGAGTATCTATACTGCGTCGACTTCATAAATGACGTATACGTCACCAGCACCGATACATGCTGCAAGGTGTGGCAGCGTTCCCAAGAGTTTGGACTGACGCACTTTGATCTGGCCATGAAACTGCAGCATTCATTCAAGTCTCTGAAATTGAGTGCTAATGGTGAATGGCTCTATGGGGGTCTCTACACAGACAAAGGTCGGCGTGCATTACGGGCTATCCACGTGGACAGGTAACTATTTATTTACAGACCGCTCATTTTTCAATAATGCTGACCCGATTTGTTTCCGCAGTGGCGAGGAGGTTGTTCACAGCTCAAACACCATTTCCATATATGATCTCAAAATAAAGGATGAGCACGTTCTTTTCACGGCCAATTTCGATACAACATTTAGAATGTTTGACCGACGCGTCGATCGAGATGTTGCCATTTGGGAGGATCCGTTCGACTCGTCTTTTTACTGCCTTGAGTACGATGGCCTGTATGCGGTGCTCTGCGGCACCAATCGACATGCCCGCGTCAATCTCTACGACATCCGAATGCCCAAATACGTGCAGTTGTTCTTTCCCGGCCGTACGCGTCAGCGGAACTGCCAGTCGCCCGTTTACAGTCTAGCCTGTGATAGCCAATATTTGTTTGTGGCCACGGACCACAATCTGCGGGTGTTCGACTTTAAGGCCAACTGCGGTGTTCGCAGGGACTATAGCCACATCTATGATTTTAATGGCTAACAAAGAACCTTGTTTTCAATTGTCAATGGCCAAAAAATGTATAGCAGATTACCCGTAGACTTATGCACTAGATATTCACATCCAAAAAAATCGGTTAAGCGATCCTTTTTAGTTCAAAGAAAGCCAGCTAAGTAAAAGCGAATAAGGCTGTATATATGATACAAAATATAACATACAGACGGATCACTACAGATGTCTATTATTCTGAAAGAGGCCGCGTTGCACTTTAACCATTTATGTATATATATATTTTAATTGTTAACGAAGTAGAACAACAATAACACTGCTGGGGAAATTTGAAAAATACCCATAATCCAGTAGGATTATGTGGAAGATCCCTGTAGTTGAAGCTTTGAATGAAGCGACGAATTTTTTCAGATCGTTTTTCCCAAATCTGGTTGAGATCATTTACATACGATGGGTTCCGATGGTTTCTGCTGCATCGACAGGATTCTATGTTATCTGTACTTGTTTAAATTTGTTGGGTTGATATCTAAGCTTGCAGACCAGGTCTTACTAAAAAATAGGTGGCAAACAAATAATGCGAATATGTAGAATAATGTGAGCCGAAACACGAAATTAAGGTTAAAATATAGTTTTAGTTTCATCAAAAAAGTGTGTAAATATTTAATGGTAAATTGTTAAAAAAAAACTATATTTTTTTAAAACAAATTTTATTGACCTGCCGACAAATTGGAACCACAAAACTTATTTGCTAAATTAGAAACTTTAAAACATCCACTTAAAAATCATTTACACAAACGTTATGATAGAAACTTATAAGTATGCATGAATATCGTATCGTATCGTAAAGCTACATATAGACATATGCACCTTGATGCATGTATGTAATACGTGATGTACATGGACTGTACGTTGCGCGCGAGACTTTACTTTGACTTTCAAATTGCAATTTCCTGGTCTACTTGTATTTGTAATACGTTTCCGTGAGCTATAATCTATCACTGTAGAAAATTAAACTAAAACTACCAGAAATCGTTGTAACATATGTATACTCGTATCTTACAACGTTATGCTAGTAAAATTCACTTATGAAAGTGCACAGACACGTGCATATGTTCGTCAAATCGGTAAGGAAAGGAAAGGAAAGGAAAGGAAAGCGGAAGTTCGGCTCAGATTGGGGGCCAAAATTCGTCGTGATTTTTTTAGCAGGCACTTTTATCTATTCTGTAATTTCATGCATTTACAACTGGCGGCAACCTTGCGATGTATAAAAACGTGTATAAACTTAAGCCGAAAAAAAATTATGTTGAATACCGAGATAATAGTCTGCAAGGGATCGATCCATTTTTCATATTTCCATTGCCCAAGTAATCTTAGGTCTACTGTACACGGAGGAACATGGTGCTACAGCGACTACCTAGTAGAGTGTTTGCTTGCTGGCGAGAGCGGCGGTGATTTCTCTGAAGGCTTATCAGCTGTGGAAGGGATCGGCGGTTCTGCCGCACACACACTCTCATCCGTGACTAAGTGCTCAGCGCACTGCGGATGGTCAAGACCTTCATTTAGAGCGGCTGCTAGCTCGCCATTAAATTGCAGTAGACATCCCAGGGCACCAAAATATCCCTCATGCTCCAGGAAGAGTCCCTTCATTGTGCCATTCGACCAGAACTCCATAGCGTACGCCAGCAGCTTCATGGATATGGGGTTTACACGTAGAAAGTTTCCCACAAAGACCACCTAAAAGATTTATCAAGTTAGTCTGCGATTCCAACCGATCTTGTGTTAATATTCTACCCTGTCAATCTTCTCATTCAGTGCACACATCCGTGCTATGGAGCCAATATTGTTGGTTATAGTGACTAGTGTGGCATTGGCCAGGTCTTCGCGGGACACTGAAACCCGCTTGTCATCGATGTGCATTTGGCCAAAGCTGAAAACAAACGGATCGGAATATGTACAAAAACTGGCTTTAAAGGGAAGCCCGGCTTTTATCGTGTGTTACCTGGATGCCACCAAATCTCCGGGCAGACCAAAGCGATTATAATCGCCGCCATAAATGTCCTTTACCAACTTGTCCACCTTCCTGTTGTCGCCCTTGGTAGCTAGCTGTATAGCTTCCTCAAAGGTTGTGCAGCCGGTCAGCAAACAGCATAGTCCGAGGAATGTACCGCCGCCCAAGCTAAACAAAAAGAAAAGCGAAGCCAAGGAATTAGGGAGGAGGATCCTTTTGCTCTATTAGGAAATGTACCAACCTTGTGCCTGAGATACGCTTGTAGTTGTCGGGTCCGTAGACAGCCAGAATGGACACACCGGAGCCAACATTCACCAATATGAATGGAAATGGTTGCGAAAAATTGAATGCACGCTTCTCGCTTTTGCTGCAAGAAAGAGAATCATCGAAACTACATACATAAATAGTATAATATGGATGTGTCTGATGTGGTGTGGCCTTTACTTACATGATGTCTCGTGCGTTTTCATAGTAGTAGCATTCGGTGCGATTGTGGAGATCGGCAAAGAGTATACCCTTGATTAGCGTATCGAGCTCGTCGAATTTGGCTAGCTTCATGTTGACCTGATCGCGAAAATCCTTCTCGAATTTGAACGCTCCTCCCCCCGTGGCGCACACAGTGGTCACCAGTTCGGCCATGCCTTTTTGCTTGGCCAGGGACAGAAAGTTTCCCATATCTGTGGTCTGAAACCTAATGAAATGCAGGGACCCTCGTCTTTTACGTATCTCCACATTGTCCATCTGCAAGAGAGATGATTAAAGAAAAAGTTAATCATATATAAGAAGTTATTTATAATTCAAAGAATCTTTGTACTTCGAGTATTTGTTCTTTTTGCATTGCCTTGTGCGTCACAGTGCGTTCTGCAAGATGCTTTGAAATGGAACATTCCAAGTACTACTTCGTATATATTAGAGGCCAGTTTTTTTGGCCAGGAACACGAGTGCACTAAGCTTCATAAATATGCCAATAGACTGACGACTCGACGCGCCCCATTAAAAAAACAACAGCCACAAGTGCAAAAGTCAACGATCGCGCCATGTAAGCTTTTGTCGTCAAAGCCTTCCCTTCCTACAGTGCGAGTACGTAAACATTTATATGTATGTATCCGTAGTTTCGCTATTTATTCAATGTACCTTTTGGCACTGCCCTATTGGGTAGTAGTTTGTATTTCCATGTGCTAGCCAGACAGGCAGCCAGCCAGCCAGCGAGCGTGCGCATCTCTGATTTGACATGCAGTTGAAATACGGTAGAAGTGTTGCTCTTTTGAGCTTAAATCTCCATCATCAGCTATAGAGGATTCACACAAATGTTTGTGAAACGACGCACAGCCCTAAACTAAGCACTCCAGTGCGGTGATGTGCAAACGGAAATCTTAGACACACAGAGAGACCAGCGTGCAAATGAAATCATCAGACGGCGACCCATTCCGACCTGCACAAGGTGCCTTGTTGACTCTAGACGCGCAAATATCGCCTCTTGATCATATTTTAGATGATAATGACGACGATGATGGAATAATGGCCCTCAAAAGTGCTTCTTCCACATTTTGTTACAAAAGGCACACCACACCCATGCCATCCAGTATTCATGATGAAATGCAACGAATGTCATCAACCAAAAGTGCTTGGCTCTAAAGGTGATAATAGTATGGTATATGAGTGCCCTTGAATCATTGATCAAACTCTGCCTCTGTCTGCCTCTCTGCTCGTGTGAGCGGAGCGGGATCACCTTACCTGTAAGTGCGTATCGCGGTGTCCGGTTTTGCCATATGCAGAGTTTTTGGTTAGATAACGTCGTATATTCCGTAAAATGCCCGCCTCGCGATCCTGTTCGTCTGGCGTTATATCCTTGGGTTCGAAGTACACCAATTTTGTGAGGGTGCCGCCAATGTCCATGCCAAACCATGGCATTGCTGAAAAAATGGGGAGAAACAAGTCAATATTTGGAGATGATGGCATTTCATATTGGGAAACACTTCAGACGACCTTCATCTACGTCCGCCCTATCAATCTGAGAAATCTGTGATGTGCTGTGCGTTTACCTATCAGGAGTTTTCGTCTCCCAACTGCCCCTCTATGAACTTGACAGAGGATACCGCTGCGTTGTAGCACCTCCATATGTCTCAAAAGGAAATCCCATTCCAGTGTCCACTGTTTGTTCACTATATCTTTTATCTATATGTATATTAACGGGAACTGTGCCACCCTACACTTTACACAATTATCATTGCTGATATCCGAAATTGATTAAATTTTAACTGTCAAATTTTTGATATGTATTTTTCTAGGGTTGCAATCATTCCAATAACCTCGAAAAAGAAAAATTTCAACACTACAAAATATATACAATATAATATATAACAAAACATATATGTATACACATATTTATAGCTATAGCTCCTACATGATACATCACATTGATGCTTGACGCTCGGGACGCACAAGGGAATACCGCAAATCACAACAAATTACATGTCTTGTGCAAGAATTTTTTGTTTTTATTGTTGCACACCGCTGGTGCTGGGCACACTTTTAGCACTTCGTTTTGCAGCACCCAATTTGTGTAGAATGGAACTAGACCGAATAATGCTTGTAATATCGAACCAAATTCAAGTCTCGGGCCAAGTTTGCGCCGCAAAGCCAAGCAACTAGTTTCCAAAACATTACAAGAGCAAAAAAGAAAAGAAATCGAACTTCAAACTGCTGGCCGAATGACTGTTTGAAAGCGTTTCGGTTCATGTTCATTGTGTCAAGATCGAAGTGGCCGAGAAACTATGTCACACACAAGCATATAAATGCACACCCATGTATGATGTATGTACGATGTCTGTATGGGTGTATCTTTGAGTTGCACGCACCGCTTTGGATGATAAGATCAAAGATCGATGTAAAATGTAGCGCCTCCGGCATGATGTAACCCGCCGTATTGTTATTATGAACGGAATGCGAGTGTATGCAAATAGCAGCAAATAAATTATTCCGCAGTTGAGGTACGCGAGTGAGAGGCGTAGAACGCGCTGCACATAACACGGAACTTGTAATCTAACACGCTTTTCGTTTACGTTTATTCGGTTCCACCCAATCCCATATGCACACACAGCCAAGTGCGTATTTGAGGTACATATATGTACATATGTATGAATGTGCAGTTGATTATAACGTTTTCTACACTTTATGTACAGATATAGTAAGGTATGTAATCGTATAGGTAGAGCGATTAGAGCGGGCGACCATAAACCGGAAACATTTTACTCTCACACAACCGAAGGCACAACGCGTCGATGGCTTCCAACTGCCGACTGAGACTGACGGATTATATATTAGCCGTCAAAAGCTATTGAATATTGGCAACAATTGGGTAAATCGAATCGAATCGAATCGAAACATGTGCGCCCCCGAAAGGGCGTGTCGGCGAGTAAATACACCGTTTCTTATCTGCACTTTGCTCGCGTCGGTTATCGCAGGTTGAATAAATGTCTAAAATGACCAAGTACGAGTACCAAGTATTTGACCACTCAATGAGACAGTGATGTTATGTACGCGCCAGTACGAGACGACTGCTTTACTTGACTACCATAGCGCTAAGGTCGTGCCTCGATCAGTACGTTTCGATCATAGTTCAAGCGATTGAATGTATTAAAACTATATCTTTGCCAGTCTACTATATAGAACATACATACATACATATATGTTATACAGAAGTTGGTTCCCGTAGAGAAGTGAGATTGAAGTTTAGCCAAAGTTTCCAAATTACTTCTATTCCATTCATTATCCACCCCATTATTGGGTTTGGAATCTCCCACTTGAACAGTCTACAGAATCTATCAATCAAATGTTCGTACAATTATTCCGCAGCAAAGACACATACTACATAAGTACATATGCTTGGTGATTATTCAGTATCTCGATCAGACAGAGACATATTAAATCTCTCTGTCTGTATAAGTCTGACGGAATTTCCTTGTATTATTCCTAGTGGAAACTTACACATCAGCTCATCTACAGGCGAAGCGGCAGGGCTTGGGCTGGGGCTATGGCTGGGGGCAGTAGACAACATGTAATCGGAGGAACTTTGACGCTTGTTTTGATGTTGTTGTTGTTGTTCAAAAAATGGAGGAGAGCTCGCATCCATCTCCTTCGTCGACGGCTCATTCTTCGAACTGGAGGAGTCCTTGGAGCCGCTTCCCATAGCCTCACGCCATGCAGTGCGCCAAGAGTTTCGTTTTGTTGAGATCACAGGTGAGGTACTACTAGGTGGAGGTGAGGCGGTGGGTGCCAGCGAGGCGCTTGTGGATTTCTTATCGTTATGCAATTTGAATATTTTCAAATTGAATGAATATTTTGAGTCGCGCGTCGGAACTTTCATATTGGCTGATTTTCTCTAAAAAAAAAAAAGTAGTACACACAACTATATCACAGGCTTTGCTTAAAGCAAACAATTGCCGCTTATTTACAACGAACGTAATGTAGCTTCAGATTTAAACAAAATTTCATTTAAATTTCCTATGGCTTTGTGGAGAGACTCGACTCGAGACTCGTCTCTATTTGGGTTTTTGCTTTGAGAAGACGAACAGCACAGCCAACGACGTGCGATCGCGCGATCCGATCCGTAGACCGTTCGAAAACAGGCATGAAACGCGTTTGAATGAAATTTTATTGTCACTTCGTACGAGCCGAACACCACCGACGAAAACAGCGGCAACGGCAACGCCGAAAGTAAATCAGCGCCAGGCAGGCCAGCGCTTGTGTCGACGTCACCATTGCTTTCGCATATGTATAAGCTCTTCTTGTACATACATATATACATATGTTCATATAGACATATACGTATAACCGTATTAATGAGCGGAGACATCGTCGAGTCGAAATGAACTTAAACATTACGAAAATACATTTAAAACAAATCCAAAGCAACAACGACCTAGTATGAACCCTCGCGAGGAGACGGGAAGGGACGTAATCGAGCTTAGCATTTTGGTGTGCGTGTACGAGAAGGGAACCCAAAGTCGTTCATCTCTCCGATGGTAGATGCATGTCTTCTTCATCCATTCATGGTCAGGACTCAGACGCTCTTTTCACGGCGGCCACATCATGATAAGAGGAAATGGGGCGGTGCAAAAGAGCATTCGCAGAGTGATGAAAGTCCATGGGACAGTTCATATGTTCAGTCTCTAAATCAGTCACTGTAACTACACATACATATAATTATCATAGATCTGACCTTCGCATGCTGCCACACATCAAGTACATAGATCACTTGCGATAATGCCATCCCATACATATCTACATAGTTTAAAACATGCAGAACATGAATCAAGAAAGTTTGTGTAGAAAAAACTTACCTTTCGCCAAATGGTAGCTTAGGGATATCGGATCATCTTCTATCATGCTGATATTCAATATTCAATTGGCCACACTACCACCGAAATAATAGAATAGAAAGCCAACGGGTCGCACACAAATGCTTACTATTTTCGCAAAGGTTTGAATTAATTGCAGATAGGGGCGATGACTTTATCGTGGATCGGGGCTTGTGGTAAAAGCAAACTTAGGACGTCAAATGATGTGCTAGGCGGCGCTGGCTGGGACCGTGCAGTTCTACATATGTATGTATGTGGCACGGTTGGAGCTGGAATTGATGCCCTCGAATCCTTGTGCAAAATATGATGTATTATTGTTTTCCAAAGCGTTCGGAAAGATGATATAAGTGCTGCTCTATTGAACCGACAGCATTATTGTTTGTTTATGCCACGATCTCACAATAAAAGCTTCAAAACATTGACGAGAATTTATTTATTAATTTTCAGGGATCAGATCAGCTGTTGTAGCAGTGTGACTGAGCATCAGAAATATACCGAAATATACCGTCTCATTTTCAAAATATACCGATAAAAAATGTTGTTGTATAAAAAAGTTACAATATTCTTTCCTTTCTTGCTTAGCCTTCAAACTGTAAAATACAATATTTTTCTTTATATAAAATAGTCTTAATATTATAAAACAGATGACACTAATCATTATATTCATCATCAGTGTCATTTTCCTTGGCATTTGGGAAAAGCATTTCTTGTTCCGGTTCAAAATAAGCAAGAAAATACACTGTTTTATAGTGTATTCATCTGTATATCATGTGTATATCATCTCAATTTCCAGGCCAAAGTATACCGAAGAGTAAGTGATGGTACCAGTGCTGTTAGGTGTTTAATAGATACAAAAATTTATACTCCATAACGGCTCAACATCTTGTTGACATTTCGTAATATTTAATTATGTAAAATGTATTGTATATGTATATGTTTACATACATTATATACTGTAAGGTTAGTGCTGAAACCCAGAACGAGGCCCATATATTACGGGCTCATTTTGAAGTTACTGTAATGGGTTTGTGTGTTTGTGTATGTGTTCTTATTTTATTTATTTAAATTCTTCTTTTTAAACTTTCCAACACTGCAAAACAGCTGGTAAAACTGTCAAGACACGGAACAAAACAAAAACAAGAAATCAGGCACTTAATTTATTTAATCTGGAAAGTGGATTTAAAAACTGAGCGCAATGGCTCTTGATACGGAAAAATCAAAATTTAGTTTCCCTGCTTGCTGGGAAGACGGAGGAATTATGCAAATTCATTTCGCAACGTTTCGCCCGCGTCATTTAAACATTGAAGATTATGAGACAAAGATGAAATTCTGGAAAGATCTTATAACGCAATACCTCAAGTTTTGGGGCCAAATCACGTTTAGTTTGCGGGACCTGCAACTAAAACTCATGAGAGGCGACCAACTGCCTGCCTGTCTCGATACAGTTTTATCGGAGATGTACCAGCAGAATCAGATCCGACCGCGCACCGATCATGATCCAGAAAATAGCTGGACCGGATGGCTGATAAACAGCCTGGTAAAACGTCCTTTATCCTGGAGCTGGCTCAAGTTAAAGCACAGCGTTGTGGGCGAGGATGTGGAGGCGACGAAACTAGTGGAATGGATACATCTGGAAGTTTTAAATGTAAGGAGAACACACAATAACTTTAACTGCTTACAATCGTTGACTCATTCGCACCCAGGACATTTGCGGCCTTATGATTAAGAAGATATTGCCCGAGAACCGAGGAAAACTGTTCCATTTTGATGCGTTCAAGTCCCTTTGCGACGTCCATCACATTCGCATCCATACGGAGAAGGATATCTTTGCTTGCCTGATCACCCTGCATGCCCGTCATCTGGTTGGGTTGGAGTTCAAAACCGAAAAGCAAGCTCGTAGCATTCATTTAATAAAAATACCATGTAAGTGCTGAGACACTGACTATAACGGAGAGCCAATACTGATCCCTAACTTTATTCAATGTAGTCAAGGAAACAGACGATCTTAGCATTAATGAATTAGATCTTGGCGTTCACCGTCTACAGATCACACAAGCAGATCTACTTAAGCAGCTGCAGAACCTAGAGGAGGAAATCAAGGCAAACGACGAGAAGGCGCGTCAGTACATAAAGGAGAATAAGCGGCAAATGGCCAAGACGTACCTTCGCAAAAGGCATCTGGTTGAAAAGAATCATGGTAGTGTAAATGATCCCTCTTAGCCTTGGCTACAGTTCTTTAACTCTTTCGATTGTGATTTTCAGAGCGACGCAGCCTTGCACTATACAACATTGAATTGCTCCTTTCTAGCGTGGAAGAGGCCCAAAACAGTGGCGTAGTTCGCGATGCATATAAAATTGGCTCCAGCACATTGCAAAAAATTCTCTCCAACTCTGGCCTCAAGTACGACAATGTCGATGAAGTTCTGGCCGATGTGCAAGAAACTCTGGAACAGCACAGAGAGGTCCACGATGTCCTGTCCAATGGCGTGGTAGATACAGCCTCCACCCAGGAAGATGAGCAGCTCGAAAATGAACTGCGCGCTCTGTGTGGGGAAACTAATTCAGTATCGAATGCAGCCGTTATCAACAACAACGAGAGACTAGAGGTCGTAATTAGTGATCAAGAGATGATTGAAATGTTGGCAAACCTTGAAGTTGAGGATGCTAGCGTCTCTCTACCAAGTACCAGAACCGTAAAACTACTGCAAGAGTATTAGCAGCGCATAGTTAAATCTTTGTATTAGAGTTTTTTTTTTGTATAATTTTTATTTAAGCTATGCCAAAAAAACCAAAAACTTTGGTGTTTGATTTGTGCATTAAAGAGATTCCGCACGAAAAGTACGTTTATAGTTTGCTTTATTCTATTTTCATTCTGTACAAAATGCGTCCTTATAATAAACTATGGCTTATGGCTATGGCTAGACAAATGTTTCCATAAGTAGGAATTCGAAAATACACGAGACATACATGCTTTGTTTTCCTATCCATTATAGTATCATATACAGAACGAGAAAAGTGTACATCCAATATATTGTAAGGCAATACAGCGAAATGCTTCGCATCGCCCGAGGTGCATGTGCCGCTCCAATACTCCAGTACTCGTACCATGCTTTGCATAATATATACATATATGTATAGGCGTATAAATATAAGAAATCCGAAGCACTTTTCGAAATGCTTCTTTGTTCAGGTTCGGCCTTTATATATTATATATACATATATGTACTTATATATGTATAAATCTAATAATCACTAAGGCAAATTTGCGCTCCTATGTATTGCAGACACGCCACTCCCAGTCCAGTCCCATAGGGTTTGTTATGTGTGGATTTGGAAAAGTATCAAAATACTTAAAATCGTACAGATAAAGCAGATCAGTACCGGCAGGATGACAATAAAACGCAGTGATCTGCAAATAAACAAAAACTATTAGGTGAATTATGATTCTTTCATTATGTTTTACGAACCTTCCTTGCCCTAGGGCCGGGTGTCAGAGATTCAGATCCATGTCAGCCTCAAGATCAATATGGTTTATCGAGTTGGCCGTGCTATTGAAGATTTGATTATCGGATGTGCTGTTGTTGCCCGTTGGCCCCGCTGTGGTCCCGCTGTTTTCTCCGCCCGTACCTCGCTTCGATTTACCTAGCAGCCAGCAAGAGAACACTTTTTCCCAATTTTGCACATTAATTATCGCGAAGATGGATTTGAGTTTTTACATGAGAGAGCAAGGAAATTATAACAAACGGAAAATCGTAACTAGGCCTCAGAGAACTGACGAAACTATATACATAAGTAAAAACCGCCGTCGTCGACTTTTTCCAACACTAAAGTAATTTTAAGTATGTTAAAAACATAAAAAATTGTGTGCGAAAACCAATCTCGATTGAAGCCTTAACTCGCCTGAACTTTTGTAGGTGTCTGGGTACACATGTTGGGATGTGGGATGTGGGAGAGATAGAATGAAGAGTGTGTGACCACTTACCTCCTGTAAAGCACAAACAGCCCTCGTCATCGCTGGGCGAGTCTCGACGCGAGCTCTTTAGCTTTACTTCCTTGTTCAGCTCGTTTAAACAGCGCTGATAGTAGTCGTAGTCCTTCAGATACCACACGGGTGGCCAGCGATGTTCCCGCAAATATTCTTGATTATCCTGGTGCAGCGCCTTCAGGCCCTTGAGTGAGAACTTACAAATAATGTTGTAATTGACGCACAGATACGACATGCACCATTCGGCTAACTGATGTGCGTTGTGCAGCTGCGAGGGAAAACACAATTAGTAATGCAAATACTTCACAATTGCCAAATACTAACCTTTACTGGCTCCAGCAACTTTAAGCAATGATCCACTGTTTCATTGGTTTCGTTCTGTGAAATTAGTGTGAGATCCTCGATGACTCGGCACTCAACTAGATTGAGCAGACGCGGCAGGCATAATCGATTGGCTAGCTCTAGCAGATTGAGACATTTGATGGCCGAAATAGGTGGAATCTGGTCAGTGTACAGATAGCACAGTAGCTTATGGAATGTGTAGATTGTAACGCCAGGGAATACGATCTAACACACAAAGAAACTTGAGCTTGTTAATAAACACACACACACACACATAATAGCAAATCCTACTACTGCAGCCTCATCTAAGACTCTTACCACATTGGAATGAGCTTCGCGAAAGTCGCCTAGCAGCATGGCGCGCATCACGTCGCACCGTCCCACCAGTACAGCCCGGTGTGCCTGTAAAAATTACAAAATTTACCGAAGAAAAATATTTTAAAGTAGACGTGGGCAGGGTTTTTATACACGATACTTAAAGAGTATAGCGGTATATTCGATTTGTGGTGCAAGTGGTGCGTTTCCGACACCATAAAGTACAGACAAGTATATTCCTCTAAGCATCGATAGCCGAGTCGATAGAGCTTTGTCGGTCTGTCCGTCTTGTTTCACGCCTAGTTCTTAGAGCTCTAGAGTAACCAAATTTGATGTACAGACCTCTGTGATATCACACTGAATCCAGTTTGTTTCAAAATGTTTGTCCCGCCCCCTTCCTTGCAGAATCATAGAGAATGATCATATCCACCAGATTCCCTAATCTGGATAAGATTGGATCATTTTTATAGACAGAAGGAACAAATGAAAGTGCAGTGGCAACGCTACGCCTTTCACGCGCTTACTAATTTTCTCTCTCTCTCTCTCCCCCTTTTTTCTGTCTGTCACACTCTTCCTCATGCAGTGTGCGCGCTCTGGCGGAGGGGAGCGAGATAAAACAGCTGGTGTTGTTGTGAGTATAGAGAAAAAAGAGGCAGATATAAAAAAGCTCACATGTACATATACTAACTCAGGATCGGGTATAAACATAGAGTCGCGGCCCTTGCCGTTTAAAAAACATTAAAAAAAAAAATGTATCATATTGCGGTTGTGCGTCTGGTAGACAGCGGTTGTCGAACAATAAATAAATCTCGGAGCACGGACGTGGCTACCTCTTCTCCAAATATATATCCTCTTACCTTCATTAAACCGTCATCCAACTCGAAGGTGACATCGCTGAAGCAGCCGTCCCCAATGCAATGACGCTCCAGACTTTCTTTGATGCGCTGAAATAGCAAGGAGCGAGTTAAATCGAAATAGACATAATCAGAAGGCATAGCTTACAAGACAAATGTGCGGATTTGGTTCATCACTGGAGGAGCTGTCCATAACAGTTTGTGGCTTGGACAGAAGCTGCGTCAATTGCGGAAGTTCTAACAAATCGGCGGCATCTCTGATTTCCTGTCAGTAAGCACAATCGATTGAAAATGTCACCATGGAGGCAGAATGGTGGGCTTTCTTTACCTGCAGATTGTTGCAGCTTTTGTCAATGGTGCCCGTATAAATAAACCTGAGGCATTGGTGCAGGGCCTGGGGCGAGATGAGCTTGCTGAGCGTCACAATTGTTTGCAGTCCGTTCACGCCACGCTGGTTCTCCACCTGCATTAGGCGTATGCTCTGTAGAACAGGATGATGTAGCTCTCTGTACAGATCGTTGGAATGCTTTGACTCTAGAGGCAGGGCCTGATAGCTAGAGCGCCGCTTCAAATGTTCCCACATCCTGTGACCATACAAAAATAAAGGTTGTTAGCCCAGGTTCCATATTCAAAGACAACTGTCATCACATACCGCTGTGTTCGGGATTCGTAGCGGATAAGAGACTCAGTGTCGTCGTTAAAGTCCGCAATGGTCGCCTCTCCGAACGTTGAGCTGACCATACTGGACTCGCTGCTACTGCGACCTCCCATGTCGCTTAGCTCTGTGCTCAGAAGACGCTGGAATGTACTAGATGCGGCAGATAGCATAAATCTATGCACGGCAAACTTGGTTCCCCCTGCCCCCACCAGGATGAGGTCTGTGTAGGCTTGCGACAGGAACATGTTGTAGATATCCTGCCGGTAGTGTCCCACCATCACGGTGACCTCTGGTGGCGGCGGTTTTGGCGGCCGAAACGGTGCCTGCAGCAACGGTTTCTGCACCTTCTTCAGGTTTGTCATCCAGAACCGCTGCTGACGCCGGGCAATCAACGCCGAACGGATGGCATTCTCAAACACTTCATTCACGCCAAAGTACGTAAAGACACTGGTCTCGTAGTAGGCAACGCCCAGCTCCTTGGCCACAGCTCGTGCCTCGTCCGGCATGACCAGGTCGCTCTTTAGGGCGGCCCTAAAACAAACAAAAAGAGGCAGAAAAAGGTAAACGATGGGACTTGTGCTTGAGGTGTGTAAAATAGCATACCGCACAAATGTACCCTTTTCACCAAAATATGAAAGATAATTCTCATCGCGGTACATATAACGTAGATCGTTTTTGCAGCCCACGAGTATCACGGGCACATCGGGACAGAAGCGTCGTATTTCGGGATACCACATAACCTTGCAGTTTCGCAATGAAATGGGGCTCGCGATGGAGAAGCACAGCAGCACCACATCGGATCTGCCAAAGAAAAGCGCAAAAGATTAGATACGCTCTAAAAAGGCATTCATTCTATAGAATTGTTGACCAACCGTCCGTAAGCAAACCGTCGGTCTTTGTCATGATCGCCGAATGTATCCCACAGCCGCAGCGAGACATTCACTCCATCGACCACCTCCCATGACCTTTCAAGTACCTTGAAGATAATAAAGGAATTATATGGAATGCATACATGTAAGAACGTTGCAGCTTACGTCTTTGTATATGCGATACTGATCGATAGCCCACACGGTTGGTACATGCGTGGAAAGCAGCTGCGAGAGCGAAACATGCTTGTTGCAGGCTCGTGCACAGATAAGTCGCGTCTTACCCACTGCTGTGTCTCCCACCAGTACGCACTTAACCAGCTCTTGATGGGGCTGTTCGTTATCCATGTTCGACAGGAAGCCAACTGAAAGGGTTCGGGCTCGGGTTCGGGGTTCCCACAACTGGATTCTGGACTATAAAAAGAAAAAAAAAAAGCAAATCAACTAATTTTTCTCTATGTAAATATGGTATAAGTACATATGTAGATCAGTAGATTATGGAAGTTATAGATTGCTTTCGAAGATCGTATACTTATTACTCGCGGAACGAACAAAGAAATTAGTTATAGATATTTCCTCCTGCCCTTATGAACATTTTGTATTTTTGTGTTGCGGAATAGACGTTCGACTAAAGCTTGTCTTCTTATTCATTGGTTTAACGATATTAGGAGGAGAAAATCCATTTTCGGCATGTGCTAATCAAGTGTAACCCTGTCGGCCATACCGTTACCATACGGTAGGGTGTGCTTTCGTCACTAGAGTTATAATTGTACCTGTTCTGCTATGTTTACGTTTTTCAATGGAAACCAGTAAAAGGCGTAAAGCAAGCCACAATTAAGAATCTTTCCATACAGTGGGATATTGCTGTTGCTTTACAAATCGATTCAGATTGGATAAATTCGAGGGCACATGCTAAGTTTTTATTCAACAATCTCGTGAAGTCGAGATATGATAATTAATTAATAATACACAGACGCAGTAAGAACTCTGAAGTCGATATGCTCGACTGGAGAACTATCCAGCCCCTTTCTTTTGTGAAAAAAAGTTTGAATTTTAAATACCTACATTTGATAGGAAAAATTACCTATAAACTTTAGGTCAGTCATTTATTGTTAGGTTACTACAGAAGAGACACGCATTTTTTAATGATCTCTTTTAGAGCTACGCGTGACACGATTCTCTCATACAAAATGACAATGCATTGACCCCTGCCGAGGCACGCACTGGCTGTCGTCCAAGCAGCTCTTTTGGTCTCGTCTCTAATTGAATTTAATTGGAGCTGCAATAACAATATCTGCGCTCAAACCTCAGCGACAAAGAGACCACACACACCAGACAGTGCATGTGTAAGATCTGGATTGTCGGGCGATCCTGAGGGCGATCTTGAGATCGAGAGCTTCAGTCTATTTTTGGAATTGGAACAATTCAAATTAAATCAAACATAGGAAGAAGCAATCGATACCCACGGCAGCTAGCAACGTTTTAACATTTTTCGATCGAACACAAAAGTACTAGAACTTCTGTAGTTGGAGTTTAAACAACAGATTAACAATTCGAGACTTTCAACAATCAATTGATAATGAAAAGAAAACAAGAACAAGCGCTGGGGCTTCGTTTGATTTGTTTTTGTTTTTTGGCACAATCTTGACTTATAATTGTAATTTATGAAGCGGGAGGCTCAAGTCAAGTCAAGTAAATAATATTATCGCAAATTACGCCAAAGGAGATAGCAATTAAAGAGGTCGGTCGGTTGCATTGTCAACAAAGATAGAAAGAAACTTAATTATGGGTAATCTAGGTTTAATTTAGCTGAAATTCCAGAGGTTATTCTGTTTTTAGATCAAAAGATAGGGTAACATAAGGGTCTTAGTCATGCATCATGCTCTGATTGCCATCTTTTCGTGAATGCCGAAATGTCTCCTTTTTATTTTGCTTGCCTATTGATTTTCTCTTACCCCCCAACACACACACGCACACATAGCACGAGCACGAACACACACAAACACGGCGCACCTACACTAATAAAATAGTATGTGGATCTTAAAGCTCCCTCACACTCACGCTCTGCTCTGAGGTTTTCTTAGGAAAATCTTAGGAAAGGAAACCGTTTAAACAGCCATCCATCCCCGGACACGACCATCGTACATGCCATGCATTAAATAAATTACAACTTTTATGCTGAAGAAAACATCAATGTGACATTCACTTGCACTTTTTAGCACGCATTACCTCTGTGTGGGTGCACACGGTGAATAAACAATTTGTATTGGCAATTGATTTGATTGTCGGTCCAGCTGGATGATTAGCAACTAAATAAATGAGATACAGTGAACACATACCTTGAGCTATCTGCCTCACAAGCTCAAATTGTACGCGTTTGGCCCAATGTTCTTACTTTTGCGTATTGCACTTGTCATCAACACACACACTAAAGCACAACATTTTTACAATAAATTGCCATTTATTTTTGTACCAACACATAAACCACAACAAAGGTCCTGGTTAAACGCGCCTCATGGTAAGAAAAATGCCATCGTTGCGTTTCCGCTGCACTGTTGTTGACTCATTAGCTTTTATTTCATGCGGAGTACCAGAATAAACGGATAAAATGCAGTTTCATTTTCAAAATATACATATACCGATGAAAAACCGAACTTATCCCACTTAAGCCCCCTTTATTTAAACAGGATAACAACTAGAGTTAAACCACGGAAAATAATACGAATAATAATTACTCTTGTTGGTCCATCTTCTCCTTTATCTTTGCTTAAACAAAAACCACGATATCATTTACCTAAACTGCGCTAAAATTCTTTAAGTTTCATCATTTTCGTGGAGAGTATTTTAATAACCACTGGGCTACAATGGGTTAATCGTTCCTGTCCATGAGCAGAAATTATATTCCTCGATTTTGATATTTGGTTGAATATTACTCGCTAGATAGGGCTCTCGGTCCTAAACATATAATTTTATCACATTGATGAATATATTTTCTACAAGATTAACTACTTTTAAGTACTCCTTTTTATTGGATTGTGCCTAAATTATGGTTTAAGCCAAAATGGTCAAAGCATAAAACGTAAATGTGTTC
The DNA here is from genome assembly GCF_003369915.1 of Drosophila miranda. Classification (NCBI taxonomy): domain Eukaryota; kingdom Metazoa; phylum Arthropoda; class Insecta; order Diptera; family Drosophilidae; genus Drosophila; species Drosophila miranda. Next base: position 11,976,820 of record NC_046674.1, read on the forward strand.
GGAATTCTACGTAATTGTTGGTGGTCAACAGGTATACGCTATAAGTATGGACACCGTTATACCCTATTTCATTTAATTAATTAAATACAATTTGTTTTCCTAGCTGATTTGAAACACTACTAATGCCCTTTTTTAGATTAACATGTTTTAGACCAATTTGTGCATAGGATTAAGTTTCCTGTATATATACACATCTCGATCCCGATACCTATTCTTGGTCTCTGTAAGAAGACCATAAACTGCAAAATTTTCGCTGAGATATTTACTTGTTTCTGCATTCATTGGAGCCTGAGATTACAGACATTTCCTCAACTCTACAATATCCTTTTCTCTAGAGTATATGCAGACCGCTCAACGAGGTGTTTTACTGTAAGAAATCAAAAGTACAATGAAGAGTATAAAAGTATGAATAGAAGTGTATGAGCTATACACTGTGTCCTAAACTGGCAATATTTAAAAGCATATTGCACCGCACTAAACTAAATTTTCTAGTTTTAAGGCACATTTTCTTGCCCAGCCAGTCGACAGCGAGTCCTCGATCCGCTACACATAGGAGCCATTGGGGAAAGCCCGTAAGATGAACTTTGTCCTCTGGTCCGTCCACTAGATGCGCCTCCCGCGACCGTCTCTCCCTTTTTCCGTTGCTTTTCCAATCAAATCTATCATGTATGTACATACATATGCATCAATGTACTCTATATGTATGGGTGAGCGAGCGAGTAGAAATTTATGGTGCTACGGATGGTGACTCTGGCCAAAAGAGAGCTGAGCTTTATTTTGTAGACTTCGTAATTGGTAGTTATTGGATATTTTTCCTACATTTCCCCAAGGATTCATCTAATAAATATACCGTCTGACCCTATGAAATATACCGTCTCATTTTAAAAATATATAGTGCGATAGATCGATTGCTTTTAAAAAATATTTTTCTGTATTATATATCGATCCAATATGAATATTTAACAGAATTTTTTTTACGATGTGGCAACTCTTGACGTACATATGTTAATGGTTATTGTTGTTGCAAAACGAATAGTGTAATTAAAAATTTTGCAAAAAATTATATTTTATTAATTTACCGGAGAATCCTTCTCATAGGCACTAGTTAAGGCCGGAAACAATTTGACAGATACTCCACTCAATGTATTTTTCCTGTAGAAAATCGATTTTCACCATAACAGCTCTTCTAAGTCGACGGTTCGTTTCGTGCATTACATCAAAGACACCACAGTTTAAAAATAATTTAATTTGGCAGATTGAATACACAAAAGTCACAGTTTATAGCTGCTCAGCGATCATTTGGCTCGTTTCCTAAATCCAAGATGACTCTGAGCGAGACAAATTCCCAAAAACTATTACCGAAAAAGCCAGAGCAAATGGAGCCAATTCTGCGGTAAAGTAACAACTGTTCGCTTTGCTGATGATCTCACAAAAATATAGTATGTATCCTGCAGGTTAAACAACATCGAGAAATCGCAGCAGGACACCCGCGACTACCGAGGCCTTCAATTGGAAAATGGCCTTAAAGTACTGCTCATCAGCGATCCAAACACCGATGTGTCAGCTGCTGCACTCTCCGTTCAAGTGGGGTATGTACGTTGCCCGAGGTGGATGGGATTTGTTAATTAATTCATATCGGGTCAATTGTAGCCACATGTCTGACCCACAAAATCTTCCCGGACTGGCTCACTTCTGCGAGCACATGCTGTTCTTGGGCACGGAGAAGTATCCGCATGAGAATGGCTACACGACATACCTCTCGCAGAGCGGTGGCAGCAGCAACGCCGCCACCTATCCCCTCATGACGAAGTACCACTTCCACGTGGCACCTGACAAGCTTGACGGAGCCTTGGATCGCTTTGCCCAGTTCTTTATTGCTCCACTGTTCACGCCCAGTGCCACAGAGAGGGAGATCAATGCAGTAAATACCCAACTCCATCCTCGATTCACCCAGACATGGGCACTAACAAAAAACTCGTTGCAGGTCAACTCGGAGCATGAGAAGAATTTGCCCAGCGATCTGTGGCGCATCAAACAGGTGCATCGGCACTTGGCCAAGCCGGATCATGCGTATAGTAAATTTGGTAGCGGCAACAAGACCACGCTCTCCGAAATACCCAAGTCCATGAACATTGATGTGCGCGAGGAACTGCTTAAATTCCACAAAGAGTGGTACTCGGCCAACATAATGTGCCTGGCTGTCATTGGAAAAGGTATTCTTGGTTATCTTTGGGCTATTTAGAAATGCAAAATGAATATTTACAGAATCCCTCAACGAACTGGAGAGCATGGTCATGGAGAAGTTCTCTGAAATCGAGAACAAAAGCGTGGCGGTGCCAGAATGGCCACGTCACCCGTATGGAGAGGATCGTTACGGACAGAAGGTGAAAATAGTCCCCATCAAAGATGTCCGCTCGTTGACAATCAGCTTTACCACAGACGATTTAACAAAGTTCTACAAATCGGGCGTAAGTTCAAGGTACCACAAGCGTGTGGCTTATTTATATCCATTTGAATCAAATTCAGAAAGATTTTGATATAATTGTGGTTTCTTACAGCCCGACAACTATTTGACACACCTTATCGGCCACGAGGGAAAGGGAAGCATATTGTCTGAGCTGCGACGGCTGGGCTGGTGCAATGAGTAAGTGTTCTACCCAATGCATTGCCATGGAGTTGCACTCAACTAAATATTGATTGTGGTTTCTTGCAGTCTAATGGCCGGACATCAGAACACACAAAACGGCTTTGGGTTCTTTGACATTGTGGTGGACCTAACACAGGAGGGCCAGGAGCATGTGGATGATATTGTGAATATTATATTTCAGTATTTGCGCATGCTGCGCGAAGAGGGTCCCAAGAAGTGGATATTTGATGAATGCGTTAAGCTAAATGAAATGAGGTTTCGGTTCAAGGAAAAGGAACAGCCGGAGAATTTGGTCACGCATGCCGTGTCCTCCATGCAGATATTTCCCTTGGAAGAAGTCCTCATTGCACCATATTTGAGCAACGAATGGCGGCCAGATTTGATTAACGGTCTACTGGATGAGTTGAGGCCCTCCAAAAGTCGAATTGTAATTGTTAGCCAAAGCTTTGAGCCGACCTGTGACCAGGCAGAGCCCTACTACAAAACCAAGTACGGATTGGAGCGCATACCCACGGATATTGTGCAAGTATGTTGGGGCCCTACTCCTACTCCTATTTATTTATAGCACAAGAGCGAAGCGTGTTTGTAGCGGGCTAGCTCCCTAGTCCATAATATTATTATAATATCTGATATTCTTTCAGAGCTGGGAAAAGTGTGATCTGAATGAGAACCTCAAACTGTCACTGCCAAACAGCTTTATACCAACCAACTTCGACATTGCCCATGTTCCAAGTGACGGACCCAAGCATCCGACCATTATCCTGGACACGCCCATTTTGAGGGTGTGGCACAAGCAGGACAATCAGTTTAACAAGCCCAAGGCGTGCATGCGGTTCGATATGTCCAATCCGCTTGCCTCCCTGGACCCACTCAATTGCAATTTAAATCATATGATGGTTATGCTCTTAAAGGATCAGCTCAACGAGTATCTGTACGATGCGGAATTGGCAAACTTAAAACTAAATGTTGTGGGAAAATCAGGTGGCATTGATGTACGTTCATTTACTTTATTGGCCGTTTATTTGACAATTATTTAATTATGAGAAATGCTTTTGGCAGTTCACGATTCATGGCTTCAGTGACAAGCAAGTTGTGTTGCTGGAGAAACTGTTGGATCACTTATTTGACTTTCGCGTGGATGAGAAAAGATTCGATATATTGAAGGAGGAATATGTGCGTTCACTGAAAAACTTTAAGGCCGAGCAACCGTATCAGCATTCCATCTACTATTTGGCTTTGTTATTGACAGAAAATGCCTGGGCGAATGTTGAGCTACTGGACGCTATGGAACGTAAGTATCCTAAACGCTTTAAACTGCCTTTTCTAACTGCCTTATTTTCATTCGTTTAGTTGTCACCTACGATAGAGTCAATAACTTTGCCAAAGAGTTCTTCCAACGCCTGCACACAGAGTGCTTTATTTTCGGTAATGTGACCAAGCAGCATGCCACCGAAGTAGCTGGTCGCGTCAACACACGCTTGGAGGCCACCAATGCCTCTAAACTACCCATTCTAGCCCGCCAGATGCTCAAGAAACGAGAGTATAAGCTTTTAGCTGGTATGCCACATAGATAAAAAGTTTTAAACCTAACTCTGAAACGAGTTTTTACTTTGAATAGGCGACAGCTATCTTTTTGAAAAGGAGAACGAGTACCACAAGAGCTCCTGCACGCAGCTCTATCTGCAATGTGGCGCACAAACGGATCACACAAACATTATGGTCAATCTAGTGTCTCAGGTGCTGTCCGAGCCCTGCTACGACTGTCTGCGGACCAAGGAGCAGCTCGGGTATATTGTCTTTAGTGGCGTCCGTAAGGTAAACGGTGCCAATGGTATACGCATCATTGTGCAGTCGGCAAAGCATCCGACATTTATCGAAGATCGTATCGAGAACTTTCTACAGACGTATCTGGTAAGCAATCTACGATATTATTTATATGTTAAATAAATGTTAAGTGTGAAAGCAATTGTTTCCCATAGCAAGCCATTGAGGACATGCCTTTGGATGAATTCGAGCGTCACAAAGAAGCGCTGGCCGTTAAGAAGCTTGAGAAGCCGAAGACCATATTCCAGCAATTCATCCAGTTCTATGGCGAAATAGCCATGCAAACGTATCACTTTGAGCGAGAGGAGGCCGAGGTCGCAATACTCCGCAAGATTTCAAAGTCCGACTTTGTGGATTATTTCAAGGTGACATCCAAGTATTTATATATTTGATTCAACAGCTAAACAAACATTTAACATCTGCAGAAATTCATAGCTAAGGACGGGGGCGAGCGTCGCGTTCTGTCCGTGCACATTGTGTCCAAGCAAACGGACGAGAATGTGCCTGAGTCTAAGGAGGAAGAGCCACTGGAGATCACAAATATGGAGCGTCACAAGTGCATCAGCGACATTGTAGCCTTCAAGTCGTGCAAGGAACTATATCCGATCGCATTGCCATTCCTCGACATCAAGGCCAAGGGTGCACGCAGTAAACTGTGAGCGACCCCGAAGTTTGTTCAATATAAACTTATAGTACGTGGTTTTGGTCTCTCTTTGATTTAATATCTGAACCGAATAAAATTTTGTTTCTGTCATTCATAAATACAATATGATCTGTATCAACAGCGAGTTCTGCTTGATGTACGTGCTGCCCAGAAGTGCACTGTGCGGTATGGAAAAGCCCGTCTCCAGTTTGGTCAGCTCCTGTGAGCCGAGATCTTTTGCCTTCCGGTGGCTGTAATTCTGATCCAGTATAGAGATTTTGTGCTTAAATGGCGTGCCGTCCGTCCAATGTTTCATCGTCTTGAATATTCCCCCCATATCTAAAACAATGTTCTTCTGATCGCCTGGTAGGACATGGGCATAGCCCAGCTGTAGGTTCAGTAGCTCGCGATTCAAATGATGAAAGGTGCACCTCAGCTGAAGGGATTTGCCTGTAATCAAATAAGCTAAGGCTTACTCATGGTATAATGGGGTTGTTATTGCAAAGCACTCGCCTCTGATGCTAAATATAGGACTATTGACACTGCTCGTCGAAAGGTCTTCAATTCTGTTCGTGAAATTTTCCAACTTCCAGTAGTATGTAAACAATTTAAAGTCCTGGTCAGCCAGCATGGTATTATTGAACTTGTTAACCTCCTCATCTCGCACTCCCTGCAAGGCGTTATGGTTCGTCGCCAGCTCCTTCAGTATGGGCATCTTTTTTGTGCTAGCCTTTGTCTCCATCGCCTTTAGAATTTCATCTAGTTTGACATTATTGGGAGGGGCATTCCTTTGCGTCACTGGTGGTGGAGGAGGGGCTGCGCTTATTTCCACCGAATTGGCCATTGCCACTTGCTCCAATAGCCATTTTATTTCACGAAGCTCCGCGTAAAGTTTGGTCTCTAGGTTTTTGAAGGCCAAGTTCATTTCGTCTAGATCAAGAAAAAAAATGTTAAATGCCATGTGATTGATTCGGTTTGCATATCCTACCCGATCCACAGACTCCCTTTAGGGTCTTTGTAGTAACAGCTTCGGCAGACGCTTTGATCTCACCAGCAGTCACAGTGCATACCGCTTTTTGGACCTCACTGGGATGTTCTTGGATGGGCTCTGTATCGTTGATGGTGCTGTTGACGGCATTGTCAATGTCGTCCACCTGGGCCAAACCTGTGGAAAACAGCGTGGCACATGCCACACACAAGATCCAACCCAATGCGAGACCTTCCGAAGGTAACGACTCGGCCTTAGGCATCACTAGTCAGTCCGTTGTGGCGGAGGCCTTAGCCAGAACTGTAGAAGAGATGACGGAAAACGATGACCAGGGCAAAGAGAGCACTCTACCTTGAGCCACTCGTTAGAACGATGACAGATGTTCCACATGGAATTATTGCTGTATGCGTGTCATACATTCTTGAACGTAGGTACTACTTTTAGAATGGGACCCTCCCACCGAGCTCTAAAAATAGTGCTAATATTTACACACAACAAACAAAAATGAAAAGAAATATGAATGAATGGAACACTTTTGCACACAATATTGCCATCCCCTGATATACGACTCTGTTCTATGTTCTACTGAACCCAGGACGACTTTGTGCGCGTGCAATTTTTTAAGTGGATTATGGCATGTCCGAAAATAGAATCATTTTCCTTCCTGATCTGATCCAATTGATGCAGGAATTTGTTGAAATATTTTCTTAGTAAGGATTTGTGTTTGGAGATATTATTCTTCTCTGTTAATCCTTCAATTATATAGTAGTGTAGCAGTTCGACCCAATAAGAGAAGATTCCCGACTTGAATCACTTAACTTGAAACTATTTTTGTAGTTTTTTTTTTATTTGTATTCAGTATTCACTCATTCTCTGACTGTGAGGTTCTCCAGTCCATGCATTTTATACCATAATTTGACTTTAAAATTTAATTTTGATAGACTTCTGGTACTTTGAATAATCATATTATCATTGAGGCGGCCACCCTTCCCGCGGGGGATACTCTTTCGCAAGAAACATTTGGAATGTGTGTGTGTGTGTGGGGCGGGGTGGGGGTGTAAATACTCGTAATTAACATTTTTTTTTTTACAATATAAATCGGATTAAATTGTTTGTTTTCATTTTTTCGTAATTTTCTTTCTTCTTTTTTTGTAGCTGTTTTTGTATATATATTTTATGTTTTGTCTTTTTATTTAATAGTAAAGAGGGTGATTGGGGGAGGGACACTTATACAGACTAACATTATTGTTATTTTGAATACACACATAATTATACAGAATACAAAATTTAATTATTTCTTTAAAAATATGTGTTCATCAGAGTACAATTTTATGCATAACTTGCGATTACTTTTTATTGTTTAAATCCCATCGCCTTTAGGCATTTGTTTTTGGGAGGGGCGATGCACAGAGGAATATCGCATAAAAATAACAATTATAAAAAGGTTCTCTCTCATATACATAATAGATATACTTTTTGACTTTATAGGTATCAGTATATGGTGTACATATATATATATATTCCAAGCATTTAATAGTTATAGTAGGGGGAGGGGGGTATCTCTCCCTTTCTTATAGTTTGTAAAACGTTCACAACTTTTTACAATTGTCGGCAATGTGTAATAAATATATATATATATATGCATATGCAGTTTGGACTCTTTGTTAGGATTTTATTTGGATTCTGTGTCGCTATCTGTCTCTATCTCTGTCTCTGCGTGTCTCTGTGTGTGGTTGTGTTGGCGCCTAGTTAAAAGTACATACGAAATAACACTAAACTAGCAAAAATGATTATAATACAAAAGCAAACGAACAAATAAGTACACGATCTGCTGGCGGTGCTGTTCCACGTGAATGCAATGAGGTTGCTGTTGCGGTTGTTCTGCTGTTGTTGTTGATGTTGTTGTTGTGATGTAGTGTGAAATCGTTGTTCCTGCTGCTGTTGCTCTTCTTCCTGGCGCTGCTGAAACTGCTGCTGCACCTCCTGCCAAAGCCACTCGCCATCATCTCCGTTTCCGGTGTTATTAATCAACACCCGCGAAGCCTTGACTGCCCTCAATGGCCTTGATCAGCTTGTCCTTCAGCTGCAGGTAGCCCTCATAGGGCGGCAGGTCCAGGCGATTAAAGCTGCAAAGGTAAGGGAATGAATTACTTCTTCGTGAAAGGAATAAATCTATTCATATCTCACCAAGTGTGTGCCCGTGGAAAGTTGTTGGGTGTGCCCCACTTCTCGATGGTGAACATCTGTGGGCCATTCGAGCCGTACAGCTCTTTGAAACCGTTCATGGGCACGCGTGAGGTGCCGGTCACGAACTGTAGGAGGCGAGAGCGCATCTCGTTGGAAAAGGAGAGAACGGCGCGCCAGAACCATTGGATAATAATGTGATTCATGTGATAGTCGCCCTTGTACAGCGTATTCTCGCGCCAGTCCTTGACATCGATGTTCTGGATGCCGCACATTAGCAGCTCCAGCTCGTGCTCATCGAAGATCTTTATCAGATTCAGGGGAATAATCGAGCCAAAGCCGTCGAGAAAGGACGACATTTGTTCCTTGACGCGCGCGACAAAGCGCCATTCAATGACGAGCCTGAAAGGATCACAAGAATTAGCAAGGTACAAGAATAACAAAAGGTTCTGTGTCACACACTTGATGTACTCGTCTTTGTTCTCATTGGTCACGTCTATGTTGGCGCCACCAGGCTTCAGATCGTGCTGGCTCTTCTGGCCGAGCACATCATCGTCCAGGCAGAATGTCAGCTCCAGAATGCGCGGATCGTTCTCCTTGATCCACATCAAAGAGTTGTAGTACTCCGTGTCCACAGACTCCATGTCCTTCAGGTCGATGGGCTTTTGCAGCATCATCTTGTAGAAAGGACGAATAAAGAAGGCATCCAGCAGCTTGCCATGATATACAGCCATGCCAGCAATCCGTCCAATGAATCTAAGGGTTTGTTTAACAAATTATTTAAAGTTTAGGCCGCAGCTCAAGGTTCGATTGAAAAAGGCTCTCACTTGAAGTAACTTAAATGCTCCTCGTTGCACAAACCGCTGCCGTTGTTGATTTGCAATGTGTAGTTATCCATCGCCGAGTACTCAAATAGTCCGTAGTATGGATTAAACATTTCTTTGGATAGTAAATAGAACCACTCCCTAGCAAGGCCACCGTAATCTGTCGATGATCGTTCGTTAGAACACGCCAGAAAATGGCAATTGGAGGCAATGGAGGAATTACTCACCTAAACCAGTCTCTCCCTCAAATTCCACCCACAACTTAGTCTTCAGTAGATCTGTTTTTGTCACCGAACTGATGATTCGGTACGAGTCCTCCAATATGGATGTACGGCGAATGCGTATTTCCAGTTTATTTGGTACGTTTGTCTGTCCAAAAAGAAAAATAACGAAAGTAGATTCATTTTCTGCCATTGATGGAACACTCAAACACTCTGTTAAGATCTTCCGATTCAAATGCTTACAGGCTTTCTAATGTGACTCTTGAAATACTCGTATTTCTGTTTGTAATCCCTCGAATAGGGCACCGCCTGTCCGGCAATGTTTGGATTGGACAAACGTGGATCCTCCCACTGTGTGGTGCGTGTATCTGTCAGGAGATGGAAACAACAGATGGGTTTAAGGAGCAGTCCTAGCTTGGTGATTGCAGGGGACTCTTACTGTGATCTATGTAGAATACACGCCCATCCGTATGCACACGCTCCTCCCAGCCCTCCGGCAAGGGTCCCAGGTCGTCCTCGACGCGTCGTGTCTGGTTTGGCATGGGACTGGCCCGTCCATTGCGTGGATCTATCCAGGTGGTGCGGCGCGAGGCATGGTCAATGAAGAAAGTGCGGCCGTTGGGCGCCACTTGCATGGACCAGCGCGGTGGCAGTGCCTCCTCCTCGCCGCCAGCATTCTGCAAGACAGAAAAGGTTCACAACGAGAGACATTAGTCGGCTATCCTATGCATCGGCTATGCCATGCTAAGCTATCCAGGGCAGGATGTTGGTTACGAAATAGTTTTCGAGTGCATTTGGGGGCTGAGAAAAGAGCATTGAACTTTACTTGATCCTGTGGTGGCACAGCCGCATTGTCTTCCTCGGAATTGCGTCGGGTGGGCGGAGCTGAGATCTCTGAGGAATTGTGGCTGTCTGTGTGATCGTTGTCTTCGTTCTAGTTATTGATTATTTTATATAATATATAATGTTGATATATATATATATATATATATGGATGCATTGCAGTTGCAGTTGCGGTTGATTATGTTCAGTTTTTATTTTGGAAGAAACAGAAGAGAAAAAAGTGTTTGGTCAAATTAAAAACAAATTCCTCAAATTGCAGTCGTTTTTGGTTCGTGAGAAAACACCAAGCAGAAACACGGCAAAAAGCACATTAAATTATGTTAAACATTGAGTAGAGTGTTAAGCAAATTAAATGCGAAACAAGGTAGAGAAAAGCTGCAAATAAAAGCGCCATGAGGTTTAGTATTCTATTCGTTACTTGAGTGTAAGAGATGCGGCATGCAGCATGCAACATGCAACCAACACTGAGATGATACGAGTACATACAAGACACAATACGGGTGTACAGCTACAGGCGGCCCATTGCTCATCCATTCCTTGAGAGAACCCATGCCCCATGTGACTTCTAGAGAAACGTGAAGTTTTCGACCCAATAAAATTAAACTTGACAAATTTTGCGGCGCTATAATGGTTTTTAGTTGATCTATAACAAACAATCGAACAGTCACGACAGATCAAACTACAAGTGGAGTGGAGTGGAGTGAAGTGGAGTGAAGTGAAGTGGACGGGATGCTATGTGCTGACCAGATGCGGATGTGGCTGCAAGTGCAACTGGAGCTGGAGCTGCTGCTGTTGCTGTTGCTGTTGCTGGCGGCGTCGCTGTTGGCGAAGATCTACTTCGGGCTACAAGTGAAATAAATGCGGATGATCGTATGGAGATGATGCTGGATGAATATGGGAGTGTGGCGGCTGGTGCCTGGAGCGCATGCTAACCAATTGTCTGTTCTGCTGCTGTTGCCGCTGCTGGTGCTGCTGTATATGCAGCTGCATTTGCTGGCGCCGCCGCTGTTGCCGCTGCTGCTGCTGCTGCTGTTGGTTATGCTCCTGCTCGTGCCGTCCCAGATTGTAGGCCATGTTGTCGATGGCCCGCCGTGTCAGGATCGTGGTCATGGCAATGTCTGGTACATCGGGCGCCTGGCGCACCGGACGCAAATCGTTTTGCAAGCTGGTGGCTGAGATTTCGGGTGGCCTAGCGGCAACAGGATGTCGCAGGGAATTGTAAACAAAACTGAATACATAAAATACAGATCAGTGAGAGGAATGTGGACAAGTGGAGCAGCTGCTGATCGGAGGGGGAGTACGTAGGTTCGGAGGTTCGGACAACATCAACAGAGGGATGGGATGGATGCTACCACGCAGCCCACAGGCCACAGGCCACAGCCCGCAGCCGATGGCCAATAATATTAACCTGGTTGTATCCTGTGTCGGATCGATCAACATATTCCCACTGCCATTGCCATTGTTCTCGTTGTGGATCGTTGGTGTGGTGTTTGGTGATGAGATTGTGGTTGGTGTGGTTGCTTCTGGTGTGTTTACTGCTGTGCTTTCATCCTCTAAACTATTGCGACTGACGGCATCCTGGGTATTCATACAATACATACAGTTACAGGATATAATCACGGGAAATCAATGGAGTGGATGCAGGGGATAAAGAGATGTAATGATTCTCAAATGGATGCAAGGATGAACCGGGCTGGTATCTGGCTTTCTAGCATTTTACTAGCTAATTTCACATGTATGCCGCTATGCGTCTATTGTCTACGAAATCTTTTGTGGAAAAAAGAAAATTACAAATATGCGTCCCAGGTACAAGTTCCTATCGAGTATATCACAGATTTGCACAGCACTAGAAATGGGTTGCTCCTCCGCATCGGCACCGGCATGGGCATGGGCATGGGCATCGGAATCACCATTCGCATCCACATTCTGCTCATCCTCAACATGTGCCTCGCCGCAATGCAGACAATTCGATTGATTATTCTGTAGATCGACAACTGGCACACTCTCGGACTCGGACTCGGACTCGGACTCTGGCTCGTTTACTTCGTCGTCGGCCCTATCCCGATCCCGATCCCGATCCCGATCCTCTTCTTCACTGGCCAGAGTCTCCAGAGTCTGGGCTGCAGGGCCGTTCCTGGATCTCTATTTTGTGTTTGTTTCGTATGTGTATGCGTATGTGTGTGTGTGTGTGCATATGTTATAGAGTTAGTTTCGAGTGCGGTTTGAATGTGTGGGATTCATGCATGAAAATCATATAAATCACACATGCAGTTGTGTATATATATATATATATATATATGTAGATATAGTTACAGATTATAGTGGATATATGTATATACAATTCTTAGTCTGTATCTTGGGACAGGAACTGTCTCTGGCTCTGCCTCTGTGAGGGTAGTGCCAGGGTAGAGTTGCACTTACCGCCGAGCGTCCAGTCTCCGTTTCGTCCACGCTGATGTGAAAACGTCGCTGGAAATCCGAGGCCAGTTGATCAGCCGACTGGCCACTGTTGCTATTCAAACTGCGAAAAGGTTAAGGGTCAACAGGGGCAACTCAATCTTTAAATTGATTATTCCATCCACTTACACAGTGGGTCTCTCCCATTGCGTCGTCCTTGCCGTATGATTCACATAATATGTGCGCCCATTGGCATCCTGTCGCTCCTCCCAGCCGGCGGGCAAGGCATCATTGCCGCCAGTAGGAAACGGGTGCTGCAAAAGGGAATTTTCAGTTGGGATTTCCATCAAAAAGAAGCCCCAAGACTCTTACCGGCTGCGCTGACGTGTCGCTGGCATTGGTGGCCTCCACATGCTCCCATTCCCCATCGCTGTTGCTGCTCGAGGGCTCGCTCTGTTCGCGCGTCTCACGGATGAAGGCGTGATAGATCTTCAGATAGCCCTTGATGCGGGATTTGGCGCTGCTTTTTTTTAAATTCGGGGAGATACACACGATAGCATTAAAATTTAAAGAATTCACTAATCAAATGGACACCGTCACCCCCGCCAATGCTACAGATGCACGCGCAGACACACACGGATACAGAGGCACACGGATACATACATGTGTAAGCAGATACAGATACATGAGACATTCACAGGTCGAAAAACAATATCAATTATACAAAGCGTTAACTAAAAATAAACACAAAGCACAAATACCAGTTAGAGGGCGGGGAGGGGGAATATACTAGTTATACAGTAACACAGGGAGTACAGTGCGTTTCGGAGCTGTTGGGCGATTGTCATTCGCCCGATCTTTTCAAGATTTCATCGTCAATGGAATCAACGAGAAGCCATCCTTATCAGTGACACTCGAATCGAGCAGCGATCAGTCTGAGTCACGCACACTGCATGTTTTTGGTTTTTTTGCTGCTTGGGCCAGAGAGCAATCACATTTGAAAAGATTCGCTGCATTCTCGGGCGTTCCCTTTGAAGCTTTTCCAACGAAAACACCTCGGAGCAATGGGAAGCCGTGCCCAGTGCCCAATATTTATGGCATAATTCGAGTTAACGCAATCAGTCATCGGTTATTGGATAAGCTTTTCTTCTTTTCTTCCAATGAAAACAATATCGTGATACGACGGGAAATAAACAATCAGTTCAATCCATAGAACCGCATAGAACCGCATAGAAACTTGATTTAATTTCGAGTATCTGGATTTATTCTATCCCATAAATGGCAGTTTTAATCGGAACGATCCAATGTATGGGAGTATCTTATGGTTTCGAGCTGCACTGCACACAAGCCCAGAGACAGAGACGGCCTTCTAGTCTAATCTAAAGGGTGGGTGAGGGTGAGGGAGAGGGAGGAGGTGTTCGGCTGCAACGACGACAGCGACTACGTGGAAATGTTTGCAAAATGACTTTTTGAATTAGCCATCGAAAAGTGCAATGCCGCCAGACCGCGCAGCCCAGGGAGCAGAAGAGGGGAAGAGTGGAAATGGTTAAAATGGAATGGTGGAAGCGTGAGGTTGGTATGGCCGGGATATTAAACAATAAACAAGGCGGAGACGACAGGCGACTACTACGTGAACTCTGGCACAACACTACAAATGGAATTTCTACGGACTACGACTTGGAATAGAGAGAGTTTTAGTTCCTCCACCGGTCGATCGATCGATCAATCGATCAATCGATCAATCAATTATACAATTTGTGTCTTAGTCTTATGATCTTTCATTCTGGACTGTTAGTCTCGAACACTCTCGGACTGGACTATTTATTGGCTACGGCTATACACTATACTATATTGTATATGGTATATTTTGTAGTTGTGTGTAAATCAACTGAAATTAAAGGAACAAAATCAAACGGCAAATGAAATAAACATACCCTACTGACCTGCGCGGACGCAGAGTGTAGCCTTGGTCGCCGATCGTGCGACCCTCCTGCTCTGTGGGCAGATTGACCAGCGTGAGCTCGACCATGCCCAGAAAGTCGTCGCGAGTCAGCCGATTCTCGTCGAATACTTGAAAGACAAGCTTATGCTCAGAGGGTTTCACCTGGTGTCAAAAAAGAAAGTGTTAATTAGCCTGTGAATCATCCATAAGGGGGAGTAGCCGCCCGACCACAACTTACTCTGAATATGAACTCCTCGTTCCAGGATGGATTCAGTGTCTGTTTATGGGAAGAGAGAAGAGAATGAGGGAGGTTAAAGGGAAAATAAAGAAAAAAAACCTTTACTGATATTTACATAGGGATTTTTGGCACACGACATGTATTTTGTTTTTGCATTCGCGGGACCAAGCCTGGATTCCAGTCTCAAGTCGAATAGCATTGTGCCCAATCATGCACACACCCAATTTTATTCTTGGGCCTTCCCTTTTGCACGTTTAAAGCCATTTAAACCTATTAAAGCGATCTTAAGTCTGTTCGACACCGAATATTCATATCTAAATCGAATGCTCCGATGTTGAAATACTGCGTCTAGACCCCATGCGCTATGAACAGCCTACAAATTAGTTATCTCAAGAGGTTTGCTCGCTCTTTGGAAGAACACACAGTATACATGTATAGAAGTACACACATTTGAATGATAAGAGATATGTGTACGCCCTCTGCATGACTAATGGAGAGACACACAGCGATAGATAAGGGGGGGCTGGCGTGGGCTTTACATTTCTAATCGGGCAATCAAGGCCTACAAATTCCACCCTTGAATATCGCGTTGCACCTTTCCTGAATGGCAAATGAGGAAAGTGCTGGCCGGGACTCTGATTAGATAAGCATCTCTTCGCTCTCCTCTCTTGTGTCTCGTTTTTGGCCATGTCACGTGGGGGGTTCACGTTAATAGTTAATCGGTAATCGGTAATCGTTAATGGCTAAATGGATTAACTCTAATTTGATTTACCTTCTTTTTTGTTTTTGTCAAAACCGAGTCAATATTAATATCACCATTGATTGTGTTCAAATCGATTCGGACATATGGATCGCTGTGGATATTGAAAGGAAGGGTTAGTTAGTGGAACAGTGGCCAGTGGCCAGTGGCCAGTGGCCAGTGGCACTCACCTGGCGCCGAATATGTCCTTCTTGGCCAGGGACTGGCCGCTGAGCACCACAATCCGCAGATGACACGAGTCGCCAGAGTCGTTCTGTGGGTGAAGAAAGTGTACAAAAATGAAATGAAAAACCGGAGAACAAGGCACGAAAATTAGCGTATAAGTTGGCGGCCTCTCATCACCACAGGAGCGAAAGCAAATGAGATACTTGTGCACGCACCGCCAGTGTCACAAAATTCAATGCCACAAAGGGGGCTAGCACCTGTCCGGGGGGTGTGTCGCGGCGTGGGTCTGGTTAAAATTCGTAAGTAAATAAGCCACAGGGCGCAACAGCAGCCCTGGCTTATGCGGCGTATGCTTAATGCCCCGTGATTACGCATACGCCGCGCAGTCCTCAGCCCAGAGCCTAACGGACAGCATTTTGCATATTTATGACAGTAAAGGGGGGGGGGGGTGTAGGGGGTGGTTACAGAGAGAGAAACAGAGAGGGACAGCAGTGTGGAGTGTGTTTGTCCATAGTGCATAGTGTCCCGTCCCGTGTGCCGCGATTCCCACCTACAAGACCGCCTTTTCCTTTCATCTGCGAGTAGTCCTTTCGCATTTTGAACGCTCCCTCTGAAGGAGTACATAATTGTTCTCGCATTCGTAGCTAGATAATTTTCACGACCTTGACACATTCAACCGCAGACCGCAGACCAGCTCAAGGGGCAGACGGGGGCAGAGGAGGCAGGACCTGTGCTTCAAGAAGTTCAAGAGAGTCGTCAAGCAATTATTGTCTAGAGTACTGCAGAATGTGCCCCAAAACATGCAAATTGTGTGCTGTGTGCTGTGTGTGCCCCTGATTCATTTCGGGCTTGTCGAATGCGGTTTCTTCGTGTGGCAGCTGACATTTTCCGTTCCAGAGGAGTCGTCTCCGCCTTTCCGAAGGTCTCCCTGTGTGGGCATTGCTTTTATTTCAAATGAAATCTGCTTTAATTACAGCATTTGCAGATGGTAATAACTTTTAATGTGACGATTCGGTTGTGCGTGAGGCAGACAGATTTGAATTCCTTGAAGCTTCCTGCTCTTCGGTAGAATATCTATGTATTCCTTTGGAACCTCTTTATATCCATCTCTACTTCCAAAAGGCACACCAATTTGTGGCCCCAATCGGCACTGCCATACTCTCTGCATTCCTTAGAGCTGGCAGGTATAGAACAAAGCCTGCTGTATCCAATGCTCCAATACCCCCACGAACCCCCCGCTCTGTCTGCTGGAGAGCCCAACACTTGTATCCATTAAAAGGCTTTTACCCCGTGGAATATTCAATTTGGCCGGCATTGTTTATAAAGTGAAGAGCAAACTCACTTTATTTCTTCCCCCCTCTTGCCCCCCTTTCGGTTCGTTCGGGGGCTGTGACTGACCAGACGGCGCCATATCCCCGCAAGCCGCATGCCCCTGGCCCCATGCCCCATCCCATATCACATATCAGAGCCACTCGCATGTTGCGGCTGGCTCTGGGCTCTGTGACCCTGACGGAGGGTTTTTCATTTTCTCTCGCCTTTTCCCTCTCGCTCTCCCTCGCTCTCTCTGGGGAAGGGGACTATGTATATTTTTTGTGATTCTATTCTTTGCTGTTTGCTGTTTCGGCCTGTACTCTTTAGTTTCTGTTCTGTTCCGCGTTTTCCATGAACTTGTAGCACTATATTGATTTTCAGCGACGACCGCCCCGGGGCGCTTGTCTCCCTTTAAAATATCGAAATATCTGCGGCTTTTCCCACTTGTGCAATAATTAAATATGCGGATAAAAGTGGAGGAGGTAAAGAGCTGTCCTCAGTGGCGCATATATAATGTGTTTAGTAATCATTTTAATGGGGCTACTTGGCGAATGCCAGTTCCCCTTCTAGTCGCCCTAGTCTGTGTGTCCTCGAGGGCACATTCATCAAAGTTCCCATAAACAAGCGGCCCCATCGGAGCCGTGGTTGCCCAGTCGCGGGTCTCGTTTGTCCACCCATTGGCCGGACAAGTGTCCAATCAATCAGCCCGAACGCTCTGGCCCTGGACTTGAGTAATCTCTTAAGCAGCCAGCCCCCCTTGGTCCCCGATTCCATAGCCTTTGGCACAGCTGTCGGTGTTCCCAAAATGGCAGGAGGGGCTTAAACCTGGATACCAGTATCGCTGGCTGGCATTAAATTGATTTTTAGCCCTTAAATCTGGCACTGAGGGGAAATTAGCTTAAAATGTTCTTGCGGTTAAGACCCGCTACCCCGATGTACCTGGTATTTGCCGAGCCAGCACTAAAGGGTTCAAGAGACTGACTGGACGCCGAGGGTTGCCTGGAGAGAGCAAGAGCGTTGAAGAGGAGTGGATCGAGCAGGGTGCGGATCTGGGACGGTGCTGATCGGTTGGCTTTCAAGAGGCAAAAGACTTACAGGAATGGCATTCGGATCGGCGACACCTGTTGGACTCCGATTTGATCTAACCTTTCACTTCATGAATGCATGCAGTGTAGAGGGTATCATATAGTCGAAACAAAGCCCACAGCGTTACTTGATGTTTTAATTGGGATTTGAAAGGGAAATTTATATTAATTTTGATACAGATTTAATGAAAGTTTCACTGATTGACAGGTGTATTCATTAAAATACAAATACTCTGCGGAAAGACAACGTCTTTGGAGGGAGGTGCGTCCTTGAAACAAAGAAAGCCTTAGCCTGTAATTAGAGAGTGTTCAGGCAAAGGTTTTTACTATCTAAAACAGTCGATTAGCAGGTAATAGGTAGTGGGTTGTCGTGCCCTTATTGTGTTATCAGTCATGGGACAAGCGCTGGGGTAACTTTTAGCTTTTTGTGGTATTTATTTGGTACTCCTACTCCTATTTCTCCTTCTACTCTGCTCTTCATTAGCCATCAGCCATCAGCGGTAGCCGAAATTCGATTAACAATAAATGCCAGGCCACAACCAAATGTGCCTCGTTATCAGGGCCAAAGCGTTGACTTTTAGCATTTTGGATGACCATGTGACACCCGTGTGTGCCGTGTGTGCCGTGGGGGCCGTGGGTATCGTGTGCCCAAACCCTCGCCTCCCCCATCAATCCTCTATCCTGTCCTTCGTTCCGCTTGACTTTTCCACACAGTTTTCGTGGAAGTTTCTTCTGGCGAAAACTGAATGAACAACGAATTATAAAAATACGTATATGAATAATCACTCTGCGGGTCTTTAAGCTGATAAGCCCACTCAAGAGTGAGAGGGAGAGTGAGAGCGGAAGTGGAACGAGGGGCACGAGTGGTGGAGTCAACGGAAGCACATTTCTTGGCGGGTTCTCGCTCTTTGCTTTCTGATTGTCTTCTGTCCAAATAGATTTCACACGAAAAATGCAAGCAGATGGAAATGGAAATGACAAACAAAAGATTAAAAAAACATTTAATATCAATTGTAATTTTAATGCGCACTCAATGCGGCGGGGGAGAGCTCTTGCCAGGGTCTTTGAATGGGGTACAAAAAACAACCTCAGGCCCAGAGGCCACCATTAACCTAATTGATTGGCTGTTGGCTGCTCTGCCTGCCTGGCTGCTTGCCTGCCTGCCCCTCACTTGTCACATTGTCCAGGGGTCGGAGGTCAATGCAAATTCATTACACAAATTGAACCGTTGCCATCCACTTCGATTAGATGCGAATGGAATGAAATCTATCAATCCACTCAAATTGAGACCCGAACGAATCAATTTTCACTCATCCTAGGAACCCACACACACACACACACACACACGATATAGCAACAATTAAAGAATATACGTATGCATGAGCGTATATGGCTATTATAAGCGCAGGGTTATTGGCCAACAATTGGATGGGAATGTGGGCAAAACAAATATTTATGAGATTTAAATAAATTATTTAGACACAAAAAATACTACAAGATTTAAGAGAGAACTCTATTAAAAACTTCATTCCAGCACATTCTGGGGCAGGGCATAATATCGGAGATACATACATATGTACTCCAATATGTAATAACACATCCGGATACGGGGATTTATTATTTTCCAATATTAAATGAAATGTATGTGCATATGTTCAGATGTTTCCACAGACCCCAGTACAAAAACTGACCCTGAGCTGGAAAACTTTTCAAGTGATTTTCCAGCAACAACAACAACAACAACAACAATAAGAAGAAGAAGATCTTGAAAAGCCAACAGATGAGTGGGAGGGTGGGCGGGGGGCGGGTTGGGTATGAGGAGGAGGCACGTGAGCCGCATCAAAGGCGGCTCAATTAGCGGCTCAAGAAAATGAGCTCAAACACACACACACACACACACACACACACAAACAGACACACCTATATGCATATGTATGTGAGATCTCTGTAAGAGGGAGAGAAGGAAGAGCGCAACAAATCCCCCCCTCGCACCTCTTTGCTGTGCTACTTACATCACTGTTGTTATAGCCATGGATCTGGCCATCTTCACTCGTCCCCGACGGCGATGTGGTTGTTGATTCAGCCATTTTTGAATTTTTTGATTTAAACTTTTAATTATTTGTTTTTTTTTCTCCTCTTTTGCTGCCGCTTCTCCTGCTGTTTGTTCTTCCTCTTTCTGCTCTTGTTTACGTTGGCTTCGGGTTTTTTTTTCTGTTTTTTTTTTTGTATTGTTGTAGTATTTTGCGTTTGTGTTAATTTATTTGCACGCCTCGCCTCTCCAAAAAACTACAAATCAAACAATAAACCGTATAAAGGTGGGGCGGTGTGGGGGGGTGGGGTTATCATAAAAAAAAAGATATGGTAAAATTCCTCTGGGGCGGTTTTAACTGCACAAAACAAGTTGGGTCCGTAAGGAATTTCATATACTCCTATGTATTTGGGGTTTCTTTCATTTGCTTCTTCTGTGTTTCTTTACACATTCTTTTTGTTTGGTTTTTGGCGCACTCGAGATTTATTTTAGTCTCCCGCCGCGAGCTTTTTTATGCAGAATGCTACTGCGACTGCGACTGCGACGCTGGCTGCAATCTGCAGCGGCTACTGCGACGGAGCAGAGGAGAGGAACAGGTTTCCCAACAATTCGCCGTTTTGTTTTTATTACGTTTATTGCGTATACGTAAGGCCACAACGCTCCGCATTTGCTGGTACGCGGGGCACGGGTAAAGGTAAGGGCCAGGGCCTGGGCCTGGTCAGAATTAGGTTTTCCTTGGCCCTATCGCAGTACTCAAATTCACACACACTCACACATATTCACACATTCGCGCATTCACCAGTCTTTTTGGCATGCATGACTAATAGAGGGCCAAAAAAAAAGAGCAAAAAATGAATCTTGGATTCCGTCGAATGCGCCCCCACTCGGAGGGGGGGATGGGAGCCTCTCTCTCAGCGACAACGGCTTTGACTCCCGTTGATTCTTATTTCACGACGAAGCTGTTGCTTTTGCCAACACACGTATGTACGTATATTTATTTATTTCTTTATATAATTAACACTTTTTAGCAATCATTAATATGCATTCACACGTATGTAGATATCGCTTGTGCATGTAGATGAACACTTTATATATATATTTATTATTCACTATTTATCTTCTATTAACGGGAAAAAAACAGCAGCAACAATAACAAAAAATCACCAACACTATTGCAAAAACATGTTCTGCGTGAATTTCTCCCTCCCTCACGGGGTGTTCGCTTGTGTGTGTGCTAGTGTAAGTGCAAACACAACAACAACAACTAGGTGACGTCGGTCTCCCCCGACTTGTCGTCAGCCGTTGCACGTAATTGGCGCTTTCGCGTTCTAGCTAAAATAAAATTTAGCTCCCCAAACGCAGTGTGACCAAGGTACGTGGAGTAGAAAAATGTATACATCGCTTTGGTAAGACGTCAAACGCATTTTCTGGCTAAGACGTCAGTTGAACAGAAAGCAATGGCGCAAGTGGTTCAAAAGTAGCAGGCATGCAGGGGTAATAGGAATACCAATTTCTTAAAATAGTTTTAAGCAAAACAACACGAAACAGGTGTAACTATTGAATATTTCAAAACATAAAAATACCTAATTGGACTTAAAATACCGCATTCGCTTTACCCATTTTATAACACTGAACCGAGTAAAGCTTTTTAAAAGCTTGTCAAAGTGACAGTGGCTGATGTTGCTCCATCTGCGAACAAGTGTCCAAAGCAAAACAAAACAAAAACAGCTGTTCAGTGTACGTTTTCTGTTGTGTGTGTGTGTGTGTGTGTGTGTGTGTGTTGGGTGCTGCCGCTGCATTTCTGATCTTTGGAGTAGCATGGGGCAGGGGCTTCCCTCCTTTTACTAACAATCATTTTGAAGCCATCAATTAAAATTGACATTTGACTTCTGCCAGCAGGGCTGACGCAACGGATAAAAATAAATACTCGACTGTTGACTGATAAGCGTCCCCATTAGTGCCACTTTATCGTCTGCGGGGGTGCCGCTATACAGTGACGTAGGCAAGTGCCCCAAGTGACGTTACCATTTGACGCTTCTCAATTAGCAGGCAAGTGTGAGCAAGCAGGCCAGCAACAGCCCCATGAACCGTTGGGATGAGCCCACTAATGAAGATAAGCAGCCCACCTACCCCTCTGTCTGTCCCACTCTAGCCTGGAAATAAGTTGTCAAATATAAACGATGCTAATCGATCCCCCACAAGAAGTGTCTTTCAGCATTAGTTTTCATTGATTGCTGAAGGGTAAGGTATGTATGCATGTATGTCTGTATGTACATTCCACACGTACACATCCCGCAGAGAAGTTACTACCACGTTTAGTCAGTACTTGAGTTGGAGGAGTGCTACAAGAGCAGGCCAAGAGTTTTGTTGATATATTTAATTGTGTTTCAAGATGTTGATGACTGCTCCCGAGTGCCATTCATTTCTCTTTCCCTTCGCCAAAATAAAGCAAATAAACAAACGAATTTTCTGTTTAATTGTGTCTGCGGCTGAGATCACGAGCAAGGCAAGTGCGTATTTGCTCGTTTACACAAGTGGGAAAGAAAACTAAATAAAAGAAAAGCCATTACGGATTCCATGGAATGATGTGATGCCCTAAAACAATTGTTTTAAGAAGGGTTCTCATCAACATTTCCGAAAGGAGGGGCCTGCAACAGGTAGCTCTACTCCACGCACGGACAGGGCCCATCCACACGACATAGCTGTTTGGCAAGTTCCAGCTCCAGATTAGATTAGCAGTGAAAATAGCACCATAAATAGAGAAACACCCATTCAGGCACAAGTCTGATAAGCCCATCCAAAATCCCCCTTCAAGGCGTTCTTCTGCCTCCACTTCTCCTCCCGCCAGTTGGGACTTACCACTGCAGCCAACGATCGACGTGGCGTGTGTCCATTGCCGAACTCCTGACGCGTCTGCTGTTGTCCCGCAACAGAGGCGGCCCGGCGCCGCGGCGGTGGGCGCGGCACATCGCCCCCGGATGCTGCGGCCGATGATGATGAGGCGGCGGCGGACATTGCGGCCACGGCAGCCACAGAACCGCTGGAACGTGCCGACATGGCTCACAAAAGCAACTGCAATGGGAGGAAGAGAGCAAGAGAGAGTGGGTGAGAGTGAGTAAGTGAGGAGTGACGGAAGTGCAACTTAAGCGAAAAAAGGCACGAAAGTGACCGACAAGGGGGAAGGGGTGATGGGTGACAATAACTTGGAGGCTGAGACGCGCCGGCAAGGCCAAAGTGAGAGCGCAGCAAAGCTGAGCAGACAACAAAGACGACACCACACACAAAGTGCACAATGGAGGAACGGTACTTGTGCTAGATGCCTCCTCTGTCTGTCCGGCAGCATTGTGTGTGCGGGTGCATATGAAAGAGAAGAGGAGAGGAGAGGAGGAAAGAAAAGCCAGGCAGAGCATAAAAGCCAAGCTCCGGGCGTAATTAGCCAAGCGCGAAGGGTTCAACGCCATGTCGGACCTGGCCGGCGCGCTCTGGCCTTCGTTTATGGTCAGAATAAAACTATTTTCTAAGTTTTCCACTTACGTTTATCTTTTGCTTTAACGCTCACACACAAACACACACAAACAGTTACCGCCGCCTTGTCTGTGGTGACAGCTCTGCACTATAATATCGCTTGATTTATGCTGTAAATATGCCCTTGTGTGTGTGTGTCAGTATGCTCGTTTTAAGTCCAGTATGTGCGGAAAATCCTCACGTACGTACACTTTTCACACGGAACAATTCGATGCTTGTCGGCACACCTCACACGGCCCGGTTTGCACTGCGTTCTAATTCGCGTGCTGTTTGGTACAGCTCACATGCTTTGATCCCATCAAGGGCGTTGTTTGTCGTAGCTATTCTGCTGCTCAGTATTTTAATCACAATTAAAACATTAAAAAACAAGAATTTGGCACGGCGACGAAATTAACTGTATGCCAGTGTGGCTGCATATTACTGGCATGATAAAACCATAATCGCGAGGCTAAAAATAAAATACCAAAATACCATTTCTGTGTATCACTGTAGTATTATTTCGCAGACGGTGAAATTACCACCCACTGACAGACCACCAGTACCTACAGTAATATTAACTTCTTCACACGCCACGAGCAACTAAGTAAGTAACAGATTATTACACCACAGATTCTTACCTAACTATGCCGTGTAATCAGGTATACAGACCTTATGGGACTCCCACTGTAAAAAAAAACTGAAAAAATTGAGTTAGTATATTTGCAAGTTGGTATTTCTACCACTTCCGCAAAACAGCCACACTAAAGTAGTGAAAATCCAAAAGAAACAAAATCTAATAAGTTTAGCGAGAGAGGGGTGCATTTAAAGAAAACCGAATAAAAATATCGAGGTCATCGTACACGCAGGAAGCAGCGCAACAACCAGAAGAAACATTTGCCAATTTCTTTTTGTGTGCTTCCGCAAGGACTTGAAAGCAACGGCCCGTCCACGAGAAGAAGAAGCGCTGGGTCGGTCGGTCGGCGTGGTGCGTAGTTAGTTAGTGTTCGTGTGTGTGTGAGTGAGTGAGTGCGAGCGAAATTGCGTATTAAGAAACGAAACAACAACAACTACGGCTCGAAAAAGAAAGCCTCGAAAAACAATACATATATAAAACTGCAGACGCAGACAGCAGAAATTTCCAAAACCCAAAAGCTTTACCGAGTGGTCGCGATTGCTTTACAACAGGAACTACAACAAAAACAGCTAATTTCATGGGTCTGACAGATCAAGATTGGATCGGCTGTGCGGTGTCCATTACGTGCGACGAAGTCTTGGGCGTCTTCCAGGGTCTGATCAAGCAAATCTCTGCGGAGGAAATAACCATCGTACGCGCTTTTCGCAATGGCGTCCCGTTGCGCAAGCAGAACGCCGAGGTGGTGCTCAAGTGCACGGACATACGGAGCATCAACCTCATCGAGCCGGTCAATCAGGATGTGGAGACGCATTCGACGCCCACGGTGATGAACAAGCCCACGCCCGTCAAGTTGCCGCACTTTTCTAACATTCTCGGCAAGCAGCAGCAGTTGCAGCAGCAACAACAACAACAGCAACTCCAATTGCAGCAGAAACAGCAACAGCAGCAGCCAGAACAGGATCTGCCACTGACATCCAGGGGCAAGGCGAACGGTTATGGGCGAGGAGAAGGAAGTGGAAGTGGTGGTAGCAGTGCAGCTACCTCGGCGCTTAGCGATAAAATGCACCAGCTAAAGCTCATGGAGGCGAATGGACTGAATGGCACAAGGAGGTACGAATTACTCCCTTTCTAGTTTTCTCATTTGTAGGGAACAGCCCTTTTTTTTGCCGAGTGTCGGCTCTCAATCGATTGTAGAAGTCTATATACTCCTTTGAGGTCAAGAATTAAAGTGTAGTGGAGAAGATAAGCCTGGGCTCTGAATGCTCCACTCTAATCTTTAAATTCTCTTGGCAAATCCCCACAGAACGCCGCAGAACTCGCGAGCGCCCAGCGCTCAGCAGCAGCAACAGCAGCAGATGTCGACGACTCCGAATAGTGTGGCGGCATTCTTTGGCAACATGATACCGCCCAAGGTAGAAGTGAAGCTGGGGGTTGCTGTTGCAGCCGGCTACATTGGGAACAATCGGGAGAGCTACTGCAGCAGCAGTGCGGAGGGTAGCAGTGGAAGTGGCGAGGCAGCATCGGCGGCAGTCAGCAGCAGGCCCATCGATATCATAAGCAACGGCGATGGATACTACAAGCAGCCGCAGTCAGCTTCAAGCTACGGCAACGGCAGAAGGAATGGAAATGGCAATGGAAACGGCTCTTACACCAATGGCAATGGAAACGGGAATGGAAATGGAAATGGTAACGGCAATGGCAACGGCAAGAATAAACGTAATAGGGTGCGACGAGAGAGTAGCATGCGGCAGACATTTGGCAGCGAGGCAGATGATCCACTGCTCCAGGAAGAGTTTGATTTCGAGGGGAATCTGGCGTTGTTCGACAAGCAGGCCATTTGGGAGAACATCGAGTCGACGCGACCCGATGCAGCGCGGCAAACCGTGAAGCATCATCATCAGCATCAGCCAGAGCAGAAGTATCGTCACGACGAGAACATCCTGGCCAGCAAGCCACTTCAGTTGCGCCAGATAGAGAGCATTTTTGATGGCAGCAAGGACTTTGTGACTGACGATGGGCTGATTATACCAACCGTACCGTCATTTGTGCGCAACAAGATTGAGCTGTGTGCCGAGAAGGCGGGTCTGTCGCTGCAGCGTCAGATTGACATATTGGCGCGCGGGGCCAGCGACCTGGCCATCACACTGCTGGGCGGTGCTAGACGCCTGACGCCGGCCAACAATCATCAGTGGCCCAAGATAGCCATCATTTGTGATGGCGTCAAGAACATGAGGTGAGCAGAGAGCCCCTTTTGCTTGCTGAACAATATCGTATTAATCGAATTTCTTGCAGAACAATTAACATTGGAGCCGCTACGGGCCGACAGCTGGCCTCCCATGGCCTGACCGTTTTGCTGTATGTGGAGCAGGCGCAGCTGGTTGGCCAGAGCGTGGAGATTTCCCTGTTCAAGGCAACAGACAATGTCATAGTCCATGCCGTGGATGGTAAGTGCTTGGAATCAATGAAATTTTCGATTAACCATATTCCCTTCTGTGTTCGATTGCAGCCTTACCGACGCCAGATCTTGTGATATTATCGACTAACGCCGCTACTCTATCGGATGCAATCAAGAATTGGCTCAGGTTAAATCGGTAAGTAGTGGGAGTGCGGGTGGGAGGATTGATCCCCAATCTAAATGGAAACTCTCACGCTGTCTCTCTTTTTTACTTTGCAGCGCCTCGGTGCTTGCCATAGATCCGCCACCGTGTGGTATTAACGATGTGGCAATCAAATACTCTATATTACCTATACTACCATTGAATGGCATATCAACAGCAGCAGCAGCATCATCATCATCGTCGGCTGCAGCAACACCAACGCCCCTACCGAGCACATCTTCGGCTGCTGCAGCAGCAGCAGCAGCAGCAGCAGCAGCGGCTGTTGCAAAACCAGCAACCCCTTCATCAACGAACAATTGTGGCAAATTGTATTTATGTAACTTAGGTATACCGGATAAATTCTATCGTGATTGTGGCATTAAGTACAAAAGTCCGTATGGACATAAATATGTGATACCGATTCACTCAAAGGACTGAAACAACAACAACAAACAACAACAACAACATAACCGACAGCTAACATCTACAACAGCAATCAAATCAATCAACAACAAAAACACCAAACAACTACACTGCACACCCATCCTCACAAACACTCACACCCACACCCACACACATACACACACTTGTGATGAGATAATCCATCAGTCCATAAATTTCCTGTGAATCTAGCTCTTAGAAGTCCTCTCCTTCTCTCTATCTCTGATATCTAACTCGATTTCAACATTTTGTTCAACGACGCGTATACATTTAGATACTTAAGATAGTTTAAACGCACCCGCCCCCTCCCTCCCCTCTATATTGTATATGTATATTTTAGTAATTATTATATTTTTGCTTTACTCTCTCTTACAACTCGTAATCCTTACAAAAATGCTGCCAACCTATAATTGTATCAATAATTTTTGTGCACTTTCCATTTTTTGAAAACATTTTTCTTAACATTTTGGTTATCCCGTCGTTCTGAAAAGCTAGTCCAGCATTTAAAACAATTTTCAAAAGCTTTAGGAACCAATTTTAAAATTTAAATTTAATTTGCATTCCCATTGCCTCCCAGCATACATCCAGCCTTTAAAACCGTGGTCTTCAAACGTGAATATTCATCAGTAAAATCTTTAAATCAGGCATAAAAAATCGTTTGTAAATAACAATTCTATGGGAAAGATCATGTTAATTATTGTGGAGAGCCAGTACTTGGAGGAGAATGCGCAATAAATGCCAAATTCAATGTCTAATTCTAAGCATTAAATCAACAACTAAATGTACTATACAAAAGCAGAATACAAATCCAAGTATAAAATCAAATCTGTAGATAAGTTAGCTTTTAAGAGATTCCGTAAGAGTTTAAATATGTTAAACAAACAACCAGCAAAAGCAACAGCAACAGCAAACAACAAGCCACAATTCATACCACTCACAGAGATAGAGGATAAACTTTCTATATTGTCTAGTAGATCTATTATGTAAGAGATAATGTGTCGTCGAGAGAGGAGCACACCTTTTTACCCATCGAATACTGGAGAGAGTAAACCACAAAAAAAAACACAGCAGAACAGCAATATTTAAATGTAAATTCCAAACTGTAGATCGAGGAATTTTATATCAAGTTAAATCCAATCAAATAGTTCAAAATGTTTAATCAACAAAAAACAATTTAAACTTAATATCTAAATGAAATGAAATTGTTGTATAAATAATAATTAAAGTAAATTAGATTCTAAAGCTCATTCATGTTGATGATCATCAAAGCAAATTCGATTTCCTAGATTTCCATTCATTATAGAGATAGTGTGTAACTGAGAGTTATAGCCGGGCCCCTCCCACCCCCCGTCCGCAGCGACTGTTTTGAGTTAGGAGTAGGAGAGCCAAGACAAGAGACGAGATCTTGAACTAAGGATGTACTAAGTGGAGAAGCGTTGGAGCAGTTGAGAAGGTTTTCCAATCCACAAAACACCAACAAGAACAAGAACAACAGTACAGAAACACGCCAGAAACCTCCCAAAAGTCGAGAAACAATCCACACATTTTTGGGTACTCGCTTTAAAATTGTAAAAATATTTATCTATTATTCGGGCCAATTGAAATTGTTAAACATAAAAGAATGAAGACCTAATTTTAAATACGTATCGTATATATATATACATACCTATATAGATATAAAGGAAAAGACAAACAAATTGTACAGAAATTCTCTTTTGGAACAAAAACAACGTGTAAAACTCAAAATTAAGGAGAAACTAGAAAAGAAAACAAATCAAAAAACCTAAAATATATACAAAACAACACCGACCGGAAAGCAAAGCCCTTTCAAAACGAAACAGCAATATTTAAAATACAAACAACACCGAGAAGCCTTCTCATGGAAGAAACAAAACTCTGCCCCCATACATTTGTTTTTTCTTGGGGGAATTATGCTAAAAACTTAACAGATATGGGATTCAACAGATCCATCTAGGGTCTGGATGCAACTGGATCAGAGGCGTAAACTGAAAGATGTGGGAACAGATGATTTATTTTTACTTTTACTTACTTTCACAACATGGTTCCATAAGTCCCTCCCGCAACTAACTTCCAAGTAGAGCCGGATCGAAATATACTTTTTCTTCTCATAGAAATAACTATCTTTACTTGGACTTAGCAAAGATTTATCTCATTTTACCTCATTCTCTAGTTTTGTGTCGAATCGTGGTTTCTGCGAGACTCCTATTACTCGTATACGGCTTGGTCTTAATCTTCTCAGATTTTAGAGCTCAATACAGCCTTGAAACTGATATTTGCTACCTGATCAGTGATCAGATATGCACATATGTCGTAGATGTCCACAGTAAGCAGGTAAGCACAAAAAAGAGGGTAGACAATCCCACAAAACTCTCGGATAAGTCTCGTCTGGTTTTTCTTTGGCTTATCAGTATTCGCTATCCGTCTCTCTTGTTCTCTGGCAGATTTATCAAAAGAAAGGTATAAAGGTATTTTAGACCTTTTTAACCATGATATCATATCTACATACATAAGTACACTTTTCTTGGGGAAACCCTCCCCCTGCAGTTCCAAACTAAAATAAACGACAGATCATTATAATTCAAGTGCAATTTTATTACAATCCACTTACATCAATAAAGATAAAAGTTAATATAGATTTCGTGTGTGTGTGTGTGTGTTTGTTTGCTTGTGTGTGTTTCTGTGTTGATAACTTGAGAGTGTGTGTGGTGTAATCGTGTATGTTGACTTAAGAGTAGATAAAAAAAATAATAATAGCCATTGTATTGGATAATAGGTAGTAGACATATAAGACAGATCAGATAGAAAATTGAGTTAGAGTTTTTATTTGTTGGTATTGATAATTCTTACCCACTGTTAAACTAGGCCAAACACAAACAATCTCTTTTTATACATACATATTGAAGCTCTTTCTCTCTTTCACAATTATCCCACTACAATCCTTGGCTGTCGAAAGAAACGAACGAACGAAAACGTTAGCAGAAAGCCCAGGCCCAGGCCAACAATAATTGGTTTGTATATTTATTATAATGATTGCTATATTGTAATAGTTATATAGTAGTTTTGTTTTGTTTTATTTTATTTTTTTAGTTGACGACCCGAATACTCACAGATGGGCATGAAGTATGTACTTGATCTGTGTGGCCCCCAGAGGCTGCATCGATTCTGTGGCATTTGCAGAGCAGAGAGCACCACCATTTGGCATGAGAAATACGAGATTATTGTATGTTAAAAACTCCTTTAAACCGCTACGAGAGTTTATAGTAAAAAGAATACATATTTTCATTTTGGTTTTCTTTGTATTTTGGTTTTTGGTTCAGAGAATGAGAGTAGATTGAAGGAATACGTACGTTGGGATCTGCATCTCCGACAACCCCTATAAAAGCCTTCTGTCTGTCTGTCTGCTTACGGTTGAGTATTGTATATATATTACAGTATACATACGTACCACACTGCGATCTGCGATCTCTAGATCATTTCATCATTACCATATCATATCGTACATATATCATTTCTTCTCTAACGTTAATACGTACCCAACACAAAACGAAACGAAATACAGAACTCTCTCTTTCTCTCTCTCTCTCTTAACGGCCGGAGTAGATACGTACCCAAAGCTATCGTGTATCATATTGGATTATCTGGATTGGATATTATCTATGTCAAATGCATGTACGAACGAACGAACGAACGAATGAGTATATAGTATCTGCCAAGACAACACTAACGTTAATGCTAGAGTAGGACGTACGTACGTCTTCTGGTGTTTAAATGGATATTTATTTACTCAATACGTACCAAAAAAAGCTGAGTGTGGGCTGCAAAATTGTGGAACTTCAAGTAGAGAAGATTACAGATAGAGAAAGAGTTTTTATATATGGTTGAGGCTTACCCCAAAAGCTCGTACAGCGATTCGCCTCGGTTGGAATCAATAAAGAGAGATAATAGAGCTAAGAGCTGGGAGTATATTACGAGTATATTACGAGTCGAATGGGTTTGTACAGTGTTACCAACTAGTATAAAAAGGTCCCTCCTTCACAGCTACATATATATGTGCTATATAAATATAGCTCCTTCATGCCCGATATTCATAGAGTACTATATCGGGTACTATATCATTCTGTTGAAGCAAATGGCTCGCTAGGCAGTCGGAGGACTGTACTGTCAGTTTGAGGAGGTCCTCTCCTAGTTCTATGTATATATGTATGTATATTCTACAATATCAAATATCTATACTAAAATTGGCAACACTGTGATGTGATGTCGTTCGGGGACTGGGTGGTGGGTTCTTCTACGTTCGGGTGTGTCTCTACATACCAAAAAACCCCTCTCAACGAGGATCGAGGGACTATCAAATCATTATCATATGCACTCTCATATATGTATGTATGCTTCGGTAAGGCCATTTCTCTCTCTCTCTCTCTCTGTCTCGCTTTTGGTCGGGATTAGTTTTAATTTTTGTTGGATTGGATTGGATTGGGTTTTTCGGTTTGGTTAACAGAGCTTAGGCTTTATTCGGTCTTAAGAGGTTGGGAGAGTAAGATAAAAAATAAGAGATTATTAACAATTTACAAATGTTCATCTCTACATCGGAGTGTCTGTCTGAAGGAGCGGCTATATTAATTTATTATTCCAGGGTTTCTTCTTTTTAATTTCTGAGTGCTTCATTAGTGTTCTCTTAGTTTCAGATTATAGTGCCTGTTTTTCTGTTTCTGATTCGGATTATTTCTACGTACGTGCGCAGGGGGCCTCTCCTAACGGCGGTAGCGCTCGCGGGAGTAGGAGCGCCGTCTGTTGTTGTTGTTGTTGTGGTGATTGTTGTTGCTGCTATGATTGTTGTTGTGATTACCAGCGAAATGATTGTAGTTTCGCCTCTCGCCACGCGGCGATCGGTCTCTGGAACGAGAGCGACGTCTGTCATCCCGGCGATCGCCGCCACCACTGCCTCCTCCACCGCCGCCACCAAAGCGTCCTCTGTCGTTACGCATATGGCGATCCCTGTCCCGTCGTCCATCGCGCTCTCGGTCGCGATGATCCCGGCCGTCATTGTTGCGATTGATGCGATCATTGTCGCGTCCACCGCGCTGCCCACCGCCGCCGCTGCCACGGTCCGGTCCCTCTGGCGCCTCCTTGGACGAACGCTCAGTGCTGCCTTCGGCCTTCCCATTGCTGCTGCTGTTGCCTCGCTCCCGGTCCCGGTCGCCGCGCTCCGATTCCCGTTGACGCTGGCGCTCCCTGGAACGCGAGCGATGCACCCGGGATCGGCGGTCCAGCTCACGGCCACCTACAAAGTAGCGATTTCTGCCGCCTCGGCCCTCCTCGTCACGATCTGGTATCTTACCCGTGCGCTTCAGCTCGACCTTGCGCGGGGCAGCGGTCTTCTCCAGTTCGATCAGCTTCTCTCGAATGGTGAGGAAGCCGAGATGCAACTTACCACCAAAGTGGTCCGCCAGACGGATGTCGTTGTCGTGGATCCCCAGGTATGCGGAACAGACCTCGCAGACGCGCAGCTTCTGCTGCTGGTAGGTAGAGGCGGGCATCGAGGTGCGGTACTCGTGCTCGGCCTTGACCTTCTTGCTGCGCAGCTCGTCGATCTCCTTCATCAGCTCCATGCTGTCCTCCACTTCACCGGCCTCGCCCAGGGCCTCGGCTTTGGCCAGCTTCTTGCCGATCTCCTCGGCGAGGGCGTGGACGGCATTGGCCTTCTCGGCCACCTCAGCGGTCAGCTCCTCCTGCGTCTCCTTCAGCCGCTGCTTGGCCGAGTCTGTGCGTCGGTCGCAGTCCGCAATGAAGGCCTGCAGGTGCTCCATGGCCTCGATGTCGTAGTAGAAGTCTCGCGACTTGGCCGCACTCTCGTAATCTGCACGAAAAGCCAGATCATGCACTTTGGGACACTCACCGAGATCCATGCGTGTGGATGCCAGTATGTCGTGGGGGCAGCAGTCCAGAAGGAACGACTTGCAGACGCGTGTATCCGAAAACTTCAGCTGTCGCTCGTCCCCGTTACGGGTGGTACCCATTAACTGGTCCAGCATAGCCCGCATCTGATCTGTTGCCGACATTTTGTTGCTTGGAGCGCTCATCGTAAATGTTCCCGACTAAATTAAACTTTCGACAGCGAATTCAAAGGGAGAGCGTGATGCAAATTCTAAGCCCTGAAAATTTTTTCTGTGTTAGTGATTTACAGATAAAATATACGGTCTGACCCTCAGAAACATACCGAAATATACCGACAAGTTATTTGCCCTAATATTTTATCACATTCCTCGATTTTGATATTCGGTTGAATATTACTAGCTAGTTAGAACCCTCCGCCCTGTACACAAAATTGTACCCGATAATCTAATCAATTTTGTGCGGGATTGGCTAATTCTAAGTACTCATCTTTATTGGATTGTTTATAAAATAAGGTTTAAATAAAAAATGTCAACAATAATGTCCGCTAAATTAATTTTGTTTTATGGTAACTACACGATAACTACACAATTGCTACATATTAACTACATTTTTATGTAGTTATCAAAAGCGACACCTGAAGGGTAAATGTGTAACTTTCAGAAATTGTTGGCCCTTGGAACCGTTAGTGTGAAGAACCTCCACTATCCTGTTTTTGACATGCTTTTTTCACGATATTTTTGAATAAATTGAGATCTCGAAGGCACACGATCAGGTTTTCGACGCTGATCACGAATACTAATTCGATGTGGCCAGGTACATTTCTACATTGGTGCTTTGGACATAACGCGTCTTAAAATATACTGGAAAATACTAGAGAATACAATAAAAAGTATACAACTTGTAAGGTGTGTGACATAGACAAGGTGTCTAAAATCAGTGTGACTGTGGATATAAGATATACGGTCAGACTCTCAGAAAAATACCGTAAATACACCGACGAACTTTTTCCCTACAGGTGTCGCCTTTTGTAATTACATTAACATGTAGTTAATATGTATCAAATGTGAATTTAGCGCGTAGTTACTACTAAGGAAATTAATTTAGTGGAAATTTTTGTTAACCGGTTTTGCTTTAAGCCTATTTTATAAGCAATACAATAAAGATGAAAACTTCAATTTAACCAGCCTTGTAGAAAACCGATTAAATAATCGGATAAAATTATGAGTTGAAAGCTGACGGGTCTTTCTAGCTAGTAATATTCGACGGAATATCATTAATGAGGAATATGTATAAAAGAAATTGAATTCGTCAGTATATGTACGGTATATTTTTTAACTGAGTCAGTATATTTCTGAGGGTCGGATGGTATATTTTAGCAATAAATCCGTGACACTGCTTCCAAATTTTTTAAACGAGCGGGTCGCCGTACGCTTTGCGTCGCGTTAATTTTTATTAAATTGAGCAAATCGTTTTGCTGATGTACACTTGTATGCGTACATTAAAAAAATAAATAGAATTGGCCGCATTTGCGAATCGCTGGGCTGTGAACAAGCTTGAATTAAGCGACCAAATTGAAGTGCATTTCGGGTTCGTTCCGAGACACGGTTCAAGAACTGCGTCGTGTTGTGCGTGTTGTTGTTATTCTTTGGGTTGGGTTTATAAGTAGAAATACTTATTTTTAAACAAACTCGTGGTGGGTACTCGGGCGGCGATCACATAAATGAATAGTACATAAAACATTGTTGCAGCATTCAGCAATTTTGGTGTAGCAGAAAGTTTCGTGCCAAAATAAATGATCAAAAACGAGTTTTTGTTTGAGTGCAAATCTGTGTTAGTGGAGAAAAGAAAACAATTCGCACAGACTGACGAGATGTTGTAAGCATTTAAAAATATATGAATATATATGTATATGGCGAATGAAAGGTGTCAGTGCCATCCGAAATAAATCAGCCAGGGCAGGGCGCTGGAAACTACGAAAGCAAAACGTGTAAACTAATTGAGTGTAAATTGAGTGCATTCCTTACTGCAGTTGATTTGAGTGGAGGCACATAGACAGATAGGCCCCAGGCCACTCAATTTCGGTTGAGAAGAAAAGTAAGTTTCTACTAAGATTAGTTAATTTTAATGCCTTTTGGTTAAACAAATAAAGGAAGCTCTTGAAATGTGACACACTATTCGCCATTAATGGGGTTTACAAAAGTTCCACTTGGCTTTTGAGTGTGTTTATGGCCCTTCTGGTTGTGTGTGTGTGGCGTGTGTGCCTGTGTGCGTGTCAATTAGCGTTGTTAAGCGAGCACTCCAAGAACAGTTAAACCTGTTCTGGTTTCTCTTTCTTGCGTGCCTTCTTCTTTTGGTTTACGGCCTTTCTTTCTTCTGCCTTTGGCATCGCCCACTCCACTCTCTTTATTTTTCTTGCATTAAATTGGCAATAATATGAACTCGCCTTCTCTTTCTGCTTAGTAGTATTCCCCTGTCGCCGATAGCCCGCATCCTCTGCGTTCCAGAATCTGCGGAAGTTTCCAGCGGGGGCTACTGGCGTGCATCAGCCGTCGAGTAGATTGAATGGGAACGCTGCCAGCATATATGTACTATGTGTGTGTGTGCCCAACTAACGCAGACAACTGCGTTCTAGAATGAAATATTAATTCATTGGATACGCACACACAGATCCCCCTTCATCGCTCTCTGTTTCCCTCGGAGGGTGGCAGGGTACTGGGGTCTACGCTGCTCGGCGCTGGCCTGTATCTAATCGCGCCTGCCTTGCTGTGTACCCACTGTAGATGCATATGTACATACAGTTGTTAATCAATGTCCGTTGATTGTCGCATCGTTGCTTGAAGGGGAATCCCCCTAATATTAAAGATGGGATCCTATGCCAGAGCAGAACGCAATACTTTTCATATCCCACCTTGGGTTTCCTTAACCAATCCCATAACTTTCGACATTGACAATGAGGCTTCATCAGCATTCGTTCGCTCACAGTCATTATCATAATGATGATGATAATGATTATAATGTGCATGTGTGTGGTGTGTGACTCTCGTTTAGGACCTGAGCTCAAAAGTGCAATGCACGGCAGAAAAATCAACACGAGCTGATTCAAGGGGTAAAGATATGTATCTTTGGCACACCGAAGTGCCGACACTCTTTCAATGAACCAAAGGCTAACAATCTGCGGATGATGGGAGAGGTGCAGAGAATACAGAATATATGGCTGTAATAGGGATATCGTTTATGCCTCCTTCTCTGTGGAGTGTAACAAACAGCTGCACAGAACTGTAATATCCTCTGCTCTGGCATAAACGTATGAAATGTGCTGAAACGGCACTAAAGAGAGCACGCTCCATACTCGGGTGTGTCGTCTGGGATCGACCAGAACAAACCCGTGTAGAGAGTAGAGAGAGCGGGGTAGGCTGCGGCGGGCTGCGGCTGTAGTGCTCCAAGAGATGAGACAAGAGTCTCCTCCATTATCCATTAGTTATCCATTGCGCGACGCTCTGTAAGTTACCGAAGGACTCGGAGGATGGAGCTTCCATTGTCAGTTCTCTCTCCTTCCTTTTCCGTTTTTCCTGATGGATTATCCAACATGGCCGCGCTCCCGCCGTATTGTTGCAGTTGCAGTGCACTGATTATGCAAAATGCAATTCTTGATGGCTGTCTGGTGGCGTATCTTCTGTCATGGCATGCCGTAGCGTGGGTTCCACCTAGTTCTAGCGGCTCTGCGGGGTGTTCGTTCCGCTGAAAAGCGGTTGCACACACTTGCGAAGGGGAATCTAGGAAACTTTCGGGCTAGAAATATGAGAACCGATTGCTAATTGGCCAATACAGCGGGCACATTTACGGGCAAAGAGGTGTTGTCTGTATGCGAAATGGATTTGGAAAGCTGGCGAAGCAGCTCCAAACGATTGTTGGCTGTCGCTGTCGCTGTCGCTGTCTCTGTCGCTGTCTCTGTCGCTGACGTGGCTGTACATCTGTTTTCCTATTGTACTTTGGATCCAAAATTGAAGTTTTGATGACATCGCTTCACAAACACCAGTACTGTTGGCTCCCATAATGCCTCCATTAAGCGGAACTTAATTAAAATATAAGTTCGGAGTATCTTGCAAGCAAAGTCCGTATTACGGAACCCTCTGGAATGAAATTCCAGCGGTTTTACGGCAGCCTGTATCTCACGCTCTGCGGCCAAAACATTTGTTGTTTATTATTATTGTTTTTGCATTTGGTTGTGTGTGCTTCCGAAAGTGTTTTATCAGCGTTTTGCCTCTTGGCTAGGCGTTAAATTACCAACAACTGTGGATATGAAACATTTGCACTGCCTGTGCGGATCTACATATGAGATTGTGTTTGGGTTTGGGACTGCCACTGGTACTCGGACCGTGCTGTGTTTATTCATAAGACTTTGATTTCCATATCCAAAGTACAGCTCGAAGCTGGAGTCCGTAGAGATGTGTCTTATGTGCAGAATACACATACATATATGTACATATGTAGAGTACATATGTATTTATATTAAATAAAGCACGATGTTCTTTGTTTGTGCTTTAATCAACTGCGCAATATTGAGGGAGTGTGCTATATATCCCAGAGTCGGATACGACACCC
This sequence comes from Drosophila miranda, assembly GCF_003369915.1. NCBI lineage: Eukaryota > Metazoa > Arthropoda > Insecta > Diptera > Drosophilidae > Drosophila > Drosophila miranda. The sequence continues at coordinate 12,014,615 of NC_046674.1, forward strand.
CCCTCTATGTACAGCACAAGCAGATTGTGACCGCGACATACACACGTATGTGAATATGTATGTTCTTGTGTGGAGGCTTTAAAGGAGTAAACGAACTCTGCAAAAGACAGTACTTTCCAAAGGTTATGCGTCCGTTAATCATCACTTGGAGTGCAGAAAAAAAGAGAAAGAATAAGCTTTTGATGTTGTCTAAAAGTAGAACCAATCGAGTGGCTAGTTCCTTCTAGCGGCACTCAAGTCTCAAGCCTTTCCGCCTCAAGGGGATTAGTCATACATTTGATATATTTAAGTACTCAAGAAGTATTGTGGAAAACAGGAATAACAAGGAGCAGACACAGATGTTAACCCGCGACTAGCTTTTATGGGACGTATCGTAAACAAATCATAACTTATCAATTAGCCACCCATCTATCGCTTATGCAGTACCCGATTAGAAATCATTCACAGTGAAGTGAATCATTCACTCGCATTATTGCTGTTTGTGCAACGGAAAGGAGGGAAGACACTGTGGCGATTGCGAGTCAACAGAGGAGTGGAATGATACCCCGCGTGGTCCCTCCGGCTGGGAAAACCACTCCTGCCTGAACACAGCTCATATCGCACCGCAGTAGCCGAACTTAATTCGAGCAGATCATCTGAATGAGTGGAAACGAGTCCAGATACTAGTAGGAGTGCGTAATGAATCACACAGACCAGATGCTGTCCATAATGAATTGAATCGATGAATGAATGGAATAGTCAATGTAGCAGATATTAACAAGCACGTTTTTCCATTGAAAAGATCTCTCTCTCTCTCTGTCTGTCTGTGTGTCAGATACAGATAGTTTTTCGCTAAGCGTCTAGCCGTCGAGATTGGCGTGAGTCATTCACGACATTTCCATTTAAACAAATAAGTAAATGGCAAATGAACTTGTTTTTTTTTTTCCTTCCCTGTTTCCAATAAAGAAATCAAGAAACTTTTCTCTCACTTTCATAATGCACGGGGGGGGGGGGGGGGGGGGGGGGATTGTATTAGGGCGTTCTTATCTTCTAGGAGATGGGAGTGCAGTCCCCAGTACCCCAGCAGAGTCATCTGTAAATCCTAATGCACTTCCCCTCCGTTTGCTGTTCGGCTGAATCCAATTACTCGTTTACTCGTATTTACCCGGACAGAAGCTCTATTATTATCACTCTCGAGCCCATGACCGGATTACGCATCCTCCCGTCTCTCGTTGCCCACCAATTGGTTTACCCTAGCATGTGGGGGGGGGACTTGATCTGGTCATCCCATCACGAACATATGTTCGATGTTCGAGGATTATCAGCTCTTATCTCCTTCTGGCCGTCGTCTGTAATCTCTGGTGCCTGCGACCTCTGTCCGGGTCGCTGATTATCGCTGACACGGACCTGTGTATCTCAAGGGTTTGTCAGGGAAAGTTCTTATCCATTTTCCAAGATTTCCGCGATGATTTATTGCCCACCTTTCAAGTCTTTGTTCTGTTCAAAGTAAAGCCAAAAGCAGGGACCCAATGGGCTCTCAATAAAATAATAATTAATTTGTGATGTTTATTATTGATGTAAAACGACTAGCAGCTGCTGCATCCATCGATGTTCTGTTGTTCTGCACTTTGCCGTAATTGAATTTTTTATAGTATTTTGGCCCGTGCTCGTGCTTCTCCATCACAGGTGGCCCCTTTGTTGGTGGCGCCACTTGGCAGTGGCAGTGGCAGTGGCAGTGACAGGGGCAGGGGCACACGCGATTTCTGGGCTAATGACAGCCTTGGCAGTGAACTGATGTTTTGTTGATGCTTCGACCACACCCAGAGAAAAGAGCCCCGATAGCCGCGATAGCCGCGATATGCAAATGTATGCCGATATGGGGAAGTGGAAATTCTATAAAGAAAGTGTTGCATGTTACCATTAAACATTTTCATATTCAAATATTCTGTTTCAAATAAAAATATTTATATTTTAAATCCAAGCTCACATTTCTCTTAGTGTACGAGTATGGAAGCAGTGGAAGGTCCCCACCTGGCGATTAAATGAATCAGATTTGCAGTGCATGCCCCCGCATGTCCCCCCGCATGCCCCCACCCCCACGCTGCTGCCACAAGCCAACAATTAGCGGCAGAGGCTTTTTGTATAAAGTGGAGTTATGGGAGCACGATGGGAGGGAGAGCTCTAATTGCTGGTATTTTCCACAAATCCACAGACGACATTGTCGGGGCATGCTTCACTTCATGTCGCTACAGACTGTAATCACAAATGGGAATATCCATAGCCGGGCGAAAGGGCTGCACCGGACCGAGTCTTATGCAATCGGTTCGGTAATCGGATCCCAAGAAGAGCCGGCGCCTCCCTTGGCCCCCTTCGCACAGGTAGACTTGACCCTGTTTACATATGGGGGCTTGCTCGGGTTACCCGTGTGGCAAGGGATTGAAATCGGAGGCGTACCCCAACCAGCGCCCAAGAGAGCCCTGAAAATGGATGCTTCTACGGATTCTGGATCAGGGATCATGGATCACGGGTCGTGGATCTTGGATGATGACGCTTTTGTTGTGTTGTTTTGATCACTGATCACTGAATCAACACGAGTACAGTGAATATTTAATGATTCATTTGCTGCCGCATCTGGTGGATTCCGTGCCTCCGAAGTGCGTATGCGGGGGCCTGCAATTGGGGGCAACAAAGGCCCCACGGCTGCCACAATCGCTGCTGCAGCGGAAATGTTTTGCTGCTGCTGCATGCTCTCCTCCTCCGTTTATCATTGAATAAATTGCAGAACAAATATGCAGCGAAATAAAAATAATAATAATAAATGCAATCACGGGGTTGAGGGATGAGCAAGTGGCCTCCCGTCCAAATGGAACGGATCGTAAGAAAGCATATATTAAATATACACGATATATATGCATAAATGATATATCTGATCGATTGGAAACTCTTGTGTTTGTCTTCTCGTGTTCCATTTCCCCTCTCTCTCTCAGTCTCTTTCTGTCTCTCTCTCCTTCTCTGTCTCGCTCTCTCTCGTGGGAATTGACTTTGAATTTCGAATATTTCGGTAACTATTTTCATTGCGGCCAAAAACGGAGAGACGATTCCGTGCATTGCGATGCCAGCATCAACGAAAATAGATGCCCAAATGGAAGTGCAAACATCTCTGAGGGGAGGGGTGGAGTGCCGGGCGTGTGGCCGTGTGTCTTCTGTCAGTGTGTGATTGGATACTGCTTGCTGCTTTCTGCTCGATGGCTGCCCCCTAGAGCACGAGGTGCAGGCGTATCTGGAACACCAGCTGCTCGACGGTCTTCTTCAGGAGCGCCGCCAGGGACAGGATGAATCCCAGGAGGCTGAGGGAGAACAGCCAGGGCGTGGTCATGAGCACGGCAAAGAAGACGAGCGTCTCGTCGCCCCGGGCATTGGCCATGCGCCACAGCAACTGGCGCTGGATGGTGCGCAGCTTGAACTTGCTGTTCCACAATCGGTGGCGCTTCGAGCCGACGGTTTCGTTGAAGCCCACGGTCTTCTCGACCAGCCAGAACACCGCGCAGCACAGCAAGTGCAGCACCAGCAGCACCAGCAGCACGACCTTGACCACAGCGGTCTCCAAGACGAGGTGGTACAAGGCCACCATGCGCTGACGGTGCTCCGGCTGCATTGTGGGAGAGCTCCTCCCACTCCGAGCTGAACTCGCTCTGGCTCTGACAGGAGCACGACTCCTCCTCTTGGTCCTCCTCGGTGGGCATCGAGTAGTCGCCCTCGTAGTCGCCCTCGTAGCGGCAGTCGGAGTACTCTTCGTGGGGGTCGTCGTAGTAGTCTCCGCGGCTGTCCGGAGAAGCGCCGCCTGTCCAGAGGGAGCTCAACACGGGCGGTGGTCCCATCGAAGCCATCTGTGGCACAGCATTGAATCTGCAGGGGAGCCGGGGGTAAGTTATGTCCTGGGGGGAAGGGGAGTCTGGGCTGCTGCCGCTCACCCATCTGAATCCCCCATCGGAGGGATGGTGGGGGGGATGAGCGTGACCAATTGGACCCATTGGGCGGGACAGCAGAGGACTGGTGTGGATTTGGCCTAGGAAGGGCATCGCATTGAGTCCATTCTTGTCGGCGGAACCTTCGGGGGGGACCTGCAGCCCCGGCTGCTGCTGCTGCTGCTGCTGGTCGGTAAAGTCGAAGGATCCCATGGATCCGAAAATACCCCGCGAGCGGGTGAATGGGGAACGTGGATTGTTAATAGTTGGATTCATCTTATTCCAGCACCTGTAAGGAAATATTCGTTCATGGGCTTTGTTTTGTATTTGTATTTTTATTTACTTTATGTTCCCTGTGCTTTCGATATTTGCTGCCGTTCTCTGTGTTGTGCCGCTCTCTTCAGATATTCGTACTGAATGATTTCCAGAGCCAGTTCTGAACGGCTTCAAGTGATAGTTCAACGCCCACTTCGATGTTGTGTTCCTAACAGATTCTCCCTTCTTTTCAGGTCTCCCCACCCCACCCCACAACGCCATGTTGCGCATAATCCTATTTGGGTGGCTGTTGGCCGGCCCGGCACTCCTGGTCCACTCGGAGCTCACAGAACTAGATGGCCCCAACATATGCAAGAGGCGGGAGAGGTAAGTACTCATCGGAGAGACTAATCACAGGCACTCATCCATCTCCATCCATCCATCCACCCATAGCTACCCCGTGGAAGTGGTCTACACGGAGCTGCAGTCGTACCAGGAGCGTGGCTCCAACTGGTGCCTCACCATCCCGCCACGCTGCTCCACGTACCGCATCAAGAATCGGGTGGTAAACAAGACCAAGACAATCATGAAGAACCGCATTGTGCGCGACTGTTGCGGTGAGTCTTGCGGGACTTTCGAGTCCCTACGTGCCCCGAGCCTGTATTTTCACGATCTACGATCTACATTCCAGATGGCTATGTGTCCGGCGGCGGGGAGTGCGTGCCCCATTGTACGGACCACTGCGAGCACGGCAGATGCATTGCCCCGGAGAAGTGCAAGTGCGACCATGGCTATGGCGGCCCTGCCTGTGATATAAGTTCGTTTAACCTTTGCTTCCCTTCCCTTCTCTTCCCCGATTAACCCCTTCGTATTTGTGTACAATGAAACGCCTTGGGGGGAGGGGTGCATGTGGGGCTACCTCTGGGTCCCTTTGCTTAGTCCTTTAAAGCCCTTGCAGAGTGCTCTGACAGATTCGGGGCTAGCCATGAGATATACATACGATATATTCCGAACACAAATGCCACAACAGGGGGACAAAACGTAGGACAATTTGGGAGTACATCATACAGAATACGAAGAAGGGACAGGACACACAACATGGACATTGAGGAGGATCTGGACGGCATGCCACCCATCAGCATCGGCACCTTCGGGATACCCAATGACCCGGAACTGCTGGACGAGTACGCGCTGTACCGTCCCTCGATGGGCACCCGGCGGCTGCACAGCGAGAGGCATCGGGAGGTCTACGCAGAGGCCTTCATCGAGCACGAGCGCCTGGGCACCTTGGCCGATCTGTGCGTGCGGGCGCTGGCCAAGAGTCAGGGCACTGTGCACATCGCGGTGCCCGTGCGGGAGGACCCGTTGAAGCTGCGCATCCACTACGACTCCATCGACGTGGACCTGCCGCTGCGGGAGTGCTATTTCGTGGAGGATGTGCGCTACTGGCGGCGCGTGGTGCTGGCCAAGAGCACGGACAAGTCGCTGGCGCAAAAGAAGCTCTCGGAGTACGACTGGCGGGGCAAGGGCATCAGCATCAAGTACGTGGAGATAGTCGAGGCCTGTCCGGCGGCCTTCTGGCCGGAGAGCGAGATGGCCGAGCTGGCGGCACTCGTGCGGGAACATGTGCGCACCATGGACATCCGCCATCTGCAGTCCCTCTCGGAGGAGAGCTTCCAGCGCCACATAGGGAGCAGCGACTCGGAGCCGGACGTCACGTCGGAGGAGTCTGAGGCCCTGTTAATTTCTAGCGATGAGCGCAACACCTCCTCCGAGTGGACAGACGAGCAAGAGGGAGAGTGCTCCGAAGAGCAGTCCACCGAGGAGCAGCCCGACCCGAAGAAGCAGGCAAAGATCAACTTTAATAGAGTGGAAACGGAGGAGGAGGAGCCGGCAGGGGCAGGGGCAGGGGCAGGGGCAGGGGCAGGGGCAGTAGAACCGGCAGTGGTACAGGGCGAAGGAGTCCTGTACCTTCTGGATGACATCCAGGAGGCCAAACGCGTGGCGCGTGCTTCCCGCAACGCCGTGCGACAGCAGCTGCGGCGCTTGCAGGCCGCCAGGAAGGAGGCGCACGAGCAGCGGGTGCACCGTCGCACCGTTATGCGGCAGAAACCCGCCGAGCAGCCTGAGAAGAAGCGCCGCAAGAGCAAGAAGACAGTGATGGGCGTCTTCAGTATGAAGGTGGAGCCCGAGCCGGAGGACGACGAAGATAAGATCGTGGACAGGCGAAATAAGGAGAAGGTGCTGGAGCGCCTCCGTCGCTACGACTTTCCCTCGGAGCACTGCCATCACATCGACCTGAGCTTTGTGCGCTTCTTCGATAACCTCGTCTCGTTCACCCTCGAGTTCCTGGGGCCACACATGGGGCGCGACTTCCACAAGCGGCACCTGCGGTTCTCCACCGAGGACATGGTGCGGCTGGCCAGGGGCCTCCAGGAGCTCGACAAGCTGCAGATCTTCCGCCTGCGCAACAGCCGCATGGACCATCTCAAGCTGCACGTCCTCTGCCGTGTCCTCAAGAACCTGAAGGCCTTGGAAGTGATTGACTTTGGCTACGACCAGATGTCCGACGACTGCGGGGCCACTTTGGGCTCCCTGCTGGAGGGCGGGAGCATGCTGAAGGCCCTGGAGCTGGAGTACAACCAGCTGGACCAGAATGCGGCCTCGGCCATTGGCGCCGCCCTGCAGCAGCGCCACCAGAACGGCGCCAGCGGAGATGCAGGAGGGACGCACCTGCAGTACCTTGGTCTGGCCCACAACCGAATGAGTGACCGGGCCCTGTCGACGCTCATCCACTACATTGCCGGCACCGAGCATGTGGAGGAGCTCAACGTGTCGGCCATTACGGCCCGCAAGGAGGCGGTGTCGGAGAGTATCGGCTTTTTGCTGCGCAACCATCCGCCGCTACGGCGACTGGACATGACGGCTATTCCGCTGAACAGCAGCACGGGTCGGAGACTCATCTGCGCCCTGGAGAGCAACCAAAAGGTCACGCACTTCGACTGCCGCGGCTGCGACCTGGACAGCGACGAGGAGTTCGAGGCAGATATCATAGTGAGGCGCAACGGCTTCCAGACGGACCACTCCTACATCGGGGACGAGACCCAAACAGAGCAGGACATAAGGGAGCACTTCAAGAGCATCAAGCACCCGCTGGTGAAGAAGCTGGAGGACGAGCGCGCCCGCCGGGCGGAGTGCGTCAAGGTGCGTCCCCCTCTGATCAGCACGCCCAGCGACACCACCATCGAGTCCCAGGTGTCGGAGAAGGAGGAGGCCGCCGAGTACGACATTTGGGCGGAGCTGGGGATCAAAACGGCCAAAGCCTCCGTCCCGCAAGAGGTTGTGGAGTCGGTGTCCAGCCACAGCACAGTGCTCGACCTGGGTCCCTTTCACTTCGATCCGAATAGCTTCGATCTGGAGCAGTTCCGGGAACACGTCCAACAACCGGGAATGGGCAATCGCTACTACTACTTCAAGAACCGCAGGGAAGAGCGCTGATCCAGCCTATTATCCCCTCTCCCTTATCCATTATCCATCTAGACATTTCTTATTTTTCTTGGTTCGATTTGAAGTCGATTGAAGTTTTCCGTCAAAATCTAAAGTCGTTAGAAGACCGATACACAACGAAACATTTGTCAGACACTTTACGATTCATTGTGGGATTATTAAAGGATATTCCAGTTCGGAGATATGCACACAGGTTCTTTTGGAATGCCATTAGCCAAGAGGCCTCCAAAGTTGGCGGCACTATCTCTGTAAAACCTCTGCAAGGGTATGCCATCTTCGGCCTGCCGATGATATGCACCTCTGTATAACTGTAGCCTAACTGTTCCTGCTATACTGTTATACTGTATTTTCGATATTGTATGCGCTTTGTAGCTTGTAGCTTCTAGCTTTATTTGGATTATCTCTTTTTATTGTTTTTTGAATTGCAATCTTTAGTCTAACCAAGAGCACACATGCACACACACACATCCTCTGTCACACCTACCCCCCCCACACACACACACACGCGCAGTCCCCCCCGCAGGATCTAGAGGATCTAAATTCACACACGACACGCTCCGGGAGGAGAACTCCTGTGCGTGGCGTGGCTTAGCCGCCAGCAAAGCAAAGCAATACCAATACCAATACCAATACCAATAGCAATAGCAATAGCAAGAGAAAACTGCAAATAACTGTCGCAACATCCTGTCTAACGTCTAGTCCTGTTCTAAGAAAGACAGAGAGAGAGAGAGATTTAGATTACTTATATAACTTTTTGCACGCCAGATTGCCCACCTGGCTGGTACGGACGGAACTGCTCGATGCAGTGCGACTGCCTGAACAACGCCCTCTGCGAGCCCTTCAGCGGGGAGTGCGAGTGCGCCAAGGGCTATACGGGCGCCAGGTGCGCCGATGTCTGTCCGGAGGGGCGCTTTGGCGCCAGCTGCTTGGAGGAGTGCCGCTGTGAGAACGGTGGCAAGTGCCATCACGTCTCGGGCGAGTGCTCCTGTGCGCCCGGGTTCACGGGTCCCCTGTAAGTGACCGCCAGATCGTGGCAAGAGAAACCGAGAGCCCCATACTAATCTCCCCTTCGCCCCCTCCCAATCAGATGCGATATGCGCTGTCCGGACGGAAAGCACGGGGCACAGTGCCAGCAGGACTGTCCCTGCCAGAACGACGGCAAGTGCGAGCCCGAGAGCGGGGCCTGCATCTGCAATCCGGGCTGGACGGGCGACGTGTGCGCCAACAAGTGTCCCGTGGGCAGCTATGGCCCCGCCTGCGAGCTCTCCTGCGAGTGCTACAAAGGAGCACCCTGCCACCACATCAGCGGAATGTGCGAGTGCCCGCCGGGCTACCTGGGGGAGCGCTGCTTCGACGAGTGCCCCCTGAACACCTTCGGCCTGAACTGCACACAGACCTGCAGCTGCGAGAACGACGCCACCTGCGACCGGGCCACCGGCGCCTGCATCTGCAACGCGGGCTGGCGCGGGGATCGCTGCGAGGAGCGGATCTGCGAGAGGGACAAGTACGGGCCGGACTGCAATCAGACGTGCGAGTGCGACATGGAGCACACGGAGCTGTGCCACCCGGAGACGGGACGCTGTCAGTGCAGCATCGGCTGGAGCAGTGCCCAGTGCACGCGCCCCTGCACCTTCCTGCGCTACGGCCTCAACTGCGAGCAGACCTGCAACTGCAAGAACGGGGCCAAGTGCTCCCCCGTCAACGGGACGTGCCAGTGCGCTGCCGGCTTTCAGGGACCAACCTGCGAGGAGAGCTGCCCCCCAGGGACCTTCGGCCAGGACTGCGCCCTGCGCTGCGACTGCCAGAACGGGGCCAAGTGCATGCCGGAGACGGGTCAATGCCTCTGCACCGCCGGCTGGAAGAACATTAAGTGCGACAGGCCCTGCGACCTGAACCACTTCGGGCAGGACTGTCGCAACGTCTGCGACTGCCACAACAATGCCGCGTGCAATCCCCAGAACGGCACCTGCACCTGTGCCGCTGGCTGGACAGGCGAACACTGCGACCGGAAGTGCGATGCGGGCAAGTTCGGCCACGAGTGCAGTCAGAAGTGCCAGTGCGACCAGCACAACAGCCTGGCCTGTGACGCCACCAACGGGCGTTGCATCTGCAAGCAGGATTGGGGAGGTACTATCTGGGATTCCATTTACCTTTCCACGCCCTTACGTCCTCTCACCCCAGATCATTAGTCTCATCCGTTCATGATTCAATAAAGAACAGCTGGAGCAGCTGGAACAGCTCCCAATCGAATCCCTGCAGGATTGCCCCTTCTAACAGACAGATCATAGCACTAACCGATTGCACTCATCCATCGCATCCCATCGCCCCTCCTCTATCCACCTATCCACCTATCTATCCATCATTTTGGCATGCATGTCGTTTGGTTTTACAAATTTTAATTAGCTTTTTCTGGTTTTGCACTGTGTTTCTGTTTCTGTTTCTGGTTTTTTTTTGTCGTCCTGTTGTCCTTGTCTTCTGATGCCCAACACCCAACACCCAACACCCAAGGCGTTCATTGCGAGACCAACTGTCGGACCGGTTACTATGGTGAAAATTGTGATAAAGTTTGCAGATGCCTGAACAACTCATCCTGCGACCCGGACAATGGCAACTGCATCTGCTCGCCCGGCTGGACCGGGGTCGACTGCAACGAGCCCTGTCCGACTGGCTTCTATGGGATGGAGTGCAAGGAGCGTTGTCCCGAGATATTGCATGGTAAGTCGGAGTCGTGCAGGAGTAAATCATCCGTCCATCACTAATAATAAACGTGCTCCCCTGCTTGGTAGGTAACAAGAGCTGTGACCACATCACGGGCGAGATCCTCTGCCGCACCGGATATCTAGGCCTCACCTGCGAGCATCCGTGTCCCGCTGGACTCTATGGCCCCGGCTGCAAGCTCAAGTGCAACTGCGAGCACGGGGGCGAGTGTAACCATGTGAGTGGCCAGTGCCAGTGCCTGCCCGGCTGGACGGGGGCCAACTGCAACGAGTCCTGCCCCACAGACACGTACGGCCAGGGATGTGCCCAGCGGTGCCGCTGCCTGCACCACAAGGTCTGTCGCAAGAACGACGGCATGTGCATCTGCGAGACCGGCTGGACCGGCACCCGCTGCGATGAGGTGTGCCCAGAGGGCTTCTACGGCGAGCACTGCATGAACGCCTGCGCGTGTCCGTCGGCCAATTTCCAGTGCCATGCGGCGAACGGGTGTGTCTGCCGCAGCGGCTACACGGGCGAGAACTGCGACGAGCTGATTGCATCCCAGCGCATCGCCGAAGCCAGCGATGAATGTGAGTCCTACCTCAATGGATTGGATGCCCCTGAAATTCCCCTTATTAATCCTCTCTATACCCTTACTACCATGTGTTCCAGCAGCCGGACGGGCGAGCGTTGCACTCACGATAGTGCTACTCACACTCTTCGCCTGCATTATTTTCGCCGTCTTCTTATACTACAGACGCAGGGTGTCCAATTTGAAAACGGAGATCGCCCACGTGCACTACACGCATGAAACAGGAACCACCTGGCCGCCTAGCAATCACAACTTTGATAATCCCGTGTACGGGATGCAGGCCGAGACGCGCCTACTGCAGAACAATGCGCGGAAGATGAACAACTTCGACCAGAGGAGCACGCTGAGCACCGAATACGGAGGCGACGACTCCAATGCCAGTGGCAGAGGTAAGTGCGATCAGATCGATGTATGTCTATGGATGGTGGCTAACGATTAGATGTGTCCATTCACAGTGGGAAGCTACTCGATCAACTATAACCACGATCTGCTGAACAAGAACCTGAATGCGGACCTAACGAATCCGAATGTGTACAATGATTCCCTGAAGGAGGAGCATGTCTACGATGAGATCAAGCACAAGGAGGGCTACAAGGATCCCGGTACGTTTGCAGACTTTTTATTCCACACTTTTCTCGACGCTTTTGCAACTAATCATGTATTCCACATTTGCATACATTTTGGCCAAAATCAGTGAAAATTTATAGCAAGATTTTGTTTCCGGAGGGTAAGCAATAGTTGGGCATCGATCCTGTGTATTTTAGTGCTTTGTCTGACCCGTTTTCACTCCTGTCCATTGTCTAATGGGAACGCAAGTTTGTTAGTACTAAAACGATTCCTTTTCTTATACTTTTCATAGGGGAATACGATCATCTGGACTACTCGCGACCAAGCACTTCGCAGAAGCCACACTATCATCGCATGAACGACACCATGCTCAACATCAACCACGATGAGGAGAAACCCAACAATCTGAAGAACATGACCGTGCTGCTGACGAAGCCAGAGCCACCCACAGAGCCAGAGCCGCAGCACGAGAGCTTCGACAACACCAACATCGACAATGTGTCGACTGCTTCGCCCAGCTCCAGTCCGGAGTTCCGCAAATAAGCACCATACCACTTCTTCACTCTACAGTCACTCCACCATCCACGTGGAATAGATTTTTTTTTTTTAAGTTGCAACTAATGCGAACCATGATATTTTAAAGCGTCTGCATTTTAGCCTAACTTATTCGATAGCATTTTAGTTGTGTATTGTGTCTGTCTTTTTGTAGAATGAGCGTCTTTCATTCGATATGTAATTGTTTAATAGTTGGTCAGTTCGTTCAGAATATGTCATAGGAGTACGATGTAAGATCTGTATGCTCAATTGTATTTGTACATTTTTATTTAGGGGGCCCTATACAACCCAGAGTGTCGGCCTCACTTTTGTAAATGTCTTTCGTTTTATACACACTTATGCTCATTCGATTCATTATCTAAACGACTAATACCCTAAGCGAGTACGTATTCAAAATAGTACCTATACACCTCTTCCTGTTAAGAAAAGATTGTGCTATCATTGTGCACTGTACACTGTCTGCAGTAGAGCGTCTCCAAGAGAAGGTTACCCATTTTGAAGGTTGCAATAATTTTAAATACGAGTAATATACTGCATATACAAATTGATATCAATAGCATGTTAAGCATATTTTTAGAACTGAATTCGAAGCGAAGTGTTGAAAACATTGGGAGAAACTATTTTGATTACCACGATATATTCAACATACTAAATGTCGATTTTAAGTGTTCCCAAATTGTATTTTGATTGTCTGTAATATAAAAACGATTGGCCAAAATTGTAATTAGCTCCGATTGGTAGATTTTTAGATCGAATATTTACAAGTAGCTTAAATATTGGTATTTTTTGAATACATCAAATTGTTTTCAATGTGTAATCCCAATCCCAATGCATCTTTTTATTCAAAATAGTTAAAAGATTATTGTTCATATACATAATCAGTCTTAGGAAGGCGAAGATATAAAATAAAACAAATATGAATATTTTAACAGACCGTCAACTGAGATTCATTAAAATGGTGTTTTTTCGTGATCGGCCCCATTTTCGTAGTCGAGATTTTGGTGCCAATCGACAGGCTGGATCTCCGCGGTCCTGGAAAAGTAGGTCCTTCGCCGATCTTGCCCTATTTGGCTGAGATATAGCTTTCCGAAGATGTGGATTCCCGCATCATGCAAATACTGGTTTTTTCTGTAAGCTATATCTCAGCTATACCGGGTGAATCCTGCCAATCGACTGCAATCGGAAAACGTCCAATTATCAAGTTGAAATCAAAGCAGCATTTTCCAAGTCTTCGTAAGCCATACATACCTGTATGTTTAATTAAAAATGAGTGACATACTTTCACTGACAACAGAACTTTACCTTATTCATAGAATGCTATTGGTCCTGCCACCAACCATACAGTATACAGATGTGGCAGGTTATGCACCGAAAATGTCGCAAAGAGCTGTCTGGATTAGATCCCAGGATCTGCGGCTCAAGCTTTCGGCTAACCCGCGTCATCAGGAGACAGCCATGACGCCCAGTAGTACGCTGAATCAAACGCTGGGCTTCAGCTTCGAGACGCGTAAGTGATTCAGTATATAATTGTGGACATTTTTTAAAAATATATCTTCCTTCACAGAGGACTTATGTAGCCTACGCTTTACCACAAACCGAGTCGTACCCGATTTCCCCCCCGCTAGACGGAGCGCTTCCAAGCATTACCGATGAGCATTCGAGACAGACCGAGACCTATCCCGGCCAGACAGAATCGTATCCCAGCAGGACAGAAGCGCACCCCTTGCAAGATCTGAACGCGGACTACTAGGCTCTAGATAGATCTCGTTGCTGTTAGTTTTAAGGATATAAATGTTTTCCACTTGCTTATATATTTCTACTAGGCTAAGTTATGATGAATAAAACTATTGAAAAATCATCCTTGCTGTATTCTGTATAGGGAAATCTATTCCGATTAAAAAAAGGCGTGCCATGCTCCGATCGGTTCACAATTAGCGGAGAAAACCAAATATTTTTGATTGGGGAAAATGTCCTTGATCCTTGAAAAGGACTCCATTATTTCAGGGACATTTGTTCGACCACAGGAAGCCGTCGCTCCCCTAGATCGGCCCACAAATAGCCAAGAAAACTAGATATGTATGGTTTGGGTTGTTATAGTCCTTACCGAAGGATCAAGGAGTTTTTCTGATCACGGCGGGCCATGGCTCGCCTAGATCGGCTCACAAATGAGCGGGAAAACAAGATATATATGTCTGGAGCAAATATCCTTGATCCTTGGTCCTTGATACGGAATGCATTAGATCAAGAAAGCTATTTCGATCACAGGAAGCCATCGCAAGTCCCGATCGGACAAGAAATGGCGGACTTATGCCATAAACAACAAATTACAACAACAACATCCAGTTATTACAACAACAACCACTTTCCATTTGGGGCCACTCAAAACCGAGATTTTTCGATTTTCAGATCTGGGATACCAGGCGAACAGAAATCAGCAGAAGGTCGCTAGTTTTTTTAAATTTCTTTTAATATTATTTTTCCTCTTTTTCATATTTTTTTTGGCCGTTAAAAATTTTCACAAAGCGTTGCATACTTTTGGGGCTTGAAAAATGGCGGAGAAAAAAATTTAAAAAATCCAGCGACGTTCTACTGATTTCTGTTCGCCTGGTATCCCAGATTTGAAACTCTCGTTTTTGGCCATTTGAGCAGTTGCAAGTTGAAAGTTGTTGTACAACAAATTTTTGTTCTGTTGTTGTTAACAACAACTGTTTCTGGTTTCTCCGTTATTTGTGGCCCGATCGGGACATGCGACGGCTTCCTGTGTTAGGAATAACATCCTTGATCTAATACATTCCTTTTCAAGGACCAAGGGTCAAGGATTTTTTCTCTAGATGTATATATCTTGTTTTCTCCCTTATTTGTGGCCCGATCGGTTCGTGCTATGGCCCGCCGGGATCAGAAAAATGCCCTTGATCCTTCGGTAAGGACTCCAACAACCACAACTTTACATATTTAGTTTTCTGGGCGATTTGTGGCCCGATCGAAACGTGAGACGGCTTCCTGTGATCGGAAAAATATCCTTGATTTAATGGAGCTTTTTTCAAGGATCAAGGACATTTTCCCTAATCAAAAATATTTGGTTTTCTCCGCTAATTGTGAACCGATCGGAGCATGGCACGCCTTTTTTTAATCGGAATAGATTTCCCTATGCAGGATACAGCAAGGATTTTTCAATAGTTTTGTTCATCATAACTTAGCCTAGTAGAAATATATAAACAAGTGGAAAACATTTATATCCTTAAAACTAACAGCAACGAGATCTATCTAGAGTCTAGTAGTCCGCGTAGTTCCTGCCTTGGTTGCCATGCCAAAGTCCTTGAGATAGTTGTCGATGGCCAGGTCGAAGGATGACGATGGCTTGTTAGGTTCACATCTTGCAAGGGGTGCGCTTCTGTCCTACTGGTGCCAATCGACAGGGTGAATCCCCACGGTCCTGGGAGGGTAGGTCCTTCGCCGGTCTGGCCCTATTTGCCTGAGATATAGCCTACCGAAGATTTGGATTTACACATCATGAAAATACTGGTTTTTTCTGTAAGCTATATCTCTGCTAAACGGCAGCCGATCGGGGCGTGGCATGTCATTCCGTGACCGGGAGAGTCCTGCCAACCGATTGGCACCAGAAAAAAGGATATCCATTCCATCACGATTTTCGCAAAAAATCATGATGGTTACATCATTAAATTTGCAAAAAATCGGGCTCATTTTCGTGGTCGAGATTTTGATGCCAATCGACAGGCTGGATCTCCGCGGTCCTGGAAAAGTAGGTCCTTCGCCGATCTGGCCCTATTTGGCTGAGATATAGCTTTCCGAAGATGTGGATTTCCGCATCATGCAAATACTGGTTTATTCTGCAGGCTATATCTCAGCTATACGGCAGGCGATGGGGGCGTGGCATGTCTTTTCGTGACTGGGCGAGTCCTGCCAATCGACTGCCATCGGAAAAAAGGACATCCATTCCTTCACGATTTTCGCGAAAAATCATGATGGTTACATCATTAAATTTGCCAAAAATCAGCCTCATTTTCGTAGTCGAGATTTTGATGCCAATCGACAGGGTGAATACCCCCTGTCCTGAGAAGGTAGGTCCTTCGCCGGTCTGGACCTATTTGCCTGAGATATAGCCTACCGAAGATTTGGATTTACACATCATGAAAATACTGGTTTTTTCTGTAAGCTATATCTCTGCTAAACGGCAGCCGATCGGGGCGTGGCATGTCATTCCGTGACCGGGAGAGTCCTGCCAACCGATTGGCACCAGAAAAAAGGATATCCATTCCATCACGATTTTCGCAAAAAATCATGATGGTTACATCATTAAATTTGCAAAAAATCGGGCTCATTTTCGTGGTCGAGATTTTGATGCCAATCGACAGGCTGGATCTCCGCGGTCCTGGAAAAGTAGGTCCTTCGCCGATCTGGCCCTATTTGGCTGAGATATAGCTTTCCGAAGATGTGGATTTCCGCATCATGCAAATACTGGTTTATTCTGCAGGCTATATCTCAGCTATACGGCAGGCGATGGGGGCGTGGCATGTCTTTTCGTGACTGGGCGAGTCCTGCCAATCGACTGCCATCGGAAAAAAGGACATCCATTCCTTCACGATTTTCGCGAAAAATCATGATGGTTACATCATTAAATTTGCCAAAAATCAGCCTCATTTTCGTAGTCGAGATTTTGATGCCAATCGACAGGGTGAATACCCCCTGTCCTGAGAAGGTAGGTCCTTCGCCGGTCTGGACCTATTTGCCTGAGATATAGCCTACCGAAGATTTGGATTTACACATCATGAAAATACTGGTTTTTTCTGTAAGCTATATCTCTGCTAAACGGCAGCCGATCGGGGCGTGGCATGTCATTCCGTGACCGGGAGAGTCCTGCCAACCGATTGGCACCAGAAAAAAGGATATCCATTCCATCACGATTTTCGCAAAAAATCATGATGGTTACATCATTAAATTTGCAAAAAATCGGGCTCATTTTCGTGGTCGAGATTTTGATGCCAATCGACAGGCTGGATCTCCGCGGTCCTGGAAAAGTAGGTCCTTCGCCGATCTGGCCCTATTTGGCTGAGATATAGCTTTCCGAAGATGTGGATTTCCGCATCATGCAAATACTGGTTTATTCTGCAGGCTATATCTCAGCTATACGGCAGGCGATGGGGGCGTGGCATGTCTTTTCGTGACTGGGCGAGTCCTGCCAATCGACTGCCATCGGAAAAAAGGACATCCATTCCTTCACGATTTTCGCGAAAAATCATGATGGTTACATCATTAAATTTGCCAAAAATCAGCCTCATTTTCGTAGTCGAGATTTTGATGCCAATCGACAGGGTGAATACCCCCTGTCCTGAGAAGGTAGGTCCTTCGCCGGTCTGGACCTATTTGCCTGAGATATAGCCTTCCGAAGATGTGGATTTCCGCATCATGCAAGTACTGGTTTTCTCTGTAAGCTATATCTCAGCTATCCGGCAGGCGATCGGGGCGTGGCATGTCTTTTCGCGATCGGATGAGTTCTGCCAATCGATTAACTCTTCAATCATCTCCACTAATGCACTACAGTAGTTCATAAATCAATAAAAAATAAAATAAGAAAAACCAAATTTTTGTTTTCATGCAATGCAGTAGAATTGCAACCACATGGCGGCGAATTTATTAAGGATGAGGATGGGGGCCTGTCGGGGCCCCTTTACGCCATCACAAGTTTGGGACTAAAAATCGTATAATGACTTCCTCCCTTCAGCAATCTTCCTGTCCTGCTCTCTCCTGACGAACAGTTCGCACAGGGTGTCCTATCCTGCTACTTCCCATAAATATGTCTCCCAGCATTTGGGGACGGGACAAAATATGAACGGCCTACGACACACAGCCTCCAAGTGAGTGTGCCTCCATCTGTGTGTGCAGGCGGCAGAAAGCCGCCAGGATGAACCGAAAAATGTTGACAGCAGTTCAACGTACACATTTTGCTGTGAACCTGTTCGTTTGACTTGTTTGATGGTTTTATGAGTGTCAAAACTTGACAGCTTAATAGACATTTTTATGGCAGGCAATCGCACTTTCATTGTTATTTGGGGAGAGAAATACACAGGAGAGGGTGAGAGAGAGAGAAGGGAGCACTCATGTACATACATATACTGCGATGGTATGTTGGTCGTCGTTCCTGCTCCATAGAAAGCAAGGGATGGATGCTGTAAGCCCCGCTAACGGCGAAAAAGCCTTTGCAAACACACACACACCCCTCCAAATTCATACTACCCAGTGGACAAAAACTTCGTAAGCGATATCACAATTGCGATTGTGCACAATTTTAAAATAATATTTACTACGGATTGCTAGGGCAACGCCCAAGCCCCTAATACACTTCCTGGCCTCTGTGCCACGCCAAGAACACTGTCGTGCGACCTTGTCCGCAATAAAGATGGTGCCAAGAGCTACGAATCCTTTGGTCGAACGCTTCCTCGCTGGACATCTAAAGCTCTGAGATCTGTACAGAATAGTAGTAGTAAGTAAAGAAAGTAAATTAGTAAAAATACTTACCCCATTTTTAAAGTCCCTCTCTTCCAGCAAACTCTGTTCAAAGCTGTCCCGTTCGTCGATTGTCTGGAATGGTTCATATGGGTTTCACAAAGCTTTGACTTTGTATCTGAAATTTCTAAGCGAAGAGCCACAATTTTCGCTGTCTTGTGATGAACTTTATTTAAAATAAGGTCAATTTTTTATATACAATTTATTTACTTTGCCTAAGATAGCTATAATTAGAAATAGTTGTTAAATATTTAGTTGGACAATATAAAAAAATGTTCTTACATGACTGCTGGGTGTTTGGGAAATTCTCATCCGCTAAATGCTCTTTGCAGAGTCCGTCTGCGAACATTTAGCGAGACTTGAGTCATCGCTCTCGGATTTGTATCATTTCTTAGTCCGTTCGCGAACATTTTATGTAAGTTTCGTTTTACTATCGTTTTTTGGTCCGCTGGGTATGTACATCTGTATGTATGTATGCGTATGTACATTCTACGCATAAGCAGAACCTCCCCAAAAACAACAAGCAAAGGGACGTTTTGTTTGTTTACAGTTATTTCGTATCGAATTTTCCCTCTAGCTGCACGACATCTTTCTTTGCTTTCTGTGCACCTGTTCGCATATTGTTTTTTGTTGTAGTTTTGTGTGTGTGCGTGAGCCAACAGCTGCGAGAATGGAGGGTGCATTGTGCGGCACCCCATTTTGTCGAGTGCTGTACCATGATATGCGATTCAGCCATTTCTGCCTCATTCCGGCGAAGAATGTTGCGAAGTTCATACTATACGTGCTGCAAAACGAAAAATTTTTGATTTAATTTTTCTTTTTTTTATGTTAGTTATGTTCTAATTGTTGTTCTAAATTTGCAGTTATTGTAACCTCTTTCCAGCTAATGGTTTCTCTACCTCTTATAGTATCGACTCGGCTATTGATGCTGATCAAGAATATATATACCATATAGGGTCGGAAACGCTTTCTTCTTGGTGTTGTACACATCCACCTCCACTCCGATATAAAATCCAATTTAGGCGCATAAAAAATGATGGCTGAGAGAAAAGGTAAAACTATACATATAATTCTTAAAATAGATACCTTAATCAAATTGTATCACTGGGTAAGACATTTTTTAACTCAAGGCCATAAACACTCTGCTGGATATATGGCAGGAGAACATCGATGGTGTTTTCATGCTGTTAGGAAACTCCCACGAAGTCTACAAAGAAATGGCTGAAAGTAATACAAAAATATTAGCATTAGAATCTCTTACGTCTGTTTTACTGTCGTCTTTGCAAGGCACTTTCGATAATTTGTTTCGCTATAGAGCCAATGACGTAGTTCACCAAGTACATTTTATCAGGGATCAATGATGGATCTCCTACGATAGTTCTGGTGATCGCACATAAATAAATTAATTCATGATCAAGATACTTAGTTCATATTTAATAAGATTTAGGCTTAAATGATAAGAATAGGGTAAATCAAGAAACGAAAAACGTAAAGAAAGACAAGCTGACTGCTGTGAGACTATAAGCTGGTTGCTAAGAATCTATAAGACGGCGGCTGTCAAAGCTAGCTTGTATGAAACTATCAAAGCTGGCTATCAACATTTGGTAAAAATTCCACAATATTTCCATGTAGAATAAAATAATGCACGTAGAGCTAAAATATCAAATAACCATTTATACAAGCAGCACAATTTTAATAATATAGTTTTTTGTCTATTTCAGTTAATTTCAGTGGAGAATAAGCTTAATAATATATGTTGCGCCCAACAGCACACTAAGTGCCTTAACAGCACTCTAGCAACTGCATTCATGGCGCCTGATAGCACAGAATTCAGTGTTTTCATATACAAAAAACAGTCAGTTGCCAGTTGGCGGGAAAAGAAACAGGCAGAAGAATCGCTTCTTCTGAGCCAAATGAGATGGCGGATCACGAGCAGATGATTATAGGTGGCGGCGATGACGACGAAAGACAGTCTTGCCAATCGTGTGCTCCTGATGCTGCTGGGACGGTGGGAGTCCCAACCAAATTGCTACGGTAGCCGCTTGCTGTTGGATCTGGATGAACGCGGTTGGTGATGAGTTGTGGTGATTTATCATTGACACGACCACCGAGACCTGGGACGAGCAGAACAAAAAAGGAAGACCGAAAAGGGAGGGGCCGGCTTCGACGATATTTATAAACCAAGCATTTGGTGTTTTGATTCCTTCAGTTTTTGGATATTATTAGAACTATTATGGTCATTCTGTATGATTCTGCGTTTTTAACTTTCTCGTATCTTCAAAATTGTTGATGCCATTTTCGTCCTTTGTGGAGGCGAAAAGGCATGGCAAAATTTTGAAACAACTTAATTCACATCACAGGAGTCTCTGAGAGCTAGGAGTCAAAAAAGTCGGACGGACATAGCTTTATCGGTTCGGCTATTGACGGTGGTCAAGAATATATATACTTTATGGGGTCAGAAACGTTTCCTTCTGACTGTTACACACATCCACTTCCAACACAAAAGAGTAATCTACAGATCCATCTAACCATTTTGATGGTCATAATTTTGGATAATTTCAAATCAGGGTGCGAAGGAGTAGGTGCTGCACATGCTGTACGTGAGCTCGTTTGACCTGGAAGTCATTCCAGCTGGCCCTCAAGTGGGGCACAGGCTGCTGATATCCGTCAGCCTAATGGTGGCAAGAGAGAGGCAAATGAAAGGAGAACCTCCAGGAGTGATCGTCCTCCGTTGAGCTCGGGGCGCTGAATGGCGGTGTCATGGTGGTGCATCTGGATGTGTCATGTTGATCACAAGATGAGATCGTAGGAATCAAGGGAACAGTTGAAATAAAATCTTCGAGTACCGGATACAAAAAGTATTGAGATTTTGATGCAGATCCGACGCATCTACGATCAGATCTGAACAGTTTCCGCATAGTCTGAAATTTATTTAGAGCATATGGCAAGGGATACATTTTATGTCTACATATATTTGTGGAAAATAGGACAAGCCAGACCAGACGCGAGATTGTGGGGAAACCAGGCAGTGACGTAGCCGAAGTTCTGACTATTCGGGGCATGGATTTCTCCCACTTCATGCCCCATGTGTTCTGGACTGGCATGTTGGCCAGCAAGCGCACCTAAGAATTGCTCACAAGCTACCGTGGAATACCTGGGAATACCTATGCTCAAGGCAGCGAGCATACTCGAGTGTTATTTTCTCCACAGGTTGGAGACGGATCTGTGCATGTGTGTGTGTGTTTGTTTATCTGATTCCATGGACAGAACACGCAACGCATCGCATTATAGCTGGCTAGAACACATATGCAGCTTCTGCGGCGTCTTCTCCGGCTCTTTCGCTTCCCACTCCATCTGCGATCGCTATCCATGGAAAACCACTATACGGCTCTCAGTCGGGCGTCGCCCTCTCCTTTGTCCACGAGCACGCTGGGATCTGCTCTAGGCGTTTTATTTCGGCTTTTTCCGATAGAGCATTTACAGTTATTTCTAAAAAACAATAAAATACAGGCATCGGCGTGGAAAAGCGCTACATATGTATGTATGTATACGCGAACGATCGGACGTTCGGGGATCGTGTTCGTGTTCGGGTTTCTGTATGTGGCAAGTTCAGATAGGCGATCCCGATGTTCTTTCTGTGCTATATTTTGGAAAACGCATCCGCGCAGCGTCGTAGTAGGTACGAAGATTCCACGGAGATCGGCTCGTGAGATTGTGATCAGATCAGATACGGATCGAACTTTAAACAGAAAGCAAACAGCAGCAACATGAGCAGCGTCGTAAGGCCCCACCAAATCGTTTCGCCTCAATGGGATGTTAATTGAGTGTGTGTTTTTTTTTCGATTGAACCAGGATGAAGATCTTACCCCCGAGCAGATTGCCGTGCTCCAGAAGGCATTCAACAGCTTCGATCACCAGAAGTCGGGCTCCATTCCCACTGAAATGGTTGCTGATATCCTCCGTCTGATGGGTAAGTGCGGAATTGGCGATTGGGGGTCCTGTGATGTCACATTAACACCTAACATTGTCCCATTTGATTAATTTGTAGGTCAGCCCTTCGACAAGAAGATCTTGGAGGAACTGATCGAGGAGGTCGATGAGGACAGTAAGTGATCTAAAGCTCAGAAAATATGAGTGAAAATATGATTCATTATCGCCTGGCAAGTATTGATGATCAAATTTCACTTAGTCGGTGTCAGTGATTTATTATCATCGTAAACTTGCGCCCGATCATTAGCTGTATTTTCGACTCGGCTCCGGCAGTTTCCAGCAGTTTCGGCAGCTAATTATACATATATGAATCTGTTTGACTTTTGTAGAGTCTGGTCGCTTGGAATTCGGTGAATTCGTGCAGCTGGCTGCCAAATTCATTGTGGAGGAGGATGCTGAGGCCATGCAGAAGGAGCTGCGTGAGGCCTTCCGCCTGTACGACAAGCAGGGCAACGGCTTTATCCCCACCACCTGCCTGAAGGAGATCCTGAAGGAGCTCGACGATCAGCTGACCGATCAGGAACTCAACATGATGATTGAGGAGATCGATAGTGATGGTTCCGGTACAGTGGATTTCGACGGTGAGTCGCGGCCTCCACACAGTATTTTCATTCATTCTAGTGGCTTGCGTTTCGCTGCCCCACCCCATGCATATATACACCCACACCCACATCCACACCCATTCACCCAACACAGCCAACCACCCACACAATCTGGCGATCATAAATTCGATTCTGATCATTGGGGCCAGCTGAGGATGAAAATGATGATGGTGCTGCCGATGCTGGCGATGCTGGTGGTGATCTTGAGATCGCTCGATTATGACAACTTGATCACATCTCTCATGGAGCATATCGCTGGCTATTTTTAGGCGCGACATACAAATTCGATTCCGCCGTCCGAGTGGCACACCATTTCCATACACATTTCTCGCCTCCGTTTCATTATATTCCACTCTCGTGGTTATGGAATTCGAGTATTTATTTTTAAATGCATATAGCGGTTGTTATATGCGCCTCTGGCATCGGTTTAATGTCTGTCATTTTGTTTAATTTACAGAATTCATGGAGATGATGACCGGCGAGTAAATAGACGCACTGCGTCTTTTGCCCACGACCACGCCCACATCCACGCCCACCAACACATACACATACACAGGCCCAGACACACACACACACTTACACACACCCGCGTCCAATACACACCTATACACCTGTTGGGCACACGTTTGACTGTTTATATTTGCACACTTGTTTCACCCCCCCCCTCCTACCCTGTATTATCTTGTGTTTCGGTCGGAGGTGCAAACAAATCCAACAAAATAATGCCAAATACTAGTAGAAATAGAACTTTTGTACTACTTTTTTATACTAAAAGAGCAGCAACAACGGTATGCTGTGTATGCAAAAAATAAAGTGTTATGCTATAACAACAAACCACCAACCTGTTGTCTGTCCACTTCTTGCAGCCGCTAGCCCAAAGCCACAGTCCGCCAACCGCCAGCCGCCAACCGCCAAGCAACCGTCGAGCTGTTGAGCAGCAGCTGAAGAAAGCTGCCGAAAGCTTCCACAACTTTTAACCACGTTAACTCTACAAGTCTACAAACGAGCATTGGCCTCGGACGTCGCCGTCCGCCGTCAGCCGTCATTGTTGCCGCTGCTCTTGTCGCTATCGTTGCTGTTGCTGTTGCCGTTGCCGTTGCCGTTGCTGCTGCCATCGGCTCCGCTGCCATTGAGCGCTCAGCGTAGAGCGTACGTACCGCTTGTGCTTGTGCTTCTGCTTCTGCTTCTACCTCCCACCTCTTCTTCTACTACCAACCAAACGGAACAAAACCCAAAGGGGCCACAAATTTTCCTGAACAACAGCACCAACCAGCACCACCAACAGCACCAACACCCCGCCGTGCCTTTGACATTGTCTCGTGATATATATATGTACATATGTATGTATGTTTGTATGTACGTAGTACGCGCCACAAGTGTTTGCAATTGATAAAGAAGCAGCAGTACGAGTATCTTCATCAGCAGAGCAGCAGGAGTTCGAGGGGATCACCATCCGTCCAGCCATCCGTCCAATATGCCGCAGAGGTAAAAGAAAGTGCTCCAGTGCCTACCGTTATTTATATAATAACAACTCTGTTCTGTTTGTTTTGGCCAAAAAGAATGTGAACGTGCTAAAAGCAGCCGCCGCCACCGCCGGAACGGTCGTGCCTATAAAATTTATGATGGCATAAATGCTTTAAAAGCCCCAGTCAATCCGATGCGATACTCTTGTTTGTGGCCTTTTCATTTTTCTTGACATTGGCTTATCAAATAAATTATAAAACAAAAATGGACCTGATAAACGGCTTGGCTGTTGTAAATTTGTGCGTGTGTCAGTGCGAGCGAGTGAGTGATTGAGTGAGTGTGCATGTGTGTGTTGGCCAGCATTTGGTGGCTTGATAAGCTGATATTTTTTGTTTTTTGGGCAGGCAGTTGATTTTGTAATTCTTGCCATGTCTGAAAGAGTGCTGACACGCGCTGCAGCCGCGAAGCGAGTGATTCAATGCAATCCGATCGGACCCGTCCCGTCTCGTCTCCGCTCGGCGCGGAGTGCAGCGGAGTGGATCCGATTCGATGGGAACCCCGCCGTATATGCATATATGCATATATGCATGCGCTTGCGAATGCAGTTCGTACGAATCGGGTAATCGGGTAAATTCTGCAGTTGTTCGGCGGAAACCAGACGCCGACGTCAGCGCAGAAAGCTGTGGGACGCCGTGTGACGTGAGTCACACAACAAATACAACAACAGCTGCCGTGTGCCAATTAGCACCGGAGTTTGAATCAAATCAAGCCGAAATCTAACGCAAACTCAATTCGCCAACGCAAACAAATCGAAATAATTTTAAATAATAACAGTACGTGGTCTTCCTGTGCTCTCTACTTGTTTTTTTCAGCCCAACAACGAATTGGTCGTTCCAGCCGCTCCACCGCCAGCGCAGTGGCAGCGGGTACCACCAACATGTCCTGAACACGGTGCCGGAGACGGCTATGCTGACAACGCCCCCGCCAATCCGTAAACGTAAGTACAAATTTTTGAATTTCAAACAGTCACAGCCGAGTGTCACAGCAGTCAGCTTGCAGCAGCCCATCGGTGACATTTCAGTGCGTTAACAGCACGCACATTTAACAGCGACATTGCAGTGCTTCCACCATGGTTGCCAAATCAGCTCTTTTATAGTCAGATCTGACTTTCTTGAAAAGTTAAATGTTTAAAACAATTTTTAAAATTCTATTTGCTAATAATAGTATTGGCTAGTTATCTAGAACACAAAGCAAAATTTAGCAGTCCAATTTAGCATAGTCAAAAAATCACGATTTTCAGCTGATTGAAATTTTTAAATTGTTTAGCAATAAAACTAGCTATAAAATGGCTGGTTAGGTAGCCAAAGTGCTCCCACTCAGTTTCGCACGCTTATCAACACTAGCGCTTTCAGTATTTTAATTAAACAACAACAACTAAAATAATAACAAAATTTACAGCGCTCACAATACAAATTGCTGGCGTTGCTGAGAACAAACGCAGATACATCCCAGCGCGGAAAAAGCCGAAGAGCGCAATGAAAATGCTCGTGGACACGGAGCGGGAGGAGGCCCTGAATCTGGTACGTAAATTAAAAAACCATGACAACGATCGACGAGACGGACGGACTGACGGACGGACGGAGTGCCGTTGCCGAAATGTAGTGCAATTAATCGGGTTAATCATTGTGCGTGCCCCTATAGAAACTTATTGATTATTGATCGATTCTATGTCTGCTTTTCCTTCGTTCCCTCGCAACCCTCCAAATGCTGACTTTATTGATTTGTTCACGGAACGTGCCATTGTCTGGTGGGACGACTACGACCTATTTCTGTGGCGTTGGTTGGGTGCTGTGCTGTGCTGTGTTGTTCTCTGCTCTGTTGTATGACTGTGGCGCTATCGCAAAACATACGAACAAACCCACAAACAAATATGCAAACATTCCCGCCGCAGCAAATTGAATTCGAATGGGTGCTGCGGCAAGAAGTACACGCGATATTGAAACAACTGCGAACCATTCTGGTGGTAAGTACTATGCAAAGCAACAACTCCGAGAGATAGCTAATCTCGCACCCATTCCAAACCGACCCATCGCACCTGTGCCCCACTGGAGGAGTGTGCGCATCGATTTCCTGTGCCGCTCTACGAAAATGAGGGAAAGAAGACTGAAAAGTTCATACTCACCGTGTCGCCCGATCAGCTGAAGGCGGTCCTAACCCTAACGGGCGATGCCATAACACAGGCGGTAAGTTTAGTTTATCACGATACGATGTATCTATGTATGACTAATCGTGTGTGCTTGCAGGATATTAGCTTTAAGCTGTGCAAAGCTCCAAGCCAAACGCAACGTACCTCAATCACACAAGACTCGCCATGGAAGCTGCAGCAGGTTCAGGATGCCGCTAATCATCTACAGACAGCAATCAATCACATTGACGACGTTGATGACTCTTATCACTTCAAGTGAGTCACATTCGACATTGTTTTCGAGATGCGAGGTTATTAATACTCATTTCCTCATGCTACACACGCCAGAACCTCCGATGAAGTACTGCATGTGATAGGCAACATTCTGGATGCGTTGCAGCGGGGCCGCAATAGTCTGCTGGTGCCTAAGAAGAAGCCGATCGACGAGCTAATCAAGGGGCGAAACATGAAGTCGCTGGTGCCCAACCTCCCCGAGGATCTGGCAGTCAGCTTCTATTTGCAAAGCCACAAGCTCATCATTGCGGTCTATCAGCTGCTTAACAACCAGGGCACGATGCGGTTCGACTCCCGGCAGGCAGAGGCCTCTGTACAATGGCTTAACGATGTGCTGCTGCTGCTGATGAATGGCCAGAAACTGTGCCAGCAATTAAAAGACAAGGTAAAGTGTTCCGCTGGGGAGATCCCCTAGAATGAAAGATACGGATAAGCACATCAATTACTTCATTTTGGGAATTACTTTGCTCTGATAAGGACGTTTGCTCTTGAACTGATAACTCATTGGCATCGTCATCGTCATCTCCCGACCCAGTAGAGCACAGTAGAGCACATGGTGTGCCATTTTCGGCACCCACAAGATGCTGCCAAGTTTTATTTAGTTGTTGGCCGCCTGCCAGGGCCGTGCTGCAGTTCTGTTCTTGACTGTGACGCAAGTCGGCAATTAAAGTGGCCCATATGAAGATTGGCAACTATGGCAAATTGAGGGGATGGCATGCGATGAAAATGGATATGGATATGGACATAGGAACATGAGTTATTTGTGTATTTCTAATTTGACATTTCTACTCTTCCGCAGATTTCTGTGTTTTCGGTGTATAAAGATTTCACAGTCGGCTCCCGGTCGCCCTCGGCATTGTCGTACTGAATTTCAGGCTGGCAGACAGGATAGCAGGCTGGAAGGATACCCTAGATACCCTACCCGAAAACTGTGGAATGGCGACAAAAAACAATAACAACAATAATAGCTAATAAAGAATCGTACGTGTAATAGCAAAGTAAATAATGTTAGTTGAAATGTTGCTACTGGAAACGGCACGCTCATAATAGCTATGCGTACTATATACATATACTTGAAAGCATACATACATATATACTTCTATATACACATATACACGACAACATACAGCTAGTTTAATGTACACAATCAGCATTCATGTTATAATACTATTACTATTACTATAACTATAACTATTACCATACCATGGAACTTGAGTTGAGTTCAGAATTCATCGCTTCACGTCACTCCAATTATGCATCAAAATGCATCTAAATAGCATTAGAATGATAAATGAAAACTGAGATGTGTTTTTTTTTTTGTATATTTAACTATTGAAATTGATAGATAATTATAGTCTATTCATATGTGTAATCTGTAATCTGTAATCTAATGTTAATTTACCCCGTATCCCACTATTTATGTTTGCCCGCGCAATGTAATCAATGCCAGCAGTGCAGTCAATACAGTCCAGTCGTACAGTACTTAACAGTCGTCAGTACTTAAGAGGGAGTAACTTATCTACAACTATATACAGCCGCATATAGCATATATTGCATATATGAACTTACATTTACATTGGCATTTACATGATATTGCTGTAATAAACCAAACCGAAATGTGAACAGAATTTTTAATTGTACTAAACACCGTTTTGTATTCGTATTTGTAATCGTAAACGTAACCGTATTCCGTATACCTGTTGTATATCTGTTGTTAATGGTTAAGTGCACCTAATCCTAAACTCTAATCCTAACTCGTAATCCAAAGTCATTTGTATCGACGGCCTTTTACTTCTCGTTTACCCTAATGTTTGTAACCTGAAGAGTTTGTAAAGAGAGAAACGCAACGAAAACAATTATAACTGTACTTATTGAACATTGCAATTGCCTATGCACACCCCACGATGCCTGGGGAAAACAAAATGAAGACAACTATTTATGTAACATTAAGCGTACTTACTGTCCACACCCATTTAATTGTTGTTGAATAAAAATTACATTTTACCAGCATTTTCAAACTGTTACCTGGTGCGCGCCGATCGATTGACACTAGCGATCGATAGGAGAGCGGTGCTACCTATCGAAAGCTCATGAAAGCCCACCTGTGGCTCTGGCCCTGGCTGTGGCTGTGGCTGGCTGAGAGTCTGTTTTCTGCCATCAGACATTTCAAAGTCGGCAAGCAGACCGTTTGGATTGTTACTTTTATAAGGCATAATATCTCGTGGTAAGCGGAATCTCCGATTTTGGAGTTGGTTTAATGGTACTTCAACCTGTGAATTGTTAGTATGTTGCCGTTCTCAATGGACTTCTGTACTTGCAATAATAGGCCAAGTGCCTAGATCAAGTGCTTTGACGTTTGCATGTCGAAATAGACATGGAAACCAGTTCGTAGTAATTATTGTGCTGCATGTGTTGTAACCGCAGAGCCAGAGCCGGACCCAGCCCAGCCAGCCCAACGTCAGCATTAGCGCATTTGTTCGATGTTGCTGCTGGCTTTCTGCCGCGAGTGTTTCATTGGAGTCTGCACAAAAGACGTTGCTGGCCTTTGGACCGCCGTGCTGCTGTGCTGCTAAACAAATCACATAAAAATGTTGACCGTGGCCGAGTAACACACAAAGGGGAAATCGAAAGCTCAAAATTAACGTTAGAGGAAAAGTGATGATATGCATCTTGGATGTCGTAAAAGTAGATTCAAAATAAATCCAATTTTACCCCCATGATAATAAGAGTAATCCGGCAGACAGAGCATGAAATAATTATGCGAGCGAGCAATACTCGTATATCACCTTTGCTAGCCCGGTAGCAGAGCGTCACGTAAGACGATCATTCGAAAACCCGCCTAGTCATTCCGAAACAAGCTTTGCTGACCCTCGAAGAAGGCCGTGATGAGCTGGTATAAATGGCTTATATGCCCAGGTTTATGACAATGTCGACCACTTGCGACAGACGCGTCTCATGGTGCATCAATTAAAGCTATTCTGACGGAAACTTCACACAAATTTAACTTGCATTCGGTCTAATTGCAGCACTTATTACTTGCGATCCCAACCAGTTCCCATTAACTATCAGACGAGACCAAACCAGCAGCAATGAGCAGCAGCAGTAGCAGTACCAGTGGCAGTGGCGGTGCCGGCGACGTGGTGCTCGTAACTGGCGGCAGCGGATTTCTGGGTCAGCACCTCATTAAGCAGCTGCTGGAGCGTCGCAAGGAGCTGGGCATCAGGGAAGTCCGTTCGCTGGACATTGTGCCCTACAAGAACAACATCGGCCATCCGGAAACGTCCATACTGCGCACATTTGTGGGCGACATTGGCGTCGATCGCGAAAGCCTCGGCCCTATCTTCGCCGGAGTGGATGGGGTCTTCCACTGCGCGGCCTCAGTGAAGATCGAGTATCCCCCCAACTACGAGGAGCTGGACCGTGTGAATGTGAAAGGTAAGTGAGAGTCCGCCTGAGAGTGCCATCTCCAATCAACCACAATCAACCAATCTATCCCAGGCACCCTGGCCATTGTGGACCTGTGCATCCAGAATAATGTGAAGCGGTTGGTCTACACCAGCTGCACGTCCGTGTGCTTTGTGCCCTTCAAGGGTCGCAGCACCTTCTCGGCCGTCATTAATTCAACGGAATCCAAGACGGACACACCCACCTTGGACGGGGCCTCGCTCTGGGAGCAGGACAGCCAGTTCCTGATTGCAGGATACGCCTCGAGCAAGCTGCGGGGCGAGAACATCGTACTCAACTCCAACGGAGCCCCACTCCAGAACCAGCAGGGTGAGTCTTGGCTTGCTGTCTTTGCTGTCGTGGAGCGTCATTCATTTAAAACTCTCTGGCAGATTACTTGGCCACCTGTGCCATCCGTGCCCCGCTGACCTACGGGGAGTGCGACTCCCACTTTGTTACGGATACCTTCGAGTATCTGTCGACGCGTGGCTGGGTATTCCCGCGCATTGCCGGAGTCGGGGGCAAACAGCAGCTGGTATACGCCGGCAACGTGGCCTGGGGCCACCTCTGTGCCTACAAGGCCCTGAAGGTGTCCAGCAAGGCGGTCAATGGCCTGCCAGTGTTCGTCACCGATGACACGGGCATCAACGACGTCTCCCGCTTCATCCAGAAGATGGCCCTGCTCGGCGAGCGGTTCAAGGTGAAGACCAGCTGGTGGTATGTGCCCCATTTCCTGTTCTTCTTCCTGGCCTTCCTGCTGGAGGTTGTGGTGCGCGTCGCCTATCCCTACACAAAATACCGCTTGCACTACTCCCCCCGTGCCATCGCCTCCTACACGTCTTCCATGCTGATGTACAACCGATTGCGCGCCGCGATACACATGGACTACATGCCACTGTTTGATGCGGACGCCAGCGCCGAGCGTAGTGCCAAGTGGTATGCCCAATGGTGGGACCAGAAGCAACAGGCCAGGCAGCAGCAGCTCAAGAAGTCCAGCTGAGATTTCTAGATCCCTCGGATAATGTTGCTTACTGTGTAGTCGTATCTTCTTTTTTTTTTTTGCTGTTGTTTATGATTAAGTTACTTTCAACGTCTTGCACGGGATATTTGATATTGAAGGTTGATTTTTATGTAATGTACTGCCCCCCCGCTTGAGGTCAATAAACTGGTTATTGTTTTTTATTTATGTGCGCGTCTTCTTTGTGGGAAATCTGGAAATTTCAAACTCCCCAAGTATAATCGTAGATCTCCACACCCCACCCCAAATGAATACACATGATCTCTTATGTTTTTGAACAATGTTCATATTTGTTTATTTATCATTATGAATTAATTTATTTATTTCTCAGTTATTTCATTATAATTTTTATTTCATATATATATATATATATTTGTTTGTCTTGGTTTTTTGTTTTTTTGTTGGTTGTTGTTTTATTTTTTTGTTGCTCTAGAGCGTTTCTTTGCCGTTGTTTTTTAAACTTATGTTCCATAGCTTAACTCTATGCCATTATTTAATTTCATTCTGTTTAAAATCATGTTTTAGTTTTCTGTTTTCTGTTTTCTGTTTTTGTGTGTGTGTGTGTGTGTGGGAGTGTGATTCCATATGCGATTGCTGTTCGGCCGATCCTAACCTGCTCTTTCTCTGTCTCTCCTCTTACCTCTCTTGCCTTCCCTCTCTCGCCTCGCACCTAACGCGCCCATCCCACCCAATCCTCGTACGTGGCACATGGTGAACAAAGTGATTCTTGTCATTTCTTTACCCTGCATATATGTATGTAAGTAGTGTGTACTGCTGGATCTCTATGTGGGTGAGATGCGGTGAGGTGTGGTGTGGTGTAGTGTGCTATGGTGTGGTGTTCGTTCCTTCGGGTGTTTGCTAAAAACTTATGCAATTTCGCTGCCGTCCGAGTGGGTTCCTCCCTTTTCTTCTTTGGCGTGTATGTGTGGTGTCATCTGTTAATAAATGTAGATGGTGTGTAGATGTTGCTGATGTTGTGTCTGGGATGTTGGTGGTTGTGGTGGTGGTGGCCGCATAGTTCTGCTCTGATCGGCTCTGATGCTCGAGGGTCCTTATTAATAATTGAATTTCTTTAACCACCAGCATGCATATCCGCCAGTTTGTTTGTTCTGTTCGGTTCATCGAAGGCTTAACATTATTGAATTTAACTATATGTTTATTTGTTGTTCTTGGTTATATAACTATGTATTTAATATATATATATATGTATATATATATATATATCATTTTGTTTTATATGTATATACGGGACAGCGGGTGTCCTATGAAGGTTTTTATGCCTCTTCTTTTCGGTCTGTAGTAGTAAATATACAAATTCGTTACCGGATTTCTTAATAGAAATGAAAAAAATTGTTTATTAAATTCATGTTATGCTTCTATTTATGTGTATGTGTCATCATCATCATCATCATTATCCGTCCACATCCTTCCGTTTCCGTTAACGTTTCCGTTTCCGTTTCTGCTTCTACTTCCGTTTGCTTGTTGCGGTTTCTGGTTGTTTAATTATTATATTTTTACCTTGTATAGTTTGCTGTAAGTGTAGTACTGTACCAGTTTATGTTATATATATGTATAGACCTTATATACACATATTGGCATTGCCTCCCGCGTCCCGCATCTCGCGTCCTGCGCCCCAACATTTCGAATCTCGCATCCAACATCCAACATCCCAAATTCAATATCCAATATCCAATATTCAACATCCAACATCGTTTATCCACCATCAACCTTATCCATCAACCCATCATCTCAATTTGTCCGTCTGGGACTTACTCGCTAGAATTCTCATATATCATATCATATATCATATCATATCATTTCATTTGGTTGTGTGTTTTAAAGTATTCGCACTGAAAGTTGTTCGAGCTCGTGGCTCTGTAGACAGTATAGCCATACGGTATGTTGTATGTAAGTTTAATTGATTCTCGTCCTGTGCTCCTTAATTACTTTACTTACATAGGTAGAATACTTACAAACTGGGGGGCCCTGCTTCGGGGCACTTTATAAATGTATTTGCATCATCATCTTCGTGTTGTCGAATGCCTTGTAGTTTCATACGAATATCGAATTGCGTCTCCTGATCCGCTCCTTTCACGACTTTCTCTAACTCCTCTAACTCCTCTAACTCTTTATCTTTATCTTTCTCAAAAGACTTCCTTTGACTTTTATATGTGTATAAAGTATTAAAATGATTTCATTTTGCTTGGTTACGCATTACGTTACGCATTTCATGTAAATACAATTTTAACGTTCGCCTTCTCCTTCGCCTTCGCCTTCGCCTTGTCTTCGTTTATGTATTACTCGTACTCATTCTCGTACTTGTTCATTTTGTTTTTGTTTTTGTTTTTGTTTTGGTTTTCTTCTTTCCTTCATTTTGTTGTATATATTAATATATAATTTTCCATATAGTATAGTGTAAAATATATAAGAGATATTGTCAATATAGTAAAGGTGTTTGTCAGCAGGAGTTCTGCCACATCGAACTGACACATTCCTGGGGGGAATTTCTTACTTATAGCAAAAATAGTCAAGTGATCGTTCGTATGAAGGTTCTTTTGTATGTAAGTACTCTTCATCGTACATACATGTATATGCCGTGTTCTTCTGTCGCGTGTAGTGTGTGTGGGTGTGTGGGTGTGTGGGTGTGTGTGTGTGCGCGGTGTGTGTCTTGGTGTCTGTGGTGTATGTACATATGTAAGTCTATAAAAAAAAAAAACAAAAAAACTGCGGATAGAAATGTCCTGTGTAAGTATAAGATTGCTATCATATAAAAGCACGTCAAAGTGTAGAAGGCCCACAATGTGTATGGTTGTATGCTGTATGATATCGAAGATATCGATCTGTCGATCTTTCGATCTTGCGATTTTCCGCCTCCCAAGAGCCTTTATGCGCTCCTCAGCGAGGATTCAACGTTCAAGTGTCTGTCTGTCTCCTTGTTTTGTTTGTGTTGTGGTTCGGTAAAAAGAAAGATTCTTCGATCGTTAGCGCCTAGACATTAGTTAAATTGTATTTCATTATCGTAGTCGTAGTCGTAATCGTTATCGTTATCGTTAGCGTTATCGTAATCGTAATTGTAATTGTAACTGTATCGTATTTGTTGATGGTGTGGCATACTCATACACATAACTAGAACTGATATGTTTTTAAGTGAATAATAAGAGAAAAACGGAAAGCAATTCGTATATGGTAGCTACGTAACTTCTTCTCATCTTCAGTGTCGTGTCTTCAGTTTCAATCTATATTTTAATGTTTGCCTCCACTTTATAAATATTTTACATTATACCTTATGTCTGTTAGTGCCGCGTGTTTGGTTTTGCTTTTGGTTTTGGTTTTGTTTTTGGTTTGCTTTGCTTTCCCGGCTTTAACCACCAATTGACATTTTGACTGAAAACTGCATATATGTATGTATGTATTTATTTAGCTTAAAGTATGGGTACATTATTTAAAAAAAAAATTTTTTACGGCGTACTCTTTATACACACAATTGTTCGCTCTTTCTTCTGCATTATCCATTATTCATTATTCAATATTCGCTCTTCGTTCCCTATATAAAATGAGACTTTTTTGACTTTTATCAATGTTCCTCTTTGTCTTTGTCTTTGTCTTTATCTTTTTTTTTTATGTTTTATGTTTGTTCTTGTTATTTATTTATTTAATTATTTTTGTTCAATTTAAAGCTTTTGCGCCTGCGCCGTCGAGTGTCGTCGCTCCTCTGTCGCCTTTGTTCTCGTCCTCCTCCGACGGCGCCTCAGTAAAAAAATAATGAAAACTGTTTCTTCTTTTTTGTATTTTCATTGTTTTGTTTTATTTCTAAAAAATGTTCTTCTTGTTTCTTTTTTCTTTTGTTTGTGTTTGTGTTTTTGTTCTTGTTTTTGTTGCTGCTGTTGTTGTTGTTGTTGTTGTTGTCTTTATGTTGCTCTCTGTGCTTTGTTTGGTTGGTGTAACATTTTCTAATTGACTGAAATTGATTTTGTTACAAGGACGCATTGCTTGTTGTTGAAGTTGATCCGGTATACCAATAGTTAATATATGTATCTACTCGTACGTATAGATGCTGGATGTCTTGTGATCGGCGATCTGCGATCTGCGATCTGGTATAGTAGCTGCTGATGAAGTTCTTTAACAATAAAGCACTACAACTACAAATCAGGGATGGGATAAAGCATTTGCACTACTCGTAACGAACGTTAACAGGGAAATGCTAGAGAAAATTCAACGTTACACTTAAAGCTGTCTCTTAAGCGGACACGGGACACGCCCAGAACTATTTCTGCGATTCAGATTCAGATCTAGATTCAGAAATCCAGTTCCGGTTGTCCGGTCGACCTACACCTGTCTCACAAATAATACGAGTACAAAAGTTGCCAGCGGCGCTACAAAGATGTAATTTTGGGCACAGCTGCCTCCAAAAATCAAGATTCGAGTCAGACTGCTCGTACGACAGTACAGTCGAAGGATCAAAGATCAAAGATCGAAGATCGATCACCGACTCGACAGTTCAACCGTGCACACCATCTGTTGTGCATTCATTGATTCTGTGTGAGTTCTCCTCGCCTTACAATCAATCCTTTACTTTAATACATTTATATATATATATATATATATATATATATATCTATATATATATTTCTTTACGTGTAAGTGTATATATATTTTTATGTATATTTATATATTGGTGTATATTTTATGTATTCCTTTTGGGGTTTGTTTAACTTCGCGGCTTGTTCGTCTCGTCCCGTCACGTCTCGTCTCCAGTTTTCCTCAATCTTTTTCGGTTTTTTGAATTATTGCTTTTAGAACATGTCTTAAAAATATATTTATTTATATATATATTTATATGTGTATATATATGTATATGCCTTAGAAGTAGGTTTAATATATATATATATATTTTATGCAAATATAACATTTTTGCCCTTCTCGCTGCCCTCACCTCACTCGCTTCCTCTCCTCGTTAAAATATCTGCCGTCGCAGGGGCGAAGCTGCAGCATTGGAATACTTTCAAGTGACCCCCTGACCTGCTGAGTGCTCAGCGGAATCTGCGCTAAAGTAAACCTCGCCGTGTCATACCCTTCTCGATGACACTCGTAAAACACACCCATTCAAACTCTCGTCCCGATATGCCCGCGACTGGCAATGTGGCCTGATCTTTTGTCTATCTAAAATTGAAGAATTCTGTCTTTTCTGCTTCAAATATTCATTTCATTCCCTTACATTTCTTTTCACTTGTTTTCTTGTTTTCTTGGTTTTGTTTTGTTTTTTGATTATACAATACATAAATGTGTAGATTATTCGGGATTGTTCCCGGCGGGTCATGCACAACGGCAGGGAGATATACGCTCGAAGAAATTTCGGAAATTTCCAAGAGGACTTCTCATATTTTTGAATTTTCGTTTTGGGGAATTGCGGTTGCAACATCTCTCCCGTTTTTTTTGTTGTTTTGTTGGCGATCAACACTCTTTTAAACGCTAAACGGTAAACGCTAAATGTAATTTCTGTTTCTGTTTCTGCGCTGTTCTGCGGTCCTGTTCGCGTCCTGTTCGTTTTCTGTTTTCTTTATAACTAGGCATACAATATCGTATAAGTATGTGTGGTTTCTGTTTCTGTTTTGGTTTTGGTTTCTGTTTTGGTTTCTGTTCTCGCGTTCCGCCCCTCTAGAGGCTATATATATGTATTGTATGTATGTACGGTATTGTATGTAGGTTTGTTGTTGGTCCGAGACTTGACAGGCAAAGTCCTGGAGAGCGTTGGTTTGACAATTTGGCAAAAAAGTTATGAAAGGAACATTTTCACTGTTTCGGCATTTGCTTTTGCTTTCGCTTTTGCTTTCGTTTTTTCTTACTTTTATTTCTATTCCTCAATTTGTTTTTATGTTTTTCTGCTTTCCTGCTTTACTGCTTTTCTGCTTTGTGGCTGTTTCTGTTTTTATTTTAGTTTTAGTTTTAGTTTTTCAGCTTTTTCCCGTCGCCTAATGCAAAAAATCTCAGACTGACAGACAGAGAGAAAAAGCGCATCGTATTGTTGTTCTGTCAATTATAGAATATGTATTTCTATCTCTCTGCTATTTCGATTTTTTGTTTTTTTTCTTTTTTCTTTTGTTTTTTCTTTGTTTTTCCCTTCTAGCGTTTTTGTTTGGTTTTCTTGGTTTTTGTTCAATCTAATTTTCCCCCACTTGCTGTGTGTGTAACAAATGTCGTTTACTTATCTATCTGATAGGTTCTTTTTTTTGCGGTTTTTGTGGTTTTTTTTTTTTGTTTGGTTTGGTTTGGTTTGGTTTGCTTTTCCAATAATTTAATACTCCATATAGTTGTATATAAATATATTTTTCTATTATGCCCCCCGATTGCATATCAAATACTCGTATATCTAGTACATTCCATGTCCGAGTGATTCGCTGCCGGACGGAGCGACTAGAAAAAAAAATTAATTGCACATAACGTGGCCTGCATTTCATCGTCCTCCTCTCGTCTCCTCCTCTCTAGCCCGTCTTGCCCTTTCTGATCCGTTCTTTCTTTCTCTTATACATATGCTTGTTTACAGATACATATATATATGTATATATATATATATATATATATAGATTTAGTTAAATGTTCAAACATTTGCGATTTTGCGCGTTTGTTTTATAAATATTTTATTTACTTAAACGTACTATATGTGTTGTATGTATAATAGTTCATTGTTATATTTGCATATGCACTTACCAAGTAATTTGTTTAAGTTTTTTTCCTTCTTTTTGATTTATCAGTAAGATCTGTGTGTGTGTCTTTCAGTGTCTTCTTTATCTTCTGTATCTCTAACTTTATCTTTATCTTTATCTTTATTTTTATGTGTGTTTTGCATCTCGAAAATTGTTTGTGTGTTTCTTAGATATTTAGGGAGTTATTGGTTTGTCTTCCACTTTGTTCTGTGTTCTTTGTTCATTTTTCATTTTTTGTTTGGTTTTCGCAAAAAAAAAAATTGATTTATGTACGCCTCGAGCTGCAGAAATGACTTTCCGCTTCGCTTTCATTGTCATAATTAATGCTTTAACATATTTGTCTAACTATCCACTGTGTTTAATTAGCATTTTGTGTGTGTTCGCTTTTCGCCTTTTCGCTTTCAGTGTGACACACTTTGTGCACGAACACAAAGGCCTTTCATTCCATGAAAATAATGACAATAAAAAGGGAACTTCAACATATTTCAATAATAACAAATTGCCTTCGACTTTTCACATTTCACATTTGCTTTTCATTTCTTTTTTGTTTTACTTTTTTCCTTTCTCTTCTCGTTTGTTTGTTTTTGTTAATTACTTTGGCCAATAAAGGATTTGTTGTACTTTAACATAAATTCATAAATATATGTATACGTAATTGCAGCACAATACAATTTTGATTTGATTTGTTTTGACTTTTTTGACTGCCCGCCCGAATCGTGAAATCAGGACAAATGTCGAACCCAATCTGATTATAACATTTGCAAGAAGCATTTCACACTTTCGACTGCGATTGGTATTGTAATCGTGATCGTGATCGTGATCGTAATCGTTATCGTGATCGTAATCGTAATCGTGTTGATAGTACATTAATTTGTTGCTGGTTTCTGCATTGTTTGCATTGGTTTTCTTTTCTTTTGATTCAATTAATTTCCTTTGTATATATTGCGGTTTACTTTATACGATTATGTATAGAGTATATATATATGTTTATATATTGACTTTAACTTTAAAAGTTACAACTTAGATACGTTAAGAATAGCAATAATAATGATAATAATAATTTGCATTAATAATACGCAATCAAATAATAACATTTTCGCTATTATTGCAACATTTTCAATTTTCTCAATTTACTCAATTTACTCAATTTTGTTTTTCAACTTTTATCGTTTTATTAGTTTCCCCCGATCTTTTTTCGTATGTATATACGATGTATTTTTTTTTTTGCGTATTTTTTTACTTTTTGTTGATTTCTCATTACTTAAAAGTGTGTGGCTGCCACAACAGCGTTGTTGTCATCATCCGCGCCTCCTCCAATTTTCGCTGTGTGTGCAGCCGCAGTCACGCCCCCTTGGCCCGCCGCCATGCCGCCTTGCCGCCATGCTGCCACTCTCCCGTTTAATTTGCATTTTAAACGATTTTTGCTGCACACGTTGCATCTTTCGGGGGCACGACACTGCGCTGCTGATGCTGCTGCTGCTGCTGCTGCTGCTGCAGTTGTTCTTGTTGTAAGTAGTGTGGTTGTTAAATTAAAATTAATTCTTTTTTTGTTTGCATACGCTCATAGTTTTTTCTCATCTTTCTTTCATTTTGTTTTTTTTTGTTGGTATATATATATGTTCATATACATATATATCTATATAAATCTATATACATATATATGTGGGTGTGGGTGTGGGTGTACGGGGTTCTGGGCTTTTCTCCATACGCATATGTATATACGTTAATTAATTAATTAATTATAATATGTGTGAGTGTGAGTGTGTTTGGTTTATTGTTTGTTGCTCTTGCAGTTGCTGTTGCTGTTGCTGTTGTCGTTACGGATTTTTGTTTCGCTTTGCAATGTGGAAATACACGTGTAATATGTATTTTATTTGATTTATATATATGTATATATACGGGGATACATATATACATATCTGTGGTATATATATATAATTTTAAATTATTTTTCTTGTTGCTGTTGTTGTTGTTGTTGTTGTTGCTGCAGCATTACAGATACATTTACTCCTGCGTTCATCTCTTCGTGGTGTGTATCTGTATCTCTGGATGCTCATATCTGTGTGTGTCTGACATTGTTGCTAAAGTTGCAGTTGCTTGTGTTGCTCTTGTTGTTGTTGTTGTAGCTGTTGGTGTTGCTGCTGCTGCTGTCATTGCGGTTGTCGGCGCCACCTTTTAATGGTATCCATTTGTAAATGCCGCAGGAATTAGTGGTCCCTGTAAATAAACGTTTCGTGGAGAACAAAACAAGCAAACACCAAAAATTATTCAAATAAAATGCAATTTCTATGTATCTGCACATCTACGCACACACACACATACATGTATGTATATATACGATTAAATATATGTATATTAAATAGGTATATAGAAAGTAAACATTTATAGGTAGGTAGGAGGTATACATACAATACATATATGTATTTATATAGAAATAGTAAAAGTGAAAAGTTATTGGAAGTAGACAAAAATACTCGATTGTTCAACAAATAAACACTAGAGAGAGAAACGAACTCGGGAACGGAGCAACTAGTCCCAAAAGGCCGATAGCAGAGGTTTGATAACAGACCATCCATCCATCCATACGCACGCCCTGACGTGCACTTTCCCGTCAATGGACACGGCGGATACGCAAGCCAACTCTTTTGTAGCAAAAGAACAGAACGAATGAACAGAAGGACTAATTCTGGCAGACTGGTAATTGCAAGAAATGAAACTCCACAAACGGAGCGGCCCATCAGGGGGAAGCCCTTTCATTTGTGAATTCCGAATCATGAAAGATTGAAACGGAATCAGAAATATCCATTAGGTATCTGTCCATCTGCATGCCACGCATGAGTATCTTTTTTCTCCCTTTGTCAGAGATGGCTTTTATCAAACCTCGCCGTCAGTCATGGATAATTGATATGGTTTTGGATATAATTTGGGTTCTTTTTGTTTTGTTGGGGTTTGCATCGACGCAAGGACGGATGTGGATTGGAGGTTGGAAACATTGAAGTACTGAAATATTCATATACTATAATACATATACATATATGGTGTACAGAATTTAAATAAATCAAAAGAGTTTAATTGAAAACGGCCTAGAAAACTGTGCTTTTGACGTGCATACATATTTTTTTACGTTCATTTATTGTTTGTTTTATTAACATTATTTTTTGTTTGTTTTCTTTTTTTTTTAGCTCAAAACGAAATATATTTTTGATTCGACTATTTGGTTGAAGTTTAAAGAAATTTGGATTGTTAATAATTGAAATTGTTTAGTTGAAAAAAAAAAACAGAAGAGAACACGCTGTATTTTGTTGGTGTGCCTACCTTGTGCAACTGCGTTTGTTTTATACTCTTATTTCTTTTGTTTTGCGTTTGCGTTTGCTCTTACTTTTGCTTTTGCTTTGCTTTCGTTTATTATTATTATTATTTTTTGTTGTTTTTGGTTTTTTGTTTTTTGTTTTTGGTTGCATATATATATATATATGTATATATATATTCTCGATTTAAATATATAATTGTTTGCTTTACTTTTGCTTTTCTTTTCTTTTCTTTTGTTTTGTTTTGTTTTGCATTTATATTTTTGGGTTTTCAGTCTTTTTATATATTAGCCATCGCAAAGTTCAACGAATAAATCTGTACGAAATGAAAGAGAAATACAATACAATATATAGAAGGATAACGCATTTGTTGTTTAACTCTACATCGGTATTGGTGGTCTCTCTTTATCGCTATGGTGTGGCAAAGGGACGGATGTGTGTGTGTGTGTGTGTGTGTGTGAGAGTGTGTGTGTTTGAGTGTGTTTAATTTTGAAAACAAAACAAAATCGTTGAACGGAACAATAAACGATGGGTAACTTGAATTTGGGTATTTCTCTTCGCGCCCTGACCTCTCCCGAGTGGTAGGCACAAAGGCACATAGCACTATGGCACTATGGCTAATCGGAAGCCCAAAGGATGCTCAGGCTAAGGGCTTCAGACTTGCAGATTCTAGCTGGGGGTTCATGGCCTGCACTTACCGGGCTGTAGTTTAACGGGGCTCGGCTGACGGCGATGGGGAAGCCGGATGGCTGCGGACTGGTGGCCTGCACGTAGCCCACATTGTCGGCCCCGGCCGAGCTGTACATGTCAATGGTTGGTCCGGGCGAGTTGGTGGATGGGAACCCCTGCCTGTTGGCCGAGCCAGCGGCTGCGGCATGCGGCGATGCCGACGGCCCAAAGCTATGGGCGGCCGCGGCAGCCGCCTGATAGTTGTTCATCACTGTGGAGAAAGAGAGGAGGTGGACGGTGAGGAGCTGTTCGATTGGTGGCGCCACCCACTTTTCATAGATGGGTACTTACCTGACAACGCCTGGGTCAGCAGCGGTGTATTGTTGTTGGGTGTCAGCTGCCCATTGGTTAGATCAACTGTAAGTGGCAGA
The DNA here is from genome assembly GCF_003369915.1 of Drosophila miranda. NCBI lineage: Eukaryota > Metazoa > Arthropoda > Insecta > Diptera > Drosophilidae > Drosophila > Drosophila miranda. The sequence goes on from NC_046674.1 coordinate 12,057,360, forward strand.
AGGGGAGACGCGACATTAGTGGGGAGTGCACACGGGAGGGGACGGGGGGGCGCACAGCTAGTTAAGTAAGAGTTAGGGGGCATTCCTAGGCAGTGCCTAAGACAAGAGTATATATACGAAAGTAATCTACAGGTCACGCAGTAGGAAGGAGTACGAGTATACAAGTATGGAGTGAGAGAGAGAGAGAGTACGAGTACGATTACGAGTAAGAGTACGAGAGTATACGATTCTTATAAGTACATATATGTTGATAAAGCGGATACATAGTTCTGTGGCGGGTAGCATTGGTGTGTGGTGTGGTGTGGTGCCAAGGAAGTAAGCAATCAAAAGCGAAAGTAAAGAAGCACTAACTAGTCCCAGAACAACTACAATGCCAAACACAAACAAAAGAGCGAAAGATACATACAGATACAGGTATAAGGGGGGAGTGGGAGGGGGAGTGGGAGTGCGGGAATAATATAACGCTAACTGGAACGCAGGTTATGAAAACACAAGCTGCTCGGTTATTAAACGAGCATTGCATTGGCATTGGTCAGCGGTGGGCGGAGTGGTGGGGCCGTGGGGGCAGGTCTGCTCTGGCTGTCTCTATGATGACAAAACAAAGCCCAAAGCCAGAATAAACCAAACCAAACCAAGCCAAACGAAACCGAACCAATCCTAGACCATCAAAACCCATCAAAACCCATCCGAACCCGTCCAAACCCGTCCAAACCCATCCAAACCCGTTCAAATCGAGCCAAACTCAGTGAGTACGCTTGGTTTGGCCCGTGATGTGCACTTTCCTTTGGGCGCTTCTCCTCTGTTGTTAACGCTTTTTCCTTTTCCCCTGGATATGGCCATGGCTATAGCTATTACTGTTGTTCCCTTGTTATGGCCACAGCTGCTGCAGCAAGTAAAAATACGCCAGCGCCAATATTGAAATGACAACAGAATGCGAATGCGAATGCGAATGTGGATGTGGATGTGAATGGGGCATGTGCATGTGGATGTGGTTGTGGATGCGACTGTGAATGTGAATCTGAATCTGAATGAAGGACGAATGGGGCTTGGTCTAGTTCTGGACTACCTTTTTTTCGGGGTAGCCTGGTGGTCCTGGTCCTGTTAGTATAGTCCCTGACAAGACTCTGACACATCAGCCCCAATGACATGGCCCTGCCGGGCAGCCCATTCAGACGGGGACAGGGGGGCATACATACGAGTATGAATGAGGGAAAGCGAAAAAAGATTGGATAACGGGTAACGGGTCAGGGGTTTGGGGGGATGGGTGATGGCGGATGGGGAAGCGACGATGTTGCATTTCCTGCGGAAACACAAAAATTGATGTAACGTAACGTGACGTAACGTAACGATGCATGGCCGTGACTGTCGTCATTTGCCCCGCCACTCCACCATCCGCCATCCCACCATTCCTCCATCCCCACTCGGCTGCCCTCCCCCCCGCTTATCCCCTATTCCTGTTGTGCGTTTTATGGCGCCAATCAACTTTGGCTTACGTTTAGTTTACGTTTTTGCGGAATATCCGAGCGCCATGTTGTTTTCATTAGAGTCTGGCAATGCCACAAAGAAGCGGCAGCGGCAGCAGCGGAAGGGAGAAGCACAACAGCATGAATACCCCGTTAGAGCAACAGCAGTTGCAGCAACAGTAACCGTAACCGTTTCTTTTCTAAATAAATAACTTATTTAGTACGGGAAAGCTTTTTTTCGGTTTGTATGGCATCGAATGAAATGCGTTTCCGCTGCTGGAATCCTGACAATTGTCAGTCTTGTGGTGTTGTAAAACGTGGCGGAAAAACAACTGTTCTGTTCTGCTGCCAGCTGGTGACCTGGCAACCCTTTTTTCCCCAGGACACACGCTTCAATTGGGACATTTGAACAAACAAAATTGGTTAGAGGAAGGCATTTACATTTACATTTACATTTACATTTACATGATCAGCGGGCGAATGCTACACGGTTCTCTGATATAATTCAGCTGAATGTTACATTAAGGTTACAATACATTGTACATATGATTTCTACAATTTTGTATGGTTATACGAGTATACGATATAGTATAAAGTATGTATAGTATGGTATAGTGTGTATATGTTTGATTAATCAGTTACAATTCGTTATATGTTTGTTGTACTACTTCTAATGACTGGGTTACAATTCTGGGGGACGGACAGACAGATTTCATCAGTCTGTGGCTCTAGTCGTATTAGTCGTTTGTGTTGTGTTGTGTGTGATGTGTGAAATGTTCCATTAACTGGGGCTAAAGATAAGGTTTCGCAAAACGAAGAACACTACACATAAATATGTATATAGTATGTATGTTTTCCATGTTGGAGCTACGACTGCCGCCAATCGATGATCGGGGACAGTTTACAATTTGTCTCGATTAGGTTTTATTAGGCTCTTTGCTAAACTTTTGCTATCAACTAACGGTTTACATATAAAGTTAATAATCATAAGATGCGAGAACGTCTGTCGGAACGGTTATAGGTTCGATATATATACTACACGAGTATGATATATAGAGAGATACATAAGTATATAAAAAGAGTATAATGCTGGTACGATTATGCATTGGAATTATAAGACGACCATTAGCTGACCTTGTGGAGTGTGTTCGGAGTGTTGTTCGGAATCGGAATCGGGTTCGAGTTCGACTTCGACATCGACATCGACATCGACTTCGACTTGGACATCGAGTTCGAGTTGACGTTGATGTTGCTTTGCTGTTGATGTTGCAAGTTGTGCTGCTTGCCTGCTTGCTGCCCGTAGCTGCTGCGGATGTTGTCGTTGCCAAGTTGCTGTCAATTCTAAAGCGCATACGCCCCGTTGGCCACTTTGTCACTCTCTCTCTCTCTATCTCTCTCTGTCGCTGTCGCTGTCTCCGTCGCTGTCTCTGTCGCTCTGGGCCATGTCGAAACCATTCAAGAAATTTGCCTTGCTAATAATACCGGAGCTGCAGCCTCTGACAAGAGCCAGCGACCGACTAGAGACCGACCAGAGACCGACTAGAGACAAAGGCGAATGCGAATGCAAATGCCCTACGGCCCGGAAAGGATAGACTGTGCTTTGGGTTTTTGGTTTCGGCTTTTGTATCCGCATTTATTTGATTTTATTTTCACTTTATTTATCTTAGTTTTTGTGCATTTATTTAGTTAATAACTTTTCGGCTTGGTTTTCCATTTCGTAAGCAATTTCAATACTGCGTTTGGCAAATGGTTTTTTTTTTTTCTTTTTCTTTTTCGTTTTTTTCTTGTTCTCGTTTGAAGCGTTTTCTTATAAATCACAGTATATACGTGTAAAATACATATAGGTATGCGTGTGTGTGTGTGTGGCGTATTAGTGTGTGTGTGTGTGTGTGTGTGTGTGTGTGTGCTATATAGGTGTGTAAATATATATATATGTATAACTCGAAAGCGCCTTATAATAGTTGCAAGAAGCACCAACGAAGCAGTGGCCACACCAACCATCTGATTGCGGCAGCTAGAATGTGGCAGCCATGTGGCAAGTGGCGATAATTGCATTCAATTAACTAAGTAACAGCTTATCAATTTATCAATTTATCAATTTATAGATAGATATATATTGATCATTCGTTAAGGTATGCCATAACTAGGTTCGAACGTCGAATGGGTTTGTTTTCATGTTGCATGTTGCATGTGTAGAATGTAGGAGAGGACCATTGAAAAATTGCATTTTTCATCAACTTAAAGAGAGGGATTTGTTGTTGTTTTTGGTTGTTGTTGTTGTCTTTGATTTTTGTGTTTCTTTCGCTTTGTTGCTCTTCGAAAATGGATGGACATTAATATTGTATTTATCGTTAAGTATTGTACAAATCAAATCGATTCACGCCGCCTCGTACAAAATGAATACTCGAATGCTTAATTTGTAAACCCTCGTATATTAAATATGTGTATATATAAATAGTCATGTATATATTGTAGGTATATAGTATATATATATATATATATAGTAATGTCTATGTATTTTATAAAGAAATGTCCAAAAATTCGCTCATTTTTTGCTGTGTTTAAAGATTTCTTTCTTTTTCTTTTGTCTTTTTTTGGATTTTTGTTGTTTTTTTTTTTTCTTCTGATTTTAGCGATGCACCGATGAAGGAAGGAATTTTTATAGTTGATTTTCTTACAGGCTCTCAATTCGTACAATATGTGGGCCAAATGCGGTATATTTTTTTTGCCAACAATATGAAACGGAATAATACAACAACGGATAATGGATAAATGGATAAATGGACAAATCGACAAATCTACTAACTAATGAACTTTTGCTATGCTAAAAATCTCTGCACACGTTTGCTAATTATCTCTAAAAAAAAAACACATGGGAACCACCAATATACACATACACATATGAAAATACATATATGCATAGACCAACAACAGAAACAGAAACAGAATCGGAAGCTGAAACAGCAGCAGCAGCAGCCGCAGCTAAAACTGAAACTGAAAAACTGAAAAACAGTACAGGAAAATGGGTATGGAAATGGGTGAATGAAAGGCAAAAACAAAAACACAGACAAACAAAAAGGCAAAGCGAAAAAAAAACAAAAAAAAAACAGAGTAAATATCATACATAATATGCAGCAAATTAATTAAAGGATAATAATGGCACTACATGTGTGACAGGCCTGCTAAAATTTGTCGTTATCTAAATGTTATTCCATGTGCATTTTATTCGAAATTCGAAATTCCAAATTGTTGCTGCTGCTGTTGTGTTGTGTTGTGTTGTTGTTGTTGTTCCAATTGTGGGAAGCAGCAACTAATTTATGCATAGTACATACAGGGAGGACTACAAATGAAATTTGCATTTAAATGCTACGGTAAAATAGTTTTATAAATATTAAATGTGTGTGTTCGTGTGGATGTAGAATCGGTATACGATCCGAGTACGAATACAAATGGGGACCAGGACCAGGGCCAGAACCAGGGCCAGAACCAGGGCCAGGGCCAGGCCAAAGGGTACAAATGGCAGAGAGATTCATGTGTGTGTGTGTGTGAGTACAGTTTGTATACGTTTTTATATTGTAGATATAGTAGGTAGATACTGCTAGGGTTCTCTAGTGTCTATAGAGCGATATATAGTATAGTATTGTATAGTACGTATATATGGTTATGCTTGTCGCTTATCGCTTATCGCTTAGCGCTTATGTGATTATGTTCGCCTAGATCTAAGCCTAAACGGTTCTACACGGTTATAGTACGGTACGTTCAATCATTGCATTCACGGCTATGGAACTGCTCTAGGGCTAGAGACTAGAGACTAGAGGCTAGAGATTAGAGATTAGTACGGGTGCTAGCTGCTGATACAATAGCCCTCTAAGTGGGGCGTACATGTGGTATGCATGTTTGTATGTAAGTGATACGTGGATAACTCTAGTCACTACTTAGGGATTCCAGCTAATACTGACTCGGTAATAGTTCGATATAGGGGGGTAAGTGGAACGAGAGGCTATATGTTGTCAGCTATAGGTGTGTGTGTGTGTGTGTCAGCTATTTGCAGACCGCAGATCTAAGTGTGTGTGTGTGGATTACATGGATTCGAAGGCACATATTCAATGCAGTTCTCTTCGAATCTCTGGGGTTAGTTTTCATTCGTTCGCTTCTATCGAGTTTAAGGCTCGTTTCTTCGTGTTCTGGATGCGGTTATTGCTGTTGTAGTTTTAGTTTTAGTTTTAGTTTTGGTTTCAGTTTTAGTTTCAGTTTCAGTTGTTACTCGTACCATTACCGTTGATATGGGGCTAAGCTATGGCTGTTTGTGGCACTTGTGGCACTTGCTGTTGCTGTTGCAGTTGCTGTTGCAGTTGTGGTTGTTATTGATTGCTGTACCTACTTGTCACTTGTACAAATGATTTATTTGGATAGCGTGTCGTTGTCGTGGAGACCGAGGAGGAAGAGACAAAAATGGCAATGAGAATAGAAATGTTTATCAAAAACTTTGCAGGGCCTTGTTCTCTGGCTATCTCTGTTCTGTGTCACGACTGCCTCTCATTGTCAGACTTTTTCGATTCGATTCGGTTTCGGCTCGGCTCGGCTCGGCTCTGTGCACACTTAGAAATTTATGTTGCCCAGAAACTGTGATTTGATGGCCGCCGAGCGGGCTGTCAGCGCCGTGGCAAGCGGCAGGGCCAGCGCCTGTTGATGATATCCCGACTGGGGCGGGCCGTGTGAGACGGCAGCCGCCGAAGAACCACCGACAGCAGAGGCACCGCCCGGGGCGGCTCTGCTGCGGCCCGGTGTCGCGCTACATGCGGCACCGTAACTCCTACCGATGCCGCAAATGGTCAAGCCTACAAAATCATACGAGATACAAGATAGATAGATAGAGATAGAGATTGAGAGAGAGAGAGAGAGAGAAAGAGAGAGAGAGAGACACACGCTAGAGCTGCAAAACTATCGATAACAAGGATCGGGGGCTAACACATACGCTTCGAATCAGAACTGGATTTGGAATTGGAAACCTAATCTAAAAACAAAACAAATGAAAATGGAGAGAATTGAGGTGCTGATTGCAAGCAATCGACAGTCTATCGATAGCTGAATCGATTGTTGTACAGCTCTAACACACGCAATGGATCGATGGGGCAATCGGGCGATGGGGCAATGGGGCGATGGGGCGATGGGGCGATTGGCGGGGTTAGATCTGGTCGGGGATAAGGTTATATATCAGCTAGAAGCCCTAGTAGCCAGTGTTCTGTAGTAGCTCTCTGTGTGATCGTGTGATTGATGCAAATGATAAACGCAAGGCCAAGCACAGGAGATTTGCGCGCAGGAATCGATTCTAAAGGGGTTCTATTATCATATGGAAATGGCAAATATCTGATTCAATATATATGAGACTGTGTAGCACTGTGTTTGTCTGTGTTTGCCTGTGTATATGTGTGCGTGTGTATCGATAGTTTCCGATACTTAATATCTGTGCATTGATATGACGAACGGTTTGGGCTTTAGAAAAAAACGTGATTTCATTTATTGATCGTGATCATGAGTAATACTCGATAAATAGTCATTTCAGCTCTGGTTGGTCGGGAAACAGATATCAGAGCCCAGATCCCAGTTCCCAGCTACCAGCTACCAGCTCCCAGCTACCAGCTCCCAGATCGAACACATCACAGATCTCGGATCCCTAGGACGAGCCGTTGGTGGGGGCAACCATGTAATCACCAATCAGTATGCGATTCTCCGGCATTACGCCCATTACACCGGCTGCAAAGCAAATATACAAAATTAAGAGTAAGGAAACAGAACACACAAAAACTAAAGAAAGTAACAGAAATGTTTGATTGACTGACTGGCTGAGTGGCTGACTGATTGTGGATGATGGAACACAAACACGAACGAACGAACGAACGAACGAAGGAACGAACGAATCGAACACAAGCATCGAGGGCAAACAAATCATTATAATCCGTGCTGGAGGCGAGTTAGTAATGCTAATGATTATTACACGACTTTCGTCATATCAAGTAACACAAACTGTTCGAATTGGGGACTGTGGCATGGGGCATGTGGCATGGGGCATGGTCGGGCGGGGTGTTGAGGTTGTTGAGCAGTTAGTACTCGTTTTAGTCACAAAAGTTTCTTCACCTTTCGCTACACATCACACTCTCACTCACATACAAATGAATAAAAGAGGGGGGCCCGAGGCGAGTGTACCTACAAATGTTTGTGTGTGTGTGTGTGTGTGTTTGTGTGCGTGTGTGTGTGTGTGTGCGAGTGTGTGCGAGTGGGTGACTGTGTGCCTTTGTGGGGTGTACGCACAAATACGAGAATATGGGTGAACGGGACTTACCAGTCGGATAGGGGAGTCCGAAGGAGGGATAGCCCGAATATCCGCGACCAGCGGCATAGGCAGCATAAGCAGCTGCCGGAAAGCCTGCGAATGAAGCAATATACGATCGGATAAGATACAGCTATAGATATAGAAATATATATAGTTACCTTCGGGCAATGTCCCCAGACCCCACATGATGTTATCTAAAAAGGTGGCATGAAAAACAAGAGAGAGCACATAAACAGATAATTACTAAAATTCAGATCAATTAGGGATCAATTAGATCTAAGATATTAGAAACGAAAGAGAGTACCGAGATTATATCAGATATAGGACTAATTGATATAGATTATATGAAAGACTGCTTTACTATTATGTAGATTAGATCGTATTCGGTTAGTGGTTAGTGTTTCGATTCGTGTGTACTTAGAGATCTAGAAATATTGTGTTTAATATGGCAACTAAGGAACACCGTCGTCGAGTCGATCGATCGTTCCACTATATACTAGGTGTATGTGTGTGTGTGTTGAGTTCTAAGAGTTCTAGAGTACCCTCCCTCCCGATTTGTGGTTGGTTCTCTTTCGCAATAACAGCCTTGATCTGAGCTATTTATACATATATAGTAGTATGTAGAGTTAGAGTTAAGTATAGAGTTACATTTGATCGATATGACACACAAAGCTAAACACTTATTCGATATGTAATCTAAGACATTTAATGCTATTCTATGAGTATAAATTTCAATATTTTCGCTAATAGTTCTCTGCTTAATATACGTACGAGTACGAGTACGAGTAGATATATGTTTGTATGTGTATATATGTATATATATATCTATATACCCGATGCGGGGGCAATTCTAAGGCCTGTGACAGTGCATTTCTACGAAAATGCCACTTGCCACCAGGCCATTGCCCCGCACAAACGGCTAAGGATAAGTGGAATCGAATCAAATCAAATCAATAGAATCATAACTATAATCACACACAAGATAACTAAATATATGGGCTAGAGAAATACTACAACTCAAGAAGGGGGTGGCGGGGGTGGGGGAGAGAGAGAATTGAAAAAGGTTGACATCTATTAGGAGGGATATTTGTAAAAATTTGTATAAATTTAGCTTCGGGCCTCCGCTTTTCTCCAAAAACTTCACTTCTTCGACATCGACTTCGACTTCGACTTCGACTTTGTTCCTCCTCTCCTTTCCTTTCCTTTCCTTTCATCTCCTGTCCTCTTCTCTCATTCGTTCATCTTTGGCATCAGTGCGTTGACGGATGGCTGGTTTCCGTTTCCGGTTTGTTTGCTTGTTTGTTGGTTTGTTAGTTTGTTTTGTGGCAACTTAGGCTAAGATTACAATGGATATAACGTCAAGTACGTCGAGTACAAGCTAGAGTCTGAACTTGAGCGCTTAATGCGCTTATCGTAATGCAATATATATATATATATGTATGTATATGTATATGTATATGTATATGTATATGTATATGTATATGTATATGTAGTACGAGTATGTAGTAGTATGTGGTATATGTATGCGCTTCGAATGTATAGTATGTATGTATGTATTTACGAGTATAAGTGGGTATATGTATGCATAATAAATAGCTAGTCTCATGTTTAGTCAAATATTAATGGCTATATGCAAGACAAGTACAGTACCCACACACATATGCCATGTGTGGAGTGGAAGAGTGCAGGACGTAGGAGTCAAAGTACAACAAGAGATGTACGGAATGTACGGGATGCACGGGAAGTTGGCCAGGCTGGAAGTTGCCTGTTATTTCGATTACGACGGCCCTCAACTGTCGGAGCTGTAATTTGGCAAACGGGCGGCAGGACACAAGGAGGTCGGTCCTGTAATTGGGCATCCATTATCCATGATCCATTTTACCAAATTACACTCTGACAGCCGCTCTAAATGGGCATCATTCTCGCCCACCATTTCCACATTCCAACATTCCCACATTCCATCATTCGATCATTTTTCAAACACAATACATGGGATATGCGTGTAGATACATATTTATATCTAATACTTTCTTGATACTTGCTTCTTTCGCTGTGTGTGAGCTGCTTCGACTTTGACTTCGACTTCAACTTAATCGCTAATTGGTTACATTCGCTAAGATTCAATTCGATTCAATCCGATTTGATTAAATTAAGTGTTCATTTTTGTTGTTGCTTTTTGCCACTAGAGAGAGATACACTTTTGAAGAGCTATTGATATGAGAGATACGATACGATAATGTTCGATATACAAGAAAATCCAGTTCAAACATAAATGAGGCGCCGATTGCAACATAGTCCATCTTTTCGTTTCGTTTCGACTTTGGGGTTAATTTTACATTCATGTGGGGGCGGGGAAGGGGGGGCTCTTAAGTGTCTAAGACATATGTTACATGATCGCCCTCTAAGGTCTAAGGTTGCTTCAAGATTGCCCCAAGTTGCTAGGTCATCTCGCAGCAATCACGCACATCTAAGCAGGCCCCTCTAGGACCTGCACTTAGCCTAGTATCTTAAGCTAGTTCGAGTAACTTCAGTTCTCTTAGGTTCTATCGAAAAAAACAACGTGTAGAATGCGCGCTAGTTAGTTAGTTAGTTAATTAGTTAGTTAATTGGTTCGTTAATCAAACGCCGCTTAGACAGAAACAAAACATACGATTATGGTACAGTAAGTACATGGCTAAGAGATTGTACACGTAATCCTAGGCCTAGGCTTAAGGGCGCTGCATACGTATACGAGCGCCTTTTATCATTTTTGGACATTGAGACGGAATGAGAGTCATATACGAGTATGAACTATGTTTATATAGAAATATATGTCTGTATAAGTGTGTGTCCGTGTGTGTGTGTCTGTGAGAGTGTGCGTGTGTGGGTGTGGGTGTGTGTGGGTGCCATGAAAAGCAGAGGAATCCGACTGGAGTCAGATCTGATATCGTCTAGTGGATTGCCACGTCTCACTGCTGCCTGGGCGGTCACATGCCGGGCAGCTGGTAGAGAGAGGCGGCCGCAGCCGCCGCGGAGTTGGCGCCCGACATCTCCAGGCCGCCCGGCATCGCCAGCAGCTCGCTGAGCGGATAGTGGGCCGCTGCCAGGGCCGCGTTCTGACGCAGCTGCGCCTGCTGGGCCACGGCGGCGGCGGCTGCCGCTGCGGGGGTGTTGGCGGCCGCCGTCAGGGCGCTGAGCGTGGCGCCGGGCGCTCCTCTGAGGCCGCTGCTCACGGCGGCGGCGGCCAGCAGACGCTTGTAGCCCATCACGGCAGCGGCGTCCGCGTAAAGGGAGTTGGCCAGAGCGGCGTTGCTCTGGCTGGCATTGGCTGCCGCTGCGTACTGCAGCAGAGAGGGGCCGCCCGTGGGGGCAGCGCCCGAAAGGGGCATCAGCGAGGGAGTGGCCCCTGCAGCAGCGGCCACCGCTTGAGCGAGGCTCTGCTGCTGCTGCTGTTGCTGCTGCTGCTGCTGCTGGTGGGCGGCGACGGCAACCGCCTGTTGCTGCTGCTGCTGCACCGCCTGCTGCTGTTGCTGCTGTTGGCTTACAGCCGCTGCAGCTAGGGCGGCCGCTGAAAGGTGGGCGGGCAGCGGATAGGGGGAGTATCGCAGCGAGGCGGCGGCTGCCGCGGCCCCCAGCAGCTGGTGGTGGGGGTGGTGGGCGTGTTGGTGGGTGTGGGTGTGTGTGTGTTGTGGTGCCTGTGAGTGTTGCTGTTGTTGTTGTTGTTGTTGTTGTTGCTGCTGGTGGTGGTGGTGGTGGTGCTGCTGCTGCTGCTGATGCTGCTGCTGCAGCACGGAGGCGGCAGCGGCTAAACTACTTGGCAGCAGGCCAGCAGCGGACGTGGCCGCCGCCGCCGCTGCCGCCGCCTGATTGGCGTGGCTGCCCCAGACTACCAACTCACCGTAAGCAGAGCGGCCGGCCGCACGGGTCTTGGCCAGGTTGGCCGGCAGCATCACTTCCTTTGGCTGCGCCTTCTTGCACTCGACCTGGAGAAAGACAGGCAACAAAAAGGAGAAGGAGAGTGGAGAGTGGGGGGGTTAGTATCTGGGATTCATGGCGCTACGCTCGACTTACCATTTTGTTGTTTATCTCATGGAAATGAATTTCGCAAACTTTGTCTACCACATCTTCGCTTTGAAATGTAACGAAGCCAAAACCTGCAAAGAGAGGAAAGGAGAGAGAGCCAACAGATAAAAGAAGAACAGCGGAACAGCGAGACGAAAGGGGGGAGAGAGGGGGCTAGAGGGGCAGTGGGGTAGCAGAACGAGAGAGTGCAGAGTGGGCAAAAAAGTTTAAGGGCTGCAAAAATTGAACGAAATATGCTTTTGTGTGCGAGCGGCTAAATAATTTACTCAAGTGTCGAGACTCCGAGACACAGGCTGATGGCGCGCCCTCTGGCACTCTGGCCCCCATTCCTCACTCCTCCTCCTCCCATCACTCCCATCCCTCCCCCTTGTCCTTAGTCTGTCCTCAGGCTGACCTCAATATGCATCCCCTGCAGGGACTCAAGTGGCGGCTGGGCGAGTAATTCAAACACTGGACGCTCGCTCTGCTCCGGGTTTACATAATAAACTTTGCCAGCGGACAAAACTCAGTACTGAAGGAGGGAAGACTCCATCCATGCCCATTCCCAGGCCCATACAAATGCCCAGACCCACACCCGGCTCCCCCCCTTCGCTCTTGGGTCGTGGAGAGCCTAATAACTTTTTCCTAATGGCTGGCTGGTTGGCTCGCTGGCTGGTTGGCTGGCTGGCTGCCGTTCTAGCTGTTCTGGCAGTTCAGCTATTTTTGATATCCTCAAATTAGAGGCTGACGGAGAACTTAAATTCCTGGAATCCCAAGTCATTCCAGGGCTCTGTGGCAGGCAGCAGGGAGCAGGGTCCCGAATTGGCAAAGGATTTATTGTAGCTTAATTGCATTTCTTCTGTTTGTTAAACTTACAAAATAGTATCCTCCCCTCGAGTGCAGGCAGCAGCAGAGCCGAAACTTTTTATCGGATCGTGGAATATGATATTATCTCCAGTATCCTTCTGCCTCTCCTATTGGGTCCTGCCCCTCCACTAATCGCAGCCTGAGGTTTTCCACTGCAAAGGCGTTCCACCAATTTGGCCTTATCGGAGGTTTTCAATTAGCGCAATTGTCTGAGATTTCACATGGTCCTTCGACCAAAGGACTCCACTCCAGTCCGCTCCAGGACTCACTCCCTCCCTGTCCCTGTCGCTCTCTGTGCAATTAGCAAGGCCAAGTGCAGACACCTGATGCCCCGAAAACCCGTATGCCGCTGCCGCTGCCTGCCCCATGGCCCCTGCCCAATGCCGCCTGCCCCCTGCTCTGTGTACGTTTGTTTGCCTTTGGTATGCGGGCGTACAGGCGGACAGGGCGTGGCGTGGGCGTAACTGGCAAATTAGTTGAAACAAGTAACAGTAAACACGCAGGCTTATTAGCGACATGTGCCTGGAATGAGGAGAACGGCAACGCCAACAGCAGCAGCAGCAGCAGAAGCAGCAGCAGCAGCAGAAGCTCCACTTGCCATTTGCCGCTTGCTGCATGGTCCTCTGCCCCGAAGCCTTCAGCTCCGAGCTTCTCGCTTGAGACAACGTGCGGGCAGGCTGCTTCCTGCTTGTCTCTATCCTTGCCTTGGAGTGTGTTTGTATTTGTTTTAATTATATAAAATTAGCGCACGTTGCAAGTTGCACGTAAAGCTGCCACTTAGGTTTCTGCTGCTGCTGCTGCTGCTGCCTCTTGTGCCTGGGCCTTCTGCTACTTTTTCGCCTTGGGCCACTCATAAATCAGCCGTAGAGCAAATGAAGCCAGCAATTTTTTGGTGTCCTGCCTCTACCTCTGTCTCTGGGCCCCTACCAGTCCCCCCCAGCCCCTGCCAGCCCCACACGTAACTCAATCAAAAATGTATCCGCTGGATACAAATGCGCCCTGGCAGCTTGAGGAATGCCCGGTCCGTTTGCCTCGTGTTCTGCGGCTGCCTTTTGGCCCTCAGCTCAGAGCTCGTGTTTGAGCCTGGTTCTGGTTTCTGGGTTCTGGGTTCGGGGTTCGGGGTTCTCGGATCTGGGATCTGGGGGCTCGGTCTGCGGCCAAGTCGCCATTTTTACCTGTCGAAAATTTCCCGCAGGACGACGATGGCAATGGCAATGGCGATGGCGATGGCGATAGGAGCTGACGATGGTCTTGGCAACTGCAAAAATTGCACACTCATGCATGTTATTGCCAAGAAGCGGACATAGATATATGTTCCAGGCATAAGCTCTCGCTCTCGGCTATGCCTCTGCTGTAGGATTGGGAGCAGGCGGCAGAGGGCAGAGGGCAGGGGCAGGGGCAGGCGGCAGAGGGCAGGGGCTGGGGACAGGCAGCACGGAGGAGCATTGCGCCAGCTGCTGTTATGACTGCGCTGCGCCGGCTTGCCAAAAAGAAAAATTACAAAATTTTCAATTTTAATATTAGTGGCGGCTGGCGGCTGGCGACGCCAACTGCCAGGTCTCCTTCTCACCCACCCACTCCCACTCCAACTCTCTGTTCCCTCCTTGTGTATCTATCCGCTCCACCTTTTCCATTTTTTCTTTTTTGGGAGGGAGGAAGGCTGCTTAGGCGCACGTTGGGCATGTCCTTGGCTTGCCAAATGAAATTCATAGCATAGTTCTGGGCGCTGCTCTGCCGCTTGTGGACCCTGCTCTGTACAGTACAGACAGGCTAAGGGCAACATGTGTGGCAGCTGAGAGTCACAACCACATCTCAATCCACGAAACTCTGTCTTCAATCGAAGATCGAGAATCAGAGCCATATCGATAGTACCTTTGAGAGGACATACATAGATCTATTCTTGGGGCTTCCTTTCGAGCCTATATTCTCAGACTCTTAGGAGAGTAGCTCTCTCTCTCTTAGGGCATCTCCACTGTAAGTGGAATTGCCCTCGTTGCCGCTGTTTCTGTTATTGTTGCCATTGCTGTTAGGGCCTGCTGCCTATATTGTTTTATGGCATATTCATATATTGTTTCCTATATTTTTTTCCAGTCCATTCCCATTCCTCATCCATAAAACGGTTCGCTTGTGTGTAGTTTTTGGGCCAACTGCTTGTGTCTCTGGTTTTTTGCCACTGCCCCAGACCCGGTCCCGGCCCGGGCCACTGCCACTGCCACTAGCACTGCCCTTGCTGCAATTTTCAGTGACCAGGCTTATGTGTGTTCGAATGTCTGTCGCTTTGTCTATTTGTCTGTCTGTCCGTCCGTCTGTCCCTCTGTGTGCCTGTCGCTGTGCTGCACACATGATTTATGAATGAGTAACAAACTTGCTGCCGTGTAGCCGGAGCAACCAGCGACGTCTTTTCCACTTTTCCTTCACGTTCTTTTTTCCGGCTGCCCCTCCGTTGGCTTCTTTATTATAGTCGATGCCTTGTTTGTGTGTGCCGCCATCACGCTGGCAATTGCCACGTATACGGGGCAGCCAGCCCGCTCTCGGATCGATAAAATGCAATTACAGGCATATCGCAAGTGCCAGTAGGCAGGCGGAGGGAGCGGGGGGGGGGGGGGGCGTATGGAGGCGGGGGCAGGCTGTAGATGGGACAGGAGCAGAAGCGGAGAGGGAGACGGAGATTGGGCGATTGGTAGATGGGGCAGCCGGTAGTCCGACGACTCATGGCAATAAGGTCGTACATCGTCCAACTGTACAAAAAGTCGCCATCGACATCGCCGTCGCTATCGTTGTCGTTGCCGTTGCCGTTGCCGTTGTCCTCGTCCTCGTCCTGGTCGTGGCAATGAAGGCTTCTGCTACAACTAATACCCTTTGATTAACGACACACATTTTCTATTGACTTGAGGAGGGGGGCGCCTCTTCCTCTTCCCATGCCTCTTGAACTAGGACGGACGGATGGACGGACGGACGGTGGCCTGTGAAGTTGGGCAGTTGGCTGCCCCTGCTCTTGCCTCTGCCCCTGCCCCTGGCCCCCAAACACTGCCTGCATATTTCATACCCTGTATTCCGATCGATGCACGCAATTGTAATTTGCAAAGCTGACATGGCCTGGCCCTCGTCTCCGTTCGGGCCAAATGAGTAGCTCAGCCAATGGGTCGTGTCAATAGCTAAACGGCCGGCCAATGCATTTTTAATTGGCAAATCAGAAAAGTAAGCCACACACACACACACACACACACACACCCACACACAGCCGTGAAAGTCGTACGGGTAAACCTGAGTGGAAATTCGTGGAAATATCGTTCACGTCGTGGCTGCAAAAATTTCTCATTATTTTTCCTTGTTATAGCCAGGGCTGGAGTGGGCCAGTACCACCCCCACCTCCCACCCGAGTCTCTAAATCTTTAATGTGATGTCCGGGCCGTGTGTCCTTCACATTATTTTAAAATGCTTCATATTCGTTTTTATTGGCCGCCTTCTGTTACTGCCCCATCCAGGCGATTCCTTTCATTTCGCTGCTCTCTCTCTCTTTATCAAGCCTTCTTTTTTATGTATGTACATATGACTGCATCATCATGCAGTTTCAGCGTACTCCAGCGTCCAATTAAGCGAAATGTTCTGTGGGCACTGCTCTACCGCCGCCTGCCGCCGCCTGCCGCCGTCTCCCTCGTTCCGCTCGTTCTCTGGCGCTTATCTGCGATGCGGCGCACAGAAGTGTGCTACAATTTTTTATGGGCCGCGCACAAGCAAAAATCATGTTTTCTTATTCCCGTGTGCGTAATTTGAAGGGCGCAAAAGTTAACAATGTCCGGGGGTTGCTACCAGCCAACTATTGATGTATGCTGTTCCATGTATCTGTATCTGTATCTGTATCTGTGTCTGCGGCTGTGCCTGTGCCTGTATCTGTGAGTGTTCCTGTATCTGTGAGTGTGTGTGTGTGGCTGAGTGAGCTAATTACTTTCCACCAGATAGATAGAGGCAGGAGGGAAGAGAGGTAGAGAGACACTGCACTCGGACTGTGGTCTGCCGCCTCCCTGCGTATCGAGGTTTGTGCAAAATTGGGCACATCAATCTTAATGCCCCGTGTCTCAGGTTCTACTCTGGTTCTACAGCCCTGGCCACCCCCTATGCTCCTGTTCCTGGATTCTGGCCCTACTGCCCCTCGCCTGGCCCCCCCTGCCACACAACCACTCACAACGGACATGTCAATGGGAGTCAATGGGGGACCTGGTCGCAATGCGAAATTCGGGGCGTCATTTAAAACTTTAATAAGCAAAATTGACAACGACACAAGGCATCGGACTGTTCACAGGACATGGACACATCCAGCCGGGGACCACCCAGGGGGGGGTGGGTGGATGGACATCAGGTGGATACACGGTGGACAGGGATCTGGACTGCTGGTCTGCTGCTGCCGGACAAACGCAACGGTCAACGGTGGCGCAGTCGTGCGCTACAAGTTCGTGTAGCGGATGTACACTGGAGATTTAAGCCTTCTGCCGCTTCTGCTGGTGCTGCCTCACCTGACCTCGCCGTCTCCGGAACGATGCTGGCCCCATCCTCTTATGGCCCTTATATCCGGTTGCATTGGCAGGTAATCTTTTCGGCTGCCTCTACATCCTGTTGCCTGGCCATTTTAATGCCTTAACAGGGCCCAGGACGCTCCGCTCCGCTTCGCTCAGAGCCGCTTGCGAATGTTAAGGTTTTAAAACCTGAATTTAGCAATTTCGCCCGCCCCGAAACCCAATGGAAACCCCTTCATAAGTATCTTTTCCACCGCACACATAAAACGACTCTTGTATGATACATTGACATTGTCCGTGTGTCTGTGTGTGTGTGTGTGCTTTCTCTCTCGCACTTCCGGCTACCGGACTGCGAGCTGCGGACTGCGGACTACGGACTGCGGACTACGGACTACGGACTACTGACTACTGACTATCGTATCATCGTTAAGGACCGGAAACCGGGGCTAGCAAATGGGGGCATTCTCTGGGCATTGTGGGCATTGGCAGTCCGCTAATGCGCGCATCGATAACTCACCTCTGTGCCGATTGGTCTGCTTATCGAACATCAGCATGGCGTCCTCGATCTGCAATGAGTGAAAAGATGGAGAGAGAGAGCGTTTCGTTAGCTTAAAAGTTGCAATTGTTCATTGGGTGTTTTTCTTCATAGTTTCTTAGTTTTTCTTGGCTGCACAGTTTGCGAGGCAGCAACTCAATTAATGGCCTGAATAAATGCTCGCAGCGGCAGACAAAAACTGCTGCTAATTGCAAAGTGAGTGCGCACAATGATGGCCCATAGAACGGGCTCCGTCCACATACATTCCGCCCCAGCCGCCGCCCATTCAACACAATCCACCAAACCATTGGCTCCGCACACAGAGCGGGAGCGGGAGCGGTAGCAGAGCGGCAGCGAGAGCGAGAGAAGGCGAAAAAGTTTTAGCCATTATGGCGCACAAGAACTTATAATGATAGTTGACTGTCAAACCAGGCAACTAACTAACGAACCAACTAACTGAACTCAACTCAACTGAACTGAACTGAACTGAACTGACTTTCGAGCCGGTCGAGGTCCGAGCTCCGAGCTCCGAGGGCTGGCTCATTACTGGGGAATCAGGGAATGATGAACTGACCGAATGACAGCGTGACAGGGAGACAGAGAGACGGGGGAGACCCCTTTCGGTTGTCATTTGATGTTTTAATTGATGGCCTAAATGAATGCATGAATTGTGGTGCTGCTGCTGCTGTTGCTGCATTTCTGTCTGCAAATTGGGTATCAAATTCTGATTGCCAATCTCCCAGTCTATCATAGAATTTGATTTCGGAATCAATTTAGTTGCCACTTTGATGATGGTTAGTCGTATCAATTCTGGGGAAAGTATTTAAATCTGCTTTGCAATTAAGCACAGCAGCAGCAGCCTCTGCCACTACCTCTGCCCCTGCCACTGCCTCTGCCCCTGCCTCTGCCTTTGGAGCTGTGGCAAATCCTCGATAATCTTTTGACAAACGAAGCCTTTTGATTGGCTTCTCCAACAAGACAGTTTTCACCTCAGTTTTCTTTGGCATTGGATTTGTGTGCTGTCTGCCATTCAATATTATAATGCGACAAGTTTTTCATCATCATCTTCATCTTTGCCTTCATCTTTGTCTTCTGTGTGTCTCTGTGAAAGGCGCTCCCTTTTCGTCGCCTCCTCCTCCTTCTGTATCCTTTCTGCTAATTGCACATTTCTTGGCAAAGTTTCGCTGCGGCCTTTAATGAGCTCCACGACCAGACCAGAGACTGCACTCTGGATGAAGCTGATGTCGAAGCTGAATCTGACGCTGATGCTAACGCTGACACCGAACCGTTCAGCAAGATCCAGCCCCCCCCCCTGAGCCCCTTAGCCGGCTCTGCCTCGGCGTGTCCTGGCCTGTCCTGCCATTTCTGCCTGCTTATGGGCCATTGATTAAGTTTAATCAATGCGCTTACGGCAACTCTTGCAACGCAACTCCTGTGCACAGTAATTAAAATGCAGCCACGACAGCGACAGCGACAGCGACGGCGACGGCAGCTGCGGCCTTATAAAAATTAATTAAGCTTGCGATGCAGTTTCCCCTCTGCCCCTCTGCCCCCCCACTGGTTGTTGTTCGCGCCTCGCGCGCCCTGCAATTCGCAGCTCTTCAAGTGCAGCCGTCGATGCAACCAACTACAACATTGTTTTTCAATTAACAATCAACAACAATGCCACAACAATACAAGCGAACAGAGCCGAATCGAACGGAGCGGAACGGAACGGAACGGCGAAGGTTGCACGCGCCAAATGACACAAAAATTGCCAGCTCAGGTGCCGAAAGGAAGAGGCAGGAGGAGGAGCAGCAGGAGGAGCAACAGCAAGTAGGTGCCACAAGCGGTGGCAACTACAATTGCAATTGTTGTTGTTAATTAAGCGGAGGCACAACTGCAAAAGCGTCCGAAACACAGCTCATTGCGGCGACGGCCTGTTGTTAATGTCCGCCCCATCGATGGGCCACGCCCCGCATGCCACCATCCATTGGGCTGTCATAATTACACAGCCCCTCTCGCCGCGACACGACAGGGATCGACTCGGTTCGGATCGGTTGCTGCTGCTGCTGCTGGCTCATTATGTTGTTGTTGCCCCCCCCCTCCCTGCCCCATTCCGTTGCCTCTCCCATCGGGCAACCGCAAACTTTAATTCTATTAGCAAACGTTAAATGTACACCACGAACGTGGGTGGGTGCAGAGTGGGCGCAGAGTGGGGCCCATAGGAGACTGAGGGGCGTGACAACTGGTGCCACTGCCACTGCCAGTGCCACTGCCACGGCTGCTTCTGTTTCTGCTGCTGCCACTAACAAGCAGGCGCACGCGGCGGTAATTTTATTTAAATCTGAATTCATTAATTCGTCATAATCCCCAATCATTTTGGCCGCCTGGCCCCCGCCAGACCGCTGCTGCCGCTGCTGCTGTCGTCGGAGGAGAACTTCAAAAAGCCATCAACGACAGACGCTGCTGCCACAGAACCCCCGCCCCCCGCCCCATCCAGCCACGAATGCCAGGCCATTCATTTGGCTCATTTTGTGTACAAAAATGCTGCGCTCAGTGGAAACGGCGACGCTTCATTATCGTAATCGCTATATAAAACAGCGGGCAGACTCCGCAGACTACAATGTCAGACAGTCGCACGTACGTGGTGTGTGTGTGTGTGTGTGTGTGTGTGTGTGCGTGTGTATATGTATGTATTTTATGCGTTTTGTGGCACATTATGTGCCTAGAGATGAGAGGCGACTCCTGCCTTCTGTGGCTGACATTAATGAATGTTGCCGACAAAAGAGTGCTGCGGGTGATTTTTATTTCTCTGTGCGCCGCGCCCCGCCCCGCTCCACCACGCCGTTTGCCACGCCAAAATTAAAGGCAAACCCTGGCCGAAAAAAAAAGGAGGCCCAAAACGAGCCATCGATAAGGAAGTTGGTCAAAGCGGAAGATGGATGGAAGCAGAAGGAAACAGAAGGAACACCAGAATGAAATAAAGGGGTTGGCTCTGGTTCTGGCGCTCTGGCGCTCTGGCGGTGTCTGCAAGTCTGATTTTGATGTAAAGCGAAAGGGTTTTTCTCGACCATTTCCCCGGTTAGCCTCGATTTCCCTGGTTTCCCTCTGTTTTGCCCTGCCTTTCCCCTGTTTCCCGAGTTTTGTGGCAGCTCTGATTCGCTGATTTTCCTCCTGTTAAGTGAAACGTTTTTAATGAGGCATTTTCATGATTCCCTGACTTTTCAGCTATTTTTCTGGCTTTCCTGTTCGCCCAAAAGGTACTGCCCGGAGTTCTTTATTAAACGAAAGGGTTCTTTGGGGGTTTCTGCAGTTAAACGGCTTAAAACTAAACAACTTGCTGGGCAAATGGAAATACAATTATGAATCGCATGGATTGTCTTTTGGCTTTCGATGAAAATTTAGTGCTTTCTGTATTCCAGGAATACTCTAGTCTCGTTAAATCGTCGGCCGTCCCCTGCCACTAGCCACTGGCACTCCCCATCCATCCCTTGTGCATTCCCCCCCCCCCCCCCCCACGCCCTGTATCCTGGCCATTCCCACGCCTTTGGTTCTGTTTCAAAGTCCCCAAAGTTCTAACTGGATAATTTGCAGTAATTCATCTTGCTGGCGGTTTTCTCAGTTCTCTGCTCGACGCTTTTTTCTGCCCCTCCCTGCCCCGTGGGCTTTCCTCCCCCGCCACCGACCGCTTTTGTATGCCTGCTTGATTGCGACAATTTATACGGCGTCAGGCTTGTCAGGATTTGGTTTTTGGTTGCTTCTCTGCGCCATGACGTGGCTGCGGTTGCTTGTAAAATTGAAAAAAGGAATAAGTGGCAGCAGGCAGCAGTGGCAGCAGTTGGAGCAGCTCTTCAAAAATAGTACCACATAGACAGATAGAGATGGAGATGGAGATAGAGGCCGAGAGAGCGAGAGAGAGGGAGAGAGAGAGAGAGAGGAATTTAAAGCTGCAAAAGTGAATAGTCATACATCTAATGATAGCTCTGCTCCTCCTTCCTGCCCGTTTGAAGAACCAAACCGAAAAAGCACTCGACTGGCTCCCAGCACTTACTTATTTTTCGTTTGTGCAAAAAGAGCGACGAGAGCAAAGTGATGGGAAAAAAGTAAACTTTTGCTAGCTGCCGCTGCCGCTGCTGCTGGACGTGTGCGATTCTCGTCTGTGGAGCAGCGGGGGGTGGGGGGGGGGGGGACTCGGGGCACGGTCTCGGGCTCGGCCTCTAGCTGAAGCACGGGCTCGTGTCTGGCTCTGTGACTGAGATCACGGCGGCGGGGGTGGTACCATCTTTCAAAAAACTTTGGCCAGGCGACAGCAAAAAAACAGCACTGGCAGCGGCACTGGCAGCGGCAGTGGCAGTGGCAGTGGCAGAGAGTTCTTATATACCACATCCTCTACCCGTATGTATCTGTGTCTACCAGTGTGCGTGCGTGTGTGTGTGTGTTTGTGCCATGTAAGCACATGACTGCGTGCGGTTGAAATATAGATAAACTTTTTTAAGCTCGTATTTATTACATATTTGGCTGTAAGTAGAATTTAAGTTGCTTTTTGCTTCGTGAACAGACACCGAGCGACGACAGACACACACACACACACACACTGCGTATGAGTAATGTCCAAGGAAGCACTCCCCTCCCCCCCACCCCCTGTGGCTGCCACTCCGCCCAATTCCCCAGCTCTCTGCGATCTGCTGTTTGTGGTAAATTTGCAATCAAAAACGCATCAATTGATGCCATCAGAGAAAAGGAGAGCGAAACAGAGCGAGAGAGAGAGAGGGAGATAGAGAGAGAGCTAGAAGGACACAGCATTAATGAGGCACACTCGTGCATGTCGCAGGCCCAGGATATATGTACTATATATTTCAATTAAAAAAGGATTCCATTTATAATCCGCAACTTGATTTGTTATGCCAAGGCACAACAGCAGCGGCAGTGGCAGGGGCAGCGGCAGCCGCAGGAAGCTGGAGGAAAACCGAGAGACCAAAACCTCGCCATTAGCTGCACGAATGGAACGCAAGTATGAATATTAAATATCCTTCTATGCTGAGTGGAACCAGAGCCCAGTGCCAGTGCCACAGCCAGAGAGCAATTAGGAGGAAGAGACAGAGACAGAGCGAGAGAGAGAGAGAGAGAGAGAGAGGACAGGGAATGGCAAATGGCGAATGATGAAAAACGCTTTTGCATAGCTGATGCCAGCGATGGCTTAGTAGATCAACTATTAATGGAAAAAACCAAATCAAATCAAAGCAAAGCAAAGCAAATGAAGGCACGCACTAAGAGAGATAGAGTTACGCACACACACACACACACACTAGCACTAAGGTGACCCATGGAAAAGGTCATGGACTACAAAATACAAAAGAGTTGGAATTTGCATAAATTTCCTTTGTAAGAAAAGCCCTGGAAAAGATGGCCCTTTTAATTTGATTGGATTCAAATCTCAGAGTTTTAGAGACTCTGAGACTCTGGTTGCACGCACATTTTATGGACAAAATCGAATATTCTGCTAATATCTCGTTACGTCTCACACGAGACAAGAGACACGAGACACCAGATACGATACGCATGCACATATGTATATCCGGGGGGGGGGATCATAGTTTTATAACCACTCGAAAGGTCAGCTTAAACATTTTCAAATTAGTTTTTATCGGTGGCTTTTTGGGGGCTGGGGGGAATGGGGTTTGGTGCTGAGAGATTATCTCACTTATCAATTTGCTGGACAAGCAAAGTTTACCAGGGGCTATGCACACACACACACACGCACACACACATGGACACACACATGGACACAGACGTACTCGTAATGGTATCCTGAGCAAAGATAAACTTGCATTTTAAGCGTCAATCTCCATTATAACCCTAATGAAAGCAGCTTTTCCTGGCCTCCACTCCCCCCTCTCTAGAGCACCACCCTACACTCGGGCTCTCTGGCTTTCATTCTTTTGGCCTGGCTAAAAACTTGTCATCAGTTTTAATAAGCTGGCCGCAAAAACTTTGTCACTTTTTTCAAGGGGCAGCGGGGCAAAGGGGGCAAAGGGGCAAGGAGGCCAAGAGCTAGAGATTTCTTGAGCTTTCGTTAGCTACTAAAATTTAATTAATATCGATTTCGGATTTGAAAAGGTTTTTCTCTCGACCCAAACACACACACACACACCCACACACACATCTGCGAACGGGGCACATTTTGCGGCAGGCCAAACAACTTGAGAGGGAGAGAGAGAGAGAGAGTACACAAAAAGGGGAACGCAGGAGCACAAAAAAGCAAAGAAAAAGATGAAGACGGAGGACACACAAAGCGAATGGGAGGGGCCACGGGGGCCACGGTGGCACCGGGCACGGGGCAAATGCGAATTGGGGCCTCTCCACTCTGGCCATACAAAGATGTTACAAGCTTAGGCAAGAAGAACTTGCAACGGCAACGGCAGCGGCACTGGCAGCAGCGCCACTGAAAAACTTTTAATCTTTCTTGAAGCATAAGTAAGATATATGTACTCCTTTCTCCTTCATTCCTGCTGCTGCGTACATGTGTGTGTGTGTGTGTGTGTGTGTATAGTATGGAAGTATGTGTGTGTGTGCTTATATGTGATTTCAAGAATGGAAGCAGCTGCTCAATATTTTTGCAAAGACTTGCGAGTGGGATTGAGATTTCTAATGGGATTGGTTTTCTGTTTCCATCTCTCGTTCTCTCCCTCTCGCCCTCTCCCTCTCTCTCTCGCTCTTTCTATCTCTTTTTCTCTTTCGCTCCAAGAGTCCTGTGCCTGTGGCAAGCAGTTAAAGTTGCTCTTCGGCCATATAAAACAACTTGCAGAACAATTTTCGTTAATTAAAATATTTTCAATGTGTAGTTATATGCTCGGTCTTGGTCCTCGTTCCGTGGCCCCAGTGTCCTGCACAGAGGGTGTCCTGGCCATGGCCTCCTGCCGCTGCTGC
The DNA here is from genome assembly GCF_003369915.1 of Drosophila miranda. NCBI lineage: Eukaryota > Metazoa > Arthropoda > Insecta > Diptera > Drosophilidae > Drosophila > Drosophila miranda. Next base: position 12,082,017 of record NC_046674.1, read on the forward strand.
TTCTGCTGCTGCTGGTACTGGCCCTGGGTCGCCGTCGTCGCTGCTAAGGATGCTCGAATTACAAAGCAAATTATAATTTCATGAAAGTTAAACGAGCAACTCTCCAATGCTGCTGCTGCTGCTGCTGCTGCTGCTGCTGTTCTGCTGCTCCTGCTTGAGGGTCACTGAGCTGGAGGGGTGGAGTGGCTTTGGCTCTGGCTCTGGCTCTGGCTCTGGCTCGGGCTGTGGCTGTGCCAGCGTGGGCGTTCGTTGCGCACTTGAGTGCAAAGGTGGCCGGGCCAGGTCGCCGGGGCTGTGCCCGAGATTGGGAATTAAACATGCTGCCAGGGAGCGAGCAATGCAAAATATATAAGAATAAAAAGTGAATTGGGAGCCACCACGGAGGCACAGTAGGGCTCCTGCTGCGGCTCCAACGGAAGCACTGGCCCCAAAACTGGGACCAGGACGGAGACCGACCGAGCAGCAACAATAAAAACCGAATTTTTTCTGTGCAAGTGCGAATTTATGTCTTCAATTATTCAACGCCTCATTTGTATGCCCCGCTTCCTCTTGCCGCCTGCTCTTTGTGTGTGTGTGTGTGTGTGTGTGTGTGTGTGGGAGCCATGCTAAAATGCCAGCATGCATTTCCGTTTCCGGCCAGTGGCAGCGTCAGCGGCAGTGCCAGTGCCAGTGCAGTGTTGGCATGGCCATCATTGCCACTGCATATGGCTATATGGCTGCACATGTGCCATGTCCTCCCTGCCACACGCCTCGTCCTTCTGCTGTGGGGCCTCCCTCCCTCCCTGCCTCCCTCCTTCCCTCCTTCCCGCTCTGGCAATTGAAATTTCAACGGGCGCAAAAGTAATTCAATTCAACGGCAGACGGCAGACAGAGACGGAGACGTCGACCGGCCTCTGGACCAGGACTCGAGTCCTCTCGAGTGCCGTGCCGCCGCCTGCCTCCTCATGCATATCCTTATATAAGTTTTCGGGGGCTCAGGCTCTGGCTGGTCGGCAGATTCCACTTTGAAGGCCCCCAGAACAAAGCATTTAAGAAGTTATTGTCATAAATGTTTGAGTTTTCCAACCCCACCCCCTCCCCATCCCAATGTCCCTCGACATGTCTTCACCTCTGACTTGTACAGCCACTCCCACTCCACCACCCACTTGTTCCGCCCTGGCAAAGACACAAACTTTTATTTAGCCATGTTTGAATGCCGCCTGCAAAAGCCACCGCCACTGCCACCGTCCGACAATTTGCAATTCTAATGTAATTTTTTCGCGAATCATAAGTTAGGAACAAACCTCTCTGCCCTCCCCGCCCCGCCCACCATCCAACCGCCCCCCAAAAACAACTCAACTCTCAGAATCGCGTTGCTCTTTGAAATGGGGCGGGGATTTACTTGAAAATATCCCCACAGCTCTATCGCTTCTACCCCCCTCGCCCCGCCCGAAGGGGCTTTGACCAATTGTAAAGTTCTCCAAAATTCGGTTATGGCGGCTTTTTCTCGTTAGTTACGCGGCACAAATCGATCAGAGCGCAAACAAAAACGAAGACCCGGAAAAGAACACAACAAAAATATGTTCATTTTCGTCCTTTTTCCTCCTTCATGTTTATTGCGCGGCCGATGAGTACGAGAATTAATACGAAATCGGAAGGGGGGGCGGAAGCGGGCAATGTGGAAACCAAAACGAATGCGGAATGCCCTGAAAGAGACCCCCAAAAAGGGTATTTCTAAGGGCACAAAAGAGCTGCCAGAAATGTACTTTAAATGATCGTCGAGAAACAGTGAGAGATCTCTGTGTGTTCTCCCTGGTGTTCTCCCTGGTGGAATAAATTCAACAACAAATTGCCCGCCCTCCAAAGTCGTGGAATGTTCGGATGCTTGGATCCACTCATAATTAGCAGCGAAAAGGGATTGCGAGAAGCGCAAAAAAAGGGGACACAGAGGGTCCGCAAATACTCTTAGCCCAGCCCCCCGCCCGCAGCCCGCTGCCCGCATACCGTGGAAAACTCCGCAAATGAAACTCAAATTTAAACAATGCCACATCGCATTTACATTTGCATTATTTAGCATTTAAGCGTCACGCGTTGCGTAAACAAATTGTGCAAACAACAAAAACAGCAACAACAACAACAACAACAGCAGCACAAGCGCGTAATTCATTAAACAATTTCTTTTTGCTTTCTCCTTTGCATTGCCTTTTTTTTTTCTTCTCTGCTGCCGTTCTGCTGAGTATTTGTTCTTCGGAATGGGTGGGGGTGGGGGTGGGGATTGGGGATTGGGGCTTGGGGTTGGGAGGATTGGTTGGGGCTTATCTCAAGTGAAGCTGTAACTGAAGGCAGCAGCGACAGCAGCAGCAGCGGCATTCAACTGAGACTCTGGGGATTTAGTTGGTCTGTTTTTAAAGCCCCCACAACTACACACACACACACACACACACACACGGGACACACTGGACACACTGGACACACTCCGGCTGTATGTATGTGTATATCACAAACACACCAATGCACTTATTGGTTTACTTGTTTACATGGCAAGCTGCTCGTTTTCACACTCTTTCCTATTTGCTTTAACATTTTCGCATGCATATGCATGCAGCAGCAGCGGTGGCAGTGGCAGTGGCAGTGGCAGCGTCAGCTAGGAACCAGGAGCCAGGAGCCAGGCGGACGGACCGGACGATGTCCAGAGCGATTCAGAACGATTCAGGGCCCAAGAGCACAGCACAGAACAGGATGTCCCCAGCTCCATGTCCTTGCTGCTGCTGTTGGTGTTGGTGTTGCTGTTGCTGTTGTCCTGCGGTGGCATTTCAGTTGCCTCCACTGAATGTGCCTGTGTGTGGGTGTGTGGGTGTGGGTGTGCGCTTTAAGTGCGCTTGTATGCGTCTGCAGTTGTTTGCAATGTTTTTACATCGAATGTTGATTGTACAAAACCACTGAACAAGAAAAATTAATTATACAAAAACGTCACCGCCAAACAGCTACCGAAAACTGTTGACCCAATCGAGGAGCAGGAGCAGGGGCACGAGAAGGAGGAGCAGAAGTAGCAGAGGAGATGCCACAGCAGGAGCAGAAGCAGCCTTCCCACACACACACACACACACACACACACACATGTATTTATTGCCTGATGAAATTTCGTTTCGTTTTGCGGCTCAGATAAAACGAATTTATGCCTAACCAAGAGACCGAACAGCACAGCCAGCCAGACACACATATATTTCATTATATTTATTTATTATTTAACATACGAATACGAATACGAATACGAATATTAGACAGACAGGAGTGCTGGGGCCCAGTAACCGCAGTGTTTAAAACGAATGTAATAAATCAGACCTAACTGGCAGTTAGACAAAAGGGCAGCCAAGTGCAACAGCGGCAGCGGCAGCTGTGGCCAGGGCCATCTAGAATCAATTTATGCAAAGGCCCCCACGCCCCCCACGCCTCGAATCCACAAATAATAATCCTTCGAAATCGGTTAAAACAGCTTTTAAGCAAATGTAAAATGTAAAATCTTGTAGCATACTTTTAAGCGCTCGCTTAATATGCGAGGGAGGATTCAATGGGTGGTTTTTCTGGGGAAAAATGCTAAGCCGCGGGAGCAGCAGCAGCAGCAGCAGCCGAAGCAGCAGGCGTAACAAAACCAAGACGTTGAATGCCCCGGGCTCTGTACGTGTTCAAGTGTGAAGCTGCCAGCAGAGCAGAGCAGAGCAGAGCAGAGCACAGCGCTGCCACGCCCCCGCCGCTTGAAAGCACTTGCTCTCCTGCTGCTGCTGCCGCTGCTGTTGCCCCATGCTACCCCATGCTACCCCATGCTGTTCCTCCTTCTGTGCTCTGCACTTTGTGGGCGGCACAAATCGACGCTTACACTTATATTATGTATTTTTTTTGTAGTCGTCGTTGTATTTCTGTTTTCTTCCACATTTTTTTTTTTTTTATACATTTTTTGTGCTGCCCGCACACGGAAACTGCGTTTTTGCATTCCTTTCTGTGGCATTGCATTGCATTTAGATGTTGCCTTCGAGTGTGTGTGAGTGTGTGGGTGTGTGTGGGTGTATACATCTGTGTGCGTGCTCGGCTTTTGTTGCCGTGCAATGCAATTGCTTAGACCACCAGCCCCACGCCTTGCCCAGCCCCCTCCAGTCTTCGGGTAACCGTTTTCTGGGACTCCAGCAAGTTTTTATTTCAAGCAGCCAGCAGCGGAAGTGCGGCTCTTGTTGCTGCTGCTAGAAGTAGGAAAATGCTTACAGGGGGGGGGAGGCGGTGCCAAGAAACCAGGGGGATAGTGGGGTAGCAGAGTCGGATCTGGAAGCTGGATGCTGGATGCTGGATGCTGTGTGTGCAACATTGTGGCACATGGCAAACTGATGACAACGACAATAACTGTAATGAAACTGAGATAAGCTCTGGCCACAGCAGCTCCACCAGCACGGTGGAGGGGAGTGGGGGATTCCATGGCATTCCCCTTCTGGCGGAGTGGTCTCCCGGAGCCAAATGGCATGCTCATTTGTAGCGCTATTGTTGGACGCTGGGGCACAAATTGTGTGCAACGGGATCTGTCCAGAGAGACGATTATCGCGGTCGGTTTCAACCCCCCTTCCCCCTTACCCGCCCCGCACCGCAAATGAAGGAGTGTCCAAATGAAGCTTAGGGGCTTTCTGCCAGAGATTTTACCCCAAAAAGCAGTGATTGATGGCGGATGATGGATGGACGGATTTGGAAGTTGCATGAATGAAGGATATGCCTCCCAAGAAAGTAGTGCCACCGAAAATCGTTCCAATTTAATATTTAAATTGCTTTCTCAAGATTCAGTCATGCAAATCGATTAAACTCCACTTCCACTTTAGGCTTTTCTTTCTGCCACCCGGCCACACTGCCACCCGGCCACACTGCCACCCGGCCACACTGCCACCCGGCCACACTGCCACTCGGCCACACTGCCACACTGCCACACTCCTACACTCCCACTCTCGTTCTCTGTCAATCTTTTCCTTTGCTTTTTGCCGAATTTTTTCTTTCCAAATCTAACCTCTCCGCTGGCCACTGAATAATTAAAAAAAATTTGCCACTCAGTTGGCTGCTGGCTGCTGGCCCCCCTGCCACCCTGCCCCTTCCCCCGGCTGTGCCAGCGAGAACCACCCCGAGAGCAAACAGTGTGACAGCCTCAACCGCTGCCACTGCCACTGCCACTGCCACTGCCACTGGCACTGCCTCCGCTGCCTCCGCTGCCGTCTTCTTCTCCTCGTTTCAGCGTCATCGTAGCTGTCAGCTTCAACTACGCTTTCGTTTTTATGCCCCCAACTCCTAACCGAAAAAAAACGAGAGAGAGAGACAGAAACGAATGTTGAAACTGTTGATGTTGACATTGCGCCTGGTCCGGGGTTCGGGGTCCGGGGTTCGGGGACCGAGGTCTGGTCTTCCCGAACATCCCTATACAATATTATATATGTATCCGTATCCGTATGCTGGGACTGGAGACCCATCCAGCCTCCTCCCTGCTCCTCCTCCTTTCGTCTTTCGGGCACTCTCCCCACTCCCCTACTCCCCCACTCCACTCATTCCCATTCCCATTCCTCATGTTTGGCGAGTGATTTATTTGACTGACACTTTTTTCTGCGTTGATTGCATCGTAATCCCAACATAATGAGTACTGTTATATTTCATGGCCATTCTCGTTGCGAGAGAGACCCAAATGAAGTAGACAATTTTTCAAAAAACAAAGACGCAACATAATGGCGGCTGCGGAATGGAATGGAATGGAATGGAATGGTGGGTGTGTGCGGTGTGCGGTGTGGGTGGGCACAACGCTTTCGTTTCGCCATTCGCTTCCATTGTGCATGTGGCACACGTAGGCGGCCACTTGAGAGAGGACTCGTCGCGGACAAAACGTTGCTCAAATTTTCATCATTTGTTCGCGTCAAAGGCAGCAGCAGCAGGACGAGCATCAGCAGGAGTAAAAGCAGGAGCAGGAGTACGAGCAGAAGCAGGAGTACAAACAGGAGTAAGAGCCAGGCCATTTGCCGCACATCAAACCCATTCCGAGCGAGGGAAAATTTCTATTTGGGTCTCATTTCCCCAACTAAATTTCATTTCTTACGCTCCGCCACATCGACAATCTAAATTGGAGGATTGAAAAGGGAAAAGCGTTGAGGGATTTTCCATTCAAGTGGCACTCCCAGCCAGCCACAAATCAGGAGTCAGGGAGTCAGGGAGTCAGGTAGTCAGGGAGTCAGGGAGTCAGGAGTCAGGGAGTCCGAAAGACAGACCCCCCTTCGAGCTGTAGCAAAACTTCCGTTTAGTTTCAAAATTCCTTCGCTTGCTTCGTTCATTGCTTTTCCGGACCGTTTAGAGCCTTGTATTTGTGGGCAGCGATGACAGCCGTACGGGGATTTCGAGCCATGATCGTGGGTCCGCCCGGCTGCGGCAAGGGCTTCGTGGCCCAGATGATGGTCAAGGCGTACGGGGCCGTGCACATATCCACGGGCGACATGCTGCGCGACCACATCCGCCACCGCACCTCGCTGGGCAAGAAGGTGGAGCGGTACACGTCGCGGGGCAAGCTGGTGCCCGACCGCCTGCTCACCCGCATGGTGGTCGATGCCATCGGCAAGGCGGGCAGCCACAACTTCATCCTGGACGGCTTTCCGCGGAACATAGACCAGGCGCGGGAGCTGGACACCATCGTGTCCCTTGACTTTGTGTTGGACCTGTATCTGCCGGTGCAAGCGATCATAGCCCGCCTCAGGAGCCGCCTGGTGCATCCGGCGTCCGGCCGGGTCTACAACACCCACGGGGACATGGCGCCCCGTGTGCCCGGCCGTGACGACATCACCGGCGAGCGGCTCGTGCGCCGTGCCGACGACGCCTCGCCCCGGGTGGTGTTGGCTCGCCAGAGGCTGTTCGTGGAGGAAACCGTTCCTGTGCTCCATCACTACTCCCAGAAGAACATCCTGCACACGATCCTGGTGCGCCACCACGAGAGCATGGTGCCGCTGGTGAAGCGCTACCTGGCCAAGCGCTGGACCAAGCGGGTGCACCGCAAGTTTCGTCCCCAGCGTCGCATCGAGCTCGTGTGTAATCAAGGCGTCACCCCCAAAAGGTATCGCAGAGAGGTCGCTCGTGTGTGGCATAAATAAAGGTCCGCTGTTTCTCTTGATTTTTTGGTGAATTCTCTCTCTCCCAGCAAACATGTATTCCATTGTCATCCGATGCCGAATTCGAAGTGAGACGACATTGACCCATGAACACCTCGTTGTGCGCCTCAGGCTTTTACTGGACCATCCATCCATCCATCCATCCTGCCGTCCTGCCGTGCTGCCGTCCTGCCATTTGGCCTCTGGCTCTCATCTCTTTTGCAGCTCTAACGATTCGCTCTGTGGCCAGCATTTGGCACCTGTTAGGCCGTAGGCCGCTTTTGTAACTCGTGGCACGACGGTCGATGCTCGACAAGCCCTCTGGGCCCATTATCATATATCCAGTAGTCCATTCATTGTTGTCCGCGCTTTAGATATTTCAGAGATATTTTTTGGGGTCTGTGCTTAAAAAGTTTAACGAGTCTGCGGGAGTCCGGGACTCCGAGTCGGAGATTTTCCTATGCATAATGCGGACTTGGACTGGAACTTGCGACTCCAAATGGGGGCTAATTTCTCTATGTCTGTGCCTCACTCTCCCCCTCTCCCCCTCTCTTTTTCTCTGCCTGTGCCCTTTCTTTCTGTTTCGTGTCTCGCTATCCCTGGGCCTCCCTTTCTTCCGTCGCATCTGTGTGCGGCGGCAATAAAAACTTTTATTGTTGTCACACGTAGCACACTGTAGCGCAACAGTGAAGCCAACAGTCCTGCAGGTCCTGTGCCTCGTTCCCCCCCGTCCCCCTCTCCATTTGTGTTGTGTAACCTGCGTACGTACTTCCGTTTTCCGCTTTGCTTTGCCGTTTCCCCTTGGCTTTCCCTTGGCTTTCCCTGGGCTTTCCTTTCCCTCTCCTTATTTTTTATTTCGGGCCCTGGCCAAATTGAATAAAATGGCCTCAGTTAATGGTTGTCGGGCTGATTCAGTTAGCGCATAAAATGAGCAGAGGCTCTATCCGCCATCTCTCCAGGAGCCCCCCCCCCCCCCATCTCTCCCCCTCTCTCCACCGTTCTCTCCGGCGCTCCCTTGCTCTTCTGCTCGGCTGGCTGTTTCTCTGCCTTTCTCTGTATATATTTTTGGTCACAAATGTGGCTCTCGGCCTAAATCTCGGTTTTACGAGCGCATTCCTTTGTCCTGGTCCGCTCGTCCTTCGTCCTTCGTCCCTCCTCCTTCCGCCTTCCTCCTTCGGCCTTCGCATTTCACATTTCACATTCGCCATTGTTTTCTTTATTATTTGTTTTATTTTTACATGCTTTTGTGCGAGAGTCAGTCTTTAGTTGGCCCATTATCGCAGGGTCCAGGAATGGAGCGCGGCCGCGACGAGTGAGAAGTACAGTGTGGCATGTGGCATGTGGCATGTGGCACTCGACAGGGGTATGGGCTCTGCCCAAAGGCCACAACTCTCTGAACAATGTGAAAATCAATGCTAATATATTAAACATGATTGTTCTCGCTGCATGTGTACACATTTTTTTTTATGACAGCGGTACAGTTCCCACAAAACGTGCGACACGCGGGGGTGGTGGCAGGTGGGGGGGGGGGGGAGAACTGTAACAAATTGCAGTCAACGCATGAATAAATAGATTTTAAATTTCCGAACAACAAAGCAACAAAAAAAACAACTATAAAACGTTGCAACAAAAGGCGAATGATTTTGAAAAGAGAAAGACTCGCCCCGAAGAGCATCGAATATAGAGTTTTTTTTGGCCAGAACCAGGATTCGAGCCCGAAACCGAAACAGGGTCTGATCCAGAGACAGAGACAGCGACAGACATTCGATGGGATGTTGCATTTAAATGAACGACTGCAGAATGCAGACAGTCGGACATGCAAATGGCAGTGACGAGATGTAGGTGGCACGTGGCATGTTGATGGGGGGGGGGGAGAGAGGGCAGAGAGTGGCAGTTTGGTAGGTGCCTCGATAGGGTTTTGGGGTAGGGCGCTGTGCTCCTTCCTGCTGTTTCTGCCCATCAGTGCCCAGAGATGGAATGACGAAATGCCCGTTCGCCGGCTGCCTCGCCGGCTGCCTCGCCGCCTGCCTCACTGGCTGCCTCGCTGGTTGGTTGAGTGTTTAAAACGGCTATTGTGCAGCTTGTGGTTGCTTTGCAAATTGAATAAAAGTTCATTCGAGTGTAAGGGAACCGATAGCACACCAACACATACTCATGGCAAAGCGGAGCGGACAAAAAAAAAAGAACCAAGCAGAGAAAAACCCAACTGCGAACGAGCCAACGAACATTGAATGAATGTGAATGTAATCGTTTTGCAAATGAAAATTGATTTTTGAATTGTGGGTGGCCGCCTCCCTGCCTCTGCCACTGCCTCTGCCCCGGTCACTCTTCGTTCTGCCCCCACACCCTTGCCCGTCTCGGGTTCCAACCTTTCCAGCATCCAGCATCCAGCATCCGGCGCTCTATCACTCCCCAGCAACTAAATGAAATCAGCGACTGGACATGGAAGCCCTGGATACCCTGGAATCGATATAGTTTCCATGGCAGAAGTGGGAAGGAAACTACCCAAGGTTTTCCGAGACTTTGATTACACAAATTCCTCTTTTAGACCGATATTTCGTATAAAAGATACATCTGATCATTGGGAGCGAGAGAGAGGGGTAGAGAGACATCAGACACTACTATACACCATATCCATTGCTTCTCTCTGAAACCCCTCTTCTAGGGTGCATAAAAATATATAATTAAACTTTATACTAGACTCGTATATTGTGCAGTGGATACCCATAGCGCTGTGCGAGCGCGCGATGCGCAATTTGGTTTTTAATTTAAATATAAATTTAAATCTCTCACAATCGCATAACCAAATATGAGAGGAAAAAAAAAGGGAGAGTGCGAGAGAGTGGGCAATAGAGCTGTGAAAATACAAAAAAAAAAGAGGGAGAGAGGGGGAGAGGGGGAGATAAAAAAAGAGATAAAGAAACTAAAAAATTGCCATTAATAATGCAAGGCTTAAATATTTGAATGCCAGTATGCCGTGCAACGTCTCTCCGTCACAAACACAGTGGGCGCTCTAATTGTGCGCTAGTGTGTGTGTTTGTGTGTGTGTGTGTGAGTGCCGCGCTTGGAGAACGCACAAAAGCATGCTATACATTTTTCATGCGGCCATAACAAAAGCAAAAACATACGGAAAATAGTGCGCTTGCCAGTTGGAAAAGCTCGACGCTTTTCTTATGCCACAACGAGCGCGTTTTGCTCAATTCAAAGACAGACAGACAGACGGAGAGTCGAGACGGAGAGCCAGCCCGAGAAAGGAGTGCAGAGGGAGAGAGAAGGGAAGAGAGGGGGTAAGAGAGAGCCAACAGATAGACGGGCTACAAAGTGGATTTGAATTATTCAAAAAATGCGATTGTTATTTGCAAAATGTGCAGTGAATTGAGACGCGCACAGACAAGCGACGACGACTGCGATTCACGTTGGCGAAATAATGTTGTATTTATGAGGATGGAATAGTTGGCTAAAGCGTTGCATAACCGTTTGCAGGAGGAGCTTGGCGGCAGGCGGCACCACGTCGGAGATGCTGATTGAAATGTTGGAAAGAACAAAAAAAACCCCAAAAGAAACTAGAGATTCGCCGCTTGAAATTTTGGTGGAAATTGAAGTGGAAAGCAAGTGTTGCTTAGAAAAGCCTTGCCGCTGCTTTCCCACATCCTTTGAGCATTTCCGCAGAAGAAATTTCTGCAATAATTATATGCCGCAAGGCCTGCTTTAGAGGCAGATCCCACATCTCTTTAAGCTGGGTGCAACCTCTAGATTCAACCACAATTGACAGCTGCATCATTTCTCCGAGGCAGAGCCGCAGCTGGGGCGCTCCATCAGCTATTTATCATCGGAGCAAAGCCCATTCCCTGAACCCTGAAGCCAGAAGTTGGGCCACCCCCCGACTGGTGCACCGTGCACCGTGCACCGTGCACCGGGTGCTCTGGTGGTGGCACTGGTGGCACTGCTGACACTGCACTCTGTCCTGTCCGGCTCTCAGTCATTATAAATGAAAGCGCATCCCATCCGCACCACCATCAACCATCTACCAGGAAGTACCACTCCATCTATGGGTCCCATCTTCCCCGTCTTCGGGCGCCCCGCAAAAAAAAGAAGGAAGCAAGCCCAAAATGGTTTTAATCAGTTATTCATGAGACGGAGAGTGCGACGTCAAACAAAAGCCGCTGCTGCTGCCGCTTCTGCCGCCGGTTGACATTGGAAGTCGCATCTGACGGGACGGCAAAAAGATGATGCCGCTGATGACGAGGCTGATTTCAGCTGCCGCCTGCCGCCTGCCGCCTGCCGCCTGCCGCCTGCCACTTCTTGTGCTGATGATGATGATGAAAAAAACCAGGAACTGTATGCTGGATGCTAAAAAAAATTTATGAGCTGGAAGAACTCCCCCCGCCCTCCTCCCAAGAATCCAGTGGCGGTGGCAGCAACAACAATTAGCTGCAACTTAAAAGGGAAGAGGCGCAAAAGGTTTGTTTATTCTGCGAGCTTGAGCGTTGAGGCAGCCCTGACAGCAGACAGATGGAAAGATGGAGAGACAGAGCTTGAAAGAAGGAGACGGACTGACGGACGGACGGACGAACGGACGGCCGGACAGGCTGACACGTCCAGGTGGTTGTTGCATGGCTGTTCTTGTTCTTCAGCGGCGTCTTCGTGTGTGTGTCTGCGCGTCAGCGTGTCTGTGTTGATGGAAGAACCACTCCAAACTAATGAGTATGCACATATTGTATGCAAGTGCAAGTGCAAGTGCGAGGGTGCAGGGTGTCCCCTTTGTTGCAACAGCTCAAAATGCACTTGGAGAGCCAGTGGCAGCCAGGTGCATAGAACATGTCTTGTCGAGAAGGGCTTGTCGCTCTGTTGTCGCGCCGTTGTCGGGCGCTGATTTTGTTTTGTTCCCCCGGCAAAGAGCCTTCAAATTAGTTGGCACAAAACATAAATGCAAATGACTGCAACTTGACAGGCGGCAGAGGGGTAGAGGCGGCAGGGTGGGAGTGCCACCAGGCCCAGCCTTGCTTTCTTCCATGCCTCATTAATGCAGGCCTGATTGGACTTTTTGTTTGCTCACACATGAACACATGCCCATTCCATTCGGCCATTCCATTCGACATTTACATTTACATTTACATACCCCCCCCCACCATGCCCATGCTCCATGCTCCACCTTGCCCCAGCATGCCCCCCACATTGCACTTAAGTAGCTTGGTTTTAAACAATTACATTGGACGCCTTTTGCCACATTATGCTCTATCTGCCCTGCCCTGCCACCTGCCACCTGCCACCAATCACCAGCCACATGCCACCAGCCCTTCTGCCTGCCTTTCTGCCCCTCTTCTGGTGCCTCTCTGTGAATGAATGTTGTCTGCTGATTGAAAATTCTTGTGCAAATATGTCGACGTCGACGTTAACGTTGTTGCAGTTGCTGCTGCCGTTGCTGCTGCCGTGGCTGCTGCCGTTTCTGTTACTCTGACATGCTGCTGCTCATTACATTAATTGCTTTGGCTTGTCTTTGCGACAGCCACAGAGGCAGACAGCGCAGAGGGCGCAGAGGGCGAAGGGCGTAGGGCAGTGCACACGTTGCGTATGCGTATTATGCATGCAAGTGTGTGTCCGTATGCGTGTGTGCGTGTGTGCATCTCTCCTGCGTATATCTGTGAGGCAGCAGCAGCAGCAGCAGTCGCATTTCAATTTCAATTTTGCAATTTTGGCAGCTGCCAGGTGGCGCTGTCTCTCCAACTGTCTCTGTCCCTCCGTCCCTTCGTCCCTCTGTCCCTCCGTCCCTCTGTCGTGTCTGCCCGTCCATCTGCCTGCTTCGCCCATATCATGGCAGCCAGCTCCATATTCGCCCCTCCTTTGCCCTTACCATTTTACCAATTTCGAGCCCCTCAGAACCGAAATGCAAAAGCCTTTTTATCGCTTTTGCCCCTCATCAATTTACTGGCTAACAGATTTGCGCAGCTGTTTTCTACCTACCTATCGTCTGTATCTGTATCTGTATCTGTATCTGTGCCTGTGTCTGTGTATTTGGTGCAGGGCTCCTCTATCTCTATCTCTATCTCTATCGCTTTCCCTATATCTATCTCTATTCGTGTGTGTGTAGGGCTCTTCTATCTGACTGTGCACCCGAAAATGTATGTCGCCTGTCAAATTACTTGAATCTCTGCTGCTGCCTCCCTGCCCCCCCCCTCCCTGTCCCCCTGCCCCTGTCTTGCCGCTGCTCGCATCTCAATGCAGTTGGACCCACATTTGTGCGCTTGGTTTGTCGTGTCAGTCAAGCATAATATGATTATGTAGATGCTCTCTATCTCGCTCGCAAACAGGAAGCAAGAGAGACAGGATACACACACACACACACACACATAGAGAGAGAGATCGCATTATGCCATTTCCTGGGATACAAAAAACTATCTATCTATCTATTGGATACACAGAAAAACATAGGGAGAGACGGAGACAGTGGCGGAGGCGGAGGTAGAGAGAGAAACGCTGTCAAATCGTATTTATTATTTCATGTTTTCATTTTGAAAATTGCCATTGCTTCTGGTCCCTGATTCCGTTTTCCCCAGCTTCCATTTCCCATTTTCCATTTTCCATTTTCCAGTTGCTTTTGCTGTGATTACAGAGAACAAAAAGCACTATCTGTCTATAATGTCCGACTGTCTATCCGATTGTCTATCCGTCTATCCGTCTATCCGTCTGTCTATCCGTCCGTCTGTCTGTCTGTCTGTCGGGGTAACTAATCGACTGTTGTCGGAGCGCGTCAAGTGCCAGGAGTAGTCAGTCCTGTGCTCCTTCCACTACTGCCATTGTGTTTGCGGCTGGCAAACACTCAAAGGGAAAGGGCAAGGGCAAGGGAAAGGTAAGAAGAGCAGAGCAAAACCCCATGACTTCACAGGAAAAACACTTTCCGTACCTACATATGTGTGTGTGTGTGTGTGTGTGGGGGTGCGCGTGGGGGGAAGGGGGGCGGGTCGGTCCCTGCCTCAAAGTCCCCTAGCAATCAGGATTTCGTATGCAAATTTGTAAAATGGAATTGCATAAATATTAGAAATCAATATTGGTTTCAATTCAAAGCCAGCATGAGGTGTCTTGCCTTATCTATCCCCTCCCCTCCCCTCCCCTACCCTCTCTCTCCCTCTGTCTCTCTCAGTCTCTCCTGTAGCTGTGTATCTGTATCTGTGTGCGGCTGTATCTAGTGCGAGTGTCGATTAAAAGATAGCCGGACAAAGTGTTCTTAACTTGACTAAATGCTTTCAGTGTCAATTTGCTTAATGCTCCACTGATGATGAGACGAGAGCCCGAGCCCAAGAGCCGGAGCAACCGAGCGACTGAGCGTCAGCAAAGTTTTCCCCCTCCCCCCTCTCAGCTTTTCCATCGGCAGCACTTGAACGTGTGCTTAACATGCAGTCAGAGGGGGGGGGGAGAGGGGTAGACGAGGGTGCTACCCTCTGGACCTCTATGTAGTACATCTAAACGCACACATTTCCGAGTGTTCCGTGTGTGTGTGGATAGCTGATGATGATGGAAAACAGTTTGCAACTAATTAAGCTGCACGCACAATCTAACATGCAAGTTAACACCAACCAGGGGGGTGTGAAGCAACAGGAGGAGACTCTCGAGGAACTTTTACTGGAGGAGAGCGCTGGGCAGAGGAACAGTGCCACACAGTTGACGATTGAATCTTTGCCCCCGAGATGGATCTTCATCTCCCTCCACCACCCCTCCCGTCAGGGATTGGGCACCAAACTGTCTCATTATCCGCAAAACCGCATTGCACCACACGTTTGCAATGTCCCTTGCCCCACGGTGTTGCCTCCAGCCCACACGCACACGCACGCCTGATGTCTTCGGGTGTTTGACAAGGTAATATGCAATAAAAACGATACCCTCCGGCTAGCAGCTAGCAGCTAGCAGCCATCGCTCGAGCTCCTCTGTCCATCAAACGTCGCGACATTGGTTGCGTGGCTGCGTTGCCACATTTGACCGCACTTAACAAAGGCACACACACAGGCACAGGCATTCATGCAACAAACAGATACAGGGGGGGGGGGGGGGGGGGAGAGTGAGGCACTAGACTCACGTGCATGGTCAGAAAAGAGGGGGCATGCCCATTATACATAACTGGAGCCACAGACAGGCCGAGGACTGAAGCAGGCTCTGTACATGCCACGGCCTGTGGCTCGTTCATCGGTGGGGGGGGGGGGGGGGCTCCAGGGGGTGGTGCTGGTGCTGCCGGTCCTGCTGGGGCCCACTAATAAGTGACGCATTTAATCTGATTTGCTTTATGACATGTTCATGACGAGAACAATTAAAATGTGCGGTTGGCTGGGCACCAGAGAGTGGACACAGGCGATGCCACTGCGTCCAATGGCAATTCCAATGCCAATGATGATGATGATGATGACGATGACGATGACGATGATGTTGATGTTGATGTTGGCCGGCGTAAAAAGCAAATTGTTTAATGTGCTGTGAATAAGTGACAAAACAGCTGAACTTTGCGTAGGCCTGTCACTCTGCCCCCCCACCACCTCCCCTGTCGTTTCTATTCCCGGACTTCTTCTGGTCATGGAACTTTATCGACGGACGACGCGTGGCCGCCACATTCGCGATAGGATCGCACAGGAGGGGTGGGGGGAGTGGGGGGGGGAATATGTCCTTGGGGGTGACTTAGTCTTATCGCACGTAAGGGTTTATCCCATTAGCCGCAGTTGACTGGATTATCAGGGAAGGAGAAGCCTTCTCTCTGATTAGCCAGTGGATTATTAATGATTGGTTCTTTGGGATACGCCGAATGGATGGAATGCCATTCGATTTGGCAAGCAGACAATTCTCTCTCTCTCTCTCTCTATCTCTCTCTCTCTCTGTTTGACTCTCTTTCTCCCTTCCTCTGGCTATAATTGCGACAGTAATTGGACATAATGCGACAAAGCTGACTCTTTCGCTCCAACTGTGTGGCTGTCCGTCTCGCTTCTCCTTTTCTCTATTTCTCAAATTGTTTGGCTGTTGTCTACTTACAACACGCCTCACTGGCTCTCGCAGAGTCTCGTCCTACGTCCTACGTCCTACGTCCTACGTCTTGGCTTGGCTGCTGCTCCACCCCCACCCCGTCCCCCCCCCCGGCTGGGATGCCGTCGATGTGGGGCTCAACTTTGTTGCAGTTTGTTTTTACTATTGTTTTGTAATGGCGAAATTATAGACCCAAGCGACCCTTAAGCTTCATTTCATTCTGCCACATCTACACGTCCACCCCTCTGTCCACCCCTCTGCCCGCTGCCCGGCCCCCCTCTGCTGTGAGTGGCATAGTCGAGCAGCAGCAGAAGACATCCTTCGTGCCTTCGTTCCTTGTTCATCTTTGGCATTATCTACTTCCGCCATAAACAGCAACAACTTTTCATCTTTTGTGCCAAGCAGCCAACATTTTTCGTCTTTGTCTTGTACTATCATTCCCTCTCTCTCTCCCTTTCTCTCTGTGTGTGTGTCTTTTCTGGTTAACCACGCGCCATGCTCTGCATTTTTATGATTTTTATTTTGATTTCCTTTAAACTAACTTCCTACTGCCGCAGCAGGGGTAAGCGAGAGAGAGAGAGAGTGAGCGGGGTAAGCGAGAGAAAGAGAGAGCAAATCGTTGCTATTTTTGCAAATTGCCTACAATGATGGCCACAAGTTCACTTCCTGTTCGGTCTCTCTCTCCCTTTCTCACTCTCCATTTTCCCCTCTCCTCTCTCCTTCTTTTTTCCCCAATGTTACGCTTGGAGTAATGCTACAGCCTCTCTGCTCTCTCGTTTGTAGCCCTGTTTTTCCTTTGGCACCCGGAAAATATTATTTCGCTTGACTTTTACAACAGGCCCTTCGCCTTGCGCCTTGCGCCTTGCGAGAGGCTCCCCCTGGTGCCCCCCCTCCCTCCCTTGTTGGCTACTTTTATTTTATGTTTTTTCCGTTTAGTTGTTGTTTCAGTGTGTGTGTTGTTGTTCGATGTTTCGGTGCCGTCGGTGCCGTCGGTGCCGTCGGTGGCGACGTCCCGTCCAAAAACTATTTTCCTATTTGTTTTTCCCTAACTCGATTTTTCACTGGTTGCCTTTTGTCTGCTTGACTGCTCCTCTGACTCCGGCTATGACTCCAGGAGACTCCGGGAGACTCCTGCTCGCCCTCCCCCACCCCCCTTTGTCCTCCACAAAAACACATTTGACAAAAGCTGAAGGCAACAAAAACAGGCACACTCCGGTTTGCCTTCTTTTTTTCTGTGTGTCCCGCGTCCCGCGTCCTGTGTCTATTTTTGGGATACCCCGCTTCTGTCATCTTTTTTGTTGCTGTTCCCCCCGCCCTTCCGCTGGCTCTCCTGCCATTTATTACCGCCTGTGTGGCCCTGTTGTTGACTGTACCCCGATTTGGCATTTGTGCCATTTGTGGCATTCATTTCCATTCATTTTGTGTGCCGTAATGATTTCCATGCTAATCACAACAATTGACGCGTGTGCGTCGAGGCTCGGCTCCGCTGGGCCTCCCACCCCCCCACCCTTCGACAGTCGTCCTGTTTTTGGGGGGGTATACGGAACCAGATCGAAATCCAGCTCTAGATAGGGGTTTCGGGGGGCCTCGGGTATATCCATAACAAATGATTGCCATAATTGTATGGCCCACTTCCCCTCCGCCTCCGCCCCCCCTCCAGTCTGCTATGCACAATACATCCCCATTGATGGATATGCCATAATGGCTTTCCACAAAAGAGACGGCGACTCCTTCCTGATGTATAGTTTTCGCCCTCTCTCCCTCTCTCCCCCTCTCGAAGGACAGATCCCATCTATCAACACGAAATGAAAACGAAATCGAAATCGAAATCGACTCTCAATCGTTGATTATTTTGCTGTCTTTGATCTATTTTAATGCCGCGCGCATTACGTTATCATTTATTTGAGAGGAAAATTGAAAGTATTTATCAAGCTGCTAATAAATGGATGCCCCATCGAATGGATCCTTTCGAGCCCGGCAAGAGGTGGGGGCAAGGGGCAGGACCAAGTGCTGACGAAGGAGCGTGCTAAGCTGCTCAACAATTTTTCAAAGTTGAAATTAATAACGATTTTTTCTCTCTCTCTCTCTCTCTCTCTCCCGCTGTCGTTTGTCCACTTTCTCATCCGCTCATCCTCTCCACTCCCCTCCCCTTCATCCTTTTTTTTTTTTTGTTTGGCTCCTTCCATTTTCATCTTGCTTTGCCTTTAATTTTTCTTTTATCTGCCATTGAACAATGGCCAGGCAATTTCTGGGAAAGATTGGAACGGGTGCGGGTGGGGGGTGGGGGGTGGGGGGTGGTCGGGTGTCTCTGCCTCTCCACTAGCCAGCATAATAAATTAAGCGCTGCTGCTGCTGCTGCTGCTGCTGGCCCCCCTTCGATGGCTGCCACTTGGCCAAAATAAATTGCACTAAGCGAAAAATAACAACTCAATCCATGGGGCAGGCAGGAGGAGCAGGAGGAGGCAGGCAGCCAGCCAGCCAGCCAGCGACAAACGACACAAAAAACTGCCGGCCAGAAAATTGAAGTTGAAGCAGAATCAGAATCAGAATTCCGTATACGGATTCGAAGGAGCAGCAAACGGCGGCGGCGGTGGAAAAAAGTGCGCAACACAATGGCCCCCGAAAGGAAAGCAGGACAAAAAGGGATATAAACAGATTACGTCGTTATTGGCGATGCTTTTGCTCCTGCCTGCTGCCTGCCTGCCTGCTGCCTGCTTCTGACCAGCACGTGCCCACACATGTCCCCAGGATAGATGGCCCTACCGTCGGCCCCTACTCTCCGCAGCAGCGCGTATCTATGCATGGCTGCCACCTACCCACCTCCCTGCCCCCGCTGTCCGATTGATTTTGCGTCATCCGCTCTCCTGTCACCTGCAGGACTAAGCCGCTTTCGATGGAGGCTGGAGGGTGGTGGGTGGTGGGTGGTGGCACTGGACGCAGTGAAGCGTTAACGTACATCGTGTCGCCTTTGTGCCTGTCCAGCTGCCAGCATCCTGCTGCTCCTGCTGCTCCTGCGAGTCCCTCTGCTGCTCCTGGCAGTGTCGTCTGCATTAATTTATTTCATGTCTGCCGCTCTCCTGTCCACTTGTGTCCGCAGACAATCGTGCAACTATTCACGACTGCGTTTTGTTAATTAATTTGCTCATTTATTGGCAGGACATCCAGCAGCCAGGATACAGGACAGGACGGGACAGGACAGGTCTCCGTCTTTGATTGCCACACGACCCTCGACTGGACAGAGCCTCAGACCGCCTCGGATTGAGCCTTTAAGAGGCAACTGCAGTTATCTGCAGACAGCAGCTCTCTAAGCGTTTTTCCTTGCCTTTTCATGGCAGCTTTTCTTCCGCCTTTCTTCTGCTCTCCTCTCCTCTCATTTCCTCTCCTTTCTATTTCGGTGTTTTTCACTTTGGCTTTTGGGGATTTTTTTCATTTTCATTTTCATTTTTCTTTCCCATTTTCCGCTGGGTTTATGGAAAACAATAACAAAAACATAAATCATGCGAGAGCGGTGGATAATTTCTGTATGGCGTTGCTGTTTTTTTTTTCTTTTTTGTATTTAGAGCTGGAAAAATTGTGGCCGCATCTGCAGTTTTCCATCTCTGCCCCTAAATGGGGCAATAAGAGAATGAATGAGCGGATTTCCCAGGCTATTATCTGCCATTGTTCCCCTCCCCTCCCCAGCGCCCCCTAGCCCACTCTCCATGAAATTCAAGAGCTGCGAAAATATTGAAGCAACTCTCGAGGAGATGGTAAGCCACCTTTAACGACAAGTAGTTCCAATTGCCCCTCGGGGCCGGGTGTCCTTGCGCCCAACCTTCTATCTAATCTCTGGGATCCTTGTTCATCGTTCAGGCGATCCCTCATCCGTAAATCATTTCACCTGCACTTAAGGCCAAGCCATCGAACACTTGCCACCGACTTTGGCCACTAATTTACCATTATGTCAAGTCGAGTTGCCCCAAGATGTCGTTCATTATGTGCCCCATTCTATGGGTACAGTGCACCTCCCTCTCCCCACTCCCCTCTCCCTGCTCCTGCGGGGCACTTATTATTTATTGCGCCTTAGGTAATGCCCCCCCCCGCACCACCACCGCCCAACCTCCTGCGTGCCCCATTGCTTTTTTGCCTTTCATTCAAGTTGCATTTTTCATGCACGTTCATTATTATCATTGCTGGCACACCCCCACCGCCACCCGCACACCCTCTCATCATCTGCTGTGCGCCACACCGTCCCCATTCTGCCCCATCATCTCTGCTCTCTCCCTCGCCCGTTAAGCTGCAACAGCCGTTGATGATAAGCGACGAAAATGTGCAGAAAGCTGAAAGTTTCGCACAATTTTTTATGCCACACAGAAGGCAAAGCGAAAGCCGAGTGTTGAATGGGGGCGGTCGGGCTGTGCGGGGGAGGGGGGCAGGATTTATCACTGCAGGACGCTTTTCTTTGGATGAGCAGAAGGAGCCAAGCAGCGAAGGAGCCAAGCTGCGAAGGAGCCAAGCAGCCAAGCAGCCAAGCAGCGAAGGAGCCAAGGAGCGAAGGAGGAGAATGCAGCCGGCCGGAAGCTGCCTCCTTGGGCAAATAAAAGGCAAAAGAGAAACTGCAACGCGCCATTCAATTTGATTACTTGCGTCATAAATACCGGAAGCGTCAGGGTATTGAGGCACTATCCAACTATCCTCCCCCATGCCCCATCCCGCCCCATCCCGCCCCATCATCAGCGATGCTGCCCCATTTCGTGCATCTTATCCTCGTGCCCCATCGCCTTAGGGCGCCCCGCATGTGCGTGCGAGAAGAGGAATATGAATGCCACGTCAATGAATGACGGCGGTAATATCCTGTGCCGTCAGCAATTGCAGCGCAAGGATCCCCCAGTCGGAAGGGGAGTGGCAGCGGCAGTGGCAGTGGCAGTGACGCAGCAGCAGCTTGAGCTGCAGCTTGGCGCAGGAAGAAGGAAGGGCATGCCGAGGAGGATGCTTTCCTTTGGCTGGGGGGGGGGGGAGCACTGCTCCTTTTTATGCACTCAAAAGAATCTGCTTCGGCAAGAAAAGGCATTAAAATGTCGACAGTGAAAGCTGCAACGTGGCGGGGGCAGGGGCAGGGGCAGGGGCTGGGGAGGAAAACGTATTAGTAACAGACTATTGAGACGCCAAGCGGCAATCGGCAGGGGGGGAGGGGGGCAGGGTGCGAGGATTGAAGGCCGCTTTGCAGCAGCTCGAAGGCGGATGGGTCCGTGCGAATTCTTACAAGTGCCGCCTGCCAAATGACTTATGTGCTACCAGGCAGGGCACTCAGTCAGTGGCAGCACAAGGAAGCAGGCGGCAGGCGGCAGGCGGCAGGCGGCTGGCGGCAGGATGTGGCATGCAGGACGCATGAGGCAGGACCCAAAGATGCGGGACGATGCTCTGCGGCTCTGCAGGAAGCATGAAGCAGGACGCTTAAGGCGGGTGGCGATGAAGCAGGACGAAGGATGAAGGATGCAGGACTCCCCGACGACACTATCGCCAAATCAGCAGCGCGGCTTGCAGCACCACTGGCTGTGGCAGTGGCAGTGGCAGTGGCAGCAACCGTGGTGGCGATAAAAACGAGCTGCTGCTGCTGCTGCTGGGGCAGGAAGCAGGATGCAGGACCCAAAATGACTTTGGGGCACACACAACATAAGTGCTTATACACATGCATATATATCACACACATGCACGCGCGCGCGTGTGTGTGTGTGTGTGTAATGACTGATCGTGTGATTTTTTATGCCACACACACACAGTGCCACAAAGTGAGAGAGGGAGCGAGAGAGAGGGAGGGAGGGGGAGAGAGAGAGAGTTGCGTTGAAAGACGATTTATCTTGGACTTCGTTGGGTGATTGCCTAGCGCATCACCACTTGCCCCCCCTCTTCCGCCCACAAATCAAACAAACCGAGGAATAGCAGGGCAGCAGGGGGGGCGGCAAGGCTTGGGCGCCTGTGGAAAGCATAAAAAGTGGCAGGAAAATCAACAAACAAACGAGTTTTTCCTCTTCTGTGGAAAAATGTAAGTTGCGGTGGCATCAAAACGAAGCCAAAGAGACAGAGAGACAGAGAAAGAGAGAGAGAGGTTGGGAGATAGACAGGGAAAAGAAAAAATAATAGCAAAATATCTAACCAGAGAGCCAGACCGAGGCAGGGGCAGGGTGGATAGGGAGGTCTGGGGACTGGGGGACTGGGGGACCGGGGGACTGGGGGACCGGGTGGCCCAAGCGGTTGGCAGAGATTAACTTTCGGGTCGGTCAAAGCGACCACAGCAAGTGCTTTACATTTAAAACACACGGCAATGGGAAAAAGGCAAACACCCAACAATGCCGCAGAGACACAGGGAGGAGAGAGAGAGGGGCAGCGGCAGCGGCAGCGGCAGAGCTTGTTAGTGGCCAGGAGTGGAACGGCCCGGACAGGACAGCACAGGACATTCAGAAGAGCAGGATGATGGTCGAGGGTCGCTCGACTCCAGGCCGTTGACAAAAGCGCATATGCAAAAGCCGCAATCCGCCAGATTAACAATTAGCCGGCATTTTAATTTATTTAATATTTATACAGCCAGAAAGCTACTAAATGCCAGCAAACAAAAAAGCCAGAGAGCCAAGGCAGGGAGAGAGAGAGAGAGAGAGAGTTGTGTTTCCCCACTCCCCTACCCCAGATACGTATCAATCAGCCTCTTGCAACACCTTTCAACAGGGATTCGTTCTCATATTTGGTGTGGCAATAAAAACTACAGAATTTTCTCACATTTCCTCTGCTCATTGAGGTATGTTTTCCCGTCATTAAATAGCTTTTCCCTGAAGCCAAAGTTCAAAGGATTTCAATATTTTCATTGTGTCTTTGCACAAAATCGAAACTTTAAAACTTAAGCCTGTTTTGTTATAGGGAAAAGCCTAGGAAATAATCTTCTTTTTCATGCAATTTACACATAAACCTTTTCTCGCTGTTGCTGTTGTTGTTGTTGCCATTACGCATACGCATCGTGGAGCATCCATCCGCTTAGTGTTTAGCGTTCAACGTTCAATGGCAAATCGATGGCAACCTCTCCTGGCCTTTCCCTTTGCTTTTCCTTTTCCTTTTCCTTTTGGCTTTTCCTTTCATGCGAAACCGGAACTGAGGCTGCCCTTCGCGGAACAACAACACAAAAACACAAAAACATGACCGAATGTCTAACAAGCCCAAAAATGTTTGGGCCAACACTTGCTGGTTTTTGCTCTTGTAATTTTTTAGGCCTTGTGTGGATATGGGCATGTTGCCCTTGCCTGGATGTTGCACGAATGGTGTTGAATATTTATGTTGGCACGCAGCAAAAGGCCAGCGAGGGGTAGGGAGGGATGGAGAGGGGGGAAAGCAGACTGCAGTTAAAGGAAAATAAAACATGAAAATGAATTATGATACATGTGTTTGTTCCAGTTAGCAGTGGCACGACAGAGCCAGCGCCAGGGGCAGTGGCTGTGGCAGGGGCTGTGGCAGTGGCTGTGGCAGGAGTGGCACTCATTCATTTAAATGCCATTTTAAACTTAAATGAAAGTTTATGGCTTTTTATTTGCAATGTCGCATATGTTTGGCTAAGGCTTCGCCTTCTGTCTGTCTGCTGTTTCGTTGTGTTGCATGTTCTGTTGCTGCCGCTGCCGCTGCCGCTGCTGCCCTCTAACCCCCAGTAGATCAACACCCTGTAGCAATTCGTGTTCGTTTCACGTTGTTTTATTGGAGAGACGTGTGTGTGCGCACACACACACACACACACACACAGCACACGGCACACGCATATGCCACGTAAAACTCGACACTTTACATTTGCCCTGGCAATAATTTATTTTTATTTCCCTTGTTTTCTGCCAGAAATTCGTTACCTGCCACCGAAAATGGAAGAGGAACAGACCTGAAAAGCGACCAGAGTATCCCCCACTCCCCCTGCCCCTGCCACCGTCCCCAATCCCAAACAGAACCGAAATACAGAACGCGCGAACACGACATGGGGCAGGTGCGAAAGGCAACATTCAGGGAAGAGCAGAGAAGAGCAGCGAGGAGCAGAGAAGAGCAACATACATAAATCAAATTAATTTTGTTGGCGAGGCAGCAGCGGCAACGTGCGCCATTTTGTTGCCACCTGCCTGCCGCTGCTTCCATTACCCCCCCCATACTCCTCCCCGCCTCCTCCTTGGGGGGGAAAAGTGCGTTTTAATTGCAAAGATTCCGCGACTGCCGCTGCCGCTGCCGCGTTCGGCATCGCGATTCGACGCTAATTAGTCGCACAATTGGCACGAAATAAAAAGCCAGAAAAACAAAGGAGCGTACGTGACTATCTCAAGCTGTCGATCCTTGGGTAAACCCCCATCCACCTCCACCGACCCCATGGAGAGAGTCGTGATAAAACGTACTTTTAAATTGTCGCAACGTGGGTGGCAGAGGGGTGCCAGGGGAGGGGAGGGGGGAGAGGCAACCGCATTGCACGTGTACCACCACACACTCGTCGTATTCGTATCATCAAATGAATATTCGCTTATTTGCATCTCTGTCAAGAGGTGGTAAAAGATACACCCCACCACACACACACACACACACACACACACACACAGATACAGATACAAAAGCAAGCATCCCATCTGCCAGGCAGGGATTGATGGCAGTTTTCGGGTGGTGCCTCCCACTCCACCCTCTCCCTCTCCCTCTCCTCCTCCTCCTTCCTGGTCCTTGCTGATGGCTGACAAAATGAGTTTTTCAGTTATTTCTTTTTAGCCATATCTCTCCTGTGCAACACCCTCGCATCGCACTGAAAGGGCTGCTGCTGCTGCTGCTGCTGCTCTGAAGGGGGAGGGAGGGGAAGGGAGGGACAGGAAGGTTAACCTTTGATTCAACAGCTGGCTTTTAAATTAAGATTTCTGTCCCCTTCACTCGACTCCAATCTCTTGCTGGGAAAATTTCTCTACTTGGAAATGAGAAAAGTTGGAGTATAGCATCCTATTTCTCCCCCTTCCCCTCCCTCTGCCACTGCCTCTGCCACTCCTGCTCCTTCTTGACTCCTGCCTTGAAGAGTTGTTTGCCAAGACTTTTGCCGAGTGAAGAGCCAAGTTTTTTAAGAGAGGGAGAGAGCGAGGAAGAGAGACCTGGTAAATAGGGAGTATTATGGTTTAGCTATGGCGAGAATATCCCCGTGCATAATTTCAGATGATTACAAAAGGTTCAACCTGCCACAAGGAGAAGAAGAAGGTGGAAGGTAGAAGGAAGCACTTGAACCTGCAGCCGGATTATGTTATTACTTCGCTGTAAAGTACTTTGCGTGTGTGGGATACTCGTACAAGTATAAGTAGTTCTCCTCCATTCAAGGGGACTCCATTCCCTCTGCTCACCGCACACACACACACACACACACACAGGAATGTGGCATCCTCCTGCTGTTGCTTTCCGTGCTACTTTGCATTGCCAGCTCATCTGCATCTAATGATATTGAATAAGCACTTGAAAAACTCATATAAAGTAAACAATTGATTTCCATTACGTGGCCCCCAGCAGACCCTGGACCTGGACCTGGACCTAGACCTAGACCCGACCCTGCCGCATAGATGCGGCGGCCATCCCGTCGAAGACCTAAGCACCCCGCAGGGACTGCTGACAGCCCCAAGAAAAAGGAAAGAAGAAAAAAAGTGGAAAAAACCTAGATGGAAATGGAAATGGAGATGGAGATGCGGAGACTTAACAACTTGCCATTTGCTTAGCCACCGTTTACTTGCACATTTTCCGGTTTTTCCATGGCAGATTTTTGCATATTTCTTGCCCACTTTCGCACTGCAGCAAGGGGCAGGCGGCAGGCGGCAGGCGGCAGATACTTTTACTCGTATGCTGCATAATGCTGTGTGTCCTCCTCCTGCCCTCCGCCCGCCCTGCCTGCCCTGTGAGCTTTCTTCTTGTGCGAGTTATTTTCATATTTGTTTAAAGTCTATTTACCGCAAGTTGACAGTGAAATATGCGAAACTAGCGCGTAGCCAAATAAGTGCGACAGTTTCCGGTTACAACTGTGTGGCAATGCCACATGCCACCACCGCCACACCACCACCGCACCACCGCCGCACCACCACCGCACTTCTGAAATGGGAATAAGCAGCAGGAGATATCCCACATTCCGTCTGGTCGGAGGGGGGAAACGGCTTCCCTGCTTCCCTGCTTCCCTGCATGTCATTGCGGTTTGTTTGTTTGCTTGACTTGCGCCTGCCTGGGTAAGGATTTCATGTGCTTGAGCCACCAGGAGCCAGCCAGGAGGAGGTGCAGGAGGAGCAGAAGGGCTTCCTCTAGGAGTAGGACCAACCGCAGAGCGCGTCTGTCTCTCGGTCTCTCTGTCTCTCCCCATCTCTATATCTCTGCCTGTCTGTATCTGTATCTGTAACTGTATCTGCATCTGTCCC
This sequence comes from Drosophila miranda, assembly GCF_003369915.1. Lineage (NCBI taxonomy): Eukaryota > Metazoa > Arthropoda > Insecta > Diptera > Drosophilidae > Drosophila > Drosophila miranda. The sequence goes on from NC_046674.1 coordinate 12,108,535, forward strand.
TGTCCCTGTCCCTTTCCCTGTCTCTGGATGTGTGTGTGGGTTGCCTGCCTGTCCGCATGACAATTTGTTGTGCATGAAATCTGCTGCTGCTGCTGCTGCCTCGTGCCACTGCCTCGTCCGCTAGTGCTGCAATGTTTTTTGCGCAATTTGCCAAAGCCATGCAAGGCACGAGGCAGCACACAGATATGCAGAACAGGGCACCGAACGAGGCAAGAACGGCAAAGTGCAGCAGAGAATATCTCTCTGGCTAGACCGGACGAGGCAGCAGGCGCACCACAGAAGAAGGAAACCAGCGAACAGACAGCGAGAGGGAGAGTGGGGGCGCATGGGGCGCATGGGGCACAGGACTTTGGCCATGCCCCTGGCTACGGCCCGAGATTGGGGGCAAATACTAGTCTGGAGCCAGGGCCATGCAAACAAACGGTTATCCCTGCCGAGGCACTCGCTCGCTCGCTCGCTTGCAAGACATATTAGATTTCGCTGCCGTGGCACTATGCCCCACCCCCCCACCCTCTGCCCCCTCTGCCGCGGCGTCTGCATCTGCATCTGAAAGTGTAGTTGGGCCTAACCACTGAGACGGAAGTAATGTGTCTATCAAAGCATTAACAACGTACTACCACCATCAACCGCCGTACAACCCAAGAATGAGGACGAGACGAGAACGGGTAGGAGGAGGAGGAGGAGGAGGAGGAAACCAAAACGAAAACGTCTTCGTTTTTGGGTTTTTGTTGCTGTCGATGTTCCCCCCCCACAGATCGTATTGATTTCTCATCGGAATTGGGGGATTTATATGCGAATGAAGATTGAAGATTGAACAGATGCACGGCAGGAATTTCGGATTTATTTGGATTGAATCTATAAGGCTGAAGGATGTGTACGCTTTGAGCTGCAGCTTGTGGCATGCCTGGAGCCCAGATTGCACAATGATTTCCCATTGAAAAGCAGGACTTTTGGATGGAATCCGTCGCCGAAAGGAGGAGACTTTTCGCCCCTGCAATGGAGGGTTCTTTTTTTTCTTTAATTGGTACGAGTATCCGGGTTTTCTTTTGGGCACAAGTGCTGCCTGCACATTATGATTTGGCGTGGCAATTGGGTATTCAAATGGGATTAAATTGTCTCGGCCGTCTGGGACGCACTTTTTGCCCATATCCTTGTCTCAAAGGATACACAAATGCCTCATCGGATTAGGGATTTAACTGTCGCCGGTCATTCCACATGAATTATTCATGGATATATCTTTGGGTTTATATAAATTGCATCCTCCCTCTGCACAGCTGCCACCTGCCACCTGCCACCTGCCACTTGACGCCAAAAAAAAGGTGTGTGTGTGTGTGTTTGTTGTTGGCCTCCCAAATGCCTTTTGCATTCAACTCCTTTATGCCAAATTGAACACAAAATTAAATTAGTTGCGGCCAAGGGATTAAGTTACGGAACATTGCCATCGTTACATCGTTACAACGTTCCATCGTTCCATGGTTCCATCGTTCCATTGCTCGATGGCTCATTGTTGTTGTTGTCGTCTGTGTTTATGTACAACTAATTGGCTATGTAAATGGCAGCTAAGAGTGTCCTGTCCACACACACACACACACACACACACACACGGAAAGATACACAAACACATACGTATATGCTGTTAATTACGAGCAGAGGCAACCACAGCTTATAGACGATTTGGACGGCTCTCAAGTGGTGCGGTGTGTTGCACTCATTGGGTCGGCGGCGGGGGCGGGGGCACCTGCAGAGGCAGGATGGGTGGTTCTCAGGCAGGTCCGACGCCCACATTGACATTTTGAGGCAGCGTTGTCACGAAACCTTTTGCTAAGGATTATGCAAATCTGCCACTCATCGTGCCACACACACGCACACACACACACACACACAGAGGTAAGAGGGTAAGAGAGGCATGCCTTCATTTACATTTACATTCAAGCTGAAGATTTGCGCATCATAATTTATGCCCTGCCCCCATGCCGCATGCCGCATGCCCCATTTCCTCCATCCCTTGCGAGAAAGAGAGAGACACTTCATTCACAACGCCTCAAAAATTGCCCACAGTTATGACAGGAGGCCACAGAATGCGGCGGCATGGACGGGGGGGCACGAGCTACGGAGACCCTCCGGTGCACAGATCGAAGCCCAGCAGTTTGGGGCACAGACCTGAGGCAGGGGCGACCAGGTGAACAGGCAATCTCTTGTGCCACCCCCTAGCCCGGAATCCTTAGTTTTTCCCCCATTTTCCTCGCTCACTCGCTTGCCTTTTCCCATAATTAAATCATAAAAACAAGGCAGAAAGTTGTGAGTGGCAGCTAGGGCCGCGGCTCTACACTTGAAGCCGATACTCAGTCGCCAGAGGACGCACACAGCTCAAGGAAGAGAGAGAGAGAGGGAGAATAATCTGATCTAGATGCAGATTCTGCAGTCTATAAGTTTTCTCGTATCTTCAAAGCGATTCGAGGCCGATTCACAGCTCCTACGAGCAGAGTCTCTGGGAACTAGGCTTCAGATAGACAGACATGGCTCAATCGACTCGACTATTGATGCTGATCAAGAATATATATACATTATGGGGTCGGAAACGCTTCCTTCTGGGTCTTACACACACAAATCGAATATGCCCCTGCACTCTTTTTGAGTACCGGGCATAAAAAAATGATGGTTTTTTAATGAAATTAGTTTTGGCTTTGGCTTTGCTTTTGCTTTGCATGATTTGTCATAATTAATACCCTCCCAAGTGGGGGCGTTTGGGGCGTGCCAGTGTTATCTGACATTTGACTGCCTCGCCACGGCCCTCCTTCTGGGGAAAATGGTGCACTTTGGTGGCCACTTGCCTGCCAGTCCACTCCGGGGCTCCCAGGAGAGGAGCTCAAGGTCTGGTCCCCCATAAAATGCTTATGAAAATCGCTTAAATTTAGTAACCCTTAGTATCCAGGGGACTGGTCAGTGGGTGGGTGGCTGGGTGGGTGGTTGGTCCGAGAGTAATGCAAACACCGTAAACACCTTTAAAAGCCAGAGAGAGGGCGGCAGCTCGGGACTGGACTTGGGCTGCCAGATCCTGATAGTTGGCTTTGAGAGAAATTTCCATAAGAGTCAGCAGGTTGAGGGGAGAGAGGGGGGAGGGCGGGAGGGGAAGGGCGGCTCTGGGGCAGGGTATGAAATGCGAATTTACAAAATGTGTAGTTTATTTGCAATTTTTTAGCCAACGAGAGGTTTACTTTTCTGTTTTGTTTCTGTGCCACCTCTTGGCCGACCCTCTGGCCGTGCCCCTGCCTGCTGCCGTTCCACCCCCCCCCTGTTTTCCAGCCCCAAATTTTCACTCTGTCTGATTCTGCATGTGGAATTTTCGTTATCGCAGGGCTTGCAGCAGCAGCGGCAGCACCAGCTGCATCAGTTGCAATAAAATCAGTGGCCAAAGGTTGCAGCATCTGAGGTCAGCACTCACACAGGACCTCCTCTTTCCCCCATATGTGTGTGTGTGTGTGTGTGTGTGTGTGTGTGTCTGCCTGTGTGTGTGCTTGTTAAATAGAGAACATTTGCAATGAAAATTTGCGCAGGGAAAATTTGAAAATTGTCCGTTTTGTTTGTGTTTCTTTTTCTCGCATTTCTCCTCCATACCCTGCCCCTTCTGCCCCTCCTGGCCACTCCTGTGCCTTTGGTATTTGCGTATTTGAAAGGGGGCGGAAAACAGTTATCCGATTTGCATTTAAAAGGTGTGTTCAAGGGTCCAAAAGGAAACCAGGTTCAAAGGGGGGCACAGGACATGCCACAAACAGCCTAAGGGACACACACAGACCCACAGAGAGCGGGAGAGGGAGAGAGGGAAATGGAGAAAGATTTCGAGTTAATTTGGAGATAATTGAGAGAGAATCAGCAAACATTCAACTGATTTCAACAAATATTCCCACAATCTGCAGGGTATCGCCAACTCCCCCCTCCCCCCCCTCGCCGGAGGATGGAAAATGGCCAACACTATACTGCAAAACTAAACAACAACCGACAATGGAAAAGCAACGAAAAAAGGCCAGAGGGGAGAGGGAGGGGATTGTGTCTCTAACTGTAAAATGAAAAGAGGCAGAAATGCTGCTGCAAATGTGGCATGGAATGCTATGTGGCAGGCTCAAATAAAAATGTTGAATGCCGCCGCTGCCGCTGCCGCTGCCGCCGCTGCTGCTGCTGCTGTTGTGGCAACATGAAATTGGCCTGGCAGCTGGGTCATAAATTTCTATATATCCCAGTGAAAAAAAAAGCACACACACAGATACACAATACTCTACATATATATATATATAGAGAGACAGAGAGAGAGAGAGAAAGAGACAGGAGCTACGCATGCAACTATTAATCATATTGAATGGCTCTGCCCCCTGCCCCCTGCCGCCTGCCCCTAACGCCCCCACTGGCACAGTCACTGGCTCCGTTATGGGGTTTTGTGTCTGCCAGAGTTCCAGCTAATCAATCTTTTCCAGCAGCAATCTCCTCCCGTCTCCCGTCTCCATCCCCGTCCCCGTCTCTTATCCGGGCGGAAGAAAAATGGCCGCTAAAGTCATTAACGCCTCGCTGGTCACCTGGACAGCAGGAAGGAGAAGGAGGTGGAGGAGGAGGAGCCGGAAGGGCAGTCAAGGGACTTGGGTCTAAGCCGCCAGGTTTGCCATTTTGCTATTTTGTTTATGGCCAAAGCGCAAATCTCTATATAGGACCCAGGACCCAGGGCCTCCCCCGGCGGGTGGGTGCTGCTCTGCTCTGCTGCCCAATGAGGCGGCAGGCGAAAGCCAAAAGGGGATTAGTTGTAATCAATAACTTGGGCAAGTGTGTGTTGAGGTTGAGGTCCTGCCGCTGCCGCTGCTCCTGCTGCTGGTGGGTCCCGTATCCTCTGGCTGGTTCTTGGGCTTCTGTTTTGTTTGCCTTGTCGAAAGTTTTTGCACAGCTTATGGCCGGGCTTATACACAGCACTTCCACACCCCCAAACCCCCCACCCTTAACCATTTACCCATTTCCCAGGCCAAGTTATTATTATAATTTTCTTTGCCAATGCGGATTAATTGAAAAGTTTTCCATTAAGAGTTTTGCGCGCTTGGTTAAATCGCCAGCCGCCAGCCGCAAGGCAGCCTTTTGTTTCCACCTTTTGCCGCCGCCACCGCCGCCGTTGCCACCGCCGCCTTTGTGCCACCAGAAGAGGTCCTGCCATTAGCATTACCTTGAATTTCAATATGTACACTCGTACAGCGCACTCGCATCGAAGGATATATGTATAAACGTGTGAATGTCCTGGCGCTCACTATTTTTGATCGTTATGGATTTTGACAGTTTTCCACTCTCGGGGGCTGCGATGAAAATTACTTAAAAGCATTTCGCTTCTCAGCCGCTGATTTGATTGATGGCCGTTTATGGGCACCCGCTCCCCCTGTCCCTCTCTCTCTCACACCCACACCCACTCTCCCTCTTTTTCGTCATTATATTCGCATTATCAAATGGGGGGAGTGGGGAGTGGGGAGCGGGGTATGGGGAGAGCGTAGTTGTTTCCACACGGTGTGGCGGCAATGAACCATTGCAAATGGCAGTTGACGTCTTTGCGGTGAAGAGCTGACAAAAAGTTGCGCCAATTTATGTCAATTATCGGCAGCTTTACCTGCCCCAAGACCCAAGTGCCACTCCGCCCACAGAGGCGTTGAATTTCATTTTATAGGGGGGGCGGGTGGTGGTGGAAATCTCATCAGGAAAGCCAAGGTACGGGGGGGAAATCCTATCTTCTGAAAGCGAGAGACTGCGTAACGTGGGAATCTCATGATGACAGCAGCAGACGAGTGGGGGTTAGGGGTAGGGGGCGGGTAATTTGCTTGGAAAAATAAATAATGGCATTTTTAGTTGTCATACGATATAGCCATCGTATCGATGTTTCCTTTCTGGGTTTTCCTCTTTGCCATTCATTGAAATTTGTCATGGTTCGATGGGAAATACGAGAACGTCCAAGGAGTAGCATTTTTCAAGGAAATTCCATAATTAAGGGCGGGCGGGGGTACCCCTTTTCAAGAGGGATACACCAGTTATTCCCCTTAACATCATAGATACCGATTCGTTGTAATTCCTTGAGAGGAATATCCTCTGGCATATCTTCGGGCATCCTTCTTGAGAGGATTGAGTGTTCCCTCATCCTGTACACCGTTTACTGCTCTCAAAGATACCTCCAGTACTCCGACCATATCTCGGATTCCTCTTAAAATCTATTATCCCCCCCGCCCCTCCACGGTTCTTTCGATGGCTGCAAAAAGATGAAAGCGGAGAGCCTGCCACACCTGCCCAGTACCCTCCAACCATCGGACCATTTAAATCTTAAACTCTTTTTCAATGGATTTCTGCGTGCTCTTGAAGCTCATTCTCCTCCTACCCCCCCCATCGTTAATGAAAATACCCGTTTGGCTTTCTGTGTCCCCCCCCATACTTCCCACCCCAGACCATGGGATCTAGAGGGGCTAGGCCGCTCATTAAAATCGGGGAAAAACCAAACCAAACGAACGACGGACCACCGACGGTACGGAGAACGAGAACGCGTCTAACAAATCGATTTTCGTTTAGTATCGTAATCAACAACACAAAATTTTTGTTCTCGTGCTAAAAATTTGTGTTTTTGCGCTATAACAAGTCTGGGGAGAGGGAGGGGAGGGCTTCCATCGAATCGAACCGAACCTGTACTCCCACCCCCCCCCGTCTGTGCCATGGAACCCTTCCTCCGCTGTACCATGGAACCCCTATGTAGCCCCTCTTATGCTCTCCACTTCTGGGCCTTTGCCTAACATGGCTGAATGGAGGAGGAACTTAAAGAGCACTCGAACAGCACTCAGCCGCAAAACACACACACACACACACACCAACACACACACCAACACACACACACACCAACACACTCGATATGCATATGTGTGTATGTGTGTGGGTTTAAGTGGAGTTGCTGCCGCTGCAGGTGGGGCAGGGACTCCTCCTCCTCCGCCTCCACCTCCACCTGTGCTTCTGCAGTACTTGTCAAGATTGAATTTGGTAGGAAATTTTTCCTTTTTTGGTAGATGTTTTTTTTCTCTTTCATTCGTTTTTTTTTTTGGCTTGCTGGGCGGAGGTGGTGGAGGTGGAGGTGTACCTTTGCTTTCATTTCTCTTTCTTTCTTTTTTGGCGTTTTTTTTTTTTTGTTTTTTTGGCGTTTTTATTGATCAAACAAAACGTAGCAAGTGGCAGCCAGTGAAGGTGTCATTGCTGTGCCTCTCCTAAGCCCCCGTGCCCCGTGCCCCCACCTGACAGAACTGCCAGAATCAGCCAAGAGCTAGAGAAATATATATATGTATATGTGTGTGTGTGTATGTGTGTATATAGGAGAGTGTATGGTTGGGCCTTGCCTTGCGGAATAGATTGCATGATTTGTTCCACAACTGTCATTCACATTTCGTTTTATGATTATTATTTTTCTTCAATTCATTTAGCAAGGCACGAGTATATGTATGTATCTGTGATGATTCAGATATTACATACAAAGCAATGAATATTCAAATGTAAGAGAGGAACTACTTCCAGGCAAGATCTTCATTCAGAGCTGGCAAATAACCTGTAAATATGCCTGGTATGTCTGTTTGTATGTAATCACTTTCGTCTTTCAAATATTAACCGTTCTTTTGCACATTCGATGCTGCTTTTTTTCGTACATAATTTACCTTTTGCTTTTATGTGTTTTTCGCGAACAGAGAGGCTTCCAAAGTGCAGGCACAGACATGCTCGCGATCGGTTCGGCTGCTTTCACACACACGAACGAACACAATAAAAAAAACAACAAAAAAAAAAGAACGATTCACTTCTTGGGCAGACACTTGTTCTCGTTGTTGTTTGTCTCGGTCGTGGGCTCGTTCCGATCGACCGAAAGCTCGAGGGCGGACGAACGCAGCAACGAAGGGAACACAAGCGAAGGCTGAAAGCGTGTTCGCGGTTCAGTGAGAGATCGGGTGTGCTCGTGTAGCAGTGCTTTTATCGATCGAGGCGCATACCCGTATGTGCTCGTATATGTATGTCGCTTTCGGTCATTAAAATATGTACATAGATAGATGTTTGTATATAGATAGATGGATGGATGGAACTCCCACTTACCGGTCCAAACTGTTCGAAATAACTCTTGACGTCCTCCAGGGTGGTGGGTGCCGAGAGGCCGCCCACAAAGATTTTCTTCGTTCTCGTCACCATCTGGAATGCACAAAAGCAAGAAGAGAGAGGGAGGGGGGGTTAGATTCATGAGAATAGTGTTAAGAAACGAACGTCGTTTGCTGGCCGAAAAGGTTAGGTGGTATGGCCTGCTCTGGCATTTAAATATGCATTTTATATTGGGGTTACGCAAAAGTTATGACCCCTTCAACCCCCTGTCTCCAGTCGCCTCTCGCCTGCGCCGTCTCGGGCACTGCCTCCTCAGATGTTGAGTTTCGACTTTCCTTTCGTGCCGCCCCCCCCCTGCAGCTCCTCCTGTAACTTATGGGCTACCCAACTTTCGCTATGAGTCGTTCGACCATTTTGTGCATTTTATGTACTACATGCAAGTGCTCTGTCTCCCTCTCTCACTCTCCGTCTCCCTCTCTGTCTCTCTTCCACTGTGTGCAGCTGGCATTTTTAAGCTGACATTTTCAAGTGCCAACTTTACGCAGTTAGCGCCGCATGCAGCATGCCCCATGCAGCAGCAGCAGCAGCAGCAGCGGCAGCAAGAGGAGAAACAGTCGACAACCGAAAATGATGGCGAGACATGAACGAGAAAGGCAGCAGGCTCTCTATCCCTCTTTTCCTCTTTTCCTCTATCCCTCTCTGCCTGTGTGCGTGTGCGTGTGTGTGTGTGTGTAGTGCAACGCCAGCCTTTTTAGCCCGCAGGCAAGCGTAAACTGTTAACGTTAAGTGATGGCAGTTAAGGCACAGAATGAACGGCACAGTGGAACCTCTTCGACACCCATTTCTATAGGCAACAAAGGCTCCAGAGCTTTGGGTTTTACGAATCTATTGATACCCCTAAAGATAGACTATGATTTCTAGGACTAATCAAAGATTTTTTGGTTTATTTGACAATTTTGACCACAAATAGACTTGTTTTCAAGTCGATATTTGCTACAAAAGATGCGTTATATTTATGTAACGATCGTATAATACCGTTTCCAATCCTTAAACGTATCTGCGGCACTGTACTTCGTTTCAGTCAGGACGGTACGGGACTAGTTTCCGTAGAACTAACGACCTACGGTGCCAGATCAAGACTTTCCTGCAGAGTTTCTTCCAAAATCATAACGTACTCTGAAAGGCCATCATAGTTCTTTATAAATTAACCCAAAAAACTTGTCCAAAGTTTTCTGGTGCTCAGCAAATTCTGAACTTTCCCCTTCCCCCTCCCCATCCCCCCAGCCACGGTGAAAGTGGAGATATCCCCCCTTAAAGTTCATATGGTTAAAGGGATCCCTGGGCCCATGGTGAGCGTACGAGCCCTCGGATGAAGCCGGATGAAGCTGATGACGCTGATTGCACTGACGCTTGCAACAAGCTGCAATTTATGAGCACGGAACAGACAACAGACCCACACATACAGCAGCAGCAGGATGAAGGGAGTTAAGGATCAGCGCCACCAGCGAAAGAGGTGAACGGGGGGATGGGGGGGGGGGGGGGGGGGTGACGAGGGGGATATGTCCGTTAAGGAAGCTAACGATATGTAACAGCGGTGCTGATGCTTTCTGCAGTGCCAGCAGTAAAATTCATACAATGTCGTAAAATTAAAACACTTGTGCTGCTCCCCCACCCCCCATCCCCCCTCACCCCAGTCACCAGTCCCAGCCAGAGAAGGGGGAGAGAAACAGAAAGAGTGGGAGTGGAAGAGGGACAGCGATTGCAACTACAAAGTTAGTCGTGCAGCTTTTTGGCAAAGGCAAATCGCTTTGGCCCGTTGAGTCCTCCTGTGTCTCAGTCGCAGTCTCAGTCATCGTCTCATCGTCTACTCGTTGTTCGTTGTTCGTTGTCTACTCCTGGCTCTCAGATATCCTTGCCACTTCCTCCTGGCTTCCCCAGATACATATATCCCTCCTGCAGGCTCCTCATTTTCTCCCTTTTTTTTCTCTGCACTTTGCGGCAGGTTAAGTTTTGGGGGCTGGAAGGGCGGGGAGGCGGTTGCCATCACCGCGGGCGGGCCCTCTAACAATTTGCAACAGCATAAAAACAGAGACAGAGAGGGAGAGAGTGGAGAGAGGGAGGGAGGGAGAGAGTGGAGGGAGAGTGAAGAAGAGGGAGTCAAAATCAAGTTGCAAGCGCCTGCAAGAAAGTAACTGTCTAACAACATGACGTCCGAGACACGGCATCCTGCACCCTGCATCCTGCAACACCACATAATGGTGCAGCATCGCATCATCGCCGGGACAGCCTCCCGGGGTCGGTACTGCCACAAAATGGGTTACGAAAATTGCAGCGTTGTTAAAAAGCGATTCATGCCAGAGAACTGCAGTGGCCAGCACTTTGTGTGCCATGTGTCATGTGGCATGTGGCATGTGGCATGCCAGCCCAAGCCTGGCACTAATCACTCCCACAAATGAAGCTACTTAAACTAATAAACTGAGAGTGGAACTGGCACTAAGATTGGATCTCGAATCGACGGGTTTGGGCAGGCCGGCAACTCCAAGAACTGGAGGTTTTCCGGCGGCAATGTCATCATCAAATATAAATGGCACCCCGGGCACGGGGCACGGGGCATGGGGCAGCGAACACGCCCAATGCTGATAGCGTGGGGCATGAATCAAAAGTAAAACACACCCAGGCCGATCCAAACGCGACCTCAAGACAAATACACGCACCGCACACCCACCCACAAACACAAAGAGAGACACAGCACGGCCTATAGCTATAGATACAGCCACAGATACAGCTATAGATACAGATACAGCTATAGATACAGATACAGCTACAGCTACAGCTATGGCATACAGGAAGATACAAATGGAGCCGCCGCACACACGCATACTAACGAAGTGACACGGCATTTTAGCGGCAGTGGAGCAGAGATTAGGGAATGTCAATATTAGCCACAACGACTCCGATGAGCGGCCAGGACGTGCGGTGGAGGAGGCTCTAGGCAGCGCTCGGAGGAGGTCTTCAAAGGTGGAACCAGCAGACAACCGCCACAATGTTTGATGGTCATGGGGGGGGCATGTCTTTGGCCGAATAATGTCTGGAAATTTGACAAATGACGTCAGGAGTGGGCGTGACGGCAGAGAGGCGGAGGGGAGAGTGGAGCAGGACCAGCGGAAGGACAGCAAGCGCATAGGGGGGGCGGTACCGCTGGCTACAATGCAGTTGACAAGAAAGTCACTCGTTGGATGGAGCGATAATGTCGAATACATAGATGCGAAGGGGGGAAGGGAGGGGGGCCAAGGAAGCCCAGACACCAGACCTGACCCTTCAATGGGTACGACAAAAGGTAAGACGCTCTAAAGAGGATTTTCCTCAGGAATTTGGCTGAAATTCCATTTCTGTGGCAGGTTCCTCCTTCGAGATTATTCATATTATCATTTGGAAAAACTTCTTCCCTGGATTTCCATCTCCGAAACAGGTGAAGCTCGCCTAGACACTCCCAACCGTAATTCAGTTGAATAAAGATTAAAAGATACAATTTTGTAGGTGTTTTTTGCCCTCCGCCAATCCTTTGATCTCCCGGAATCATTTGCCAACCTCAAGCAGATGGAATCTAACCACCAGCGAACATCTTGAGCTCCTTGGAAGCTCCATCCTGCCACTTGCCACTTGCCACTTGCCATAATTCCATTTAAATCAGAGTTAAAGTTCTTCGAGGGCATAATGCCCCCCTGAGAGACTCGGGATAATTAAAGCTGAGCGGATAATACTTTTGTGCGCATCGGCTTTCCCCTTTAGATACAATTTGTGTTGGATGCGCTGTCCCTCTCCCGCGCCGAATCACTTGCCCCAAAACTGATTATTCAATTTAATGAGCCATAGTTGAAATAAAATTGACACTTTATCAGCTCTCTCCCACCGTAGCTTGGTCTCCCCCCCCTCCCCCTGCTCGGCCACGTGACAAGTGGCACACATATTTCATTTTGACAGAGCTGCCATCGATAGCGGGGCGGAAGGCCATTCCCATCATCTCCTCCATCATCTCCTCGAGACGGGGACGGAGATGGAGATGGAAAATGGTGAATGGTAAATGGAAAACGCTGAAAGGGACACAGCGTCTGGCAGATGGCAGATGGCTGATGGCTGATGTCTGGTTATATTTGGCGGAGGAAAAGGCCAAATCAATTTAACACTTTCAACTAAATTATTCATTTTGCATAATAATTTTCAAATCTGTCAAAAATTTACACACACACACACACACAGACACACACACAAACACTTGAGCTCATTGTTGTAAAGGCTTTTAAAGCAGCATTTCAGCGGTTCTTCAGCGGCGTCTGCACTTTCACACGCTCCGGAATGAGCCCCCAAAAAAAGGGGTGGCGGAGGGGGGGGGGAGCAGCCTGGGATTGGGGGCACTGCGAAACGCTTCCCAAAAAGCACTCAAATAATTCCCGGGCGTCGGCTAAACCATCGCCAAAGTTGCCGCCGAGGCGAGCGCGAGGCAACAGCACAATAGCACAGCAAAACGGAAATTGGGGTAAGGGATTGTGGGGGGTTGGAGATGGGGTGGGATGATTGTAAGGGAATCCTGCCAAGGCGGTGGGGGGCGGTAGGGGGGGGGGGGTCTAAAAAGTAAAACCCTTTAACCGTGCGTAGGCGCCGACGTCCGTCCGTCCGCGAAGCGTCACAAATTCTGTTAAGCGAAAATTTCATCAACGGCAAAGGCACAAAATTTTCATTCGCCATTCAGCCCCCACACCCTTGCTGGCCCTGCCACGGGCCTGTGCACGGGCTCGTTCGTTGTCAAAATGAAAGGAAAATGTCTCATAAATCCTTTTAATATTAAATGAGCTCGTTCTACGCGACAACCCATTCCAGGCAGCAGCCCGAGGAGCGGAGTGGACCCACAGCAGGGGGTATGGCATGTGGCATGGGGGCGGGGGGCATGGGGCAATGAACACACTTAAAATTATGTGGCTAATGGGAGCAACTTGCCTGGAAATTGCGCCAGGCACCGGCACCAGGCGCGACACATGTTCCACGAACTGCTGCGGCTGCCACACACACACAGGCCAGAGATAGAGAGGAAACCCACGTGGCAGCAGGACACACACAGGTTCTCCAGGAGCAAAGATAGAGAGGCATGCGGCACGGGGCAAGGGGCACGGGGCATGGGGCACTCTGTGCACTCCGCCAATTGTCATTAAATGTAATTTTTAAACCTGTTAGCGCATGTGTGCCATAAAATGTAACGTTAAAAAGGGTTCGGGGTTCGGGTTTCGGTTTTGGGTTCGGGTTTCTGGTGTCTCTCCCTAGGATGATGTGTCCTTTTTCCAACCAGCCCCCTCCCCCCCCTCCTGCATACAACATTTCCTTTTATTGTGAAATTAGTCGGCAAAATGCGGCGAGCGGGGGGTTTATTAAAGTTTGCCCCGAAAATACTTGATGCGTTGCCTACAACCTGGGATCAGGGGATCAGGGGATGAGGCGGCAAGGGCTGGGCTCTCACTTCAACGACAACAATTTGTAACACTTGCCGCACTTCCCGCAGAAGAATTTTCCTTGCGGTGTGGTGGGGGGAAAGGCCTGGGATTCCTTGTAGCCCACTCGACAGCAGAATAAAACCAAAAGGAGAGGCTTCTTCAACATCATTCAAAGTGACAAATTATCCATGCAAATTTAATACAACAAAAAAATACACAAAAAAAAATACAGAAATACCGAAAAAAAGGGGGGAAAAAAGGGGAAAAAACCTTTTGGCTCGTGGGAAAAAAAGTGTTGCATACTTATGCGAGAAGAGGGAAAGGGGTGGGTGGGAGGGGGGCCGGAGTGAGTGGGTGTTTCCACATTGAAATATGAGAATTGATAGAAAGTTTGACAAATGCCAAAAGGAGGCTTAAAAGGGAAATGGAAAGGGACAGAGAGACAGAGAGAGAGAGAGAGAGAGAGACAGCCCGATGTCATGTCTGCTTATCTTTTGTTCATTTCCCCGCCCCCACGCCTCGTTTTGGAGCTCGTTTTATGCATAATTCGATACGCTCCATCGATGGCCCCAATTCCGTAGGGCCTTTCCATGTTTTTGTCTTGCTTTCAATTAAAACACACACACGCACGCACACGCACGGATCTATGCATGTGTGCCACAGCTGGTGTCCTGGAAGCCTGTATCCCGTATCCTGTAGCCAAAAATTTGTGCAATTTCCTTTACTAATACTTTTTGCGGTCAATTTCCTTGGAAATTTGCTTGGGCTTTCGCTCCATCCTGGCTGATTTATTGCCTCCCTCTCGGCCGGGCGGGGCACGGGGGGGGGGGGGGGGGGGGGGGGGGGTGTCCTTGTGGCTGCTCCTTAATTTCGTTGATATTTATGCGGCAAATGTGCCTCAGAACGTTGCCAATAAACACGTTCCTTGCCACTGTCACTGACAAGGGATAATGGGGCAGCCAGCCCCCAGCCGAGTGCCGACTGCCGCCTGCCCCCCGCCCCTCTCCGTGTCTCTTAGAGAAATCAACATTTGAATATGCCCAAGGGAACCGACAGACGGATAGATTTTTGGCAGGGATTGAGGGATTGAGGGATTGAGGCACTGCCCATCAAAGGGAATGCAAATATCTCTCTCCCTCTCCCTCTCTTTTCCCAAGGCTTAAACTTGTAAATCAAATGAAATATATTGCCAGGGCACACAAAATACATTTGTCGTTGGCGCTGAGGAGTGGCGTGGAGAGGAGAGAGATTGATGCCCCAAAAAAAGAAAGAGTTACAAGAGAGAGCGAGAGAGTTGTGGCATTTTAATGAGCTTCATAATGCGATGGTGGGGCGGTGGTGGTGGTGGGGGGCAGGATGCATGCAACACAAAAACTAGCAGCCGAATGGAAACGTGGCAGGCAGGCAGGCGGAGAGGGAGGCAAGGAGTCACCTTATTTATGCAAAACAATAATGAATATTATACAACAAGCCCCGAAATGTAATTCTGTGTAATTAATTATTAATTTATGCGCATACATTTAACTCGCACGCATTGTCGTCGACAGCAGGAGCAGCAGGAGCAGTGCCAGGACCAGCCACCAGCCACCAGCCACCAGGACATACACACATGTGTGTCGTCCTCGTCGTCGACTGCTGCTGCTCCTTCCCCTCCCCCCGCTTTTGGCATTGGTATCCTGGCACAATGGCGGCTGGCGGATACGGAAACTGTTTTGCCTCTGCCTCTGTGTGTGCAGCATCCTTTGTGCTGCCGCTTCTACCTCTTAATTGGTCGATAGGGTAGATGGTTTTTCCCCTTTGTAATTGTATGCTGTATGCCTTTAAGAGATGTTAAAGTATTTCCTCCAAGCTCTCCTTTCGGCTAATGGCTCGAAAGAAGCTCTGTATTTCGAAGGGATTTCGGAAGGGAGTCTTCCATCGAAATACTCCTGGCATTGCCTCAAGGGCAGGTTCCTATAACGCCCATAAGTTTTCCCTCTCAAGCCACACCAATGGGTATCTCCTGTTCGTGTGGATGCCACCTTTATCCCCCGTTTATTGCCGCTGCTGCAGCGACTAACGACCAACAAAGTCGTTGCTGCCACTGCCGCTGCTGAAGCTGCTGCTGCTGCTGGTCGCATGTTGCTGCTGTCGGTTCTAATGTTAAGTTGAATTGTCATTAAAATTGTCGTCCATAATTTCGACATTAAATACACACACACACAGACGACACAGAGAGAGAGAGAGAGAGAGAGAGAGAGGGGAGTACGAGGCATAGGAGATGATGATAGCCGTCGTCTAAAGCTGCTGCTGCCTCTGCCTCTGGCTCTGGCTCTGCCTCTGCCCCGCTGCCTCTGCTGTGTATGTAAATTGCGTGTGTGGCAGGAGCAGCATCAGGAGTGCCCTGTCCTGTCCTGCCCTGTCCTGTCCTATCCTATCCTGTGCTGTGTGTGCAACACTTTTATGCGACTACAGCATAAATGCTTGCCACTGCCTCTCAAGTGTGTGTGTGTGTGTGTGTGGTTAAAAAGTGCCAACGCAGCATGTTTTCAACATTGTTTAAATTTATTTGGTAGACACACACAGACACGACTCTTGCCACAGCAACAGAACGACAGAGAAAGATGGAGATGGAGCGCACACCACTTACACAGGACACAAAGGACGCATAGATGGGGCAGAGACAGACAGAGGCAGCCTCTGGATGGACCGCAACTTGTGCTTAAAGTTCTTAAATTTGCATAACATTTGCAAAACAGCATTGAAGGGGGGAAGCAGGACATCCAGGACGTCCCGCCTCATATACTCCGCCTTGTGTTGTGTAATTACCAGGCTCATAAACTTCCAGGACCCAATCATCATTAGGAGCCCAACGACGACGACGACGAGGACGACGACGAGGACGATGAGGACGACGGTCATTACATAATTATCGCAATCACAACCGTTGCAGGTAATTGAAATTGTGATTCCCCGCCGATACTCCGCCCTCCAGCCCCCCCACCGATGCCCCACCGATACCATTCGGGTGTCCATTTGGAGTCGATTTCGGATAAAGTTTTCGAGCACAGCCCTGGAGCCGAGTGGAGCAGAGTCTCTGCTTAGCTGCCTCCGACTGTTTGTGGCTTCCATTTAACGCTAATCACTTACAGTCACACAACATGCCCCCCCCCCACAGCCCCACAGGCCCCCCCCTCTGCTGTCCCACTACCACTCTGACCCTCTCTATTGCCTCATTTCTCTGGCCAAATAATTTGTCTTTCCCATTTCCGCTGGCAAGAAGTAGAGCGGGCGAGGAGATTGAGCGAAAAGTTTCCTTCTTGTGTGTATGGTTTTTGGTTCTAGATTGTTTTTGGCCAAGGTCAAAGCAGGAGTGGGGCGGCACGGGGCACAAGGGGGGGGGCACACGGGGCACGGATCGAGGACTAGGTGACGGTTTTGCTTAATTAGAACATTCATTAATCAAATCAAAACCATTTGCCACCCCTGGCTTTAGGCCCAGTAAGACAGAGAGACACAGAGACAGAGAGAGAGAGAGAGAGGGAGAGCGAGATATGGGACAAAGAAAAGAAGTAAACTTTCGGCGAATGGCGGATAAACACGCACAGGGCGGCCGGCCACCCTCTCTCCACTCCTCCCCTACCCACTCTCCACTCCCCCCTCCTCTGGTGGAGAGGTGGATAAAAGGTTCGAGAAATAAATTCAGTCACATAGAAGAAAAAAAAAACAGAGAAACAGCACGACAAACGGCATAACAAAGCGCACAGATTCAGGATCCAAGCCACGCACACACACACACACACACACTAACAATCAGTGGCAAAAGCAACAAGAAAGGACGAGCGGACCATTAAAACACATTTGTATATCTATTTTTAGGGCGAAATAAAACCTCAAACCTACCGAAAAAATGGGCGAAAAAAAAAAAGGAAAAACCAAATGGAAAGGAAAGGAAAGGAAACTCCAATTCTAGGCGGAACAGCGGGCGGTAAGCGCGAATGGCCACAAAAACCCCAAAAATGGGATTCACACAACAAAAAGAAGGAAGGAGGAGAGGAGGGGAGGGGAGGAAGAGGAAGAGAGAGACAAAGAGCACCCGAAAAATACTTAAAACTACTTTAATTTATGGCTCACGCATTTCTGTGTTTAGCTCTTTTCTACTTTCATTGCTTTCTCCCCCACCCCACACTCTCCTCCCCCCACCCACGCTTTTCCGCTCATTTCTGTTACTATTCATGAGCGGGGAGGATGGGCGGGAGAGGACTCCACGGCCAAAGCAATCAGTCAGCAAACAACATGGCTTTGACGCGCACTCCCTCTCTCTAGCCCTCTCTCTAGCCCTCTCTCTCCCCCTCTCTCCCTCTCTCTCTCTGGCGATGGCCCCACCAAAGGCATTGCCCCATAGAAACACCAAGAGATTCAAAGGCTTCTTGAGACGCTTTTCGGGGGGGGGAAATTAATGAGAAATCATAAATCACAAGATAATTTCTCTCTCTCTTTGTATCTCTCTCTCTCTCACTTTTTTTTGGAGCTCTCTGCGACAAGTTTGATTTTTTTTTGTGTGTCGGGGAGGGGCTTTACAAAGTCAAAGCGATATCTCGCCTGTGACTGGGACTTCTGCCAGGGATCTCTATGCCACACTGCCACTGCAGTCATCTGCCACCATGCCACCGCCCACACCGCCCACACCGCGCTCCCCCTCTTCACTGCCTTGCTGCCTTCCTGGTTTGCTGCTGCCAACTGCTGAGTGGGTAAATTATGCATAAGCGCACTACCCGGCCACATTATGACGAGGCAGGCGGACGTCTGATGCAGAACGCAGCTGCCTGGATTATGTATGAGAAGAGCCAGGAGGCGGTGGCGGAGTAGGGCATGGGGTGGAGGGTGGAGGGTGGAGGGTGGGGCAACTCACTTGTCAACGTGCTCATCACATTTCTAGCCCCCCACCATCGCCCGCCAATCCGTGGCACCCGCTTTTGCCGTTTATGCGCACCAAGGCAAACAAACAGCACAAAATATTTGTATGCTAAGCCAAACACATGCCACGTAGAAGCCGGAGACGGAGCTGCCCCACCGCTGAGGCAGCCACTACAGTTCCCGCCCCCGAAACGCGGGGCGTGGGGGGCTCAAGTATTTTGCATTGCTAAGCAGAAATTATAAATCAGGGCAATTGTTGAAGATTTGTGCAGGCCGCACACAACTAAACTGTCGGGAAAAGGGAAATAGGGAAAAAGGGAAAAAGAGGAGCTCAGGGGGGACACTGAATGAGAGAATGAGAATGAGGATTGGGATTGCGGCACGCACGCCTCGCTGGGTTTCCCCCGGTAGTAAACGGTGGATGAGGCGATGGCTGCCGGCTCTGCTGTTGACTAAGTGACTGACTGACTCGCCTCGTCCTCGTCCTGGTCCTCGTCCTGGTCCTCGTCCTGGTCCTGGTTCTCGCGAACGTGCACAGGCAGTCGAAAATACTTCGCAAGGACGAAACGTGCAAATAAAATAACGAACAGAGAAAAAAAAGTGCCACACCACGAACAAAATATGAATGAAATGCTAGTTTTGCGGCCTGAAGAAGCCTTGGAATGCCCTTTATAAAGGGGGATCCTACCCATAGATCCTGGCTATTCCGAAACGATTTCCACGAAGAAGCAAAGGAGGATCTTCCACAAGAACTATGAGACTCTCTACAGCCCGTAGTTTCCCGGACAACAGGGATCTGGAATGAAGATCCCTTCGTCTGATGGAAATCGCAATACCCTCTAGAAGGGCACAACAAAATGAATTTAACGAATATGAAAACAGACGCGAAACGGTACAAAGAAGAAGGCAGGGGGCCAGGGAGGCAGGGGGCCAGGGAGGCAGGGAGACGGGGAGAAGGAGAGACATGGAGACAGGGAGATAGCAAGGCAGAAACTCTCCAGCTCGTCTCGCTCTGGAATGGAGATGCCACGAGACTGAAATCATAATTTAATTTAACGTATTTTTCGTTGCCAAAATACAAGACGAGAAATCACGCACACACACACACACACAGCACACACACACAGAGCGACAGAGCGACAAAAACAACAGATGGCAAGGGGCATTGGAAAGAGAACTGTATCTGAAGCCGAAAGCCGAAAGCCAACGCGGAAAAGTGGAAACTCTCTGCCGCTGCCAGACAGCGACTAAAAGCAGCGGAAATAACACGCTCCGCAGCGCCGTTTAAAAGTGTAAAAGCCGTCAAGAAGAAATAGTGAAGGCAGAAGAGTAGCTCTCGAGCAGCAGATCCTGCCCGTGCCCCTGCCCCAGCTCCTGCCCCGGCCCCCTGCCCCAGCCACAGCCCCAGCCTCTGCTGCTGTATGTTGCAGTCAGTTTTTCTTCGTTTTTGTGCAAGGTTGAGTCACTTTTGGTAATAGAATCGCAACGCGTTTTGCCTGGATTTTAATTTTAGTAATGGAAGACAATGCCCAGACGGGGCAGGGCCGGGGCGGGGCGACAAATAAGCTTCTTGTGGGGGGGAGACAGAGGGAAGAGAACTCTGAAGATATGCTGAGATTTATTGCCACACGTTGCAGCAGCAGCAGCATTTGAAGTTGTCGGCGAGAGTCCCCCCCCTGGCACACACATAAATCAATCGAAAGCAACTCTTGCAACAGCCGTAGGATGGAGTGTGGCACGGTGGTCGGGGGAGGGGGCAAAATTTACACATGATTTTTATTATTTAATGTTGCTGCCTGCCACATGCTGCACGTTTCACGCCTCCGCCTTCCACTTTTGTTGCTGTCGTGCGGTTTTTTAAACGATTTTTATTAGTGTTTCGGGCAGGAAAAGCGGAAAAGGCGGAAAATGCGGAAATAACAGCCACGCGCCGTAAAGTAGACAACACATTCTGCATGCCCCATAGTCCATGTGTCCGTGTGTGTGTGTGTGTGGAATGCAACGCTTTTGCATGGTATGCACGTAAATGACCGCCGACTGACGATTTAAATTGTTACGCCGCGTGTCCTGCGTCCTGTGTCCTGTGTCCTGTGTGCTGTGTCCTGTGGCCGTTGTCTGAAATCAAAATGCATTACGTATACGCAGGGCTGCCCTGGCCCGTGGTGGGGGGGGGGTGTGGCACATGCATTTTATGCGTGCCACGCATTATCATTTAACATTTCCTGTTTCTGCCACATTGAATACAGCACAGCACGGAGACAGGGACGGGGAGGGGGACGGAGACGGGAACGACGGGCCCAGAACGTGTTGGCCCAACCAATTGTTGGTTGAATAGTTGATTGTGTCCCTGTGTGTGGCACCGTGGACGGGGCAAGGGAGGTGCAATTGATTGGCCATTGAAACGGCAATAGGCTACAGCGATTGGCGGACGGGGGGGGGCATGGTGCGGCATGGTGGGGCATGGGCCAGTAAATCACAAAAATTATACAATTATTGTGGTATCATCATCATAAGAATTTTAACGAGTTAATTGCTGCGGCTTTTCCACTGTCTATCGTTTGGACATTTCGCACGAGCCTGTCCGAGTGTGAAAAGTCCTTCCCCTCCCCCGCCACAGCCCCTGGAATCAAGGATCTTCCCTTTTCATTTCAAAGATTGCCTTGCCATCAGCCAATGGATGTGTTTGCTCCTCTGGCAAAAAGGTTTTCCCACTTTTAATTTCCCTCTCCTTTCCCTTCGACACAATTTTTGGCCAAGCAAATATTTGCCTTTTTCTTTCTGTTACCTTTTGGCGTTTTTCCTCCTTCTTTTCTTTTTTTTGTCTCGATTCAACGGAAAATTGCATTTCCCTTTCCACCGCCGGCACCCCCCCCCCCCCCCCGCCCCCTCCCTGGCTCCTCTGTCAACTAATCATATAGAAAGCTTTCCTTTTTTCAGTCCTCCCCCCCCACCGCCAAAGGCTGACCGAAGCCGCTGCCACTGGTGTTTTTTTTTGTCCACAATAATTTACAAAATTATTGCGCATACGACGCGTTGCCCGCGTGTGTTTGTCAGCGTAAAATAAAAAGCCGCAGAGGCGGGGATAACTTTTACAATATTTTCCTTTTCGCAGAGGCAGAGGGGGGGGGGGCGGAGGTTAGAGAGGTTCCCGGCCGAGAGCTTCAGCTCATTTCCAGCTCAAATAAGCGTAAGTAAATTTATAAGACAAACAAACAGCAGGAGGCGGCACCGGATGTGGCAGGAGCATCTCAGGACCTGATGTTGATGTTGATGTTGCCGCCAGGTGGACAGGTGCTCCTGGAAGCCCTCCAGCCCTCCAGCCGGTCCAGGTCTGGTCTCTGTCTCTGTCTCTCGTCATCAGTGGCAGAGGGGCAGCGTGGCAGCAGCTCTCCTTCGCTCTGAAGCCAAACTCAAGCCAAACAGCTTCGGGGCCCCACAAGGGAAAGAGTCTTCTAGTTCTGGGGCAATATTCATTCTGCTTGCAAACAAACACGCGGCGGCAGAAGGCAGTGGCAACAATGGACGCTGCCATTTGTGGGGCAATCCTCCCCTACACTCTCCGCCCTCTTGTGAATCTCTGGACTTAGTTGATGAACTTCGTGTTCAAGTTGTAGCACAAGAGTTGACGCCTCGCAGCCAAAAACTGCGACGGCTGCTGTTGATGGCTCAAAGGAGGAGCACAGGGGAGTGGCAGGAGGGGGGAGGCGCCACTGCCAGCTGTAACACTGATAGCAATTCCAAGAGACAACAACAGGAGGCAGAGACGGCGGCGGCAGCAGCCACTCCTCAAGAGGTGGCTTCTTCTTTGCTTTTCCGTGAGTTTTTGTTTTTCTTTAAGTTTATTTTACTTTCGTGTGCCATGGCGTCGGCATTTTCACTTTGGGTTTGATTTTATTATGTTTTTCTTTGGGCACCGCACCGCCCCACTGCCCCATGCCCCACTGCCCCATGCCCCACTGTCAGCCTCCTTGGGCTCTCAGTTTTCTTTCGTTTCGTTATATTTGACTTGGCCTCGGGTTGGGGATGGAGCGGGCGATGGGGGGGGGGGGGATGGTGAGTCAGGAGATTCGACCTTTCGACCCGCCCTAGCCCCCGTTACAATATCAAGTTAATTGTTTGAAATAAGTGTTGGGCCCCCTGCCCCTGCCCCTCCCCCTCTCTATCTTTCTTGTTGCTGATGTTGCGGTTTCTTTTGTGCCGCCTTACTGGGGGCCCGCTGCAACCCACATTTATAGTGTTGCGGTGGCATGCCCCCCCCCCATCTTTTGCTGGTTGTCAACGCCAGCCGCAGCATCCTTTTGGCCCCTTTTTGGGAAGTTTAGTTGCCTCATTTCTTGGTTGCATGTGGGCGTTTTTTCAACATCTCTTTGACTGTGCCACCCTCCCCCCGCCCCCACTCTCGGCTCCTGGCCACAGAGTCGGCTCTTCTTGGGGTGAAGTTCTCTTCGCTCAGTGTTTGGAGTGCACTTTGCCCTGCAACTCTTGAAATGAATCTAATAACTTGGCCAACACGCACACACGCACACACGCAGATACAGATACACACACAAAAAGTAGAAGTAGTTGAGTTTTACTTCCTTATCCTTCTTCTCTCTCTTCTTTTTTTCGTTGAGAGAGAGAAAGAAAAGCGGATTTTGTTTTGCAAGTTGTTCGAGTGCTTTGGCGGTTTCTTTTCCACTTTTCCTTGAGCTTTTCTATCATCTCCTGGCTTTTCCCCCTGCCCCTTAGCCTTTTCCTCACTCCGCCTCTGTCCCTGCCCCTGCCCCTACTCCCCCTCTTCTCTTGCATTGTTCTTCTGGCAATTCAAATATTTTACTTGAAGAATTTCTAACCAGTTATAAGTTTTTCCCTGTCCCAGCGTGCCCCGTGCCCCCGTGCCCCGTTGCATGCCCCACATGCCGCTCCTGGTGGCTGCTGCCAATGTTAACAGCTCTATTAGTTCAATTTATTTGTCTGGCCGCAGTTGTTGGAAGTCTTTGGGCAAAAGGGACGGGGGCGGGGTCTGGGGAGGGTCTGTGGGGAGGGAAACAACAATTTTCCAATGCGAAAAACCCCCTCTGGGGATGGTGGTGACATTTGCCAAAGACAAAAGTGGGCGGAGGGGAGGCAAAAAGTGTGGCAAATGGGGATTCCAGATTCAGGAGGATTCCGGACTGTCTCTCTCTCTCTCTCTCGCTCTCTCTCCGGCTCGCTGAATGTGGAATTCAACGTTGATTGTGTTTGCAATTTCATAAAATAACAATTCCGCCTTCGTCTTCGGTCTCCGTTCTCCTTTCTCCGGTCTTCGGCAGTCTTTCATCCTTGTTATTGGCGCCCTCTGATTGCCGCCGGCGGGCTGTACGGTTAGTCCCTCCGCCGCTTGGGTGCCCCCTGCCTCTGCTCTCTCGCTCTCTCTCTGAAGGCACGGCTGTGGCATGGAATGCGTTTGTAAATAGCTGCCAAGGTGTGGGCCAGGCATGTGATGCCACCAATGCCGCCGTCGTCGCCGTGAAGTCAAGTTTCCCCCTCAGCTCTGAAGTGGCAAAGCCACCCCCACCCCCCCCTTATTTGCCGTGGCATGCGCCAAATTCAATTCACACAAAATACCCGTAATTCAACACCCCACAGGGAGGCAGGGAGCAGGGATAAGGGATAAGGAAGAACGGATGGAGATGAATGCCACTCCACTGACTGATTGCTTTTGCCTCCATTCCACCGAAAACACAGCCCTCCCCTCCGCTCCCCCCACGCAATCGCAATCGCAATCGCCCCCGCCCCAAGGGCGCATTGAAATGAGTTAAACCAAAGTCCTGCCATGGCCCTGCTTCCTCGAGTTTTTCCCTCGTTTTTCCAAGAGATGCTGCCTGCCTCAAGTTTTCCCCTGCCACCGCTGCCACCGCTGCTGCTGCGTGTCTGAGATTTCAGGCGACAGCCAGCGACATCATCGACATCTCAAGCGACTCGTTGACATATTTGTATTGTATTCAATCGATGAATTTCTGCAGCTCTTCCTCGCTCTCCTGGCATGGCATGGCCTGGCTTTTCCCCATAAGGGAAAATGACTTACTTTGCTTACGCACACATTGAAGAAGTCCTCAAGCGGCAGCGGCAGGAGGAGCGACAGAAGGAGCACCAGCACCAGCTTGCCTGCCGGAGTTTTCTCCCGGAGTTGATTGCTTGCGTCCCTGCCAGCACCGTTGACATTCGTCCTGTTTCGTCCTTTCGGTGCTCCTCCCGCTGCCAAAGTTTGCGCTACACATTTTTTACTTGGCTGCGCTGCGCTGCCTGTCGACATTCGCGTGGATATTAAAATTTTAATAAACCCTCAGCAGCACGTTGACTGCGGGGGAATCTTCAGCAGGCGGCGGGAAGGAAGCAGGGAGCAGGCAGCTGGTGCCTGGTGCCTGGTGCCTGGCTTATGGGCCCCAGCTGGGCTCTGGGCTCTGGGCTCTCGACTCTGTTGCCACCACACAGCTTGTTGCACTTGACGGAAACGCGTCAGCAGTTGCTTTCCCTTCACTCAGACACTCATTCATTCTCCAGCCATTCCGATTCCATCCTCCGACAATCGCGGCAACGTCTGGTGCCATGCGGCAACGTAAATGCCATAATGCCACACACACACTGGCACACACGCACACTCGTCAAAGCTCTTGCCACTCGTGTGGCACAGCCCCCTGTGGGGAGACGTCCCCAAATGATTTCTTTTGGCTTTGTGGCAGATGGAACACATGGCGACGTGTTGATAAATCAAATCCCCAAACCGAAGTCGAGTGCCACTGCCAATTTGGTTCCCCCCCCTTCCCCCTCCCCCTGCCCTTGCCCCACCCCATCGTTCGCCCACTAATTGTTGGAGCTACAAAAGAAGCAATCCTTGCATTTGTAATCCTTGTCTCTGGAGCGCCCCAAAAAATGAAATCAAATAAAAAGAGTCGAAGAGCCGCGAAGAGAGTGGATTCAAGGATTCGGGGAATCAAGGACTCAACGATTCAACGATTCAAAGGGACATTTAATGCCCGCTTAGGCCGCCTCTCACTTTTATGGCCCCCCCAGCCCCATCGTAGCGGGGCTGGACGATGGATGCCAATAGACAGACGGACACATTTTACGTCTTTCGGGGGCCCCTCGGCAGTGCCTGCCACACAGGCAGTCAACAAACCATTAAACTCAAGTGTTTGCCACAAGAGCGACTCACTAGACACAAATCTAAAATGGCAGTTAGTCGAAGTCGAAGTCGACTGCCTGTCCCTCTCCCTCTCCCTATCCCTATCCCAGCTAATGTGGCTACTTTTGAGATGGAATCGTATCTGAGGGATAGGCCCTGCTGCTGCTGCATCCTCCGACGGCTTGCCAGCCTGATGAAATGCCTTTTGCTGGCTTCAAAAAACTTTAAATTGGTTTAGAGCGTGCGGGTCGGCTGGGGGCGGGGGAGGAGGAGGGCTGGCAAATGAAGCCATGTTCCATCATCAGCATTCATCAAAAAACCCTAGAGGGGGGGGAGTGGCGGAGTAACCGCACTATAAATATATTTCAACTTATTTATGGCCACTTTTCGATGAGGGCTTATTCGCGTTTACAGCCGGGTTATAAAATTTATGGCTACCTCACACCCACGCCCGCAGAGGTCGAGGGTCGAGGGTCGCAAGTCGCGAGTCCGAGGATCGACGGCCTGTCCAAAGAGCGAGAGACACGCGAATTCCGGGTGCTGCCCCGGGAACGTGCCGCATTTATTTTCTTGGTGCGTAATTATTTTTATGACATTTTTGTTGTTGTGTGTTTTTTTGGTTTTTACCTTCTTTTCGCTTCCTGTTTGTTGTTTTTTTTTCGGCTAGGGGAGCCTGGTCCTTCGCTTGGGTCCGTGTTGAAGTGTTGGCATTTGCCAAACAAATTAAAAGCAAATTATAACGAAGCAACGAAAATGAAATGAAATGAAACGATATTATCAGCCCACCCCCTCCCCCGCCGGAAAGGACACACCACCAGAAGGACAAACTAAATTTTAGAATCCTACTCCTCGAGCTCCTTCAGCCGCCCCCTCCTGCTCCTCCTGCTGATGATGATGGTCGTTGGAATTTTAATTTCTGTGTTGTGCTTTTTCCCTGGGACGACACGGCGGCACGGCGGCACGGCGGCAATGCTGCCACTTAAAGCGATTTACTTGCAAATCTTTGGTAATGGATGGGTCCCGCACCAAGAGCCAAGGTGAGAAACGTGCCCGAGGACCCCAAGGAGCAATGGAGTGGACTCGCGGCAAGTTGTCGGGCGAAACGTGCCTGACGTTGGACATAAATTAATTTATTGCGTGCGCGGGACAACAGAAAAACAAAAACAAAAGCACAAACACAAAAAAAACAAAGTAGCGAAAAAAAAGGAAGAAAATAATAATATGAAGGAGGGGTGGGGGGGAAGAGCGACATAGATGCGACTGAGGGCGAAGGAGGAATCATTGAAGCGTAAAAATAATTCATTGCATACTTTTGAGCGGCGCTGTAATACTCGCCTAAACTTTCCGTTTAATATCGCTAAATAATTAAGAAATGAGATACTGCGACCCAGAGATAACCGTTCGAGGGTGCAGGGGGAGGGGGGGGGGGAGAGGGGAGTATATTGTTTCCCAGGGAACCACCAAAGAGCGTCAGAGAGAGGTGGCCTAAAAGTTGGGCCTACAATTCATTGCATACTTTCGGGCCGCCGCCATTAATTTATAGAAAATATTTCATGTGTATTTTGCTATTTTTTTTTTGTTTTTTTTGTTTTGCACTTACAACGAGTTTTTTTGTTGGAATTGTGGCGGCTGCTGTCGTCGACAGCGGCGTTCCGGCTGCAACGTTCACGGGCGGACTAATCGCCTTGATAGTCGCCTGCGGCGCTGGCGGCGGTGGCAACGGCGGTAGCTGCTGCGGCGGCGGCGGCTGTTGAAAATACTCCGCTGGCTGCTTCACGTAGAACAGATTTACTCCAAAGTGTGAAATTTTGATCGGTTTTATAGCAACACTTTCGACAGGAAATGTGATGTGGACGGCCGACGATGGATGCGTCGGTCGGTCGGGTCGGGTCGGGTCGGGTCGTTCGGTTGGTCGTTCGGTTCTGTTGCGGATCGGTTCCTCGATTGGCAGGCAGATCCCTTACTGGCAGATGTTTGCTGTGGCTGTGGATTCGCTCAATGGATTTCGCTGTAGTTTCGCTGCGGTGCTTTGCTTTTGTTTTGGTTTTCGGTTTTCGGTTTTTGGTTCACAACTTTTTTTGAGAAGCTCTTTGGGTTGATTTTCCTTGGGTGTTTCCTTCTGATTTGTTTGTTTTTGGTTTGGTTTGTTTTGGGTTTTTGTTTGGGTTTTTTGTTTTTGGTTTTTTACACACTACTAAAGCTCAACGTTAGACAGTGCGACAAATGTCTGGCTCCTGCTCTGTGATTGCGCTTTGCACGTTTCAAAAAAAATTCACACAATTGTCAATAAAACACTCAAGACTCGAGAAGATATTTGGATTTCCCTTTGGATTTGATCGGTTTTTGATATTTGCAGAGATACTGATACTGATATTGATACTGATTCAGCGACTCTGGGATTCTCTGATTCTCTGTTTCTCTGGCTCTGACTCTGGGCTTCCGTGATTCCGTGGTTGTGATGTGGCCGCTCGGGTTCGTTTGTTGTGACTACTCGAGAGACGAGGAATGGTTGGGTTTTCCTTTGCTGGATTGCCGCTGGCGTTGGCGTTGGCGTTGGCGCTGGCTTTGGCGTTGGCGTTGTGGCGCTCAGTGACTCCTGTGGCTTCTGTGGCTCTTTGTTGGCTGCTGCTACTGCTGCTGCTTTCTTGCTTCACTAGGCTACTTGCACGGAGGACTTTGAGACTCTGAGGTACAGAACGCAACGACTGCTGGACTCGCTTGTCTGATAACGACTGAAGGACTCTCGCGAATTGCGTAGGATTTTTAGCAACAGCCAAAACGCAGCAGTCTCGGTCTCAGTCGCTGTCGCCATCGCTGTCGCAGTCGCCGTCGCTGCTGGCGTCGCCGTTGTCGGTATCGTTGGCTTTGGCTTTGGCTTTGGCTTGACTCTTGCCTCAGTCCGGAGTCGGAGGCAAGAGCGGCAGCAACAGCGGCAGCAGTGGCTGTGGCAGAGGCGGAAAAGGAGCGCAGAAGCATTACAACAACGGAAGTAGCTAACAGCACCAGAGAGCGACGGCCACAGCGAGAGCGACAGAGAGGCAGATACAGAGAGAGAGAGAGAGAGAGAGAGAGAAAGAGAAACAGCACAATGCACCCCCACAGGCTCTGGAATGGAACTGGCGGCACTGGCCGCTGTTAAGTGCTGATGCGGGCTCCCGGCCAGGGTTGTCGAGTCTGTTAAATGTTCCCCAAAGCAGGAAGTCCTCGAAGTGTGCCCAGGACGAGAGTGTGAAGCGATCGTTGGGGCTTGGAGAGCCCAAAGAGCTTCCCCTATCGATCCGATCCGATTCGTGATCCTTTCATTGATCCAACAACATTCACTTTCAGGCAACAGCAGCAACAGTGGAAGCAACAGCAGCAGGAGAAATCAGTTAGCAGAGCGAATCCTATGCCCCAAACTGCAGCAGCAGCGCCACAGATAGATAGAAAGAGAGAGAGAGAGAGAGAGAGAAAGAGAGAGAGAGAGAGAGAGGGAGAGGGAGAGTGAGAAAGAGAGGGAGAGCTCCACTGCCAGAGAGTATCCACAGAGAGAGCGAGAGAGTTCTCGAGTGCTCTCATGTAGAGAGAGAGAGAGAGAGGGAGCAAGCGACCAGCCTACGCGCGTCATTGTTGCACCTTTATGTTTGTTTTCGTGGGTGGCCCGCACACACACACACACACACACACACACACACACACACAGTGGAGCAAGAGAGATGGGGCGATGGATGGCGATGGCGATGCCTCGCAATGGCGCAAAAACAAACAACAATAGCAAGTCGTCGTCGTCGTCGTCGTCGTCGTTGTCGTCGGTGGCAGAAATGCCCATGTAACCTCTACAGAGGGTGTCGTTGTGCGAGGCACCCGGCTGTATGGGACTCCACGATGGGAGAACAATAACAGGTGATGCCCGGTGAAACTCCAGCGGACTCGCGAGTCGCCTCAAAGGGTTACCACCCGCAGACCAGAAAGCCATTCCTCAAATTTGATCGAAAGGATTTCCCTAGTTTCCATTTTTGGGGAAGATTAGGCCTAAGCATCATCATTATCCCCTACCCCTCCCTCTGTCGCTTCTCCTCGTTTGCTCTCTCTCTCTCTCTCTCTCTCTGTGAGATTCTCGTGCACGGCTCTCGTGGCATTCATTCTCCTCTATTGTGCTGGCTGTGCTGGTTCTCGGCCTGGTGTCTCGTGCATTGGTGAAAGTGTCAACTTGACATTGCCTGGAGTGCACGCGCCACCGCTCATACATTCACACACACACGCACACACAGCAGTGGCTCTCACACCCACACACCCACACACACCGACATACACCGTGTGTGTGTGTGTGTGTAGAATCCGCTTGCGTCAAATATTTTTGCCTCCTGCTTTCTGCTTTCTTTGCCCCCGGGGCAGTTTTTGCAGCAAGTGGCTCTCTCTCTCGCTCTCTCTCTCACTCCCTCTCTCTCTCTTTCTCGCTCTTCCGCTCTCTCTCAGCGCATACTCTGTGTGGCACAGAGTTTCCCCTCTTTTTTGGCAGGCAGGCAGCAACGACAACGACGACGACGACGACTGCGACGCAACGTCTGCGTTGTCGGCATCGGGGCATCGGGGCATCGGCGACTGAGGCTGCTGCCATGGCAGCTTTATCAGTGCCGCCATGAAATGTTGTTCCCGGAAAATAACCCAAAGGAAATGCTGCACACACGCACACTGTGTATGCCCATACGTGTGCGTGTGTGGGTGCCTGCGTGTGTGTGT
Organism: Drosophila miranda; assembly: GCF_003369915.1. Taxonomy (NCBI): domain Eukaryota; kingdom Metazoa; phylum Arthropoda; class Insecta; order Diptera; family Drosophilidae; genus Drosophila; species Drosophila miranda. The sequence goes on from NC_046674.1 coordinate 12,138,892, forward strand.
GTGTGTGTGGGAGAGCAGCAGCAGTGTGGCACTGTGGCTGTGGCAGCAATAACTGTGTACATGTAAATCCTGGTTTGTTTCATTTGCCGATTTGGAGCCACACTCTACCGCCACCCCACTGCCCCAACCCCTCTGCCCGCCCCACTGCCCGCCCCGTTTGCTGCCTTCTGCCGCCGGCACTAACTTTGTACGCTTGATGATGATAATAATGTTGCCCCTTTGCCTTGCCACACGAACCATAGAAGCACTGAGAACCAGAGCCCACAACCTCTGACCCCCCCCAACACCCCCCCCGAACTCCAAGCCCGCACCAATCGAATACCCAAAAACCCAGACATCGTCTATGGAAATTCGTATGCCGATTTTCGAGCGATTGCAATTGATTTGTAATGTATTTCATTGTTGTGTATCGCTGTATCTGTATCTGTAGCTGTATCTATGTGTGTGTGTGTGTGTGTGTTTGGAGATAGAGATTGGGGGGGTGGGGGAGCGAATGGAGGTGGTATAAAATTTGTATTGATTATTTCTATTGCCTTTTGTTCCATCGTCAGAAGAGTAGAGTCGATGCTTTGTTCCAGCGTCTAATGATAGCATTGGGGGCATTAAAAATGTCATACATGCCGCATGCCCCTCCACCACCGTTCGCCATAGGTTTCGCATGTGTGTGTGTGTGTGCAACAATCCAAAAAATCATCATAAAGAGAGCAACTTTAAGAGCAGAAAGTGGAGCACAGGACAGCCCATGGAGGCGGCACTGCCGTGGCGTGGCATGGCATGGAGGCAGGTGCAAGCTGCTGCCGGATAAATTGTAAACTTTGGCCGCAGCAACTCCGCCTAGACACGCACCATGGCGGGGGAGGAGGGCGAAGGGGGGCTACCATCAGGGGAATTGGCATGTGTACAAGTCAATTATGGGTCAAAATCCGCACAGGAGCTGGGGGACTCTCGATTGGAGTCGCCCCAGTCTGAGGAGATGAGTGGCAAACACTTGAAGCAGCTTCTGCTTCCGTTCAACGCACATTTTTATGAGTTTTTCTCCTTTTTTCTGTGTGTTTGTTGCAAGATGAAGGAAAATCTAAGGATGGCTAAGCATCCATCGAGCATCCCAGCCATTGGCCATTGCAAATGAAACATGTTTGGCTTTATCGCATTTATTGACGACTCCGCTGGGACGCTTTGCTTGCCACGCACACACACTGCCACAGATCAAACAATGCCACATGGGAGGAGGGATTGATACGGGACAAGGAAGAGCGGGGGGCGGTGGGGCGTTCGCTATCGAGCAAGCACCAAAAACGGACTTATAAAAACATTATTTTATGTGTGTGTGTGTGTGTGTGTGTGGCAAGGAGTGGAGCGGGTGCCCGAGTTAAGCGGCAAACAGCAAACTAAAATCACTTAGAAAAGCATTTCCACCGAAGAGAGAGGGAGAGAGGGAGAGAGCAATGATGAATGTGGTAGGATCTACTGCTACTTTCCACTTTCTCCTATTCGCGGGGGGGTGCGCAAGGGGGACGGCAATATCGAACGGCTATTGTGGCGGACTATCGATTCAAAAATCGCATAACTAATGAAGTTTTTTGCTAAAGTTGTGCCACTCGTGCATAATATTCATATTTGATGGGGAATGAATAAGTTATGAATGGAATGGAATGGAAACTACTACTTAGGGCAGAGGAGGAGGAGCCAGAGGCCTGCCCCACCCCCCCCCTTTTGGAGGTAGTACGTCCGGCCGCATTTAAACAATTTTGCTTGTTAAAAGCTTACGCGTCGCACTTTACTTTAAACCACACCAACAAATGCCACTTCATTCGCTTAATATTTGTGGCAGAAGAGGCAGCAGGAGGAGGAGGAGGAGGAGGAGGGGGAGCAGGAGGGGGGCAGGAGGAGGTGCGGCAGGAGTAACATGAGGAGCGGGAGTGCCACACACACATAGCAGCAGCAAAATCACACACATCCTTTTGCCATCAATTCTCTGAGCAACAAACAAACACACACAAACACACACACGCACACCCCTAGTTAAGAGACACGCACACACACACACACAGAGAGTGGGGGGGGGGGGGCATTGTAGATGCCACAACACGCAAAGCTCTTTTCACTACAAAACGGAAGTACATAGAAGAAGGAACCGGGAACCAGGAGCCAAAAAGGAAGAACAAGGCAAAAAAGCAGGCCAGCAGAACAGTGCAAAAAGCTACTGTGGGAGAGAGGAGGAGCAGGGGGAGAGGGACAGGGGATAGGGGGGATAGAGGGGATAGGGAGAGAAGCTTAGAGTAAAAATACTGTGGCAAAAACAGAATCATAGGTGGGTGCGAAGACCGGGCGCAGGGGGGATGGGGCTTTCGGCAGGTGGAAACACGAGAGCAAAAAGATATTCATTCTATCGTAAAATAGCCATTGGGGCAGCCAGCGGCATGTGGCATGTGGCATGTGTGTGTGTGTGAGGCAGGCAGCCAGCGCCAGCGCCAGCAGGAGGTCTCCCGCCTGTCCAATGCAAGAGTGTTGTGGCAAAGAAAAAATACAACAAAAAAAGAATAAGAATGAATGAATGAACAAAAAAAAAAAAACAAGCGCCAAGGCACTCCTCTGGTCAGCGGATAACAGAACATAAATAATAACGACAGCGGGAGGAAGCCAACGATGGCGAAGGCATCTTTGCCACACACACATGAGGCAGAACGGCGTACAGTATATCTTAGAGCACTATGATTGCCCCAGGGTGGCAGCAACGGCAGCACCTCACTTACATTAGCGGGGGAAATCAGTGGCCATTTTCCACTTTTCCAACCGCCAGATCCATCTGCAGGCGGGCATCCATTTCTCCAGAGAGAGAGAGTCCTAGAAGCTCCTGCGATTCCGGACCAAAAAAAATTAGCCACCACACCGATCCCAGCCCATATCAAGGCCAACAATCCACGGGCAGAGAGGGGCCTCAATTGAAATCGAGCATCGGCTGCGGCCCCAGCTGGACGACTTCCTGGCGTATCCTTAATCGCCATGTCCTATCGGTTTCCTGTGCCCCCAAAATGTGGAATGTGAACGCGTATATAACTCATTTATTTATTTATTTATTTGTGCGATACACAGATGTGTGTGTGTGTGTGTGGGGCCAGGGGGGGTGCCAGGGGGAGGCTGGGGTATATATTTTTATTCATTTTATAAACTAATGTTTGACCAACAAATGAAAAGGCCGAGTGTTTTGCTGGCCTTCAAGGAAACTCGAGATTGTTTTTTGAGAATTTTCCCCCCCTTCTCGGTGGGGGTGGGGAGGGGGGACTTCTCCCCTGCGTGCATTGAAGCTTGCGTTTGATTTAATAGTTTATTAAGATACGCGCTCAGCACCGAGTGCAGATTAGGGCGAGCGAAATTTGCTTTGCGGTTCGTGCTTCACCCCACCCCACCACCGCCCGCCCATTAGCACTGCCACGGCCACTACCCCCCCCTCACTCTTCGCCACATAACTACTACTACCCCTCGACGGGCCCCTCCCCGCCCCCGCGCGCCACTCAGCACCAACCCTAGACACTTAAATGCGACGACCACTGGATTTTGGCTGTGGTTTATGGGCTTGAGCTGGGGCATAAATAGATTTTGGGTTTTCGCATTGAAGAGCGACTAGCAGGAGGGTGAGGGCAAGAGGAAAGAGGGAGGAGGACTTTGATAGGGGGGCGGGGAGGGGCGGGGAGGGGATAGTCTGTAAGTAGTCTTCTTATAGAACTGTTGAATTCTAAAGAATTTCTATTGAAAGCTTCCGGTATTGAAGCGAAGGGAAGTATTCTTTTGTGCCTGATTTCCATCATTTGTATGGGTATTTATCTGGTATCTGTGTGGGTTTCTCCCCACAGTTACACGCATATTGATCTGTCGGGAATCTAAAGAGCATCCAAAGAGTACCCATAATGGCGTACATCCTTCTTAGGGATTTCAACTTCCAAGACCTCATGCTTGCCTTCAATTATCTGAAGACATTTACCTCTAGTTTGGTATCTGTCTAGTATTTATCTGGTATTTTTACGGTATTAGGCACATGGTATATCTTAGATAAAGCCAGGGCTATTGAACGCCTAGTCTGTAATACGTTTCGCAGTTATTTTTGGTATTTATCATGCAGCTCTTCCCCCGAAAAGCTTTTCCCGAACCTGTTATAGCTTTTACCTGTATCTGGTATTTTTTCAGAACTTTTATACAGTATTTTGGTATTAATCATGCAGCTATCTCCCTGAAAAGCTTTTCTAGAACCTGTTATAGTTGTTACCTGTTGTATCTGGTATTTTTTCGGGTTTTTTAGACAGTATTTTGGTATTAATCATGCAGCTATCTCCCTGAAAAGTTTTCCCGAACCTGTTATAGTTTCTATCTGTATCTGGTATTTTTTCAGAATTTTTAGATAGTATTCTGGTATAAATTTTCGAGAGCATCTGGCGGTTGAGATTAGGCGTTCCTCTACGAGAGGTTTAGCATTTAATTAGTAAAGTATTTAATAGGTATTTTAATGGTATTTTGTAGGTATTTAAATGGCATTTAATAGGTCTTGTTTTAAGTTAGAGAACAAGCCGTAGTCCAGATGGTATTTGGTTTCATTTAGCTCTTAGCTGGTATTTGTTTGGTATTTATTTGATGTTTTCCAGTATTTAAGGTATTTTTTGTGCCAGCATCTGATTTGGGAAACGGGCAGAGTTCTGTTTTTAAAGCTGAATGAACACAAGTGAATGAAATTCCCATCCGTGCGTGCGGTTCGGCATTTCCTATGGCATTCCTCTCGTTTAGTATTTATCTGGTATTAATGTGGTATTTATGTGGTATTTATCATGCATTGAGTATTTATTTTCCGATTTATCTCAATGCCACTCCACCCCCACCCCCCTCCCAACCAGTGATTGCTTCATTTTCATTGGCAATTTGTTGCACACACGCACACACACACACACACACACACACACGGAGAGAATCGGGGAATCCAGAATCAGAAAGCGAGACGCGAGGCGACGCGGAGGCGAGAGATGAGACACGAAACGAAACTCATTTAAAAAGCTCATAAATTAATATTTTCACGCTTTAAATGCCACAACATTGCAGATCGCAGACACACACACACACAGACACACACACCGAGGCACAGACACACACACACACGCACATTACGGGTGCCGTGTGGATGCTAGACGATTAAAATGGCTGTTAATGACAAGTGAATGTTATAAATTACAGCAATGAAGGAAATTTGTTCCATCCCCACCCCCACCCCCACACACACAAACACACCTACAGAGGACTCCTCTCCATTTCACCCATTGGCGGGCTGTCATTGGACGGATGATGAAGGATGGAGGATGGCGGATGGAGAAGGATGATGGGGGGCTGCTTGTGCTGCTTCTGCTTCTGCTGCTGATGATGATGGCAACTTGATGGGGCACTGTGTGTGTATGTGTGCGTGTACGTCTGGTGGAGACACCGAGGCCTGCCTAATTATTTAAGATCAAGGAGACTACTGCCATGCCAGGAGTGGGGCCGGTGGGGGGGGGGGGGGGGCTGCCATTTCAAGTCAACGCCAAATGCCAAACAATGGAAATTAAGGGCCAAGTCCGAGTCGAGCCCCGATCTAATGATGTTGTCTCTGCTCCTCTGCTTCGCCGTGTCCTTTGGCTATGTTTCAATGTTATTAATGATGCCCCATATGACACACATAAACACAGATGCACAGATGCACAGATACACAGCTACACAGCTACACAGCTACACAGATACTCTGCCCCACGCACAGACACCTCTTTTTTTTGTGTTTTTGGCATCCATTGCCTTTAAATTATGCGCCATATTTTCAGTCGAGGCTTTTTTCCCCCCCTTCCCAGGCTCTTCGTCGCGTTTAGGCAGATGTCGGATGTGGTATGCTTTTCCCCTAATACACACACACACACACACACACACACCCACTGAGGGGGGCGGGCGCGAAATGAACGATTGAACCAGCAAACAACAGCAACAACAGCAACGACTGTGTGGCAGTGGCAGGATGACGACGATGCCAGCCAGCCAGCACACGGTGAAATCAATGTGTGTGATTTGCCAATTATGTGGGTTATACGTGTATCTGTGTGTGTGTATGTGTGTGGGAGAGAGAGGGAGAGTGGGGTATTGGCCTCGTCATTACCGCTGTTTCCATTTCCGGCAGACAGCAGAGAAGCGCAGGCTTCGATGTCAATTTCATAAGCAATTTACGCAGACATCGAGTCAAGGCGAGAGAATCGAAGAGGAGGGGCGGGGCAATGAGGGGGCAAAGAGCAGGAGGAAAGGTAGCGCAGCGAAAGATAGAGAGAGAGACAAAATCCCATTCGATTTGCCAACTGTTGAAGGGCCCCGCATCACATTTTTCAAGTGTTTTGCTGTTGCGGGCTGAAATTTGTGAATCCATTGTATAATTAACTAATTTTGGATTCAAAGAGACACACAGAGGGGGAGGGGGGTAGGGGGAGGGGGTACACTCCCCCACTAGATATACGGTGGTGGAGGGGCCTCTGCTGGTTCCTAATTATTGTCCTGCCATAAACAACTGCAAAGATACATCCAAAAAAAGAAAAGAGGGGGGCCACAGCCATAGAGGGAGAACAGGACAAAAGTAATGGCCGCTATAATTCACAGTTACTTATTGTTTATCTGTTCGTTTTGGCCAGCTCAATGTGGGCCATAACTTAAATGGTGGCCAAAGCAGCAAAGGAATCCTTCGGCTCTCCTTTTTGTCTGGGTTTCCCGGCGTTCGATTTTATGGCAAAACCCAAACAGCCAACCACTACACCCTCCAACCCCCCCTCCCCAAGCCATTCTTCTGCCTCATTGTGCTGTGCCTCATGCCCCTGCCCCTGCCCCTGCCTCTGCTCCTCCCCGAAAGTGGCATGGTTTGTCTGTGATTTAAATGATGCGAATTAATTTGGAGAATTTTCAATCTACCCCTCGACACGCCCCCCTCTCTCTCGCCAGCTGCAACCTGTGCAACAAGGTATGTGGCAGTGGCGGGTTGGGTCTATAAAAGGCCAAGCCAGATGCCGCCAGTCCCTGCAGGGATTACCGAAGGGAGGGGAAACAGGGGCAGCTGTGCGGGCTTACCCTCACGTCCAATATACCCTTCGCTGCAACAATGGGCGGGCGGCAGCGGCAGCGAAAGATGAAAAAGGAAAGCGAGGAAAACAATTGCCAGGCTGAAGCGAAAACAAGGCCAAGGAAAATCTCAGTGTACACATAACCGAAAGCCAAAATCGTGGCCATAACTATGTGCGGCATTCACAGCGAGAGAGAGAGAGAGAGAGAGGGAGAGAGAGAGAGACAGAGAAGGAAATGGCAAACAGACAACAAAATAAAAAACACAACACAGAAAACCAACAAAAAACAAGTCAAAAAAGTCAAAAAATACAACAAAAAAAAACCAAAAGGCAACACACAAAACAATGCAGTTCGAAGGGTGGCTGGGGGGGGGGGGGGGGGGAGGGGCACGGAGGGGGGTTGTGTGCTACAGACGAAAAGCAGATTGCATAAAAAATAGTTGAAGAGTCGGACAGCAGCAGCAGCAGCAGCAACAAGAGGCAGCCACCACATTTGGTGGCAAACATCTCTTTTGCGGGCGGCGGTGGGGGGGAAGCGGCATGCAGTGCCAGTGAGGGGGGCTGTGGGCTGTGGGCCGGCAGCAGGAATTGAGTGGGCGAAAGTTTAAACAACTATTTATTATAAAATAAAATACAACAAAATAACCAAATGAAATAAAGGAGGAAGCTGCGGCTGCGGCTGCGGCTGCGGCAGGACGAGCGTAACGAATGACCGGAGCCCTGGAAGGAGCCCACAAGGAGGACGCAAGAGAGAGAGAGCACTTCCCTGGTATGCCAATGCCAGGCAATCGGTGCTTTTGGGGATCCATTCAAGGCCATCCAAGGGCTATAGCCTCCCCACGATCTTTGGGCACTGAATCCAAAGAAAATTGTACCCAAAGTGGCCTCAAAGATCCACTAGAGGAAGCCTTCCTCTGGATAGACTTCATTTTACAGGGTATAAAAACTATTTAACACATTCACACACACACACACACACACACACAGGGGGGAGGGGGGAGGGGCATGAGTGAGGGATAAATGGAAACAGACAACAGCTGAGCGTGAAGGTGGCACGGCATCAGCGTTTTTTTTTTGGGACAGCAGGGGGCCTCTGGCCAAGGCAGACCACAGCAGCGGAGCTGCGGAGCAGGAGCAGGACCATCCAATCCATCCATCCAGTGCACAGATGAGAGAGCACACAGCGGATGGAGCCTTCGCTCGAGAGCCAGAGCCAGCGCCAGAGCCAGCGCCAGAGCCAGCGTCAGAGCCAAAGGAGCAACTTTTACGTGAAAATGTTCAAAATTTAATCAAATTAAAGTGAATGCGCCGCAGGCGAACATATTTCGCACGCGTCCTCTGGATGGATGCTGCCGCTGCCGCTGCTGCTGCTGGGAGAGGGAGAGAGACAAAGAGATATTCTGCTGCTGGTGCGTGGAGGAGGAGGACGTGGCTCTGGTGCGGCTACGTTCGCTACATTGCTGCGGCGTAAGTTTAATATGTAAATTGTTTTTACTCCACTCTCCTGGCCCCCCACACGCCCCTCCCCGCACACACACACACACTCGCTCCACGCCCTGTGGCAGCGGCCACCCAGCGGCATCGACATCCCACTCGACATTAAGTGGTTATCATAGCCATTTATGAGGCTGTTAAAAAGTATCTCATTAAACATAAATGGCCGCTCGCTCAACTAGAACAGGAATAGATACAGATACGGCCGTAGATGCAGATACTCCCCGCAAAATATTGACTCTCCCGCGAGAGAGAGGGAGAAAGAGAGGGAGAGAGGGAGGGAGAGGGAGGGAGAGCGAAAGCAAAACCCCGAATTCTGAATCCGGTATTCTGAATCCTGAATCCTGAATCCAAAAAGCGGTCGCAGATGTTTCAGCGGTTTTCATATGTGGCTTGCATGCATGCCATGCCCCAAGAGGAAGGCCCCCGTGTTCAATTCCCATTTTATCCACACACACACACACACACACACACACACACACACACACACACACACATACGTGGATATTCTACCAAAATTCCGTTTACCTGTCAAACTTTTGCCATTTGTGGCCAACATATTTTGAAGTTAGCCAGCACCCCCCCACCCCACACCCCCCCCACCCCACACACAGCAGAGCATTCCTGCCCCTTCCATCCACCATGGAGGGGGGCCTGGGGTCTGTCTCCGGCGAGGGAGACATCCCCCCATCCCCCCCCCCCAACGTTTATGCCTAAACTTTGTCAATTATTTGCGGATTTAACATTTTGTAGCTGGTGCGGATTTTGATTTTTGATTCGAGTTTAAAACAGAGCAACAACAATAACCATAACCGAAGCGGGGGGAGGGAGGGGGGGGGGGGTGGCAAGGAGCCACATCCTTGGACTGGAGCTAAAATGTATCCCATCGAGGACACGAGGGAGGGCGAGGAGGAGGTGAAAAAATAAGAGACACACTTCTCAGAATTGAATTGCAGAGCAGTATATAAAAAAAAACATTCTTCTTTGGGAAATTCCCATCCAAAATTCATTCGAAATTGAACCCAAATTAAAGCTGCAATCACGAGTCGAGGCCGAGAGAGAGAGAGAGAGAGCTCTCCGTTCGAATTTCTCCAGAAATTGGCATTGCCAGTGGGCCAGAATGGGTAGCGGCGGAACGGGGAAGCAGAATTGCTGGCCAAAATGTTATATAAAATATTATTGAAAAGAATTGCATTTCATAGGAATATCCTGGCACGAGTAAACATGGAAATCTTCTTTAGCCTTTTCACCCTTTAACATTTTCCATTGAAAGGGAATTTTACTCGCAATCTTATGGAATCTCAAGCTGGCTGAATTTCTCTCTTTAATCGAGATCTATTCCTTTAAGCTCTGTCCTTGAGACCTCTGCATTCTCTCTCTGTCTCTCTAAGGTCTCTCCTCTCTGAGGAATTTGTTATTTAAAGCCACCAATGCCACCAGGTATCAGGTTGCACCATCAACGGTGGAAGCCCCAAATATATTTTTTGCAAATATTCATGTTTTTGATATTTATTTTGGGGGGTGGGGGTGGGGGTGGGGGTAAATATCAAATAACTATCAGTGCCGTCGCACAGTTGCAAATGCCAGTTGCAAGTGCCGAAGTCACTCGCAACAAATTATCAGCGGAGACGTCAACGGCACCTGTCGTGCCCCCAGCCCAGCCCCACCCACCTTGTTGTCTGTTGGACAACGAATATTGGCATGAAAAATCCCCAACAAAAAAAAACGAGAGGAAGGGGATCGAAGCTTGGGATACCCTTGGAGAGGGAATACCAAAGTTTCTATAAGTTCCTCTATATAAGCTTAAGGGATTCCCCGGAAATACTTCATTCGGTTTTCTGCTTTTCTGTTGTCCAATCCCAAAACGCCACACGGCACTTTCCAGGGTATGTGTCCTCGTAAAAGAGACTCTCAAATCAAATGAAAGGCAGACAGAACGACAGATAAGGACAACAGCAGGGCAAGGGGGCACAGAGAGAGAGAGAGAGAGGGAGAGAGAGAACTATATACAGTTAGATGGTGTAAGACAAAGATAGAGAAGGCGAGCAGACAGACGATGATTGTTGACAGTTGATGGGGCAACAACAGCACCACTTGCAATTTTCCAATTTGATTATTTTGCCAAGAAGCTAAATAAATATATTTCTATGCGCCATTTCTATATGCAAAAGGTGGGGGGGGGGTGGGGGGCAGTGGGGGGCAGCACCTGGCGCTGCAACATCCCACTCGGGGTCTCTCTGTGTGCCGTTTATTATGCGTAGAAAGCCCGGAGAAAGTTCCCACAAAAGTAATAACGCCACAGAAAAGTTCAAACTTCAATTGAAATAAATTAATTTCAACATTCGGACTGACAGACAGGCGGACAGTCGGACGGGCGGACAGGCGGACGGGCGGCAACTAACTCGACAATTACACACACACACTGCAAAAAGAGACAGTCCCAGAGAATCACAGAGAGAGAGAGGGAGGGAGACAGGGAGAGAGAGGGGGAGGGGGGGAGGAAGAGTAGCCCTGAACCGCCACATAAAATAGTTTGAAGAACTTTCCCTGTCTCTGTCTCTGTTTTTTTTTTACTTTTTTTTTTTGATTTGGTGCCCGGTTGCCCTGTGCCCCACGTGCCACATCTCTTTTGTTGTAAATGTAAAATAATAACGACAAAATTGCACTTTCAACTTTTCGACTGCCGCTCTTTCTCCCCCTCTCGAGTTCTATTGTCTGCACGGGAAAGTTGAATTAATCGAGGGCATGCCACCCCCCACACCCCCCACACCCCGCCCCAAACAGGCAACTGAAACTGCAGTCAGACGCATACTTTCGACATAGTTTGGCTGCCACTCGACGACTGTTTCATCTTGATTGATTACATATTTTACAAGTTATTGCACACACACACACACACACACACACACACACACAGAGAGAGAGAGAGGGGGAGGCAGTGGGGGAGGCAGTGGTGGAGACGTGTGAGAAATACACGGTATTTATTAGATTTATGGCTTGGCTTTCATGTCTGTTTCGGTTATAATGGGATTCTGCCCCAAGAACTGTATTCAGACACAACTTTTTAATGTATTGGAAATTCACTTGACTCCCCCCTCCTACTCTCTGCCTCTCTCTCCCTCTCTCTCTTGCTCTTGTGAAATGCTGCAACAACGCATCCGTGTGGCAGGCACCCGTAGGTAGAAGAAGAAGCAAGAAAAAAAAATAAAGTAAAACTCATGTCGAGAAGCGGTAAGCTGTGGCAATTGACTGAAACTGCCGGTTTAAATTAGAAAAGTTTGCACAATGTAAGTGTACAACTCCCCACCCAACTCTGCCACATGCCACACACACACACACAGAGAGGGAGGGAGAGGGAGGGAGACAGATAGACTGTGGGTAGGAAGCACATTCGAGCGTGTTAATTTAATGGAAAACGATGCCACAGGACAGAGAGCGGCATTGATGGGCTTGAAGAGGGAAATGTGTCTGTGTTTCGACACGATATTTGTCAAAGAAATGGAGCTGCCGAACTTCAGGATTGAGATTTTGAGGATGGCATAATTCCCCCGCCCCCTCACCCACACACAGAAACAAAGATAGTTTCCATGGAACGAATGGGCACCCCCTCAAACCAGTAATCGAGCGATAATCCCGTCATATATTCCCATTTTTTTTCCATAATCCAGGAACGAAACTACCAACTGGAGGAGGCTCCATGGAGCCGTGGACTGTAATCAACTCATTTTGCCGCATGAATATCCCTGCCACACTTATCCGTGCCGGCAAAAGCGGCAAAAACAAGTTTATCTCCCGCCGTAAAGTGAGCCGTACTCCACTCCGCCGGGGCGAAATCTATATCTATGTATAATCCACTTATGGCCGCACCGTACGGACAGGCTCTTGTACGCACCTCAACTCTGGCATTAAAGGATTTCCCCTCCTCCCCCCCCCCCCCTCACTCCAAGCACGCACTCCACAGCAGCACAGAGATCAGAGAGGGGGGGGGGGGGGTTGGAGGGGCGGGACACACACATGGATTTCTTTTGTTCCGAACAAACAGTCATAAATCCTAGCCCCAAGTTCAAACTGTATCTGGTGGGGGGGAGTGGCCAGTGGCCCCAGCATTCTGTGGATTCCGTTCTTTTCCGTTCCCTTATTTTATGTGGCACTTATATGGGGCATGGCTGGCATGGCTGGCAGGACACAGCACAGCGTGCCCCAAAAAAGAAATCCATTTCACTTATTCCTCATGCACTTTTATGGCTCTAGTCCGCCGCCGTCGACGTACAAAATTTTGCACATTAAAAGCGAACTTTTTTACATGACATATGTATGCCAGAGTTGGAGCCCCATCCCCATCCCCATCCCCATCCCCATCCGCGCCGTGCCGTGCCCCGTCTTAGCCCACTTTTTGGCTTCTTTTTGGCCAAATGTTGCTGGGCTCTTCCGCCTTCTTTATGGGTGGGGCGGGCCAACTGTGTCCCCTTCCACACTGGGTTCCTTCTGGCTAAATAAGGACCTCTCCGCTGTCCCATTCCCGGTCATATGTGAGCCTGCCTTCCGTCCCATAGCTGGTCATAAATGGCCCCCTCTTCTGGCCCATTCCTGGTCACATAGGAGCCCCTCTTCTGCCCCCTTCCTGGTCATACATGAGCCTCTCTGTTGGCCGCTTCTGCCCCCTCTTTTTGCCGCTTTTGCCCCCCTCTGCCTCACCCTTTTGGACACATATAAAGCTTACTCAAATATACATTTCATATTCATGGTGAGGCGCTTAAAAAGCCAAGAAATTAAGTCCGGAAAAGTGTGGAAAGAGCTGCCAGCGATAGAGTCGATGGGACATGTGTAGGGCAAAGCGCCCCCCCCCCCCTTCGCCTCCCTTTCCAGGGGTTGGGGATTAGGGGTAGAGGCCTACTTAGCACCATACCCCCCCCCCCTTCCCTCACCGTACCGTTTCCTCTTGCCTGTCGAGAGTTTTCCATGGGTTTTCCACACTATTTTGTGCTTAGTCGGCGGCTCATCTGCATTTTATGGTCCAAAAAAAAAAAGAAAAACATCATCATCATTTTTTCGCATTTCATTATGGCGCGCACTGTATGCGTGTGTGTCTCTCTCTCTCTCTCTCGCTCTGCTCAACCTTTCTCCAGTGAAAACTTGGAGCAGCATCATTTAGTATGCTTCATTTCATTATGTCCCCCCCCCCCCCCCCTGCCTCTGCCCCAACCCCCGTGCCGCTCTCCTTCTCTCTGTCTCTGTCTCTGTCTCTCATTTTGAAAAACTCTTAACTTTCGCTGCAACCGCAAGCATTTTGGGGCCGCATTTTGTGGGCAATCCTTCTGTGTCCTGGATCCCGTTTTGGTTCTGGTTCGTCCTTAGCAAACGGTGCGAGAAATTGTCCTCTCTTTTACCTCCATTTCCCCCCGTCTTCACCCTCCTTAACCGCTTTTCCTTGCGCCATTTCCCTATGCCTTTCCTTTTTTGCTTTCTCTTTTTTTTTTTTTGATGTCGCTTGCAGCTTTCTTTCTGTTTGCTTTTTTTGTTGTTGTTGTTGCTGCTGCGTGGCAGAACTCCTTTGGGTGTCTCTGCCATTTGCCTCGCACTAAGCCCCCTCTCCCTCTCCCTCCCCCTCTCCCTCGCTCTCTTCGCTCTGTCTCGCTCTGTCAGTCATTTTTTCCTCGTAATTTTCATAAGCAGCCGTTAGACGTTGGATTTATGTTTTTAAACGACTTTTAATATGCGAGAGGATATTCGCGCGTAGCTGCCGCCCGAATCCCCCCCCCCCCCCCCTGAAAAGACACAAAGCCACTCGGCAAATGCCGCATAGCCACCGTGGTCCTAGCCAGCCACCACTCACCCCTCACACCCCCTGCATGCCACATCCGTAGCACCATCTTTATCCTTGTTGGAGCTTCTTCTTCCTCCTCCTACCTCCTTCGTTCTTCTTCTTCTTCTTCTTCTGGCTTCTGGCTGTCGTTTCTTGGTAACGCGCCGCAAATCCAGTGAGAATGCGTTTAAAAAAATATTATAATAATAACATTACGTAAATAATTGTTGGCTGCTGCTGCTGCTCCTCCTTCCAGGGGGTGGGGTGGAGGAGGGGGGGAGACAGTCGGCTGCTGAGTGGGTTCGGTGGTTATTGCAGGGTGCCAGGCACGCGCCGCTGGAATAGCAACGGAAATCAGCTGCGTGTTGATAAGCACGCATAGCTCTGTGGAGGCGGTGGAGGTGGAGTAGGTGGAGGTGGGGGGGGGGGGGGGGGGGGGGGGGGGGGGGGGGGGGGGGGGGGGGGGGGCAGCAGTAGGGAGCAGGCAGCAGTAGGGAGCAGGCAGCAGGCACCATGAGGCAGAAACAGAAATTCGAAGGCTGAACAGCAATTCAAAGGGGGGCAACCCCTCTTCGAGTTTGTTTCCTTCTTCTGCCAAATGTATCTGTATCTGTGTATCTGTGTAACTGTATATCTGTGTGTGTGTGTGTTTGCGTGCGTATTATGGTGTGCTTTGCGGTTTTTTGTACCAGGAAAATGCAACCGCTAGACGAAGGGCGGAATATCCTACTCCGGAATATAATAATAGACAATTCCAAGAATTTCCAATACACTATATGTGCGTCCTATATATAGGCCAGAGCCATAGAACCTGCAATTGATTCGATTAAGTTATTCCAGGAATACAAGAACCCCCCCCCCACACTCCTGATCAGATTCGAAGGACAATTGAATGAAAACGGTACTTTATTGCCATTTAAATGGCAAATCAATCACGGGATCTGCACTTCTGTCCAAAAATTAATAATTCCCTTATTTTCCATAATTTGAAAACAAATTGCAATAAAATGCATAAATTTCGCTTAATTTAATTCCCCCCAAAAAAAAACACACACACACACATGTATATTTTGGTGTTGTTTAATTGTGTTTTCTATAATCGAACAATGTCCATATTGACCTCGATTAAATGGAAAAAAAAAACCAACCAAAACCAGAAATCGAAATAATTTATTTGTTGTATAATTTAAATGCAACAAAGAAGGGGGCAAAATCGAATGAAATTAGTTTGAGGGAAATCTCTTTGTGGCACTTTGCATTTCTCATGCATTTGTTCCTGCTGTTAGCCAAAGGATCCTTCTTTCTTGCAGAGCATTATGTGTCCCAAGAAGGTAAGGGCGTGGGGGGAGGGGAACCCCAAAAACACAGAAGCACATTTGTAACGCGCTGTCTAACCGGCCTCAGGAGATGGTGGCAGGCGAGGGGGGCGAGCAGGAACAGGCACAGGCACAGGAGCACCCAAAAATGTGCGTGCGAGAGAAATTGAGAAAGGCAGAACCAAAAAAAAAAAACGAAAGACAAGAAAAGAAAGACAGGGTAGAGCTCTGCCTGCAGACAGAAGCACTCCACACACCACCTTCCCCCCGCACCCCCACCCCCACCAATTTTGGGTGAAAATTTTGTTGTCATCATCACTTTAAGAGAGACAGAGAGAAGGTGCGGCAGAGGAAGGGAGAGGGATGGGGAGAGAGAGAAATGCTTGGGTGACGCTGAAGGTAAAGTCCTGTAGACAGGGGAAGCCAAAGCCACCGACGCCTGTCAGACACAAAGTTATCTTCTTTCCTCCCCCCCACCCCTCCACCACAGCTCCCACGGTTTTTGCAGCCTGTTTTCGTTGTTGTGTTTCCTCGCTTTTTCCTGTGGTTGTTGTTGTCATCTTCCGTTTTTAATTTCATCTGCCATTTACTGCTACTTATGACACATCCTTTTTGCCGCGGTACCCCCCGCCTCCCCCCCACTTCCACTGCCACTCCATTCACAGAGCCACCAACAGGACAATCCGCTGACTCCCCACCAGAACCTGAGCTCTGAAAGACTTCCCACAAAAATATCTGTATCTGTCCCATTTTTGGTATTTCTGTTTCCCTTTTTCTTTTTTTTCATATATTTTATTTTTTTTTCGCTGGTATTATTATACTCTTTCAGGAGGCTATGACGATTCGAAAAGAGAGAAAGTGAAGCAAATTCGAAGACAAATAAAAACTGAATTTACGCATAACAAAAGTGTCCCGTTTGCTGAAATGGCGAGCCGAGTGGGCAGAAGCTCGCAAACGAAACGAGCATGATCGGACATGTTCGACAGAGGGAGAGGCAACGAACTGAACTTGCTCTCAATGCAAGATTCGCAGCAGCTCGGAATCGGAAGCCGAGCGTCGCGCTTTATTGTTGTTGTTGTTGTTGCTGAGCGAGCGCGAACAAAGCCTCGCAGATCAAACGAAGATCAAGAGATAAGACAACAGACCAAATGCAAGCGGAGGAAAGAGAGTCGTAGCCTGAATTTTGTTATTCCCTCCCGGCACATGGAAGCGCTGAAAGCGAGAGTCGTGGCCCCGGGCTGAGTTCAGCTTTTCGCTGACGAAACGAGCCTGATCGGACATGTTCGTCAGAGAGAGAGGCAACGAACTTGCTCTCAATACAAGAATCGCAGCAGCTCGGAGTCGGAAGCCAAGCGTCGCGCTTTATTGTTGTTGTTGCTGAGCGAGCACTGGAGCGACGCCACTGCGAGAGCATTTGTTGTGCCGTGAGAGCGAAGCAAAGCCTCGTAGATCAAACGAAGATAAAACTGCACTGCGCGCTCGAAACGGCATACAACAAAAATGCAAGAAGGGCAGCTCCGTTTGTAACGCAAATATGTGCATGCATATGTACATGGGTATATAATTTCGTATATTCTCAAGCAACCTTCAAAGGCACTTTTTCCCTCTGTTTAACTTTTCACAAGGCTCTAATTTTCAATAAATGGTACAAGAAAGATCTTGTTATTATCATATCATACACTTAAGACCTATGGGAAATACCCTAGGAATCAATAGTTTAAATAGTTATTACGTTTTTAAGACATTTTGTTGTTTCTAACGAAAAATCCAGTCCCGTTTAATCAAAATATCTTATGGCACTCCCATATATTCTGTAGGGTATACAAAGCTTCGACTTTCGTAACTAGATTTCGTTGGCATTTTCTTGCTGTATTTTTGGTAGGAGATTGGTACTTACCTTGGGATGTGCACGTCGCGGAAAAGCTACTTTTGGATCGACCTGCGGAAGAGAAGAGGAGAGAAACGTGAGCGTAAGAGAGATAGCGTGATTGGGGTGGTAAATGGGCAGCACTAAGGGTGGGGGGAGGGTGAGGGGTTGGGGAAGGGAGTGTGGGGAAAAATCGTATGCTTAATGACATTTAAATGAAAAGAACATTTCGCGCAACTCTTCATATTAATAGCGTAGCATAAATCTTGCATAAGCCCTGCACTGCACATTAAATGAAATTGCCCCAAAGTGGAGGCATGATGCCACACAGGGGGAGGGGTGGGGAGTGGGGCTGGCTGTGACTGTGACTCTGACTGTGGCAGTGGCAGTGGCTTTGGCTGTGGCAGTGGCTCTGCCAGTGGGTGGCTCTTCAAGCTGAGCACGCACGAATTAACGCGTAACAAATTGCTCGGCCAGCGGGCAAAAGGCAGAAAGGGGCGTGGGGGCGTGGAGGGGAGATAGGACACTGCCGCAGAGGGGGAAAAACCGAGAGATTTCTCTCCTTTGCGACTTACGCCAATAAGCAGCGTCATTAAAAATAATTAAAAATCATAAAAATTCAATTTTAAGCACTTTTTTTTTCTTCTCTCGTCTGATTTTCCTTCTTTTTCTCCTTCTCCGGGTTGGTTTTTCCTTGTGGCTTCCACATTAGTGGGGGCGAAGCCTGAGAGACAGCTCGTCTTGACAGGTCCCCCCGCCACGCCTTCAATGCAGGGGGGGGAGGGGGGGCGGGGCATGGATGTATCCTTGGGATCTGCGACTAAATCTCAGCCAAACTGAAGTGCTTCTGTTGCAGTATCTTAAGCCAATGAAGTGGGGATGGGGGGATGGGGGGATGGGGAAAATTACTGGCAAAATGGGCTCAAGGAAGCAACGCAATATCCTCTGGCGAAATCACAGATGAAAAGTTGTCACAGGACACGAATGTGACTAGGATCTAGGCAGGACATGCGGCAGGCCATGCGGCAGGCGGCGGTGGCTGCCTTCTCTCTCTCTCTCTCTCTCTCTCTGTGTGTGTGTGTGTGTGTGTGTGTGTGCCGTGTTGATTTCCTGTGTTGCAGGACAGAAAACGGGAAAAACAACGGCAGCCGCATGGCGGGAAATTGATTTTTAGATTAAAATTAAAACTAATCAGCGTTGAGTGCGGCACGATAGAGAGAGGGAGCGGGCGAGAGAGAGGGCGAGAGAATGAGTGAAAAGTGGGCAAAAGTGGGTGTGAGCTGGCCTGCTTTTTTCGATGGAAAAACACATCAGGCCGAAAAACCGTAACGTAAAATGAAATGAAATGAAATTCATTTTCGTTTCGTTTTCGTTGCTGTTCAGCCAAACGGAAACACGGAGAATCCCTGACCATTCAGTGAAAAATCAAGGAGACCGAAGAGCGGCAACGGGAATATGTATATCCTGTACACCCACACACACACACACACACACACACACACACACACACACAGATACGGTGTATCCAACAGATATTCAACATATAAATACGTGTCCATGTATGTGAATGCAGTTTTGCAAAAATTACACATAAATGCGAGAGGGTAATGCGCATTTTATTTACAGCTGGAAAGGCATATTCAAAAAGCCTGATCAAATGGACATCGGTTGGAAGGACATCCATCCGTCCATCCATCCAGCAACAGCGACAGCGACAGCGACAGAGGAGCTTCACTTAATTAGGCTAATGCCAATGCGGCGTATGCGTAATGCGTATGAAATGCAATTACAGCAGAGTCTTAACTGTACGAAGGGGCACATACATACATACATATGTATCTGCATATGTAAATGTGGGCGTGGATTGGGCGGACAGTCGGCTTATCAAAAGCCGCATTTTTCTGCTCCCAGAGGCTGATTTTGGTATTCCTCTGAATGGAGGAATGGAGATCCTTTAAAGTTAATTATAGAGCTAGTGATGAGATGGGTATGCCAGGGGACAGATGCCTCAAAGGGCAATGACTGGGATCATCAAAAATAGCAAACAATTCGATTAATGTTGTATAAATGGCATGACGGCGAGGCGTTACATATCTCCTTGGAATATCGATCTGTAAAATCTAGATAAGACCAGCTGCATCTAATGGAACTACCCAGTTTAGGCCTGAACTTAAAGATTGATATTTTATCGAATAAAACAAAAACACCTTCGGAGAGCTCCACCTTCAGAGCTATCGGAAAGCACAGATAGTTCAAATTTCGTTATGATTTATTCGATGATTATGGATCATCGTAACCGGGAAGCCCAGGTCTTCCAGCACACGATCAAGTGTCTGGAGAAAAGGTCAAACAATCGGTGTTTCGCAGCACAGAAATTTATTTGCTAAATTCTCCAAAATTCAATGAATTATTCAATAAAAAACGGAAACATTTTGGAAGGATTTTCCACCTTTTTTTCGGGAAAGTACGAGTATGTAAGGGAAGGCTCTCTGGACTCTGGATTCTCTAGATTCTGGACTCTCGATTCGGGACTCTCGATTCAGGACTCTCCATTCTGGACTCTCGATTCTGAACTTTCGATTCTGGACTCTGGATTCTGGACTCTGGATTCTGGACTCTGGATTCTGGACTCTCGATTAGGGACTCTCCATTCTGGACTCTCGATTAGGGACTCTCCATTCTGGACTCTCGATTCGGGACTCTCGATTATGGACTCTCGATTCTGGACTCTTGGTTCAGGACTCTCCATTCTGGATTCTCCATTCTGGACTCTCGATTCGGGACTCTCGATTCGGGACTCTCGATTCTGGACTCTCGATTCAGGACTCTCGATTCTGGACTTTCGATTCGAGGTCTGGTTTCTGGACTGCGACTGCTTCACTCTACCTTCTTGGCTAAGTTTGGCTTAGAATATAAACTGCTTTTAAATTAAATTTCTAATACTTTTCCAGTCTATAAAGGGCCCGGCATGGGGCTACTATAATATGTAGAGGTGTGCTTTAACGCCTCGCTGTTCTGCCATGTCCCAAAATGACGGACTTTTACTACCAAAAAGATACTTTTGATGGCACCCGAAATTTCATCAACTAATCATAATATTCTCCCTTGAACAACAGGAAAAAAAAAACGAAAAAAAAGAGCCACCATTGCAGCTCATTTGATGTGCTTTTGGCTCCACTCTCCTCTCCTCTCCTCTCTCCTCTCCTCTCCTGCACTCTTACAGGTAATTAAAAATTGTTTGGCCTTTACATCGCCCTCCACCTCCACCTCCTCCTTTTTTTTGGCAACGATTTTTTATGGTAGTTTTGCTGTTGTTGTTGTTGTTTTTATTTGGCAGAGACACTGTTATGCTTTGACTTTCTAATTGCTGTCAATAAACGTGGAGTAGAGGAGAGCAGGGGAGAGGAGAAGAGGAGAGCAGGGGAGAGTGCCCGAGAGAGAGGCTCACAAATTTATGTTGGTGATGAGATGACGTCGCGCCACTGCTTTTGAGCAAATATTTTGCATAGTTTTCCCTCAAGTGGGGAGTCTTTTTTTGGTTTTTTTTTGTTTGTTTTTGTTTGCACACACAACAAAAAATGAGTGGAAAATAGTGAAAATAGGGATATAGCTCAGGTCTATGTAGGGGTAGGGGAGGGGGCATATGGGGTCTATAAACATTCAAACATTTACCTTTTTGCCATCCAGCTCGTGTGTGCCTTGGGTGAGTACCTTATCCACGCTATTTGGATCGCTGAATGTGACAAAGCCAAAGCCTCTGCAACGACAAGAACGTACCGGGAACAAAAAAAGAGAGAAGAAAAAGATGGCTAGATAGATAGATAGACAGATAGATGGATATATGTATGTGCATAAAGTGTGCGAGAGAGAGAGAGAGAGAAGGGCTTGGAGAGATGTCGGAGAGAAGTTCCTGCAAATATTTGCACAACCAAAAGCAGACGGAGACGACGGTGCGAGGTCCTCGAGAGGCAAGTAACTGAAACTGAACCTGAATCAACGGAAACGAGAGACCCGACCCAGGACGGACGGACGGACGGACGGGGGGGCAAGGGGTTCGGCGGCGGGGGGGTAACTGGGACCTGCTGCCATCGTCAGTTTAGCACGTGCGCCAATTAGGCGCTCAAATTACATCAAAATATTGCCAGAGAGAGAGAGAGAGAGAGAGAGGGGGGGGGGGAGGCACGGTACTCCCAGCTCCCCTTTTTTTCGCCGAACAGTTCGAAGCCGCTAACGGCAGACGCTTACAAGTCATTACACTCTGCACCACACTCTCTGCCCCAAACTCTCCCCGTCTCTCTCTCTCTCTCTCTCTCTCTCTCTGTCTCTGTCTTTCGTTCGTGTTGTGATAAACTTATTCTTGTTAAATATTTAATTAAAATGCTTATTATCTCGCACTGCATTTTAATGAGTCTCCCATGCCACCAAAAACCGAAACTCGGAGGCTGAAACCAGAGCCAGAGCCAGAAGCGAGATTCAGAGAGTCGGAGGCACAATCCACAGAATCCAGAACGAGGCACAGTGGCAGAGGCAGCAGCAGCATCATCACCCAGACAGCAGCAAAAAGACAACAAACCAGTTCAGAGATTTTTGGCTATGGCTGTG
Organism: Drosophila miranda; assembly: GCF_003369915.1. Lineage (NCBI taxonomy): Eukaryota > Metazoa > Arthropoda > Insecta > Diptera > Drosophilidae > Drosophila > Drosophila miranda. Next base: position 12,161,071 of record NC_046674.1, read on the forward strand.
GCTGCCGCTCTGCCGCTCTGCCACCTCCCGCCACCTGCCACACACCCGTTTAAGCTCTCTGCCTCTCTGTCTGTCCCCGTCTGTGTGGCACGTTTATGTTTATTTGAGTTTTGCCACTTGGCAGCAACGCTTAACGAGGCATCTCCTTCTGGCCCTCTTCTTTCAGACGCACCACCGCACCACCGCACCACCATGCAGGCCATAGCCCACAGACACATGCTCGTATTTGTCTTGCTCTTTTAAGCCCAATCGTGCCACCACCCCTGATCCCCAGTCCGGCAGGGCCCCCTCCCCCTGCCCCTCTCTGTCTCTCAATCGGTATCCAAGAGGAGAGCAAAAGAAGAGCAACCGCAAGCACAGACAGTAATTAACGACGATTCTATTGCAATTGTGGCAATTGTTACGGTACTGATTCCATGATTCCATGACTCCATGACTCCATGACTCCCTGGATATCCATGCCCATGCCCGTGCCCCTTCCTGTCCAGCAAGGTCACTGTGTGGCACTACCCCTAATAGTCCAGCGACCATCCTTGGGGGTCCAAATGGTCAACTGGTACTCGAATTACTACGATACTCGTACACCCCGTTTATGGCCCTCATTTTATGCATTAAAGGGAAGGATATATTAATAGGAGAAATTATGGTCAAAGTTCCTGGAAGAGGCAGGAGCCTTAGAAGGAGCCACTAACACAAAAACTTGGGAGAAACTGCTGCAGATGGGCTGGGCTATCGGAAGGGTTATTTAGAGATACATCTGTGGCTGTTCAGATACATGGAATCCCATCGAATGCTTCCCTCTTTGAATAGGGTTCTCCCGGGACACTCCAACGATTCATTCACGTTCTTTTTACCCCTATATCTTATCTGTTAGCTCTATCTATGTTTGAACCATCAAAGTATATCCTGCCACCATTGATCTTTCCTTAACACCCAATATATACTACTATATCACGGGAGATACCATCCAAACCCAACCCAGAAGTCTTTGGAAGCGTTTAGGGATCAGTGATAAGGGATCAATGAGGGATTTCTTGCGATAGTGCTGGTGAATCGATAGCTGATTGGAATACCTACTAAATCGAGAAGAAAATAATATAAACAGGAGTCGGGAGTTCTCTTTTACTTGGCTTTTCGAAGCCTATAGATATCGATAGGCTCTGAGCCGATAACGAGGAGTCTATAAGGAGTCGATAAGGAGTCTATCAGACGCGTTCACCAGCACTCACAGAACATGATTTATCATGATAGACTCCTGGTAGACGAAGCGTGATCCATCGCCCACTATCTAGCGATGAAATATGCACATAAATACTCGTAAATCCTCTTTCAGGCACACTTTTCTATCAAAATACGTACACATCATCTGCCCTGCCCCTTGTAGAACAGCATTCAATATCCATAAGCTTTGGAATGCTGCAATCTATCTGAATATTTTGGATCTATCTAAGTGCAAGTTTCTTTAGGACTTTTATAATACCCTATAAAATACCATTCTATACCACATATCTCCATACAAGATATTCTATATGTATCTTTATCTATATCTATCTATCTATGTGTCTATGTATCAAGCTATCTTTCAATCTATGTAACTAACTATCTATTTATCCATCCATCCATCCATCTATATATCTACCTATCCATCTATATCTATCTACCTATTGGTATTTATATCTATCTATATCTATATTCATCTATCTTTAGCTATCCATATTTACCTATCCATCTATTTATCTGTAACTATCTATCTATATCAATCTCTCTAGAACTATTTACCTATCTATATCTCTCTATAACAATCTATCCCTATCTATCCATCCATCTATCTATCTATCTATCTTCCTATTTACCTATCTATCTATCTGTATCTATCTATCTTTCCATCTATCTATCTATATCTATCTGTATCTATCCATCTTTCCATCTATCTATCTATATCTATCTATCTATCTGTATCTATCTATCTGTATCTATCTATCTATATCTATCTATCAATCTAAATCTATCTATCTATATCTATCTATCTAAATCTATATATCTATCTAGATCAATCCATCTATCTATATTTACCTATCCATCTATCTATCTGTAAGTAACTATCTATATCAATCTCTCTAGAACTATCTATCTATCTATAACTATCTATTATCTATCTATCTATCTATCTAAATCTATCTATCAATCTATATCTATCTATCCATCTATCTATCCATCCGTCTATCTATCTATCTATATCCTGTTTTTTCTCTTTGCCCTTGCAATACTTCGCCTTTTCCATTGGCCCTCTCCAGTACCCCATCTACATCGTCTCTATATCGTCTTCATATCTGCCTCTTTATTGATTTATGCCATTATTCTCCTTCGATTCCGTACGGACATACATATGCCACTTAATCAGTCTATTGGTTATTCCACACTTAATTATTATTTAAGCTCCACTTCTAGTCTCTCTCTCCTCTTCTCCACTCTTTTCTTGTCTCTCTCTCTCCCTCCCTCTATTTCTTCGGTAAGATTCCTTGCATTTATTGGCAATACAAAGAAAGCCCGAAACAAGAACAATTTCCTTATTTGTGAAATTTATAAAAAAGATTTCCATATGCAAAAGGGACAAGTGGAAAACAGGAGACGACGAAACGAGGAAAAGCCCTTTTTCCCAATGATTTGGCTTTCCATTGTGCCGTTCGAGTAACGAGTAACGAGAATCGAGAGTCATTATTATTATTATTGTACGAGTAGTTCTCCGATGGATTTTGGGGGGGGTTCTTACTGGCTGGGGAGTGGGGTGGGGTGGGGTGGGGTGGGATTCCTGCACAGCTGCTTCTGCTGGTGGTGCTGTTGCTGGTAACATGCCACAGCACGGGGCACTGTCTGGTACTCTGCTTCTCTGATATTCTCGCATTAAATAAACATTTTATCGTGATATTTATAGAACATCGAATCGAACAACAATTTGTGTCTGTCTGTGTGTGTGTGTGTCTGTCTGTGTGTGTGTGTGTGTGTGCAATGTTGCAATTTGCGCAGCAAAAAGAGGCCTCCTATCCTTTCGTGCACCTATTAATATTGATTTAAATGGGGGGACGGGGGAAGGGGTGATCCCCCGCCCCAGCCGTAGAACAGGGAGGTTGTATTTTATGGGCTAGGGTGGACTGTAAGGGTCGTAGGCGTAACTTCAATCCAATGTTCAAGTGGGTCACACAAAATTGCAAAACGTTGCAAGGCGGCAGGCGGCAACAGAGGTTGAGGGAAAGTGCCACAAAGTTGAGGACAGAGATTGTTGCAATTGCTCTAGAGATACGGGATTGCACTGACAGGGGGGAGAGAGTGAGAGAGAGAGAGAGAGAGAGAAAGACTCTCAAAGTGAAAAGCCACAAATTTAAAAGGCAAAACTCAAAAATAATGTGTCTCCTGTGTGCAATTTACTCACAAATTCAGATTCAATTTATGCAACTCGAGGCAGACAAGACCCCTCATGCCCCCCCCTCATGCTGCCACATGCCCCAAAAACGAAGGACAGAGGCACCAACGAGGGCGACGGGGGAGGGGGAGGGGGAGAGAGAGCAAGGCTCTCTGGATAACAACAGAAATGTGTGTGAGACCGGAGAGAGAGAAATGCAGAGACATTCAGGCTTGCCCCCCGCCTCCCCTCTCTGTGAAGTGGTGTGTGTGTGGGGCTTGGGGCCAGGGGAGGGGGGGTGTGTGTACATGCAACTTGGGTTGCTTGTTGAATTTTATAAAGCCGTTTCAGAATGCTAATGAGCGCCACGCACACAAGCCAAGGATGATGCTTGCTGCTTGCCTCAACCTGTGGCAACAACAACAGCAACAAAACGAAAAAAAAACCAAAAAAAACGGGAAGAGGGGGGAAAAGGGAAAAAAGGGTGAGTCTGCGACAGGTGAGCCACAGCCAGAGGCATGCTGTCGGCCAGGTGGGAGAGGGGAAAGGGTGGGGGAGGGGGAGGGGGGGGGGGGGTGGCGTGGCAATCATGTAACACATACAAAACACCGCAGACACGTACCAAAACATCGGAGCGGGCGCACACACGAAAGAGAGAGAGAGAGGGATAGATGGAGGGGGGTGACTGGGGCCGGGGGGGGGGGGGGGGGGGGGGGGGGGGGGGGGGGGGGGGGGGGGGGCGGAGGTTGGTAGGTGCTTATAAAAGCAAAATAAAAGTGTTATTTGAATTGTGGCAACAGCAGAGCTTGCAGCTTGAGCGTTGGGAAACTTTAGGCCCCCCCCCCTTCCACCCCTCTTCGACCCCCCCTAAAACCAAGAGATCCAGGACTCCAGAAGGACTGAAGCCGGAGCTTACGCACAATTTAGCAAAACACAACTCTTGTGCATGTATTTAGCCCTTCCGCAGATACACAGATACACAGATACACAGATACACTCTCGCCCGACAGCAGATCCTGCAGATAGTCCCACCCCCACCCCCTCCCCGCCCCGCCCCTAGTGGGGCAGGGCATCCTGCAGTTAAGTTGGCGGTTGGCTTCGTTGCGTCTTGCGTCTTGGATTACCGTAAATAATCTCACTAAATGAGCTACCTAAAAACGGTCAAAGTTCAACCATCAAGGTGTTGCCACACCACCCTCCAGCAGGGGGGGGATGCGTGTGTGTGTGTGTGTGTCTGCTTTTGTAATCGCCACATTTGCCTTTGGGGCAAACACATGTCCAGGCGGCATAGATTTGGCTAGGGGAAGGCTCCTCCGAAGGCTCCTCCGAAGGAGGATGCTGATGATATTCCAACCGCAAGGCAATAACCAAAGTCTGTAACTAAAGAGCCCTCGTTCGAAGGGCGGGGGTCAGGGGGCTACGAGGGGGGGATGGGGCTTGTACTCAGGATTACATGGGGGGGGGGGGGGGGGGGAAATGGTGATTGGTTTTGTGGTTTTTCCATTCCATTTGATATGCACATCTGAAGGAGTGTCTCCCCAACTGCAGGTAACCCCTGATGAACCCAGCCCCCCTTCCCCTGTGGCCCCCCTTCCCCTCTGGCCCCTCTGGCCACTCCCCACTCCGTTTTAATTGCCACAACCTCTTGGGCCTCTGTCGACCTCTCCAGCATCTCTTTCATTTCGAATGACAAACTACTGAGAGAATTGCTCTTGAAGATTCAACGGAAGTAAGAAAACAATTGTCTCCATTTCTCACCCCCCCCCCCCCCCCCCCCACCCTTCGGTCTCGTGCCACTGTTGCAAGTTGCAGTCAAGGCTGAAAATGGGAAGTGGAACATTATATTGTCTATTCGTTGGCTCTAAAAAGCAACAGAAAAGCCGCAAGCCATGCCCTCAACCTTACAACAAGAGACATGGGCGCAGGGGCACGAGGGGCACGAGGGGCACGAGGGGCACAGTGGCACGGAGGGGGTATGTGGCATGGGGCAAGCAGCACGACAGGAACGAATGAAAGTAGCTGACGGGTAACAAAACTTTCAATCCCTCCATCGAAATGGATGACAGGGGGGTTTACGCGGGGGGAGGGGGGGCCGTGGGGCAACGGCAACGGCAACGGCAAACGCATATTCAAATGACTTTTTCGTGTAAAAATTTGCAGAACAAAACAAAACAAAAGGCATGCCCCGCACCCCGGCAGCCACCGCGCAGACGAAGGAACAATTGCAGAAGGGAATGCAACTTAAGACGGCATTGCGGGGGCGAAGGGGGGGGGGGGGGGGGGGTGGGGGGCTATGCCCCAGATTGGTGGCAGGAGAACAAGAGGTGCCAGAGCGACTCAAGAGGCTCTGAAGCGCTGAAGCTTTGAAGCTGAGAGTTGAAGCAGGGGAGAAATGGAGACCAAAAGCGAAGACGGAGGCACTTCTCTAAGCCTTGGCTACAGGGGAGAGGGGGAGGTGGAGGGGGAGAGTCAACGTCAAAATCCCGAAGCGCACTAACAAGCACTTGCACGCCGTCGCCGTGCAGACCCTTCCCCTCCCCCCATCAACAGATGAAGACGAAGGAGAGACCTAAGGACCTGAGACCAGAGACCGATGGCCCGCCCGTTCGCCGAGGCCTTTGTGCGGTCGTTTTTGTGCCCGAAAATGTTTTGTTATGCGAATACCCAGCCATTGGCGGAGGTCCTGCGGGGGGGTATATGCCATAGCTAAAGGGATCACAGCAGCTTTCTTCATCTTCTGGCCACCAATGAGGGATAGATCTCTCATCTAAGGGGCTCTCGACTTCTTCTGGCTGAAAGTTCTCAGATAAAGTAACGTTTATCCAGCGGATACCTCATCGGGAGGCCTCTAGGATCCTCTCTCTCTCCCATCTGAAGGATAATTCCTGGGTGTCACCGCCTGGGGTGTCGCCTATTCGATCCCAAAGATGGTCCAAGATTCTTTCTTAGCCTTCCCCATCCCCCCTCTGATCTCCGCCACCCCCCTGCATCGCCCCTTTGGCCAGACTGCGCGCTGTCGTGTGAAGTGGGGCCGCGTGCATGAAACTTTCACAAGTGGCTTCCTGCCTTGGCTCTCTTCCACTCCAACCCACCCCCCCTACCCACCCCCCCTCTCACCGTCTCTCGCACTTTATAAGCCTACAACAGAGCGGGGGGGCAGTCGAGACCGAGACACCTCCTATGCGCCATGCCCCATGCCCCATGTTCCCACACGCCTACACACACTTTTTGCACGTTTTTATGTGCCGCCTTTTGTCTTTGTTGCGTTGTCGTTGTTGTCGTTGTTGTCGTTGTTGTCGTCCTGTCGTGTCCGTGTCCGTGTCGTTTTCCTGGGCACCAAAATGCATCCTTGAACACGCACACTTAACTGTGTGGAGGCCTGCGTGAGTGGCACAGAACCCCCCCTCCCTTCCACTCTCCCTGCTGCCTCTCTTTTTGGGGCAGCTCTTGTTGGAGGCTACTCAAGGCACTGGCATGGACACATTTAAGATGCGACGAGACGAGACGAGGCGAGACTATGTTGCCACACCATCAACGAGAGTCCACCTCGAGAGTTTCGCTGTCTGTGTGTGTGTGTGTGTGTGTGTGTGTGCGTGCCCTTGCGTTGATGTGGCAGCCACCCCTGCCCCTCCCTATCTGTGCGCTATCTATGCGGGCTCGTGGGTAATTTTATTAATCTCGAAAAAGAGAAGAAAAGAAAAGAAAAGCCTTAAGAAAAAGGGGTTTTTCTTTTTGGGGCGGCGGTGGTGAGGGGGGGGGGGGGCTAAATATTTAAATGTCCTGGCGGCCATTATGTGGGAATTTATCGATTTAGTGACAGTTTAAGGACACACATTATGGCCGGCCATTTGTTATGTTTTTATGGGCATTCGGTGGCCTGATGCCCCGTCTTGCCTCCCGCCTGCTGCCTCCTGCCTGCTGCTAATGTCAATTTTTGAGTGTTGTTGCCACATTAAATTTGTGTGCCAGCTGCCGCACACTCCCCGGCCCCCCTCTCTACCCCTCTCTCGCTGTGGGACTCCCAGTAGAACGTCATTTAGTTGAGGCTTTCGGCTGCAGAAAGGTGACTTTATTTTATAATTCATTTTATTATTATTATGAAAAGTGCGGGGGCGGTGCGGGGGGCAGTGCGGGGGGCGGTGCGGCTTGTTGGGGCAAGCAATTACAAAGGGCAGAGATCCAGGCAGAGTGAGTGATTAGGGGCGGCGGCAGGGAGTCTGTGGGGATCATAAAAATATGTATATTCTTTCATTCTTTTGGGGGGCCTTTTTATTTTCATCAAAAAAAAAAAACATAAAATGCGCATAAAAATGCGTCGCGGGTGGTGGGGAGGGGGGCGGGGGCGGGACAGGGGAAAGCGCATGAAATAATCAACAGTAACAATGGCAGAGAGAGAGAGGGAGAGGGGTAGAGTGGGGATGGGGTAAAGGGGGGGCTGGTAAATTAACGGGCGGGGGTTTTGGTGGAGTGCTTCTCCACACACGAGTTGACAACATCCGAGTGTGTGTGTGTGTGTGTGTGTGTGTGTGTGTGTATGTGTGTGACATCTCAACCAGCAATGGACCATGCCACTGCCTGCCTGCCACTGCCTGCCTGCCTCTGCGATGGCCCTAATGGTCTTTTGCCTCCTGTAACTGACTGATGTTGATGCCACACACAAATACAACACAGAATGAGAGAGCGACAGGGAGAGGGCGACGGCGAGAGAGTGGGAAAGAGCAACGCCATAATTAATGATGAAAAATTGCTACACACACACACACACGCATACGGACACATGGACACAAAACATATGCAGCAGCCACGAGCCAAAACGAGGGGGGGTGGAGAGGGAGGAGAGGGCAGAGCGGTGGAAGTGTGAGAAAGCTGGAAAAACAATAATGAAAATCTGCTCTTCAAACGAGGTTCCGAATCTTATAATACTCTCAGCATAAACAACGCGAAAAGTACTTCAAAATCGATCCACCGGCCAAAAAAAAACCTTAAAAACTGATTTCCTTAAACATTCAAGTATATTTAGGATTTTTCCTTACACTCAATTGAAATATTTGTTTCCTTCTTTTTGGTATTTTTCTTGTGTTTCTAAAGACACAGGATTTTCCTTTGCCATTATCCCCCTTTACAAAGGGGCTTCTTGATGAAAGTTTCCCCCCCCCCCCCCCAAGTCTCCCCCAAATATTGAACTATCTAAAGAGAAGTACCAGACATTTTTTAAAATTTTATTGGTATGGAATTTGGTAACGGAACCGCCCGTAACATGCGTCACATACCTCCAAGGAGAACGGAAAAGATTTCGCCATTCAATAACTGGGAAAATTAGCCCTCAATATTTCAGATATTACCACGAAAAATGGTGTACAGATAGTCCCACTCAATGAGCAGAGTTTGGAACCCAAAAGGTACTTCCGGGTTTTTATTTTTTATATCTTAATATATCTTTATTTAGTTTTTGTGGTATATATAGGTCTACAGAACTACCATACAAATGGAACAAATTTTGGTTTCAAAAGTGCAGTTTTTCATTATTTTTTTGGCCCACATGGTATCCATCGGATTGGGATTATATTTCTGGCAGATTTCAATGGGCTATCGTTTTGAAATATTATAGTTTTTCGCACGGATTTTCTATGGATTTGTATGGTGCTCCGAACAACAAATTCTTCCTTAGAACCACTTGATTTTCGTACCAGCTTTTGACTGTGGAATCTATGTGCTTCGATTAATGGAACAAAAGGTCTCTCAGAGACTGAAAAATACCAGTCCGACTATTTTCATATGGATACGCGGTATATTCTGCCCCTCATAGAGTGTGTGGGGGCCTCCTTCTAGGGCAAGCAACCCACAGTACCCTCCCCAGTCGAAAGGGTACACGGTGTGGGGGCCTCTGTGGGCCTGGGAAATTAACATGAAAAGGGCAAAGCGCAGCTGCCACTCGCGCGTCCCTCCAAAATATGCGAGAAGATCCTGACATGGCGGGGCGATACGAGGCCTGGTCAAGATGGAGGTCTGCCAGAAGGTCGGCACACAGAGAGAGTGAGGGGGGAAAACAAAGCAAAGAAAACAAACAACACACAACAAAAAAAAAAGAGAGCACTTGGGGCATTAAGTGGCGCACTAAAGCGTCGAAATGTTTGAGGGTTTGAGTGGCCAAGTGATTAAATTGAGTTAATTATGTCCTTGGGGAGGGGCGGGGGTGGTGGGGGTGCTGCAGGACAAATAACAGTTTCAAGTTGTATATAAATTATTGCAAGGATATAAAATGACACACACGAGCAGGCAGGCAGGCAGACAGGCAGGCAGGGCATGTGTTACGCCAGAGTGACACAAAAAAACGATAGAAAGAAGAGAAGGATATCAGGGGATTATCAAAGGAAACCTGCGGAACCCGCGGAAATAATCCCAAACGCAAAAAACAAAGAGACAGCCTCTAAATCTCCATTAGAGATACATTTTTTGCTCTGAATGGACACGAATATTTCATGTTTCAAAAAAAACGAAAAGGCAAATGAGTTGCCGCCGATAATGTTGGCAGATAATTTCCACGAATTTTCTTTCGCAAGGAAAATGGCACAGCCATGTAATCGAAGTCCTATCAAAAGCAACATTTGAATGGTCCCCCGTCTCTGCCTCCCCGGAATCCCCCCCTGCAACGCTCGTTTATCCCTTTAGAATTCCTTTGAAATAGAGGAAGTGCCGCCCCCCCGTGCCCCCTGCCTGGCATTGGGTATTGTATCGGGGCTCTTATCTGTAAAGCCGTTAAATTTATTATGCAATGCGATTCCTCATTCGATACTCATTTCAGGTACAACACTCTCTCCCTCTCTCTCTCTCGCTCACTCTCTTTTTTCCGCTCTCTTTTTTGCCCTCCTTTTATGACTGTCCAGCAAATAAATAAAAGAAAATGAAAATTTAACACTGATTTAAAACAACCAAAAAAAAAGGTCCTGTCTCGACACTAAAAATACCTAAAAATACCACTGAAATGACACTAAAAATATCTAAAAAAAATACCTAAATATACCAGTGAAATGACACTAAAAATACCTAAATATACCACTGAAATGACACTAAAAATACTTATAAATACCTAAATATACCTCAAAAACACCACTGAAATGATCTCTACTTAAAACTACTTAAATATACCTTAAAATATCACTGATATGACACCAAAAATACCCAAAAATACTTTAAAATACCTAAATATACCTAAAAATTCCACTGAAATGATCTCTACTTAAAAATACTTAAATATACCTAAAAATACCACTGAAATGACACTAAAAATACTTACAAATACCTAAATATACCTCAAAAAGACCACTGAAATGATCTCTACTTAAAAATACTTAAACATACCTAAAAATACCCCTAAAATTACACTTAAAATACCTAAAAATACCTAAAAATACCTAAATATACCCAACAAAAATCCCACTGAAATGATCTCCTTGGACATCCCCAAAAAGTGTGCACTCGATAGCCCGCAGCTCTGGCATTAACCTTGTTCTAGGCGCCAGGTGTTCAAAGAGCCAAATGGTGGCCCTTATAATGATCTGATGGCATGGCATGTTTCAGCCATCTATTAGATAGGCTCTCTCTAGATATGATCCTACATTTGCTGTTGCAAAAACAAACGATTTATATCGTTTACCCCGCATACCCTTTGAGTGCAGGGTATAAACATTAACAAGCGGCAGCCAGTAAAAAAAATTTAACTTAATTGCCAAAACACACACACACACACACACACACACACACACACACACACCGATGGAGTAGGGGTGGCATCCACAACAGCCCAAAAAAAAAAGGAGAAAAAAAAAGAAAAGGGTGTTGTTGCTGTGGTTCTGTTTTTTCCTCTGCTGCGGACGGGGGCAGGGTCTGCTGTTGGCGTGTGCGTGCGCCGCCGTGCGATATAATTTATGTTTCAATAACTTTCGAAACTCATTGAAAAGTCGCTTATGTTTGCTTCAATGGCAGCAGCAGCAACAGCAGCAACAGGGGCAGTGGCAGTGGCAGCAGGCAGCAGGCAACAAAAGCAACAGCAAACATAAGGGGAAGAATGCTAAAAGTACAACAATAAATTGTTGGGGATTTACTTATGCGAAAGCGCGGGTGGAGGGTACTGGGTACTGGGTAGAGTAGGATGGAGCCTGCTCCTGCTCCTGCTCCTGCCATTTGCCATTTTACTCAATTTTTTATTGTTGTTGCACTTCAGCGACCTCCTGAAAGTCTTTGTCTTTCGCCCGCACCCGCAACGGCGGCAGCGGCGGCGGCAGCGGCAGCAAAAGAAAATTCTCGCTTAAGTTGCAAAAAGTTTTTCCTATTTTTTTCTCCCCGCCCCCCCTGCCAGCCTCCTTCTCTCGCGCTCTCTCTCTCTCTTTTTGTGAATGTATTTTGTTTTCCATTTGCTGTGCTGTTTTCTATTTTGTATTGTAATGTTTTTTTGTTGTTTTTTTTGTGCTTTTAAAATTTATTTGCAAGTTTTCTAATTTGTATTTCACTTCATTTTATTCTCATTTGGGAAGGGAGAGAAACACACACATACACACACAGAGAGAGAGAGAAGACATGTCCCAGAAAACCAAGGCGAGAGTGCCGCAAAATGCTCGCAAAAGAACTCACAAGCGAGAGTTTTACAAGAGGCAAGTGCGCGGCGACTGCGCTGCCGGCCCATAGACTCTATGCACATGTTTCTACACATTCTGGACACATGTAGCCAAGCCATACGAATGACTTATCGGCCAGTTATCTGTCGAAGCCGAAGACGCATTGCCGGACCCACACGAAGGCTTGCTGCTTTTTTTTTTGGCAGCGCAGTCGCAGCGCACTAATCTCTTGTAAAACTCTCGTCGCAGCGCACTGTCCTCTTGTAAAACTCTCGTCGCAGCGCACTGTCCTCTTGTAAAACTCTCGCCTGCGAGCTCGCGGGACTCTCGCAAAAGGCGCGGGTTTGCTGGTTTGCTGGGAAGTGAGATATCTCCAGGGCAAAAAGAGTGTGAGAGAGGGACAGGGGCAGGGGCAGATTAGGGGGTATATAAGTATGCAATGCCAATGCCTGCCCTCAGGGGTGTGCGCATATTTATTAACCGCACTGTTGACTCCACGCTGCGGCAACTTTAGCTTGCAGCTTGTTGCTCCATCTCCATCTCTCTCTCTCTCTCCCTCTCACTCTATCACTCTCTCTCTCTCTGCCTCTGCCTGTGTGTGTGTGTGTGTTTTTGAATTTTGTTGTCGCACCTTCTCTGGAATTCTGTTTACATTTATTACTTTGCGCAAGTTTAAGTGAAAAATTTCCATAAACATTCTTTTAAGCGACATAAAGTTTTTATTAAATTTTGCTAGAGAAATCCCTGACACGATGATATCAGACGGGGAAACATAGAGCACACAGAGCACCAACGACAACGACAACGACAACGACGATGGCAACAAATAGAGCTGCGGAATTTACAACTAAAGGAGGAGGGTTTTACTTTTCCACCATCTCCTCCATCCCCCCCATCTCCATTCTAGGTACAAGCTTCAACCTGATTGCTGCTGTTGGTGGAAGCTGGTTTTTAAGACACTTCCAGCGACAGAGGGGCACAGAGAGAGGAGAGAAGGTGTAGCAACTGTTTTACTGCTGGCAGTACTACGGGAAAGAGATACGAGCTCTAGGGTTCCTTCCACTGATGCTGCTGCTGCTCCTGCTCCTGCTCCTGCTCTTGCTGCTGCAGCACGCAGTTCATAAAAATTTTGCCAGCCAACATGACATGCACAAAGGCGAAAGGACACACGGGACACAGAGCTGGTCGCAGAGCTGCGAGTGAGTGAGAGACAGAGAACACACACACACACACACACACACACACACAGAAATGTGAGTGAAAGAGACACGAGCGAGAGGGAGAGGCAGAGGGGGGAAAAAAACAGAGAAAGACTGAGAGAATGTGGCATAAACTTTCGTCGCTTGTTAACCTGAGAGCTAAGAGCAGCAGGCAGCTGGCAGGCAGCAGCAGAAGTTCCCTTTCCACTGACATTAGATGAAATTCAATTAAAACAAAGATATATTTCGTGGGGCATTCCACCAGCAGCAGCAGCAGCCAGGAGCAGCAGCCAGGAGCAGCAGCCAGGAGGAGTGTCACTTCTCGAGTTGTTTAAAACAAAAAAATGCGCTTAAAAAACGAACCAACGAACGAACGAATGAATGAACGACAGAGAAATGTGTTGGCTCCCTATTTCTTTTTTTCTCTGTTTCTTGTTCTTCTTGTTGCCGCACAGTACATTGCGTATACGCCCCATAAAACGCTTAATTAGTGCGAAAAGAAAAGCAGCGCATAAACATTTGCTAGTTTGTAAGTGATTTTCCCCGCCGTTTTTTTCTCTCTCTCTCTCTCGTTCTCGTTTTGAGTTTCGCTGCTTTGGCGGGTGGGTATTATGGTCTTTTAAGAGAGAATCTTACAAAGAATAAATTATAGACTCAAGCGCAGATACACGTAATATACAAATACTCATTCCATTGATACCTTTTGGTAATGAAAATAATATATGTATGTAGTTTAAGTCGATAGAAGGTGGGGCAAGGCTACTCGATAAAGATGGAATTATTATATAGAAAATATCGTTAGAAAACAACGCCAATCCTTAGGGGGAATGAGAGAACTGCATGGCGTACGATCGCACTTTGAGTTGGAGTTGGTCTGTGAACAAAACAAACATCGAACAGGATCAAACATGCTTGAGACGGGCGATAACAGCAGCCAGCGGCCACCGTCTCTGCTATCTCTGATTTTTTTCTATGCCGTTCTGCCTGCGCCTTCGAAACCGAAGTTGAAGCCCAAGCCGAAGCCGAAGCGCTGGTTGTTGGAGTTGGTCTGCGAACGAAACAACCATCGAACAGGATCAAACATGCTCGGGACGGGCGAGCAGCCAGCGGCCGCCGTCTTCTCTTATCTCTGCTTTTTTTCTCTGCCGTTCTGCCTGCGCAATGTTTGTGTTGGCGCGCCGAACACTGATCGAAACCGAAGTTGAAGCCGAGGCCGAAGCGCTGGTTGTGCTGCTCGTGCACGTTCACAGACAAATGTTTTGTCCGATTGCGACTAATCATGTTCGGACTTCGAGCTTTTCCTTTCGTTTTGTGCATGATGAAATTATACGATACAAGGCGGCACTCTTTTCGGGGCTTTTTCTGGCTTACTTTGTTCTGCTCTCTCTGTCCCTTTCTTAGCAAAAAGCCGTCAAAGCTCTCTCAGTAGTGCTGAGCGTAAAATCAGACCCGAAAGAGTGCGAATACACCACTTTGTATGGTTTCATCATTGTTTTTGAGCTTTCGCTAAGACAAAAACTACGAGTAAATGATCGATTACTGGATTACTGATACTCGTTGCAGCCCCTTTCGATGGCCCCCTCCTGACGGCCATTTCCTAAGAAGGGTATCAAATGCTTCGCAACTGAGTGTCCATTCTGTTTTTATAGAGCAAAATGTAGCTGTAAATGTATGTAAATCGAAATTGACTCTTTTTCAAATGTCGCCTCATTATTCATACTGCCAGGAACCGCAGAAACCCAGCTAATTTACGTTAAGCATTTTTAAATAAGGTCAAAATGGGTCGGTCGAAGGGGGGAGGTGAATACAGGCTGCAGGGTGGGCAGGGCGAGTGGGTGGGGGAGGGGGAGGGCTGTAGCTGTATGGTTCAGCCAACTGAATGTTGATCGAAACCGCAACAAATGACAAACGTTCCAAGTGGAAAATACACAACACGGAAAGCACACAAACGAGAGACAGGGAAATAGAGAGAGAGAGAGAGAGAATAAAAGTAGTAGAAAGGGAGAGAGACAGAGGCAAACAGAAAAAACGAGAAGGAAAATCAATGAAAATGAAAACCAATTAGCGGTTAACCAAACTGTTCAAATTTGGAAAGGGATGCGCAGCCGTGCATGGCCATAAACAACAACAACAACAGTGCCGGCAGCACCAGCAAAAGATACACCCGAAACGGGAGGAGAAGGGAGGGACGCGAGAGAGAGGGGGAGATAAAGCCAGGGATGAGTGATGGAGAGAGGTCAACGGCAGCAGCAGCAACAACAGAAGGAGGTTGAAAGGTAAAAGGTTGCCACAGGTTACAAAATTTATTACTCCGAAAATATATATACATATATATGTATGTATGTATGTATGTATATATGTAGGTTATGCACGAGAATATGCAATAATTAAAATCAGTTTGCAACACGACACCATTTTCGGTGGCGCGCGGTCTCCATAGAGAATTAATTGAGAGAGCCATAAATTAGAGATACATTTGGGTATATGTATGCCTGAGAACTGCAGATAGATACAGATTTTGGTGAGGGGTAAGATCGGAAAAAGGCTACGGACTAAATAGGAAGATATTTTCAATGGAAAAAGACCCCAAAGATGCACCAGAATCGAAGAATAATGAACAATCTGGAGCTAGAAGCAATCCCCTCTAGAGGTCTAACTTAGACTCGATTGCCATTGGGGCTGCTCCACTCACCTGGATCTACGCGTCGTGGGATCCTTCATGACCATAGCCTCTGAGATTTCGCCATAGCGTCCAAAGTAATCGCGTAAGCTCTCTGGAAAGGCAAAGCAAATGAGAAAAGTGTATTAGAGATGAAAGAAAACAGAGTGCACCAGGGACAGGGGCTGCCTGCCAGTCAATCAATCAATCAATCAATCAGTCAAGCGGCGTATGTGTATCCGCTGGGAATACTGGGGGCCGCACAAGTACAGTTGTCATCAAAATCACAAAATCACGACACAAAAAGTAACTAATTTTATTTATGCGCTTCATAAAAAGGAAAAACCCACGAAAAACGTAAACAAAATCGCAGAACATTTCATGGTTTTGTGCTGGCTCTCTCGTTACACCAGTGCCTGGACATTATTCACATGCTGCATGGGGCATGTGGGGCATGTGGGGCATGTGGGGCATGTGGGGCATGTGGGGCACGTTTACCCACACTCCCCGTATGGATGGTTCTCCACTTCAGACGGGTACGTCGGCAGCTGTTGTCTGCGGTTTTGTGAGCTAATCTGGTTCTGCCACGAAGAGGAGGACTCTGCCACAGCGAGTGCGGAGGGGGGGGGGGGGGAGGGATTGGAAAAAGCACTTCAGCGGCACGTACGCACACAAACGCAAAACTGAAGTTATTTCAACAAAATTGCCAGACAAATGGGAGGAAAGCAGCAGAAGCAGCAGCAGCAGCAGAGGGGGGGGAAGGAGGAGGAGGAGGAGTAGGAGCAGCAGTGGCAGTGGCAGCAACAACGACAGATACCAAGCCTCGTTGGCTGCGATTTAATGCAGCAGCAGCAGTGGCAGTGGCAGTGGCAGTGGCAACAGAGAGGGAAAAAATCCGATAAAGTCATCTCTCATGGAGAGAAAAACAACAACAACAACAACAACAACAAAAAGGGAAAGGAAAAAGGGAAGAGAGAGTAAAAGGAGACCCCCCTACCCTAATCCAGTCGAGAGTGTCGACGCAGGGGCGTCATAAATTCAAACTACAATAAAAATTCAATAAAACAAACGATTTTTATTTTTTTATTATTTTTTTTTCTGTGCCGGGAAACGGAGTTCCGCCAAGACGCTTCTTTAGCCATAAATGTGGTGCGATTTCTCGCACCAGCCGCAGGCCAAAAGGACACCATGCCACACACACACGCACCACCAAGAGTCAAGGGGCAAGTGTGTGTGTGTGTGTGGAGCAACTAGTTGCGCCTTGTGTCGATGCAGACAGTCCCCCCCCCCTCTCCGCCCTCCTGGGGGTGTACTAGTGGCATGTGGCATGCTTCTCTCCCTCTCCCTGTGTGTGTGTGGTGGCAGTCAAGTGGGGGCAATGCAACGCGAAACGCGAAGCGCGTCGCGTGATTTACATAAGTATGCACAATAATTATGAACAATAAAAAACAATTTGTTTGCTTATGACAGTTTTGGAACCATAAATAACAGCAGCAACTGGCGCGCTCGAGTGTGGCATGTGGCATGTGTGTGCGCGAGGGCCGGGCCCAAAGTGGCTAACAAAAATGCCATGGGCCAGGGCAGGGTGGGGTATGGTATGCGTGTGTGGCATGTAAATTGATGGCCAGAGCCGAAAAACGAAAAAGGGTTGCGTATGCGGCGCTGCAAAGTATGCTACACTTTAATTTTTAATGGGCAATTGCTCGGCCACCGTGCCACAGAGGAGAGGGGGCTCATGGATGATAGGTGTATATTCTGTGGCATGACTCGCCGCATTAGCCGCAAGGTGAGGTAAATTAGATAAACCACTGAGAAAGTTAATCGCACTTTTCTACTTAGTAATCGTATATCCCCCTCCTCCCTCCCTCTCCCTCCCCTCTCTCTGGCAGCTCTTTCTGCCCCAAAAATATACCCGTTTTATAACCATTTTCTTTGGGCATTTTCCAGCAATATATCTCCCCTCTTTTGCTGATTTTAATCAACTTATTTTCGCTTTGGTTTTTCTTAAATTTTCCCTTGATTTTCGGCCTCGTTTCAAAGAGTTTCCCCCTAGGCCATCAATCAACGTTCAATCGTATTAATTTGAGGCTAATTTCTTGTAGTTTTTCCCAGCAAACAGCTCGGCTTGGCCCTCGAATCTGTGTCAAAATATTTTATCTTCCGTCCACTGCTGGCTGCTGCTTTCCCCCCCCCCCCCCCCCTCGATCGACATTCGATTGATGAACCTTTGAAAGGTTTTTCTGGTTTATTCTAATTATAATTGCATTATTGGCTTCGTTTTGCTTTCAATTCGGTTGCCCCACGCCCCACGCCACTCTTTCTATTTTCAGAATTCGCATCAAAATTCCAAAATGAAGTCATCATCAACATGTCAATCACAACCCGGGGCCCATCATCGTGCACTTTGTCAGAGAAGGAGCACAGGACACAGGACACAGGACACAGGACACGGGACACGGGACAGCCGCATGGACACGTGGAATACCTTTCCGGCCAATTAACCATTTCAGCATTTCTCACAGTGCACTCTATCGCTGTTCGCGGGGGACACCCACTGGACCCCTTCTATTCCTATCTGTCTCCCCCCTCCCCTGCCCCACCAAAGGGACTGTCATTCCATTGCGACGTTCATTTTTGAGTGACAGCTGCAAAGTTTGTTTTGCATTTCATATTTGCGAGCTCTCGTCATGCAGCCCCCCCGTCAGCCCCCCGCCACCCCCTGTCAGAGTCCCCGTCTGTCCGTCAGTCTGCGAGTGTGCTCAGCGCCAACTGTCACTTGACTGCTGCTGCCTCACTGCCCCCCACCGCCCACTCAACATGCAACATACTGCCTCCGAAGCTGCCCCCCCCAACGCTGCCCCATCGCTGGACAGGGCCAATAGAATGCACAAACAACAGCAACAACAACAAAATATGTGTGAATGTGAATTCAAAAAAAAACAAAAAGAGAGAAAAACGAGGGAAAAAGGAAAATGGTCAACAAATTAAAACGCGGAAAAATAAAAATAAAATTAAAATTTATTTGCTACAACAACAACAACAACAGAAAAGTCCTCATATAAATAAAACAAAGAAGAGGGGAGGAGTAGAGGAATTTGAAGAGTAGAAGAGGGAGAGGGGGGTGGGGGGGGGGGGTGGGCAGCGAAAAAGAGCAGCAACAGGAAGGGGCAACAGGAAGGGGCAACAGGAAGGGGCAATATATTGTAAAAACTGGACGGAGGACGGAGGAGGAGGAGGGAGGAGGAGGTGGAGGGCCGGCAGCGGCCAGAGGCAGGCCAAAAAAGCCAAACTTGGATTTAATTAAAATGTTTACCACAGTCATTTCATTTTCATAGCCAGCAAACATAAATTTTGAAACGCATCAGATGGAATGGGCTGCCACGGACGGGGAGGTGCCACAGGAGGTGCCACCGTTGGTGGCAGAGGCAGTGGAGGAACCACAGAGCGAAACAGCTGCAAGAAAATGCCAAAAACCATTAAAGTTCTTGCCATTTCACTCGCACACACACACACACACACACATATATCGTATACACACGATATACATATATATCGAATACAAAAAGGGAGAGCGAGCGAGCGAGAGATTTTGATTGTTGCATTTGTGGTTTTTGTTGCTTTTGTTGTTGCTTTTGTTGTGCCAAATAAACGATCTAGAAAATGCCTTCAATCTGCTAAAGCGAGAGGCAAAATGTATGTATTTTCAGGTAATTAGTTCAAGCAGTTGCCTGCCCCTCCCCTCTCCCCCCTCGCTCCCGGCAACAAACAAACGACCTTCGACCTTCTACAGTGTCAGCAGAAATATATCCCAAATCCATTTAGTGAAATTATTTATAAGAAAACTCTGCCAAAACCCCCCCTGGTCCCTCCCCCTTCGCCACCCCCCTTTGTATCGCAGACCGAAAAGGCAATCCGTTTTGCGGTTGCAGGCATATTAACCCCTTAACGTTCCACACAAAGCCCTGCATCCAGTGTATAACCCCCCCCCCCCCCCCCCCCCCCCCCCCCCCCCCCCCCCCCCCCCCCCCCCCCCACCCATGATTCATTCAATCCATCCCTTAGGATGGCCAGGGTAGGCCACACACACCGCACATGTTGTCAAAAGCACAATGCTGAAACCATAAATTTATGTGCTTTCTATTGTTTTTGCCAAAGAAAGCGGAAGTTCTGTGTGTGTTCTTCTCTCTCCTCTGCGGAGAGAGAGAGAGAGACAGAGAGAGCTGGAAAAACCAGAGCCAGAACCTGAACAAGAGGCAGGAAAAACTAGCAACAAAAAGCAGAGTAGAACAGAGCAGAGCAGAGCAAAAGAAGCTGAGGAATGAGTGGAGTGGAGAGGGGAGTGGAAAAAAAGGTGTGCGCAAAGGGATTTCAATCAATTGTGAGGCAAACGGCAACTGGCAGCCAGCAGAACAGAAAGCAACAAAAACTAACAACCTCTGACTCTGCCACCAGTCACGGGAATGCCTGCCTCATGCCTCATGCCTCATGCCGCATGCCTCACACCGCCAGCCATGCTCTGATTCTGTCCTTTTCTATCGTTTGTTTGAAAACGCAAATTGCTATTTTGTCTGAACAGCCCAGAGAGCGAGAGAGAGATGGCTATAGCTTACAGGAGAGAGAGGGGGAGAGGGAGGGGGGGAGATGTGAAGCCCTGTTGTAACACATCCTTCCCCACTCCCCTGCAGGACCGTGTGGCATCATTTTTCATGCGCTCCAACAACTTTTGACAAAGGTCGGTCAAGCAAGTCTTAAAAACTTTGCGACAAGACAACGCACGTTCCACGTTGCCCCTCGCCCGTGCCCCCGCCCGTGCCCCTCCTCTGCCTTCCTCCTTCGCCTATTCGCTTAGTGAATTACTCGGGCTTTAAGGGGTTAACGGGGCTAAGGGGGTTAAGGTTCAGGCCCCTGCACACTCACACACACCCACACACACCCCCCAGGGGGGGCCACGCTGGTAACAGTTGTCGCTGTTTGCTCTTCGCCCTAAGCCGTAAATAATAATATTTAGACAAGTTGGCAGCACCGAAACGCCTACCGACAGAGAGTGCCACAAAAAAGGAGAGAGCAGGCCACACGGCGAGCCATTGCGGGGAGTCTTACGTATAACAGTTTATGTAAGCGGTATAACAGATGATGAGTGATAAGCGAGAAATCGGTGAAAGCCGCGGAAAGAATTTGGATAACATTTTAATGAGGCTAAACAAGGCATCGGTATAACAATTTCCTGGGTATAACAGTTGCCAGGTATTCAAGTCTCTAGGTATAACACTTTCTAGGTATAAGTATACCAAGTTAACAGGTATAACTACTTCTAGGTATAACAGTTTTTGGGCATAAAAGTCTACTAGGTATTCAAGTTTCTGAGCATAACAGTTTATAGGTATACCACTTTCCTGGGTATAACAGGTATAACAGTTTCTAGGTATACATGTTTCTAGGTACATTTACAAGTTTTTAGGTAGAAGACTTTCTAGGTATAGCATTTTCCAGGTATAACTATTTCTAGGTATAACATTATCTGGGTATAACAGTTTCTAGGCAAAACAGTTTATAGGTTTAACAGTTTCCGGACGTAAAAGTGTTCAGGTATAACAGTTTCTAGGTATACAAGTTTCTGGGTATAACAGTTTCTAGGTATAACACTTTCTAGGAATACCAGTTTCCAGGTATAACTATTTCTATGTATTCTTTGTATACCAGTTCCTAGGTAAAACAGTTTATGGGCTAAATAGTTTCTAGGCATACAAGTTTCTGGTTATAACAGTTTACAGGTATAGCAGGTTCTGGGTATAACAGTTTCGAGGTAAACAGTTTCCATGTAAAACCGTTTCTGGATATAGCATGTATAACAATCTATAGGTATAACAGTTTATGAGTATAACAGTTTACAAAGACATAGATTTTATTTTTAAACACATTTAGAACAGTTTCTCCATGCATGGCCTTGTCGCCTCAACGGTTTATATGTATCTACATCAGCTCATACATTTGTATCTTGTTGGTAGAACAGTTTATCCTTTGAACAGTTTGTTGGCTACCATTTGCCCAGTTTTATAACAGTCGGAACATTCATTAGCAACTGAAAGCACTTGAAAAACCCAAACAATGCAGACCCCTCTAACAAAAACACCCAAAAATTCCAGAAACAGATAACAGATAATAAGAGTGCCCCAAGCGAGTTCATGCATTAAAGATCAGCCTCTTTGTTCTACAAATCGAACCCCAAGCCCCTATAGAAGAGTTTTAATCTCCCGAAAGAAACCGCTTCTTCGAAAGTTCTCACACAAAAGACGCTACATGGGGAGAACCCTTTGAAGATGCCCTCAAAATAGTATCAACAAAAACTTTAAAATGTTTATCAACCTATTCCAGTGTTCAATTCGAATCCTTTCCAATCTTTACTTCTGTCACTCTCCCTCTTTGATCTATAAATCGAACCCTTGGCCCGTATATTCCACGCATCCCTGTACGAGTGCTTAGAAGACCCTCTGCTGGAACTACTCCACGAATATCTGAAAGATACTCTTTTACGTCGTTTTTGGGGGAAGAACAAAAAAAAAAAAAAACTTTATTCAAATTTTGCATCTTCGTGAAACTTCCTTAACCCTGCTCGAAATGGTTGGAAAAACTTGTTTACAAGCGTCAAGACATTCAGTTTTTTACCTGCTCTACGTGGGGCAGATGTTTGCCCAACTTCCGATGCGATTTATGGCTTGGGGCAGGGGCAGGGGCTGGGGGCTGGGGGCAGGGGACCCAAAAGTCCATAGACTTATGGATTGCTATGGCACTTACCATAATTGCATTTTGGATTTCCAAGGAAGGAATTTTCCTGGACAACTTTGAATAATTTATGTGTGTGCCTGTCTCTGTCTGCAGTTCAAAGGTCGAGCGGAGCGGAGTGGAGTGGGGTGGGGTTAAGGCAACGCACAAATTAAAATCAACGCACACCAAAATGTGTGATTGATGAATGGCTCTCCATCTCCCTCTCCGAGAGGGAGAGGCTGCCTATCCTATTGTTCGGGTCAAGTCATTTAAATATGGGAATTGTTGGGACAATGGACAATGGGATAATGTTTGTGGGGGGGGTGGGGGTGGGGGAGGGGTTTGCTTGGGGATCACAGATAGATATATTCCAAGGTAAACTCTGAAAACTAAACAGAATGTCAAAAAATCAAAGTCCAAACAAAAGGAAAACAAAAGGGGGTGGGAGAGGGGGGGGAAGGGGGGGGGGGGCAGCGGTAGGTAGGCTTCAAGCTGAAGATGCCACGACGCTGGCTAAACAAAAGGCGGTTTCAAAACTTTTCCACACACACACACACACAGAGAAAAGCAAACTTTGAGACAACTTTTGAGTGCAAGAGAGAGAGAGAGAGAGAGAGAGAGAGGTAGAAACGCAATGAGACAGAGAGAAAGTGGAAAGTGGAAGCTGCTTATCTCTGGCACACACACACACACACACACACAGAGAGAGACCCCAGGGCGGCAGCATCAAAAGCATGCTAATGTCCAGCAGCCCTGGCCGCAAATATTGCCCCTGCCACGTGCCCCCGTGCCCCCCCCCTGGAATGGACAGAGACAGAAGCCAAGAAGTCAAGCACAAAAAAGGGTCAAGAGGTGGCTTCAAAGGAGCGAACGACACGGAGAGCCATCTCTCTACGCAGGATATGCGACTCTGCAACGCATACGAATCAATTGATTTTTTGGCCGGTTGGGGGCAAGGTCTTGCGTGGGAGGGGGGATCCCCCATTGGTATCCATGGGCGGATGAAAGGTCTCCGTGTCCGTCTCCGTCTCTGAATGCAAAAAGTCTCTTCCTTCCTTCGAGCGCCTTTTTTTTCTTCGGTTTTTTTTGTGCGTTGCAGCCAAGTGGAATAAATTTCCAGCATTCAAGGTAAATCGTCGTGGAAATCACTGAAAGCAAATTAAAAAGTAACACGGTGGCAGGGGGGGGGGGGACAGAGGGGGGTAGGGAGAGCGAGTCAATAAGGATGATGAGGATTCGAGTGTATTCGAGGAAGAGCTACAAAAGGGTCAAGCCATCGACGCAATAAACCAAAATGCGGCGATCGAGAGAGAGGCGTTGCCCCGAGCCGTGGCATGGGGCATGTGGCCCCCTAAAGGATTTCCTTATAATTTATTGTGAATTTATGCGAATCATTTCCAGTCGGATTGCCCCAGCAATGGCGATGCCATCGTAATTCGACGACGGAGGAGTGAATGCCCAAAGCCGCCAAGGATTTTCAACTTTATAATTGAATCCATTACTTAGGAAACGTGCGTCCAAGATTTCGATGTATTAAAGTGTTTGGGGCACCGACACCGGCCCCGCCACCGGCAACCCATTCTCCTGACGAGCCTCATCACGAAACAGGCGCTGATTGCCGGGGACCCAGGACGATGCCAGCGACGCGGGCAAGGGTGAAAGCGAATTAAGTTTTTTGTTGGTTTTCCCCAGCCCCAGCCCCAGCCCCACCCACGCCCCACGCCGAAAAATAAGTTTTAATTACGGGCATATGATGGTGGCCGATAATTATAATAATAATAATAATAATAATAACAACGGAGCGAAAAATGAAAAATGAAAAACGAAGCTGGAAAAACTTTTGGCGCCAAGGCGAAAGCCGAAAGAAAACCCCAACGTAGGATCCACTGACTGAAAAATTCTATTATAATTAATAGCAGAAAATTATGAAATTAATGCAGAAAACACCACACGAACAGGCAACCAGGCAGGCAGCAGGCAGCGGCAGCCAGGCAGCAGGGAAACATGCCCCAAAAATTGGATTCATTAAAAATTGAAGTGGGTTTCAGAAGGGGGGGTTTTGCCCCCCCAAGAGACAAGGCAGAGATAGAGATAGAGATAGAGTGAGTGCCTGCCCGTGGATTATCCCAAAAAACTTGGCTCGAATGCAGCGAAAAAGGGTTCGAAGAAGGGAAGAGGGGAGGGGGGAGTGTACCCACAATAATTGAATCTCTTAAGGTCTCTTTGGATTTCTCAAATCACATTTCACAACTGCTTCTGAAATTCTGATGAGGGACGGGACGCGCAGCCACGGATTACGGATAACGGATTACGGATTACGGATTACGGATTAGAGGTTACAGATTTCACACTCGACTGAGCAGATAATCGGCAAACGGGGGAAGGAAAATGGCAGCCAGAGAGGGAAGCTCTCTTTGGAAAAGTCTTTGAGTATCGAATGGAATCTGGAATCTCATGATATTTCCTATTAGTAGAACATTCTCTGCTTTATGTGTGTATCATTCATGGACCAGTCATACGTGAAGACCCCCAAAGAAGCTCCAACTGCCAGGAGAACCAGGCGCCAGACCCTTCTTAAGGTTTCACCTCCAGCCCATGCCTCTTTCCCTATAAAGGGTATGGACCTTTGCACAAAAATCATTTGTAAACTATCCGAAAATTGAGTCTTCACTGTTCTTCTCAATAGCTGCCACTTCTATCACGATTTTACCTAATAAATCGAATTTTTTCTACTCTGTAAATCATCCAAAAAGGCAGCTGATGGAAGAACTTCCAGAGGAAGGGGGGAAATGGGGAGATGGAACATGGCCAATGGTCTCGTTAGGTCTTATTTCTCACTCCTCGATCATGGCAAAGGGGTGCGTAACCTCCGCCAAAAATGGCAAGGGCCGCGGCTCTACATTTCAGTCAGCAGAGAGCTAGAGAATGTAAACTGGTCTACAAAAGATATCTATTGTGATTCGAGTGTCTCGAAGGGATTTGCTTTGTTTCTTCTCCTTGGAGAGTGCACCTTTGCATCCTTTCCACATATATTCGCCAGGACTCCCGCTAAGACTCCTGCTAGAGTGTCTGCGGTCTGCTTCAGGCATTTAACCCCTACAAATGATACCCGTTGATGAGAAGACCCTCCGAAAGAGTGAACAAAGAGACTTCCACTCTGATATCTATCGTATATCATTGCGATATCTGTGCATGTAGCCCGTATCTATCCTGCGGGCTGTAAAGGAGCCTCTTCTCGTTTTCCGGTATCCATTTTCGCCTCTTGAACATCTGAACATTTCATTTCATTTCATTTCATTTTCCAACTGGATTCCGCTTGCGCCGCCTGCTTTTGTTGCACGCAATTTTTCATACTAATTACCAAGCAATTTAGTTTTGTGTGTTAACACTCCGCTCCACGGCTGCCACGGCTGCCACGGCTGCCACGTTGATTGGCATTGGCAAGCGGCATTGGCAAGTGGCAGTGTGCCAGTGGCAGTGTGGCAAGCGGCAGTGGCAGCAACGGCAGGTGGCCGCCTCATTAGTGGCTTAACTTGCTATACAAAATGTGGCACTTATGGCAAACACAGAAGCAGCGGCCGAGGCGGCAGAGGTGGCAACATGAAACATGAAAAAGCAGCAGCATCAAATTGACACTTAACCAGAAAGAGAGGGAGAGAGAGAGAGAGGGAGAGGGAGAATGAAGGGCGAGGTGGGGCTGGGGCTGAGGCTAAGAGGCAACAATAAGCAGCCACACGTTGACCAGGCCAAGAGGATGTGGCTTGATGGCAGGACAGGACAGGACAGGACAGGACAGGACAGGACAGGACCAACGGGAACAACAGCATTGCCAACTGTGTAAACAAAAACGACAATGACGACGAAACACACACACACACACACACACACACACAAAGAGAGAGAGGAAACGACAAGCGACATAGCCCTGCCACATATCAGTCAGAGCAAAGGACGAACACCCTGGGAGAGCCGACCCATGGAGATCCGCTTTAAAGTCGGGTCGCCGGGGCACTTGTTGGTGTCCATAAGCTGGCTGGGCAAACAGGCAAACAGGCAAACAAAACCCAACTAACAAGCCATAAGATGACAGCCTCTGCCTGCCAGCCTGCCTGCCTGCCTGCCTGCCTGCCTGCCTGCCTGCCAGTGACAAATTGTGCCAAATCGAAATGGCAAACAGAATGCCAACAGCAGCAGCACCACCACCGCCACCACCACCACCCATCGGCAGCAGGGAAGAAACAGAAAGAAAGAACAGAAAAGATAGGTAGAGAGAGGGACAGGCAGATGGGCCACAGCGAGGCAAAGAGGCAGAGAGGAGAGGGATCGTCTATAAACAGAAGCAACAAATATGCTAAATTTCTCACACAGCTGCTAATTTGCCAAAAATCAAAAAAATCCCCCCCCAAGCCCCGTAGAGATCAATCTTTTGTTTATGATCTATGGGGGGAGGGGGGCAGTACTTCCAAGTACAGTTGTGTATAACAGTTGATGGGCACAACATACGGGGTCCTTCTTCTTTGTCCTTCTTTGAAACCTTTGATTTCTGAGGCTTTTATTGTGGAAACACACACACACACACCCATAACGAATCCCGAGTTAATTCCAATCAAGAAATGCCTCCTCTCCTTAATCGAAATCCTCCTCCTTCAGAGTGTATCCAAAAATATGAGCAACAGTTCGCCCCCAGAAAATAGTTACAGGGTGGACAGGGTGGAGCAGGCGTGGGGGCGTGGGGGGAGTGGCGGCGATATTGATAGGCAGCAATCAAGTGTGCCACGGGGCGTATGCGCAACGAGGATTGCAAGATGGAAAGTGGCAGAAGCTCCTAGGTCCACTTTGTGCGGCATTAGCTAAACAAATAATCATTACATTTTCCATTTGTTTTTTTGAATGCCTGATGCCCCCGTGCCCGCCCCCGTGCCTGCACCGTGCCTGCCCCGTGCCCGCCCCCCCCACAACTCTCGTTCCGCCTCCAACTGTGTGTTTTCTGGAGTGTATCGATGGCCGTGCCGCACCGCGCAGGCAAATACAAATCTCTCACGCATTCACGGCACGTACCACATGATGCCTGGGCCGTGGCTCCACCTCCGCCTCCACCTCCGCCGCCACTTGACGAACGTTGAGTTACAAGCAAACAGAGCTCTCTTGAGAGGCGCATAAGCTACACCCCCCCCCCCCCGTCGTACACTAAGCCCTGCCCCTGCCCCATCGCGCCCCATTCCCCCCGCATCCATTCCCATTTCTACTCCCATCTTTCACTCGCATTTAAAAAAGTATCAATTTCATTGTTACGCGAGCTCCACTCCACTCCACTCCACACTCCACTCTTCGCCTTCCCCTCCTCCTCCTTTGCCTCCTCCTCCTTTTTCTACACTCTCTGCTTCTGCTTCTTCTTTCTCTCTGGGCTTCCTTTCAGTGTTTTGGTTCTTTATTATAAATTCCCCTAAAGAAGAGTATTAGGAGTATTATGGTAACAGAAAATACAACGCAAAAAAAAACCCCCCAGAAAATACAAAAAATAGGCATATAAAGAATAAACAAGTATACTCCTTTTTTAGAAGAAAATTTTCAAAAAATATCTAAGAAATATAATTATTAGGAGTATATAAAGTGCAGCTGTCGTTTGGTTCCTTGAACACCTGGCCTCTGGCTACTAAATGCCAAAGGAATGCCCCTCCGATTGAATACCAAGCAGTTCTACAGAGCAGAGAATGGAACCTTTCAAAGGTTCCCCAACAGTTGAAAGATTTCCAAAGACGAATCCCTGCCTCTTTTCAACAGACTTTCTTTGCAGAAAAGATGGCATATAGAAGATATATATACCTATGCCCGATCCCTATTCCCACCTAGTATAATCCGTAATCCCCAGAAGATTCCCCTCAAAGTTAGGGCATCAAATGGGGGGCATAAACCTTTCACATTTCTCTTCCGCATTTTCATTTGGCTCTTGGAAAGTGAAATAAATTTTGAAACGGCAATTGCACGGTGGGGCATGCCCCATGGCAATATTAGATGAACATTTTCCGCCAGGACCCAACGACAGGGTTGGGGGTGGGTGGCGGGGGGGCAAGGCAGGACAACAAATTATTGCCCGGTCATGACGTGAGTTTTCATTCGACTTTGACTTTTTGCATAAAATTTCAATAAGGCGCCGGGCACAAGACGGCAGGCAAATGAGTTTTTCTTTTTCCCATGCCCTCCCCCAACCCCACCCATCTTTAGGGGCAAAGACAAAATACCAATAGTTTGTGCTTTCTTCCTGCTTTAAGGGGGGGTGGGGGGTTCTATCTATCGTGTCCCTCGTGTCAAATTGGGAGGCTAATCAAAGGTCTGCCCTCACCTCGGCACCAGCTGTGCAGAGCGGGTAAAGGAGGGGTCCTTCGGGGGGAAGTCCTGGAAGTAATGCATCATTTTGTGGTCAAAATGGCAAAAGCGTTAAGTTTTTATGGCCAACGATGGCTTCTTGGATCTAGACCAGGAATATAATCTCCGGCTGTTTTGTTTTGTTGGGAGTTTCGTCGCTCGTTTGCTTTGTATTTTATTATTATCGTTCTTGGCAGGCGAAACATGGCTCAAACTCCAGCCCTCCCCCCCCTCAGACGTCCCTCCCTGCCAACAAAAACCAAAAACCAAAAACCGAAACAACAATAAAACCAGTCAAAAAGCACTCGAAATGCCAAATGAGTTGGCCCCGCCCACCTTTTGCCTAATGGCTACGTTCATGCCCCACTCTCTCTCTCTCTCTCCCTCTCCCTCTCTCTCTCTCTCTCTCTCTGTGTGCTCTCACCTTTTGCAATTAATCCGTGGCAGGCACCGCCTCCCACGACTTCACCGCCTCCGCCTCCGACCCTGCCTTCGTTTTGTCTATGAAGATTTTTGGCCAAGGAAATGGCATACCGCCCCCTAGTCCCCCCCTAGCCCCCCCTAGCCCTCCTTTCCCAATTCGTTATCTCAACATTTTGCTTCGTTTTTCATAAACAAAACGAGAAAATCTGTTTTGGCTCGAAGCAGATTCACAGGCAAGGCGGCAGCAGCAGCAGCAACAAGGAGAGGGAATCACTTCCAGCTGCAATTTGGCATCGTTTTGCGGCGGGTATTCGTTCGCTCCCGCTCCCCCAAAGCCCTCTTCATTCTCACGGAGCGTAAGCCAACTCCCATAAGCCATCTCTCGCGCCGTCTCTCTCACTCTCTCTCTCTCTCTCTCTCTGGCACAATCGCTGTTGCTGCTGCTGCTGCCATTTTTCGGTCTCAAGTGACAAATATTAGAGGAGTCTTTATCGCTAATTAGACTTTTGGAGACCGTAAATCTGTTGTCATTTATTGTTGTTGTTGTTGTTGCTGTTGTTGATGAATTTCAACCAGTTGTTGTTGTTATTGTTGTTGTTGTTGCTGCTTGTCGTTTTTGTTGCGTTTAAGTTGCATGTAGTTTTATTATAGTTTTTGATGGTTGTAGAGTCTCCTTGTTTGTAGTTTTTTGTTCAATTCTAGCTGTCTAGTTCTTGTTGTTGAGATTATGATGTTGTTGTTATTCTCATTGAGTTGTTGTAATGGTTTTTCTTGCGTTGTTGTTGAGTTTCTGTTGATTGCTTCATGCAGTTGTTGAGTCATTATTGTTGTAATTCAGTTGTTGTTCAGTTGTTGAATTTCAGTTATTATTTGGTTACTATCGTTGAGGTTTTGAAGAGTTTTGGTTGCCTTTAAATTCTTGTTGTTGAGTTTTGGCGGTTGAATTCCATATTTCTAGTAGTTCTTGTGTTGTTGTTGAGTTGTTTTGGAGCTTTTGTACAGTTTTTGTATTTCTTGTGCTGTTGTTGAGTTTATATTTGTGTAAGAAAGTTCTTATTTGGGATGTTTCTGTCGCTGTTAAGCTAGTGTATAGCTGTTGTTGTTGAAATCTTAACCTGTTGTAGTCTTTTCACTGCTTTCTGTTGACTTTTAACAACAATTATCGCCTCATGCTGTGCCTCAGACGAATGCATTTTGAAGTTTGCCAAAATACAGAAACAGAACCGGGAAAAAGAAAGCGGCATGAATGCCGGAAATATTCGCGACTCGAAGTAAAGTTTGTGCCAAGGGAATGCATTCATAGGAAGCTTGGGGAAGTAGAAGGAAGTTCTGAACTATGAGGAAACTCTGGTGCGGCAGATCATTTAGAATGGAGAAGTAATGGCCAGGAAGTGCATTCGAATGAGGAGCCACATAAGTAGTCCCACTCCGAGGAGGCGATCGACAACTGAATACCCAGACAGTTTCCACACCATTTTCACAAGAGAACTCTTAATTTTCATTCATTTTCTGGATGCTGCTGGCCCTACTGCTGCCACTGCCACTGCCACTGGTCTTGTTGCGCCACATGCGGCACTGCCAATGGCTAACTATGGATAACAATGGCCTTGGATTGCATCCAGCAGACGAAACAATTCTGCGGGATACGGATACGGATGCGGACAAACGGCAGGCAGTCACAGCCGAGGCTGAGTGGAAGGGGGAGGGGGAGGCGGACGCTGGGACTGAGGCTGAGTGGAGGTGGCATGGAGTGGTGGCGGCAGTGTCTACGATTATACGAATTTTTTATGGCACATATGAGACTAATAGACGAAGGCAGAGAGCGAGAGTGAGAGAGATGGAGAGCGGGAGAGCGGGAGAGCTGGGGACAGAACAGCTGCCGCATGCCAAGAAACGAGCCGAAAGCCAGAGGCAATTTATGCGGCTCAGTGTTGCATTAAATGTACAGTGAAATGCTCGACTTAATAAAACAAAAACAAAAAACAATATAAAAATGTATAAAAAGTACAACCCAAAAAGAGAAAAGAGAGAGCGAGCGAGAGAGAGGGAGAGGGAGACAGAAGGGAGAAAGTAGAACACAAGGCCTTCAGATGGAGAGAATCCAATTTGAAGTGTGGCCGGAAATGAAGCAACCCCCTCCCCCCTACATATTTTTGTAGGTAATAAGTGTTTTTGCGGTCGTTTGTTTTTCCTGTTTAAGGCAGGGTATGATGGTTGTAACGCGGGTTTGCGGAATAAAGCAAAAGGCAAAAAGCGCACGAGTCTCTGTGTTTGCGCTGAGAGCAAAGAATCGTCGGCTCATTCGCGCTTAGCGGCGAGGGAGAGCTTAAAGCGCAGCTCGCAAGACGACATGAACTTGATCGGACATGATCGACGGAGAGAGAGATAACGAACCTGCTCGCAATGCAAGCATCGCAGCAGCGCGGCATCGAGAGGCCGAGAATCGCGCTTTGTTGTTGTTGTTGTTGCTGGAGCGACGCAGCTGCGAGAGCATTTGTTGTGCCGTGAGAGCGAAGCAAAGCCTCGCCGATCAAACAAAGATCTAGAGATAAGACAAATGCAAAAGGAGGAAAGAGAGTCGTAGCCTGAATTTGGTTATCTCCTCCCTGCACATGGAAGCGCTGAAAGCGAGGGTCGTGGCCTATGCTGAGTTCAGCTTTTCGCTGACGACACGAGCAGGATCGGACATGTTCGTCGGAGAGAGAGATAAAGAACCTGCTCTCAATGCAAGAATCGCAGCAGCTCGGCATCGGCAGCAGAGCGTCGTGCTTTATTGTTGTTGTTGTTGTTGCTGACCGAGCACTGGAGCGACGCAATTGTGAGAGCATTTGTTGTGCCGTGAGAACGAAGCAAAGCCTCGTCGATCCAGAGCCACAGACGAAAGGCAAAGGGGGTTTGTCTTTGGAAGCCTGCATTTTCATTGAATTGAATCTTGAATCTCTTATTCGAAAATCTACACAAATATTCAAAAATTTGCTTGAAAAATATAAGAATGGCGAATAATTTCCAAGCTTAAATTTTCAAAAATATTCGATAAATATTTTTGATTCTGATTTGCATTAGTGGAATACGTAGGTAGTGCTTGTATTTTCCAGGTTTTTGGTACCAAGTATTCTCTCTCTCTCTTCTCTTCCTGAAGTCCAAGGAAATCAATGGAAATTGAAATATTTGAGCATTCCATCATCGTTGCCCCACCTGTCTGCCTGCTGTGGAAAAGCCCCTGCTAAGACCCCGTTAAATCGCTTTAAAAACATCCCCAAAATGTTCTTAATGAGTATTTCATAGGTGATTGTTCTCTGCTTCAGCATTTCGGCTGCCATTTCCGTTTCTGGGACGAAACCAAAAACTTAGTTAACATACGAACGCACACACACACACAGAGAGGCACTTGGTCCCCCTCGGTGCATGTGTGTGTGTGTGTGTGTGTGTGTGTGTGTGTGTGTGGCATGTGTATGATAAATAGCTTTCAATTTATATGCCTCCTCCGAGGGCGGCGGCGGTCAGGCGCCAAAGTTTTTGGGGTTGGCAGGCAGGCAGGGGAGGGGAGAGGGGAGGGGAGGGGAGGGGAGGGGACAGGCGGGAGCAGGGTGGAGACTTAAAGGTGTTCAAGGGTCATTTATCAGGCAGAGCGGCAACATTTAGCGTTGCCCCAATAGGTGGCAAGCCTGCAAAGGTGTGTGTGTGTGGTGTGTGGCAAGGATATTTATGCGCTTCCGCCACTGGAGGCTGTCTAGAGAGAGAGCGTGAGAGAGAGAGAGGTGGGGATTGTGGCAGGTTTCGGGCTAGTGGCATATTCATTTCGATCTGAAAGTGAAAATCATTTGCAATTGTGGCAGGCAGCAGCAGTCTCGGGACTCCGACACCGATTCGCCTGCCCTTGGTAGAGTGGTCGAAATTACTTTAACCCGCCGCCAGATGGGGCACACGGCACATTCCGAGCAAAGTTGCACCTCACTCTCTCCCTCTCTCTCTCCCTCTTTGTCTCTATTAAATGAGTGTGTCGACAGGTGTGCAAGTAATTACACTCACACCCATCATCGGCAGCCCCCCCCCCCCCCGTGCCTCGTTTTAGCCTTTTTGCATAGGACCCTGACTGC
Organism: Drosophila miranda; assembly: GCF_003369915.1. Classification (NCBI taxonomy): domain Eukaryota; kingdom Metazoa; phylum Arthropoda; class Insecta; order Diptera; family Drosophilidae; genus Drosophila; species Drosophila miranda. The sequence continues at coordinate 12,194,583 of NC_046674.1, forward strand.
TGACTGCTGCCTGCTGCCTGCTGCCACATACAATTTATACTTGCCGCTGGCTGGCATTCTGCCTGGCAGTCAGTCAGTCAAGGAAAAATGGTTGCCATTTCCTTTGGTTCCTCGTCAAAATTAATTAATTTGCAGCGCTGCAGCAGCGCCAAGGAGTTCGCTGGCACATTCCTCCATTTTCCATCTAGTAGCTTGCGGTTGTGCCACCCCCCAGCACGCCCCATCCCACCCACTCACCCATCGGAAGGAGCCACTCATACTTACACCCGGAATAAGCCACTAAAACAGGCCGCCCAATGGCCCAACGGGGGTGGGGGGGGGGGGTGTTTTATCCTCGATAGCCATCCACTAATATCCATCGTTCCACAGTGCCACAGTCCACAAATCAAACGATGAAGGCAGCCAGCGATTTACACTGCACCACAAACGCGATGGACACCGAAAGTGGGACACTTTTCCGAAGGATAAAGCCACCCCCAAGTGTCTCAAGAACACTCGATATGGAGAGCTTCCATCGCTATCCATCGCTATCTACGGGTTCGCCCTGTGCCCCTCCGAGTAAGGGGGAGGGTGGGGGGGGGGGGGGGGGGTCCATTCAAAGCGTTTAGCCAACAAAAGAAGATTGAAATATGTACAGAATCCTAAACAAAGGGCCACATTCGAATGCGTTCCGTTCCGATGGACAACACTTCGTAAACAGGACCAGGCAGGACCTGGCAGGACCTCGCAGGACCAACGACGACTGCCTCTAATCGAAACGCAACTTTGTAGCCGAGTGAAATCAAATCCAGGGGTCAGTCGGCGGCTATTGATTACCAAAGTGCGAGAGGGGGGCGGGGGGACAGAGCCAATTGAATTGAATTTGTGCTACAAATCAAGTAAGCAACTTAGCAGCTAAACAACAGCAGCAACAACAGCCGCCGCTACCTGCCACCAGCCTCTAAGCCATGCCCCCCAACCACTCTCCTCCTCCCTGCTCCTCCCTCCTCCTGTCAATAGCTGACCCCAATCAGATGATGGCGAGGGGGCGCACAAAAGTACGCACGTAGATAAGGCACCGGCGGGGGGGGAGGGGGGGGGAGGGGAGTGGGGGCCTGGGGCATGGGGCAGGAGTGGCGGCAATCAATTCCTGGCAAAAGTACAGGGAAGGGAAAAGGGCCAAAAGGGGGGCGGGTGGGCAAAAGTGCACAAGCTTTTCGCCTTTTGTGCGTTTACGGGGGGGGGGCGGGGGGGGGTTGAAGTGGATCTACTGTGTGCCTGCCCCACGTGGCAGTGAAGTGCAGCTATAAAATACTAATCCGCATCAAATGAATGCTACATCAATCTTGTGTCGGTCGCAGGCGGCACGGCTGAGGGCTGAGGGCTGAAGGCTGAGACGTAGATGGAGATGGAGGATGCAGGATGCAGGATCCTGGATGCAGGATGCAGAATGGAGGATGGAGGTGCGTGGCTTCCGAAGGTAGCTGAAGGTGGCAGCAACCGCTGGTAGGAACTACGGAGGAGCTTGTGGCACAGAAATCACAGAAGGAACCCGGGTGGCAGGCACAGCTTTTATTTCGTTACTAAGCCTAGAAAGAGAGAGAGGGAGAGAGAGAGAGAGAGAGAGGGGGGGAGAGCCCCACAAGAGGAACCGCTCAAAAGTCATTTCCTGCAAATGTTGTCAGAATCGTTGTCGGTGTCATCCTGATGCCTCGTCCTGTGGCTCCTCCTCCGGGCGGATGGCAGGCGGGCAGGCAGGAGACAAACAGGCAGCAAAAACTAGGGATTAGGGATTTGCGTGCACACATAAATGAATTTCGTGTACGCATGGCAGGGGGCATGCGGCATGTGGCAGGTGGCATGTGGCATGCGGCATGTGGAGGAGACGAAATCCCAGAAGGGCAGCGGGCGACCGGCACCAGGGGGAGGTGGAAAGACCCACCTAAGCCGTAAGCAGCTGCTGCCGCAACAGTAAACGTTATCTACACACGTGCAACGTGTGTGTGCCCTGCAACATGCAACGCTCCCCCATCCAGCAGCAGGCAATGCAACCAATGAGCAGCAACAGCATCACAATCCCTCCAATATCCTTTGGCCCCAGCCAGACCCCGAGATCCCGACCCTGAGAACGAGAGAACCAGGCTCTGGCTCTGGCTCTGGCTCTGGCTTTGGTTCTGGATTCTGGATCCTGTGCCTGCCCCACACCGCCCCACCCTTCGTCTGTGTTTGCATTGGTGTGCAATTGTTGGCATTACGTGCCACTCTCGATTGCCATTCAATGCCACGAACAGCAGCATCCATCCCGAAAAGCAGAAGAGACGCAGAGCAGCGGTGGGGCTGGGGCAGCTGTGGCAGTGGCAGTGGCAGTGGCAGCGGCAGTGGTATCCCACGCAGAGCCGCCGTCCGCCAACTATTGAATTACTTTCGAACAGAGGAACCTGCGAGACTGCGAGACTGAAGATTGCACTTGAAATAGGATTCACAGCTCACTCGCTCCGCTCTCCCCCGCTCCTCCCTCACCACCCCAAAAGCTTCAGATTTTCAATTTCCGTTTCCGTTTTTCTGCCTTTTTTTTGCGCTTTTGCCAGTCACTCCCCTCCGTTTCGTCTCCGCCTTTGATCTGTGTCTGCGAATGTGTGTGTGTGTGTGTGTGTGTGTGTGTGTGTGTGTGTGTGTGCCCCCTGTGCCCCCTTTTTGCCCCACTTTTTTGTTCATGTCTAAGCAAATGGAATAAGCGCACCGCTCATTGCTGGGGCTTGTTGCTGCTCAATGGACGGACGGACGGATGGACGGATGGATGGATTGTAGGACTGTTGAATGCTATATTGATGGAATGATGGGATGATTAGACGCAGGGTACTCAAGGGTAGTATGTGTTGAAAAACTATGGAAACCCCTGCTTTTTCAGGGGGTGGGGAGGGGATTCATTTCAAAGACAGCCCCAAAAGGGGAAGGGGGGACGGAGGGGACACACCTTTCACACACGTAAAACCCAAAAGTTCATTCGATATTCCTTGTCGTCTCGTGTGGAATTCTATTGCCCCAATCGACTCGTAATCGGATGTCCATTTGGAAAGGGCGGGAGTGCCGGAGTGCCGGAGTGCCGGAGAGCCGGAGAGCCAGAGCCATAACGTATTCATAGTTACAATACCGCACTCTGGAAAATGTACATGCATAGCTCCCATTTGGCACACATGCAACATCATCACCTTGCCACGACGGGGGGGGGGGGGGGGGGGGGGGGGGGGGGGCATAATGTGCCGTGCATTTCGAGCAGGAGCAGAAGAAGTGGCAGCCATTGCACGTGCATCATTGACGTTGCCCCAGGCAACAGTTCACAGTCCCAGAATGCGCCACCTCTGCCGGCCATATTCAGCCGCATGCCGCATGCCAGTCCCTGCCACACACTCCCACCTCCACCCTCACCCCCACCCCCTGTGACTCCCCGGGTAGTACATCAATCCTTTAAGACGCAACATTGAGTGCCAATCAACAAGTGCGTTCCATCTTGGACTACAACCTGTTCTGATGCCACACCGCACCATCCCTTGCCCCCTCCTCTTGCCACCTGCCTCTTGCCGCTTGCGCCTCTCTTACATGCAACAGCACGCTGAACACTTTTATTGCTAACCATTTCTTTCTTTCTTTCTTCGCTCGCATCCTCCTCTCCGTCCCTCCTTCCGTCGAGTCCTTCGCCTTCCCTTTCCGTGAGGAATGGCAAATGTTCTGGCAAGGATTTGTACATACACACGTTTTTATCATGCAGCAGGGAGCGAGGGGGTGGTGGGGGGAGTGGGCTCCGAAGTCGGGATTGAAAAGAGCTCGGGCACGTATTTGTCACGTATTATATATTTATAGCAACCAATGAACCGTTGAATGCATGGACAGACTGCAGGATAGGATACGGACGGAGGATGTTGAATGCATAAAATGATTCCCCCACTCTCCCTGCCACAGTGCACCCCCCCCCCCCACCCCCTTTTGTAAAGCCCTCTCTTCGCTCTGTTTCTGTTTCTCCTTGGACATTGCTCATACGCCGCGTTGTACTTGAGAGAATTGAGGATTTAGTTTAAATTGAATATTCCTACAGCCCCACGTCTGCAGCGAAAGAGGGCAGGAAAGACAGAACGAAAGAGAGAGAGGGCGAGTGGGGGGGGAGGGAGAGCGGGAGAGAGACAACCATCACAGTTTAATTATAATTTTAATCACTTTTGGAACAGCGGCAGCAACAGCTATGGGGCAACGGTGGCAGTGGCAGTGGCAGTGGCAGTGGCGGTGGCGGCACGGAAATGAATTTTATGAAGCGTGCTCCGAACTGTCGTCCCCAACATAAACTGTTGTCAGTTGATGGTTGCCTTGCCCCAGCAGCGGCATCAGACTCCTGCCCATCTGCCTCCTGCCTCCCGCCCCTCCTCCAGTGGCAGCATCAGTTCTTGCCTCATGCCACATCATCGGAAGATCTGGGAAGAGCAGCTGTAGCTGTAGCTATAGCTATAGCTGTTCCTGTTCCTGTTGCTGTTGCTGGAACCCAAACGACTGTCATGTCAATTCAATTTTTGTGCTTCCGTGCGCGGCGACAAGTTTTTAGCCAGTTCCCAACCTTCCACCCAGCCCCATCCTTTGCTCTCTCTCCATCTCTCTCTCCATCTCTTTGGGTCCTCCTCCGCCTGACAGGCATTCAGCCAACGGCACTTTATGTACATCATCATCAACACCTTTTGCCAGGCGCCATTTACACGCCGTCGTCTATCGTCGTCGTCGTCTCTAAGTCTAATCAGCGGAGACAGCCATCAGTCGAAGAGAGAAGGAGACAGACAGAGAGCGAAAAGCGGAGGATGGTTATCTCTGTTTCCTCCTTTCTCTATCATTCTTTGCCTACTCTTCTCCTCCCCCCTCCTGCCACTGCCACTGCCACTGCCGCTGCTGCTCTGTGGATAAGCGAATCAATTTTAATGTCGAAAAAAAAAAAACAAGAATCTGATACAAAATTAACAGCAAGTCCAGGGAATACCCTGTAGAATAAATGAGAGAAACAATAACAAGCACTGCTGGTTTCCACAGAAAACCTAAAGAGAAGAAAGCTTTGAGGAATTGCCATAAAATTTGCATAAACATCACATACTCCTGCAATAATCGCCTCGAAAATGCCATAGCTGTGTGCAAAAGAAACGAAATGCAGTCGCGGCACACGATCGAAAAGGAGATAAGAACAGAGAAGGGCAACGGCAACAACAACAACAACAGGCAATGGGAGGCAGGCAAGAAATGGGAATAGCTCGCTGGCGCTCTCTTTTCAGCAACAGCAAACTTCGTTCCTCTCTCTCTCTCGCTCATCAAGGCGCTCTCGGTTGTGCTGAGAGCAAGCGATGCTCGTGCTGCCCGAATGTTTCGCATTGTTTTTGTTGCTGGCCGACTAATAGCGGGGCGACAGCATTGAATGAATTTCTGAAAGAGAGCGCATTAGCGAGAGCATGAGCAATATTGTGCCGTGAGAGCAGCGAAGCCACCTCCGTGGGTGAATTGAAGATCAAGAGACAAACGACAGTTTTGAATGCACAAAAGAAGGGGAAGAGAAGCAGCCCGGCTGCTGTCCATCTCTAGAGGTTTCTAGATTGAAGCTGTGCCTGAATCCACAGGGCCCTTTAAAGCGTTCGAGCTTCACGAATACTGCCTTCGAATCACTGCGGATGAATATCTCTGCCATTACGAAGGCAGTTCGTGTGCCTTCGGCTAGGCACATTCGGGTTTTATTTCTTTTTTTGTACACTGAAAAAATTTCCAACGAATTTGTGCCTTTTATTGAAATTCATTTTATTTGCGGGATTGATTTTAAAGTGTTTAATAAATCGATTAAATTTGGGCTTAAACCAAGAGAGATCCCTCTTTTATTTAAATATGGTTGTGTGCTTTTTTTCTCCGAGTCCACTTATCCCTTAAGCCTTTCCTTTCGTTCCGATCTTTGCACAACTTTCAGCCAGGACTCACATAATTCCCCGCAAACCGAAGCCAACCCAAAAACACCTCTTGAAAGGAACAAAAAATACAACAACAAAAAAAAGCAAAAGAAATTATGAATTATTTTTCATTCGAAGCGACATCGCATCGGCAGGGCAGGGGGCAGGCGGCAGGGGGCAGGCATTCAACGGAAGGCAAAGCAAATTGAATCATATTTTTAACACACACAACGAAACGGGGAGTGGGGGGGGAATGGGTGAAAACGGGGAAAATTATAATTGCCAGCTGGGCATTTGCTTTAGTCTCAAAAACTTTGCTCACTCTCCATCGCCGCCTGCCGCCTGCCTGCCAGCCTGCAGCATGCCACACTTCACTTCATTCATAGAATATTATGAATTAAACGAGAGAGAAAGATGTACATATATACAGGGACAGGGATGGGGCTGGGGCCGGGGCTGGGGCGGGGGGGATAGCATGGTAGAGACGAGGCTGCTGACATGTTGTTGTCCACAGGCACGCATTCTCTTGCGGCATTCTGGCGGCTAACTGAGGACTTGGCCCGGCTTTTGGCTTGCCACCCAGTGGATGGCGGGGAGGAGGGTTGGGGGGGGGGGGACTGGCAACTTTCCTAACGGCACGCGCGCTGCTGACTGCCGCTGCCACCAAGAGGGCTTCCTGAATCTCTCTGTGTCCCTCCTGCGGCTGTTGCGGCTCCGTCGCTGTCGTGTGCCCCGACGACAAGTCAGCGCCTGGTCTATCCTGCCCTGGCTATGCCCTGGCTATGTCACTCATATGAGCCGCAAATATCCAACCCCAAAAATACCACCCTGCCACACGTTGATGCCACGCACGAACGCTTACTTTGTCGCATGCACAACTTTTTGGCTATTAAGTCATTTTTTGGCTTTTTAGATTTTTATGCCGACAAATTCTCCTCTGTTGCGTCCACTAATTGTGGCAGAATCATGTGGCACACATCCCATGGTGGCTGTTCCTCCAAGTTTCGACTTTGCATCGCGTGTGCTTGTGACAAATTTCAACAGTTTAGGGCCTCAAGACAGCCCCAGAGATAGAGGGGGAAGGGGAGGGGGTATGGAGGGGGGGGGAAGGAAACACTTTATCATCTCTGAGACTCTGTAGGGCTCTGGTCAAGTGTTGGCCACTGTCCCAGACACAAACGAAGCAGCTGCTTGCCATGCCCCCCTCCCTCTCCTCCTCCTCCTCCCTCCTCTGGCAACTCTTTTATAAGAAAATTTACTTGAATGAATTTTGTGCAGAGTTTCGAGTGGAGGGGGGGGGATCCCCGTAACAATGACAAGAAGACGACAGAATGCAGGCACTGAAGCACTGAAGCACTGAAGCACTGCCTGTGGCACTTGACGATGTCCTCAATGAGCCAGGACAGGGCAGACCTCTGGCCACTCGAATATTTGTATGAAAAATCAATAAGAAAGCCATGGCTGGAAGCTGGAAAATGGAAAATGGGGAATGGGAAATGGCTACTCTTTATGTGGTTTATGGAATATTTAAGGAGGGTTTTTGATCAGTGATAGATGCCACTAAAGATACTTTTCCAGCAGGGAAACGAATTGGTTTCTTCTGGAAACCACCCCCCCCCCCCCCCCGCGACGCAGGCAGCGGCTGGAAATCTCTGGATTAATCTTCCAATCGGCGGGAAAACCCTTTCCGGCGAACCTTTGGCAAACAGAAATCTGTAAAATGTGGCAGGAACTTTTAAAACACAAACAATGGGAGGCTAGGGGAGGCTAGAGGGGGCCAGGGGAGGTAGTGGAAGGCAGTGGAGAGGCAGTGGGAAGACAGGAGGCTACTTTGCCACTCCACTGCATCCTCCCGTTCCCCCCGCTGCCACCCCCTGCAAAAGTGAAAAGCAAGATTTGTCACGCACTGATGCGTCTTTAAGCGTTTTAATTACCCACCAAACGAATGGACGGCCGAATGGAAATGGAAATGGTAATGGAAATGGAAATGGAAACGAAAGGCAAACTGAGGCAAACTTTGGGGCATAATATGCAAAACCAGGACAATAATTCACATTGTCCTTCGTGGCACAAAAGGCCAGAGCAGAGGCAGAGCCCAGGCAGAACTGTATCTGTCTGTCGGTCCAGCGATGTGCGGCCTCCATCAGTGGCTCTGGCCCTGCCCCTGCCCCTGCCCCTGCCCCCGGGCCGACCGTTTGGGGCTGCTCTCTACTCTGCGGTGGAGTCCATCGGCTCGGCCACGCCTCTCCTCTTCCTGAAACCAGACACAGATCCCTCTCTCTCTCACTCTCTCTGCAACGCCCTGCCTGGCTGTTGCAGTTGCAGTTGCAAGTTGCAGGTTGCATTTGCAATTTGCATTTTGGACGCTCTGGCAATTAATAGGGCACACGTAAACAAAACACGAAATGCACGAAGGCCAAGGCGGGGAAGGCGGAGCAGGGGCACTGGGGGGGCAGGGCATTGGGGGGGCCTCCCTCTTCCCTCTTACGACAACGGCAATGGCAACGACAACGACAATGATACGATACTAAGGTTTAGGAGGACTATCAAAATGCAAAGCAGCAGGCAGGCAGGCGGGGGGCAGGCGGGAGGGCAGGCGGGAGGGCGGGAGGGCAGGTAATGAAAATGCTTAATGGCTTGCAAAGTGTCACAGTGGCTGAGCGCCATGGCCAGTGGATGGGGATGGGGAGGGGGATGGGGTGGAGGAGGAGGAGGTGTTGGTGATGGCAGGAATGGCATTCCATTCCATGGCCATTCGGTTGAGTCGACGACTCCCACAGGCAGGAAGGAGCCCAAGGAGCCCAAGGAGCAGGAGGCAATGCAATTGGCAAACTTAAAGCGCGTTAAATTCAACTGGCTAAAACACAGGCGGGGAGAGGGGGAGAGGGGGGGGAGGGGCTACGTACTACCAGAGAGTGAAGTGCGCATAAAAAGTCAATTAAAAGAGGCGGCACTGAGGCAGTGGCAGTGGCATGAAACTCACTTGCTTTTCCAGCTGCGCTTCGGTTTTTGAGTTCTTTCTCGTTTTTTTCTCTCCTTTTTTTTTTTTTGTTGTATTTGTAGACCCAGCAGCTGCCTGAGTGTCTCCTCTATCCCCCCCTTCCCCGCCACCCCCCCGCTTGGAGCCCCTGTCTGGGTGCGTGTGTTTGGTAAGACTTTCGAGTGCATGAGGAGTGTTGGCCAGCGCTTTTAGCAGAATAAACAGTGAAAGTTGCGCAAAAAGGACACGGCCAAGACAGACCAGAGCCGAGCAGAGCAGAGCAGAGGAGCCACTGCCAGGACACAGGACACAGGAGGCGGGAGGCGGGAGGCGGGAGGCAGGACGAGGCAGTAGCCAGTGCCACTGTTCAACGCCAAGAATACAGAGAGATGGCCATAAAAATGGCTCGGGAAAAAGAGTGTGAAGCATGTTGCATGTTGCGAACGGACCTTTGAACGTGTTGAACTTTCAAATGGCTTTGCCGCTGCCACTGCCGCTGCCAGCTAATGGCATTACAGTTCACCCACTTTTAGCCCCGTTACCCCCTTTACCCCCTTTACCCCTTTGACTGTATACAAAGACAGCGCGGGGCGGGAAATGGCGAGGGGGGGAGCGTGCGAAAAAGTCGAGTGTAACTGCAACGTGTGTCCAGCAGTCTGTCTGTCGGTGTCTGTGCCACACTGCCCGAAAAGTTGAGTGGAAAGACCATGGTGGGGTGGAAGAGAAGAGGAGGTGGGGAGGATCATAGGTATTGCTTCTTCTGAAAGAGCTACAATAATGGGTTTAAATTCCGATCAAAAGATCCTCCTCTTCCATTCTTAATCCTCAAAGATTGTGGATATCCCTCTGTGGATTCTTCTGGATTCTTTGGAGGGCAAAGGGCAAACCATTCGCATGCCCTTCAACTACAGAAGATTCGCTTTGATGCCCTGTACAAATGTTCCCATAAGCGAAAGGAGACAGAGAACCAGGGACCAATAAACACTAGACAGTGCTCGTCATCCAAGAGGAGGGGAGAGCCTTGGGACTACAAAGGGATATAATTGATCCTAATTCCTAGAGAGAGAGAGGGAGATGGCAACAGAAACCTAGCAAGAGAAACCTAAAAGAACAAAGATGCATCTTATTGGAAAAGTTACAACAAAAATGTGGATTTCACAGACATTTCCCCGCCAAATTGTGGCCACAAATTTCTCTCAGTGCATATGGCTAAAGAAAGCAGGAGATTGGCGATGGGGCAGCGGCAGGGGCAGGGTTAGGGGCAGGCAAGAGTGCAATTAGAGTGACGTACGCTTTATTGATGCCCATGGCCATTTGGCATGCATTAGGACGCGGCACACACACACACACACACACACACACAGAGCTAAAGAGGCAACACTGCTTAGAAGTGGCTTTCCAAGGTAGAAAATATCAAAGTTGAAGTGCACCTACAACAAGGGACGGACGGAAGGACGGAAGGACGGAAGGGCACGGACGGACGGAAGGGCACGGACGGACTTCGTTTGGTGTCACGCAGCAGTGGTTCTAATAAATTATTTCTTATGATAATTGGGGCTCAAACGTGGGCGAATAGCAATAAAAACAAGCGAATGGATAGAAAATCGGTTTTCAAAAGTGGTGCAGAGGGGCAGGGGCAGACAGGGGCAGGGGGAAGGGGAGGGCAGGGGCAGACAGCCAGCAGCCGGTACAACAATAACTGCAATCAATTGCTGTTTGTTAGAGCGGAAATCGGTCGACATTTGGCCCCATCGTAATTACCGTTATGCCACAAGCCAACTGGAACTTATGGCCCAAAGGTAAAGGCAACCCTTCTATACGTGTGCGTGTGTGCGTGTGTGTGTGTGTGTGTGGATTTCCTAGAGTTTTCCATGCCACAAAAGACAAACAGAGGCCACCTTGCACTCTAATCGCTGCATACGGCCAGGGAAATGGCACGGAAAATGTCTTTGAAATTAAATGAAACAACATTTCCAGTTAACAATTGATGGGCCATTCCCCCACCCTCACGTTGCCTTTTTGTGGCAAAAGTCTTGCATTTTTATTATGTAATCAAGAGTGGGGGGGGTGTGGGGATTACCATTGAATTTTCTTTCATTTCAATGCAATATTTATTAAAGATTTATTCATAATGGATCCAACAGATACAGATGCAGATACAGATACAGATGCAGTTATTTGGAAACATATTTCCATATTTTTTGGGATTTATGCGGAGATTATTTTGCTAAGATTGTGCGCTGCAACGTTGCAATTAGATTTTGTTGCATTTCGAATTTAGCATTTAACACAGATTAAAACATTGGCAATCCTTTTCGTTGCTGGCAGCCTGAAGATACATATTTGCATCCTTTTTTATGTGTAAATAATTTTGAAATACTTTTCCAGACACAAAAATATGCAGTAGAGTTGTGGATGTTGCAAGAGTGCCGCTGCCACTGTAGCTACTCGTACTGTATCTCAAAGATGCATAGATACATATGTAGGTGTGCTTGTGTGTGAATGAATGGCATCATCATATGAAAGTGTACTTAATTTAACAGCCGTCATTCCTGCCCCAACCCCCACCCCACCCCTACCCACTCTCCAGAGCCAAGGGTTCTCTCTCTCTCTCTCTCTCTCTCTTTTGGGCATCTTTCTCGCTGCGTAGATGATGATTTAAAATGTGCATAATAAGCGGCGGCACTTCGGAATGGAATGAATGCTAGAATAAAACGGAAGACAGGCAAAAAAAATACAAGAAAAACAAGAGATACGCGTGCATACAGTACATATGTACATATATAGATGTATATATATGTACTGCGAAGGCCAGCTGGGGCGGGAGAGAAAGTCAGGAATACATTTGAATCACAAAACTAACAAATAAATAACACAAACAACCAGCGGGAAGACGTGTAAGACAAACAGTTCCAAAAGCAAAGGCAAAAACAGTGAAAGGGAACGGAAACGAAGCGAGACGAGACGAGCGGCAAGGGCCGCAGCTCTACATCTATAACCGATACACCGTTTCAACTCGCTACTCCCCAGCCCCCCTGGCAGAGCGAGGAAGAGAGAGAGAGGGCTATAGCTTTAATCTGGCTATAATATGGATACGAGCTGATCCGATCCAGATTCAGCTATCTGTTGGCTATGGTCCCTCTCTTGGATTCTGCGATTTGGTTCTGATTTCTGGTGGTCTTTGAGAACTAGGCTTCAAACAAGAGGGACAGACGAACGGACAAGGCTATAGCCACTCGACCATTGATGCTAATCATTCCAACAAATTAACAAATTCCAACAAATCGGGAGAATAAAGACGTCTTCGAAAAAGTAAGCCCTCCAATCTGTTTCACTCTCACAAAAGTAACACAAGAAATGTATGGGAGATTTTTGGGCTAGGAATTCTTTGGATAACCCGGCTTTTGTTGGGTTTTATTCTGAATTTTTGATATGGTGATCCTATCTTTAATAGCCACGTTATAGAGGGAAGCCCTGAAAGGAGGATTCAGCTGGGATCTCCCCGAGCTAGGAACCAATTTGAAGACGATATATTCTATATTATTTTTCACTTAGTATATTCTAAGAAATTCTAGAAATATGCTTAAATATTACCTCTTCCTAAAAAATACCCCTTGAAAAGCCATGGAGTGTTTTTGAATATTTTGGAATACCCCCCAGTGAAAGGGTATGAAAAAAAGCAGACAAATGGCAAACGGAGATCGTAGCGAGAGACAGGGAGAGACAGGGAGAGACATGGGAGGAGGTGGCAAAAGATAAAGCGGTAGCAATAGGGAAAGCGAACGGGGACGAGGACTCGCAAGAGGACTCGCAAGAGGAAGATAGATATAGTGATGGAGAAATATGCAGTGGAATGGGGTAACAAAATGAAAAGAAGATATGGCAAGAAAAACATATTCAAATTTAAAAATTCGCTGGATTTACCCCCCATTCTCCCTCTCCCTCTCCCTCTCTCTCTCTCTCTGTTACTCTTTCATTTTCTCTCGTTTGCATTTTGGGCAAAACAGTGCAAATGGCGAATGGAGGCGAATGGAGGAGACGTGCAACTTTTCACACATGCATCCTGCATCTGCATCTCTGCGCTCGTATGTCTGTGTGTGTGTATTAGTGTATTTGTGTTGGTGTGTGTGTGTGTGTGTGTGTGTGTTTGGATGTGTGCCTGCAAGCAGTGCATACATATGTATGTGTTTACAGTTAGCGGGCGCCAAACCAAGGTGTCGCCGTGCACCCAAAATCGTTTCGGCGTGAATACATTTGCCCAGCCCCCCACCACCCACCCACCACCCCCTCTCTCCACGCACTCGCATCCATAGTGACACCCCCTTCGTTACCATTTTGCGACAGTGGGGCAAAGGGGCACTTTTCCACAGAGTTTTCAATTTTTCCCTGTGCAAGCCCGTGCATGTGTGTGCGTGTGTGTGTGTGTGTGTGTGTGTGGGCATAGTACAGTAATTTAGTTAAAATATTCCAAAAGTTTGCCATAAGTATTTTTCGGCAACACGGATAAATCTATGATGAGAAAATGCGAAAATGCGAAAATGAATTCGATTTTCCGCACGTTATTTGCTTGTGGGTTGGCGGGGGGATAAATGCGGGGTTAGGGGTATTTTTTTTGTTATATAATCGGAATGCATTCATCACAAAAAATGCATTTATTTTTAGCGAAAAAACCCAAAAAAAAAAAGGGATAAATGTATTCCAAATGAAATCAAAATACTTTTGGAATTATTATAATTTTGTGGCTTTACCGAATGATATTTATATTCCCCCTAATTGTTTATGTTTTTTTTTGCAAGAAATGGGAAGATGGGAGATCATTATTTTTCGTACATTTTGGTATTAAATATTTTATTTAGGAATATATTCTGGCTTTCAAGCTTTAAATCTGCCACAGGGCACGGCGAAGGTAGCCAGTCTTGCGGTTGGTATCCATTTCCCATCGAAATTTCGTTTACATTCCATTTAATATTTAATATTTTGCACATTATATTCCATTTAATGTGCTCTTGGTATTCGCTGTTAATCCCTTCATGGCATACGATGTATTTATCCATAATATTCAATCAACCCCTGCACACTCGCCTCGCTTCTCCCTCTCCCCTTCCTTTGCCGTCACTTTCCGCTCGATTGTGCCCCACTGTGGCGCCCCACGAGGCCGGGGTCCATAGTCGGTACCTTGAAATCGTTCTGTCGCTCCGTCGTTCGCTGCAGCGAAATGTATTCGCATTTTCGCAAACGCGCTGCATTAATTACCGCAGCAGCCGCCACCCCCCGTCCTCCCCCCTCTTCTGTGTGTGTGTGTGTGTGTGTGGAGAGAGTGTATTCGCTAACACGTTTTCCCCACCCACCACCACCCACCACTCCTCCGGCAGGTGCTGGCGGCAGAATGGAGCAGAATGTTGCACGGTCAGCGCTCAGCCGCCTCACTTTGCTTGGGTTCTGGCTCTGGCTCTGCCCCTGCCCCTGCCCCTGCCTCTCGCTCTCCTTCTCGTTCCGCCTGGCAACGCTTGTGCTCGTTGGCGCTGATATGTTAAGCTGCATTTTTGGCTTACAAAAATATGGAGAACAGCCCCCCCCCCCACAAAAGGGGGGAGAGAGTGGAGAATGGAGCACCTGCACAAATCCTTTTACCTTGTTGTGGACATTTCGTGATGTATTACGTAAGTGGCGGCATTTGTGGTCTATATAAAAGAGAGTTGGAATATGCTTTTCATAATATTTTGGAATTTATTTATCAAATATAATTTTTGTTTTTTAATTTCCTTTCAATTTAAAGTGCGAATTTGTGTGAAATATTTTGGAGGAGGGATCGTTTAGGGGGTCTGTAGGTTATAGGGCATGGCACTTGGTATTTTTAAGCAAAAAATATCTGTTAATATCCCGAATAAACCTCAAGATATTGTACACCCTCGAAAGGGATTACTATCCATGCCTTAAATGGACTAAAAACCCAGAAAATAAACCTTCTTGGCATTGATATGGCAAGCAGATCTCATAAGAAGCCCTATCCCATGGATAATCTATCACTTGAGGCACTGCCGAGTCTTTGGGTCCCCACAAAATGTCGGTAAATACACCCCAAATATGACTTTTCAGGTCCTAGACTGTGAATCATCTTCAATTACTTGAGATACTCGTTTGAGACCATCGTTTCCTTTTGGATCCTTAAAGTCCCTTCGGGTTTATTGATTTGTTTTGATTTTGTGGGGGAGGGGTGGGGGGAGGGGGGGGCGATTGGGTTTGGGGACTGCTTTGCTTCCTTGCTTTTGGCTTCCTAATTGATTCTGTGGGACAGCATCAGCACTTCCTTCTGTTGTTTACCGCAATATCCGGAACTGGAGCCACACAACCTTGTCGCATGCCACACACACACACACACGCACGCACGCAGACGGGGAAGAGGGAGAGGCATGCCACAAAACTAAAAGGTTTTCGGTGCACATCGAATGCATAATCAACAAGCAGCAGCAGTGGCAGCAGGGGCAGGGGTAGGGGCAGGGGCAGTGCCAGCGGCAGGGGCAGGGGCAGCATATATTTATGGCCTCTGCCTCATACGATGGCAATATAAATCAAAAGCTTTTGCAACTCCATCCATCATCCAGGGATGCCTCTAGATGGCCCATGCTGCATGCCCCGCCCCCCCGCCCCACGCCTCTTCCTTTGTTTGCCACAATTTTCGCACGAATTAAATGCACATTTGCAGGACCCTCCTGGGCGGGGTGGGGGGGGAGGGGCCCTCCCTGTACTCCAATTACTGGGCGGCGTGGCCCCTCCTTTGGGCGGCGACATTGCACTCGGTCGCCTTTGGGGCATTGTTGTGTGTGGCTGCCACAGAGCCAAGGGTGTGTGTGTGTGTGTGTGTGTGTGTGTGTGTGGGACTCCTCAAGGATAAACGATTAAGGAAAAACCAAAGCGTGAAACTAGGCAAAAACCAAACAAAAAAGTAAAAGCCGGAAAAGCAGGTGAAGCGGCGAAAGAGAAAGAGAGAGAGAGAGAGAGAGAAAAAGCGTTGAAGTTGAAGTTGAAGCTGTCCTCAAATTGGAGGCAAATTGGAGACAGAGAAGGAGAGAGTCCTGCCAGAGAAGGAGACGGAGAAGGCATCCAAATCGGGGAAAGAGAAAGATGCAAATTGGTGAAAGGAGAGCGAGAGAGCGAGAGCGAGAGAGGAATAGAAAGGACAATCCATAAACACAGATGAAAGGCTGAGAGAGGGGAAAGCGCAGTGCGCGGCGTGGAGCGGAGTTTAGAGGAGCATCCTCTTAGGGGCACCCCCCCCCCCCCACACTCCCCCCCTCTGCCACGTTGCTGCGCTTGCGGCAAATTCAATTCAAATTTTGTAAGCATTAAAATTGTTGTTCCTCTTCCTGTTGCTGCTGTTGTTGTTGTTTTTCTTGGCTTGACTGCAGAAAAACTTGGAAAAACTTGAGGGAAAACGCGGAATAAAAGTGATTGTAAGTGCCAGGCGGGGGAGGGGAGGCGGGGAGAGGAAGCAGTGAAGCCTCCGCACAAAAGCAAGAAAATTTATGAAAAGATAAAAGACGCAGGCGTTCATTCAAAACATAACACACACACAGATACAGAGACACTCACACAGTAAAAGACAGGTAAAGGCAGAGGCAGTGGCAGAGGCAAGCGACAGGTGAGGACAAGCGCCAAAGCCAAAGCCAAAGCCAAAGCAATTTGGCGGCAGGCGCTCCCCCTCCAAAGTCGGAGTTGGACTCCCCCTCCCCTCCCCTCCCACCCGCTCGTCGCGGTTTTGGTGGCTGCCACTTGAGGCGGCATTACAGCATCCCACAACTTTTGAAGATGCTGGAAAGCGCCTCGAATGCTGCCACTGCCACTGACGCTCTGGCGACACCCAACGTGCAACTGGAGCTGGGAGCTTGGAGCTTGCAGGAAGTAGCAACAAATAGAGAGGGAAGGCCATCCGTGCGACCCACTGTCCTCCGGCCCCAAAGCTCGGCGGCCTACTGCCAAAGCGGCGGCCTCTCCTGCCGCCTGCCCATCGATGCCTTGGCTACACTCACAGAAAATACACAGTTGAAAAGCGGCAATTAATCCTCTTAAAACGGCGACCGAGAGGCGCTGCTGCATGACGATTGCGTACAATCATCCAGAAATTTATGTGATTTTAATATCAGTTTTTTCAAGTCCATAAAATATTTAAACAATACAAAAAAAATAGGGAAAAATTATGTTTTCCAATCCTTTAATGTAATATGCAAAAAAAAAGAGAAAAAAGGAAAATAAAAGTGAAAGATACTTTTTTGTTCACTTTCATTGGGGATTTTCCTGCTCATTCGCCAGCCCGTTCCTGCCACGTTGCTTGTTTGCGGCAAACACAACACAACCCGAAGCCTTCTCCTGCCCCCGCAGTCCGGCTCCAGGCCCTCCTGGACACAGGACCACAGAGCGGGAGAGCGGCAGAGCGGCGTTTGCTGAAAAGAAGTTTTTTAGCAACTCGGCAGAAAAACCAGAGGAGAGACAAAGGAAGGGGGGGCGGTGTGGAGGGCGAACACAGAAGGAGGGGAGCAGGAGAAGGAGAAGGAGGAGGAGGAGGAGGAGGAGGAGGAGAAGGCTTTGTCTGTGGCAGCACATTTTGAAAATGTCCTCTCTCTCTCTCTCAGCCCTGGACTCGGTGTGTTGCCTAATGTTGTGTGCATGCCCCCCCCCCCTCCCCCACACCCCCACACCCCTCTCTCCTTCGTACACTCCGTGATGGCATTGTTTGAGGGGGTGTGAGGAAGGGGGATGGCAATAAAAACACGCAACAAAAGCTGAAAGCTGCAACACACAAAACATTTAATCACACTTTGCAAAACTAGTTGAAAATGCAAGCTGGCAACACACTCCACCTCCACCTCCACCCCCTCTCTGACACTCCCGCCCCAGCCCTTAACTGGAGCTCTGTTCGTGCCCCCCCCCCCCCCCATCGTGTCGTTCTTTGTGTTCTGCGGGAAAGAGAGAGGGGGAGGGGGAGAGGGGAGCGTGAGGGGGGAAGCGCTGTGGGACCAATTGGCAAATTAACTTTCAATTCAATTCAATGGCAACATTTGAAGGATACATTAACACCTGCCCCACAGAGCAATTGAGCAAGAATTGAATGGAAACCGAAGCCACACACAAAGATCGAAGGACCAAAGAGAGAAGGAGCGATAGGGCACTGCCACGCCTCCGCTGCCCCGCACCCTTTCCGCTTTCCGCAGCATTCATTGACGGCCCAGCGAGGGGACTCCCTCTAGTCATTTGATTTGGCTTCTCCTCTCAACCTGATGACTCTTTCTCTATCTGTAACTGTATCTCTATCTGTAACTGTATCTGCAGCTGTATCTGTATCTGCAGCTGTCTGTGGCTACTCGTGGGATGCAATCGAAAAGGTTAATCGAGTCAAATTTGCAACGATAGTTAACCTCTTCAACTCCGTGGCGTATCCCGTATCCCGCATCCGGTATCCTTAGTATTCCGATTTCTATGACTCCTTTGTTGTTCTGCTCCTCTGGGGTCATGTGTGTGTCTGCCAGATACAAGCTTATGCGTAAAGGTCACTTCTATGCGTATCTACGTATCTTTGTATCTTGCGGATTACAAATTGAATTAGTTTCGTTGAATTGTGTGCGTTTTTCAATGGAATCTAAGTTCAGAGTAGCTCGGAGATTAATTTTAAATAAATTCAATAGCTTAAAGGAAAGCCTCTTTAAAGATAAGAAAGATGTACCCTTTTTAGGGGAATCTGATGGATTCACTTCGTAAGATCGTATGAAAAATCATCAATAGAGTGTGGAGGGTGCCCTGAAAGATTACCTTTTGCACATTCTTTAAATAGGGGGAAAATCCCACATTTCTCTGACCAAAACATTTAAAAACATTTCATTTTCAGGAGATTTCATCGCATAGAATAAAGTTTTGAACAAAAATATATTGTATGTACTCGTAAGTATAGCCCAAAGAAGAAATGAGCGCCTGAAAGTGCATTAAAAGATGAAAATAAGCCCATTTTCAGGTACATTGTATATACAATACGGCATTTTTTGTGCCTTTAAAAACGTGTCCTGGAAACCACAAGCTTTCTTGCTATATTAACAATGAATCAATCTATGCAAAAAAAATTATTTCATATAAATCGGTAAGTTGGTTAAAGAGATATGTATAGCGGTTTGACTTTTGAAAATTGTTGTGCCTATTCAGTTGAGCGGCACTGTATTGGTCTGGGGCTAATAAATGGTACATAAACTAGAAGAAAACAAAATCAAACGCAGGATAGTAGAGTACCCGTCCCTGGATGGTCCGCAACCGCAACGCGCTTTCTTTTCGGGTCTCAAGACAACCGCAAACTTCGTTCTTCACTCTTTCTCATCAAACAAGGCGTCAAAGCGCTCTCAGTTGAGCTGAGCTTAGAATAAGAGTCGAAAAGAGAGTCGTAGCTTGAATTTGGTTATTCCCTACCTGCACATGGAAGCGCTGAAAACGAGAGTCGTGGCCCCGGACCGAGTTCGGCTTTTCGCTGACGAAACGAGCAGGATCGGACATGTTCGACAGAGAGAGAGGCAACGAACTTTCTCTCAATGCAAGCATCGCAGCGGCTCGGCATCGAAAATGAGCCTCGCGCTTTGTTGTTGTTGTTATTGTTGCTGAGCGAGCACTGGAGCGACGCAATTGTGAGAGCATTTGTTGTGCCGTGAGAGCGAAGCAAAGCCTCGCAGATCAAACGAAGATCAAGATAAGACAACAGACCAAATGCAAGAGTCGAAAAGAGAGTCGTAGCCTGAATTTTGTTGTTCCCTCCCTGCACATGGAAGCGCTGAAAGCGAGGGTCGTGGCCCAGACTGAGTTCAGCTTTTCGCAGACGAAACATCGGCCATCGGAGGCCGAGCGTCGCTCTTTGTTGTTGTTGTTGCTGAGCGAGCACTGGAGCGACGCAATTGTGAGAGCATTTGTTGTGCCGTGAGAGCGAAGCAAAGCCTCGCAGATCAAACGAAGATCAAGAGATAAGACAAATGCAAGCGGAGGAAAACACACAGCAAGGGTGTCCACCTCTGACATATGTATGTGTGTATGTGTGTATATATATATTTATCTTCCATTTTCGCTTGTTCTTTAGCTTTGAATAATTGTAGATTAAATCGTATTCCATTATTTATTTGCCCCGAAACAACAAAAAAACTATATTTCATAAATCCTCGAATAGTTTTCCCCTCCAACAGGCGGATATCTGCAACCATCGACAGCAATTTCCGTATGTACATGCGAATACTATATATAGTATATACTGATTGTTCCTGCACTGCCAACGCTCATATCCTGGAACCCTCTGCCGGCAGAAGCTTATCAGAAGCCTCTGCGATAGGCCCTAAATCAATTTCTGCCTCGCTGGCCCCATTAAACCCCCCCCGCCGCAGACCGCAGTCCCTGGACCCAGCTCCCTGGATGGCATATCCTTCCACCTTCCACCTTCCGCCTTTTATGCAATGTCACACAGCAGCATCAGGCAGTGGAGAAAAGATAAAGCCAAGCCAAAATCCAGAACAAAATCCACACATCAGACAACAATTTCCCGGTCGGCACTTAAGCCGTTCTGCCAGGATGTATCCGTATCCAAGGACAGAGAAAAAAGCGAATGAATAATTGCCAATATGCCACAAATTATTTCAAATGAAATGTGAGGTCCCCCCAAAGAGAGAGACCACGAAACGAGCTCGTAAAATATGTATTTATGATTTATAAGAGCCAGAGAGACACACACACACACACACACACACACACACACACACCGCACACCGCACAGAAGAAAAAAACACGTAAAAATATTATACAAGGCTGCCGCCTCCTGGCGTCGTAGATAAAAGTTTGACAGGAATTGGGAGGCGTGGCTGGGTTTGTTTTTTTGTTTTTTTTTTTGGTGGGCGTCATTGCAATGCAATCCACAAAGAGAGAGGGGGATAGGGGGATAGGGGGAGGGACTGCTCTTTGTAGCAGTCAAAAAACTTGGCACCGCCAAATGAGATAGATCTGACATGGACGGAGGCCAAGCAGCAGCAGCAGGAGAGCCACTTAAGCAGCCCCAGTCACAGTCCGTGCCCCACTGATCCGCCGGAGTAGATTGCCAACGTCTACGGCTGCAACGTTGCACACACAAAGGTGGCGGATAGACACACAAAAAACGCCAGTAAGTAATGAGCCGGTGCGGGTGGATGCTGGACCATGGAGATACCCTAGACACGAGGCACCTGCGAGTATGTTGCATCTTTCTGCCCCGAAAGTCAGAGACTCCTTTTGGGTTGCCCACTTCCGTGGCAGGGTATCCATAAGTTTTGCTAGAATTGCCTGCGTTTGCGTTTCCGTTTCGGAGGTACGACCGAAGGCAATGTTTGTGGCACACAAAAAAGGAACTTGAAAGGCAGCCAAAGATGCAGCGACACAGACAGAGAGGCAGAAAAGGAGAAAGGGCCGGCGGCGGTAGAGAGTCGTAGCAAATAAAAAGAAAAGGCATTTGCAATAATAATAAGTTGTTTACGGCGCGTGAGGTTGCATCAAAACAAGCGCTGACATTTAGGGGCGGACACGAACACGTCGGATACGGACAGGGACAGGGACACGGACACGCGGATGCGGACACGGACACGGACACATGGACTCCTAGGAGTCTCTGGACAGGGTGCATGTCCCTTCGGTCTCCCCTTGGGTTTCTGGGTTTTCTTTTTTTGCATTCGTAGGCAGCGCATTTCCTGCCAATAATCCCCCCCCACCATCCATCGTCTCGCATTGTCACAGTGGCGCCAGCTGTCGTGGCTTTTCTGCAACGTTGCAAAAAGCTTGACGCCATTTTTATGAATGAAAAGCCCTGGGCATCAAGCAGAGCTTTAAGAGCTGCCGTTAAGAGAGCGGCCACAAAAAGAGCGCGCCAGCAAAGAGAGCGCCAGAGAGCGGCGGAGAGTGCAAGAGCGAAGGAGCGAGAGAGAGCATGGGCAGAAAGCTTGAGCGGCTTTCGGGGCAGCAGCTGACTCCAGCGGCAGGCGGCAGGCAGCAGGCGGCAGGCAGCAGCAGCATGTGGCACACGTTCGCCGCCCCGTTTGGGCCCGTGTGTCAGTCACGTGCCAGTGCGACCCCAAACAGGACCTCTGCCGCCCACCGCCCCCTCCCGCCCAACAGGACACACAGGGCGTGGGGCCCTCCC
This sequence comes from Drosophila miranda, assembly GCF_003369915.1. Taxonomy (NCBI): domain Eukaryota; kingdom Metazoa; phylum Arthropoda; class Insecta; order Diptera; family Drosophilidae; genus Drosophila; species Drosophila miranda. The sequence goes on from NC_046674.1 coordinate 12,216,667, forward strand.
CCCGCCGAGTCGTGATTTGTGCAACTTCGTTGCAACTTCGGGAACGTAAACGTGTTGCAGTTGCACGTTACACGTTACAGTTGCAGTTGTTGTTGTTGCTGCTGTTGCTGTTGCAGTTGCAATTGGCGGGGTCATGCAACTTTAATATGTAAACAACACCGTTGTCTCCGCCACCTTGCCACCTTGCCACCCAGCCCGTACCCCAACTCCCGCCTGCTGTCTGGCTGTCTGAGAGAGTGCTTACCGAGCAAGGGGCATGTGGCACGGGGCATGTGGCATGGGGCATGTGTGGGTACCGGAAGCAGACATGTTGTGACACTCTTTGACTTGACCTCGCCTCGCCCCCAAAGCTCGAGACACGACGACCCCGAGACGATGGGCCACACTGCGAATAAGGAATCATGAGGCACGCATGTCAATCGGAGGTACCCCTCCTGACCCCCTGCCCCCCCCTGCCCCCCGCCACCAAAAGCCAGCTGACATAACAACAACAACAGCAAGCAGCCACAACCCGAAACACACACAATTTTCGGTTATGCAAACGAGCTACAAAAATTTGTGTGTGACCCAGTTTAAGGCCAGAAACCAGAGGAGGAAAACGAGGTGGGAAATCCCACAGAAAGAGACAGAGAGAGGGGGGGAGAGGGGGGAGAGTGGGGTCACAGTTGCAGGCACCGGCACCCGACAACGACAACGACAACGACAACGGCCACGACACCGGGTTGCAGTGCCCCGAGACAGCAACGAAGACAGAGACGGAGTTACGTGGCAGGTCCTGTGGCCGATTGTGGGCGGGCTTTTTGGCTAGACGAAGGCTCAGCTACAGACACACACACACAGACAGAGACACACAGTTGCATGCATGTCTGCGAGTGGCACAAAAACGAAGGAAGACACGTAGCGCACAAATTTCGTAATAACTTAATCGATGTCGACTCTCGGGGAAGCCTCTCCAGAATTGTTAGTATCTTTTGTCCGGAATGATACTCTTTTTCCCCGGGCAGGGCATAGCCCTTATTCGAGGGGGGGGGGGGACAGAAGATAGAAGATACCAGCAGAAGGGGGTACGAAGGTAAGCCAAAGAGAACTGATGGAAAAACGGGTTGTGTGGCCTGAGATTAGAGATCATCTGAAACATTGTACTGCCTTTGATAGCATTATTTCCATAAGAATTCCCTGAATTGGCCTCGAAGGAAGTCCCTAAAAAGAAATTTATGCACAATCTGCCAGGGAAGACCCCTCAAGAACTGAGGGGTTCGGGAGTAAGGAATTTCAGAGATCCCTGATCCTTGGAAGGTCATCGTAGGCCAGATCATAGGAGAATCGAAGCCCCCAACTTTCATTGAGGGTATCCAATGAATCGCTTAAAACTTCCCTCCGTCCCGCCGTCCCTCTTCCCCTCGATTTTCCGTTTTTTTCTTGTGTGAGAGAAGAGAGAGAGAAGCCTCTCTGCGGTGTTTTTGGGGCAGGAGCAGGAAGTTGGCAATATATTTGACTGCTCGGCAAACGGAAGGCGCAGGCTAAGGCCTTTAACAATGGTGCTGTGTGGCATGCAGCAGCGGCGGCAGCGGCAGCATAGAGCCCGCGTCGGTTAACAATCGTCGAGGAAAATGTCACTTAGCTGGCAGAGGAAAAGCCAAAGGAAAAGCCAAAAGGAAAAGCGCAGGAGACCAACGAGCTGGAAACAATGAAAGCCAAAAGTTGTCGCTCCTTTGCTCCTGCGGTTGGTTTTTCGGGTGTGAAAAAAAGACCTGATGGATGGATGGATGGATGCAAGAAAGTTCTAATGAGAATGGAAGGTGGAACGTGAGGGGGGTCGGGGGGGGTGCCTGCTTATTGAACGTGGAATATATGTATTTACCTTTGGGGTGCTTTTGGTGTTGGAAATTGCCTTCCGAACGCAAAAACAATCTTATCTCTGGGCAGTGGACTCTTGCCCCGGCCCACCCCCCACCTCCCCTCTCCCAAGCCAATGAAGCCCCAAAACTCAACCTCAAAGATGGGCAAAACGAAGAGGAAAACTTGTAGCCACCAAATCATGGCAGTTGTGCAAAGAAAGCCGCCAAGGAAAAACCACCACACACACACAGTAGAGTAGAGCCAATATTTGGTGGGCGGGAGGAGGAGGAGGAGGAGGAGGTGGTGGTGCAGCAGCTGCAGCACCAGCAAGCAAGCAAGTCCTGCAATTGAAATGGAGGCCCAAAAGACACCGAAAGGCAAGGCCCGAACAACAAACACATAAAGTCGATAACCCCCGGCTTTCACTCTGTGCGAGGGGGGTGGGGGGGGAGGAGGAGTACAGTGCTGGCCCCAATGTGTGCTTGTGACGTCAGAGGAGGAGCAGCAGCAGGAGGACTCCGTAGCGTGGTAGACCTTAGGAGCAGTGCCACTAGCAGCTCTGGTGACTCTATTGTGCCTCCCCCCCCCGACCCCCCCTACCCCGCTACCCCCTCTCCACTGCCCGTCTCGACTGCATATTTGTTCGTCTGCTTCCCCGTCTTTTTTTTCAGACCGAACCCAGAACTTGCAACTTATGACTTCCCGAGCCGACAAAAACCCCACCCTGCCCACCCCCCTCAGCCCCCCCGTGCCGCGGCCTCATACGCCCCCTTACAAGTTTTTGGTGTTGACATTCACAGCGCTCATTAAATGTTCTCCTTCGTATCGCTTCACTTTGGCGACCAAAAGTTTCCTTCTCTTAAAACTTGCCACACGGCCCCAGAGGTGTCTCATCTTCTCTCCCCTCATCTCCTCTCATCTCCTCTAAGCTCCTCTCCTCTCCGCTCATCTCTCTGTAATAAGTGGATATTTTCCACCACAAAAATTGAAAATCTGAAGAGGAAGCGACGCCAAGCGACGGCCCGGGAGGAGTGTTTGTTAAGGGAGTGTCCATCCAATGTTTCTCCCCCCTTAAAGTCTCTTTTTTAAAGGGGGGGTGTATCTTAATTAACATATCTATGGAATAACCCTTTCAAAACCGTTTCAAAACTGTCTCTAGAGGCGCACAAGAGGCTCTTTTCAAGTTGCAACCAACTCTTGGTGTTTCGAAATGGAAATGGGGCATAACCGGCTCAAAACCGTTTCAAAACCGTCTCAAAACCGTTTCAAAACTGGCTCCAAAAGTCTCACATGAGGCTCTTGATGTTTCGAAAGGTATAAAGGGTAAAACCTTGCCCCAAAGACTCTTTCGATATGCGGCTGAGTAGCTATGAGGCAGAACCGATTCGTAAGGCACCAACTCCTGGTTGGGCTTGAAATCAAGGCCGTGACTTGCCTGTGGATATTCCTGGTTGATTTCGGGTCTCCTTGAACGATCTTTGGGGTCAATCCAGGGAGAGAATCCCTCCCCCTTGCCAGCACTCTGCCGCCCACATCCCTGGTTTCGTTCAACGATCCCTGTATTCCATGCCCCCTCGCCCCCTCCCCTCGTCGTAATAACAGTAATAATAATAGTAGTAGTAATAGTTTGTTGTTATTGCATAATTTTAATGTGTCGTCCTTAATTTAAATGCTTCCGCTGCACACGGACGAAACGGAACGAAACGAGACGAGACCAGACGAGAGAGCGAGGCAGCACGGGGCACGAGCAAATCCTTGGCAACGTCACGACATGGCCTCGTCTTCTATCTACCTCAAAACGTGGCATCGTGGCATCGTGGCAACGTGGCACCGTGGCACGGGGCACCCATCCTCTGCCTCGCTTTCTGCATTGTCGTGTTCCGTTTTTGGCTGCCAAAAAATTGTCTATTAGTTTGGGGCCAGGATGAACATTCCATAATAATGGCATATGACAAGCGCCACATGCGGCAGCAAGACACCAGGGCGCGAGGGGCGAGGGGGGTAGGGGGGAGGGGAGGGAGGGCTGATGCTTATTAATTTAAAATTTACGTAGAATGCATTTAGGCGTCGGCTGGAGGGCCCCCCCCTTTCGCCATGATTCCCCAGAGCCTCCTGCTGCCTCCTGTTGCCTCCTGCCACGCGTTCCAATCTCCAGTTCATGCCCCAAAGGCAACACGACATTTTGATACTTCGTACAAGTTAATTAATTGTTGAGGCAGGAGGCAGGAGGTGGGAGGAGGGAGGCACGAGTGGGGAGGCGCCTCCCCCCCTGCCACCCCATACACACTATAAATGTATATTCCAGTGTCACTTGTGTAAATATTCAACAGAGACACGCCCCCCCGCCTCCGCCCCCACCCCCGCACTCGCTCTCTGCGCCCCCACGGATAGAGAAGACGTGTCTCCGGCTAGGAGGAGGCCAAAGGCGCAAAAACACTGTTGAAAAACGAGCCACAGTCTGTGGCATGTGTGAACTTTTTAACCAAACTCGTGCCAAAGTCAACACAAAACGAGTCACAAACGAGAGAAGCAGCAGAACAGGACACTGGCTAAGACGGGGGCCAAGACAGGGGCAGGGGCAGGGGCAGGGGCAACACTAGATGGGAGGCAGGACAAGCCATTGGCCAACTGGCAGGACATTAAATGCAATGCAAAAAGTGTAGCCGGAGCCGAAGAGAGGGGGGTGTGGATGGCGGGGCGGGGGCATTCTATCAAAGCCAAGATGCGATGTGGCCACAGAGCCTCAGGGATAATCACATTCAAAAGAATATGAAGCGTCCGCCTGCTGCCACAACAGCGCCAAAGATAGCAGCCCATGGGGGGGGGGGGGGGGGGGCGCCAGGGGAGGGGCCAAGGGAATGCCGGCGACTGCCAAGCGAAACAGGAAATGTTGCACGGACAAATTCAATGCTAAGAAGCAGGGGAAAAACCACTGAACTTTGACTGATGGACGCACCCAGAGAGTGCGAAAGGGAGGGGGAGAGAGTGCGAAAGGGAGGGGGGAGGGGGGGGGAGAGTGGGGCAGCCATTCCCCCGCCTGGATGGATGGGTTTTTAAGGACTTGGCCCTAACCATCCGGCACTTATTTTATTGACAATTTTATTTTCTCTTCCTTGATTCCCCCCCCCCTCCTCCCCCCCTCCCCCTCCTTCTCTCCGTGTGTTTTTTTTTCCCTGCCAGCTTTTCAATTTCGACGGCTGCTTGCGGCAATTTGTTGTTAACTGCCTCTTGAGCTCTCTCTCCCTCTCTCTCTTTCTCGCTGTCTCTCTCTCGCATAAATTAATCAGGAAATCGAACGAAGCAGCGACTAGGCCCCTGCCTGCCCGTCTGCCCGTCCGCGCATCCCGTGGTTGCCGCCCACCTGGGCGTTATTTTTCCTAAAAAATTTGACAACTTTTTAGTTCGATTTTAAATATAGACCCCGCAGAGTAGAGCGCACTAGAATATTTTGTCATCATCGTTTGTTTCCTGATTGAATCCGGCTCCCATGAGTGGGCCGGAGTGCCGGATTGCCGGAATGCCGGAGTACAGGAATGCCGGAAGCTTTAGCCCGGGCTAATTGAAATGGGGATTGGCAATCGAAACTTTGTTTAGAGTGCGTCGACTATCGATTCAGTTAGAGCTTCAAATTGGGTTCCGTTCATAACCGGTTCGACAAAAACATTCGTGCTGTTCCCCCCCCCCCCCCCCTTGGGTCCCCCCGGGCTTAACCGATTCCAAACCGTTCCACAACCGCTTGGTAATCGAAGGAAGAAATCTAAGCCGAATCGAAAGAAATCTGTTTAAAAAACGAATCGTTTCACATTTCAACGCGGGTTTTGGCCCCTTTGTGGGTTTTTTTTTGGCAGTAACTTTTTCGAAAATCTTTTCAAACAAGTTTTATAAGTTTCAAAGCCCAATTTCTGCTTTTAATGGTAAAAAAAAAACCTCGTTAAAATATTGAAAAATATAACAAAATCTGCTTTCTATTTTTTTCTTCTTCTTTTTTTCCGGTTCTGCTGGATAAATATCCCTAACCGGTTCGTAACCGTTTAGAAGACCTAATTCTTCCTTTTATTGTCAAAAAAGCACACCCATACAAACCCATAAAATATTGAAAAATATATCAAAATCTGCCTTCTATGGTTTTTTGTATGTTTTGCTGGATAAATATCCTAGTTCTGCGTTTTACTGGCAAAAAAAACACCCACAAAACGCCGCAACCGATTCTTTAAAATATGGGAAAACCTATAAAAATCCGCCTTCTGGTGTTCGTTTTACCGGTTCTACTTGATAAATATCCCTAACTGATTCGTAAGCGTTTCAAAACCAAAGTTCTGCCTTTTACTGGCAAAAAAAACCAACATAAAATATTGAAAAATTGATCAAAATCGGCCTTCAATGGTTTTTTGTATGTTTTGCTGGATAAATATCCCTAACCGGTTCGTAAGTCCTAGTTCTGCCTTTTATTGTCAAAAAATACACCAATACACGTCTTAAACGATTCTTTGAACTTTAAAATATTGAAAAACCTATAAAAATCCGCATTCTGTGGTTTTCTTTTTATCCATAACCGATTCGTAACCGTTTTCAAGCCCTAGTTCTTCTTTTTATTGTCAAAAAAACACCTTTACATGCCACAAACAATTCTCTAAAATATTGAAAAACCCATACAAATCCGCCCTCTGTGGTTTTTTGTCTTTTCTCCTTAATAAATATCCCTAACCGTTTCGCAAACGTTTCCTTAAACGCCTGAAACATGCCCTTAACAGAGCTTTTTCTTGTGGCTCGCTGCCGAAGCCCTTTCCAGCGGCGTCTCGAAATGCACACGACTCCCAGCCGCAGGATCAGGGGCTTTGTTTGCAGGGCGCAAGCTTTAGAACATCTCTTTTCAGGACATCATCTATTGACTTTACCTGGACAATTTCGGCGGCGTCAAAGGGCAAAGATTGAGGAGGAGAAGGGCAGAAGGGCAGAAGGGGAAGTGGGGGGGGGAGGGGTGTTCGTATAAGCCCCAGATATGCACACAGTCATAATGCCAGATGCAAACAAAGAGCAGAGGCTAGAGAGTTCCTTGAAGGCTTCATTTTCATTTGCATGACAGAAAAAAAACACAAAAAAAAACAACAGTAAAAACAGTTGGTAATAATAATAAAAGGCGAGTGGGCCGCAAATGCATATTTATTTGCCCAAAGTATTCCGTATGGCGGTACGGGCGTTAAGGCCGTATCCGTATCTCGGATTCCACTCTCCATTCTGCACCGAACGATGGATTGGATGGATGTGCATGGATATGTGTGCATAGATTTCCACCGTTTCGTTAGCTCCTTTTTATTTGGTTATTTGTTGCATGAGTAATGGGGCATCTCCTCCTCCTCCGCTGCTGCTGCCGCTGCTGCCGATGCAAATGTACTGCGGATACAGATACAAAGAGTATCTGTATCTTTAGTGCATATATAAATAGTATTTCAGTTGAACGCACATCCAAAATAGCAAAAGCAAAGCATGGAGGGTGGGGAAGGGGTGTGAGGGGGGGCCAGGGGCACCCGTTTCGTATTGTATTTCGAAAAATGTTGTTAAAATTGACACAAAATCAGAGACGAGCAGAAGGAGGAGTCGCCTCCGTTGAGACAAAGGCCCCAGCCCCAGCCCCAGCCCCGAGCGGCCTTTCATTCACTGAATCTCTGGCTGTGTGAATGGGCCAGAGAGAGAGAGAGAGAGGGAGTGAGCGAATCCGCAAATCCGTAGCCCCAAAAGTCGGAGACTGAACCGAGTGTTTCCCGGCGATAGCAGCGCAAAATACATTTCATTTCGTCAATGCGCATACAATTACTTCCAGCAAACTGCTTGCAAAATTAAAATTAAATTACGAGCCAGATATTCACCTCCAAGACAGAAGGGGGGAGGAGCGAGGGGGTGGTGGGCAAAAGTTCATTAAGTTATAGATGACGTGACGTGGTAGTTGACACGAAAAACGACCCGAGAATGGGGCACCACAAAGGCTCGATGGAGGGGTGGCGGGGTGGGTTGCCTGAGAGGAGGGGTGGGTTGCCTGGGTGGCACCTAAGAACATCATTAAGTAGCTGCAAGACAATCGTGCCAATCATTAAAAATCTTTGGGCCACAAGCTAAAGTCAAACGCTTTTGTGAGTGGCTGAAGCCGAGGCCGAGACGGAGGCCGAGACGGAGGCTGCAATGCGGATGCTTTTCGCTCAGATCTTCTGCAGCTATCAACACGTTCCACAGACTCTGCCACTGGTGCCACTGTTGCCGTCGTCGACCTGTCTAAAGCAGCCTCTAACTATGCTGTTAGACCCCACCCCCCACCCCCCCCATGCGCATGTTTATAGACGCCCTAGATTAGGTCTTTGTCAGCAAATTTCGAGTGTGTACTGTAGCGGAGGAGAGGCATATGCCATATGCCACATGCCACATGCCTCGTGTGTGTGTGTGCGTGTGTGTGGGTGTGTGGGTGTGCTCGAGTGGCGATAGCTGCGAAAAATCCAAAGCATAAGCTTTTGGCGCGAGTGGAAGCAGCCCACTTGAGGCACAGTGCAGCCCAGCCCAGCCCAGCCCAGCCCGACTGTTCCGGCCTGCCTCCAGTGGCTTCAGTGGCTTCGGTGGCAGCCCAGGACGCCAGCGAGAGACTTGGCCTGGCCCAGAGGTAAGAGGCAGCAGGCAGGAGGCAGGCGGCAGGAGGCAGGAGGCACAACAACTGCAGTGCCCGCCAGCCAGCGGTGGCGAAACGAAATCAAGAGACAAGACACAGCAGGCCATCGCTGAGGGCTGAAGGCTCGGACTTTCGGGTTCTTTGAGCCCCAAATGGCGGCTAATTGAATTGTTTTTGGGCCTGGCTGGACTGCTGGACTGCTGGCCTTCTGGACTGCTAAACAACAACAGCATAAATTTACATGCTCGGAAAGGTATTCGAGGGTTTTCTGCTGATTCGGATACAACCGATTCGTAGCCGATTCAAAGCCGATTCATTCAAAGCCCATTCATAGCCGATTCAGAGCCGATTCACAGCCGATTCATCACCGATTCATAACCGATTCATCACCGATTCATAGCCGATTCATTCATAAGATTCATAGCTGATTCATAGGCGATTCATAATCGATTCAAAGCCGATTCATAGCCGATTCGTAACCGATTCATAGCCGATTCACAACCGATTCATAACCGATTCATAGCCCGTTCATAGTCGATTCATTAGTTCTTTAAATTCGAGTCCAAGGAGACAATATTCTGGCAGCAAAGGCCAGTATTTATGAGATATTTTAGTAGTTTTGCCTTAACCGGCTCATAGCCGATTCATTAAACGTTTACTATGGCCAAAGGAAACCATATTCTGCCAGTAAAGATCACCTTAAGGACTTAATATATCCAAAAACCTAACCAATTCAAGCCTGATTCGTGAAAGGTATATTTGAATCAAAGAAAACAATATTCAGATACAAAAAAAAACCTTTTAAGAACAGTTTTAGTTGATTTTTAGACGCAGGAAACCAAACCCAAGAAACCCCCCTGAAAAAAGAAAACAGGAAAACAGGGAAAAAAACGTATTATAGGCGCTACTCAACCGATATCTATAGCGATTTCTACCTATACTATACGATATGGCCACAATCCGAACTCCTGCCTGGCATTCGTGGCACAGTAGGCCCTCGATTTGAGGGGTCAATCAACTGCATTGTCTGGCATTTTTTGGGGTCATTATTTAAATTGGCGATTGATAACCGATGCGGTTCAACCCCTGGCACGTGCCACTCATTGACCCCGCCTGGAATTGCCCTTCCCTTCCCTTCCCTTACCCTCCGATTCGATTCGATTCGATGCCATTGCAATTGACTTCTTGGCCATGTCTCGAAGGAGTCTCTTCCGCCAGAAAGAGACAATTTTTTACGCCCATCGTTTGCGGGTTTTCCCGCGGGGCGGCGGGTAGGTGTGGTGTGGGGGGGGCTAATTTACCAGGCAGCTCCATTGGGAGGGGAGGGACCAAAAAGGCGGCTGCCAAGAGCGAAAATAAAAATTAAAAAAGATATAAGACACACAGACAAACACACACACACACACACACGTCCGAAAAATGGCCAAAAGATAACAAAAGAGAGAGAGAGAGGCAAAAACACACTAAACTCGGCAAAGGGTAGAAGGGGATAGGGGGTAGGGGACTGGGGAAGGGGCAAGGGGGGGGCATTGAAGAAGCCATTTGAAAATTTGAAAATTTTTTGGCACAGGTACAGGAAAAACCTACACCCCTTTCTGCCCCAGCCCCTGCTTCAGACCCTGCCCCTGCCCCAGCCCCAGCCCCTGCCCCACTCCTACAAAAAAACAAAAAAAAACAAAACTGAGAAAAAGAGACAAACCCAAAGACCGCATTGACTCTTCAACTATTGCTGCCGCATTTGTGCGATTGTATGGGTACGTATCTGTATCTGTATCTGTATCTGTGCTCGTGTATCTGTAGATATGCGCTATAGGTTATAATATGTTAGCGTAATGCCCCGGACGGAGCGACGGAGCGACGGAACGACGCGAGTGGCACACGGCTCTGCCGATGATGGGCGGAGCCAACAAATTCGCTAAACAAAAAACAAGCGCGCTCGACCCCAACGCCAGCAGCAGCAGCAGCAACAACACAAAGCGTGTGTATCTATGTATCTGTGTGTATCTGTGTATCTGTGTGTGTGCACTGCAGATGTGTGTTGGCGGCGGCGGCTCTAAGGGCTCCCAAAAGGCAAGCGCATCTTGCCAGACGACTGTTGCAATCCCTACTGCCTCCCTGTGTGTGGGGTTTCCCCCCCCACCACCCCCCTTGGCTTGTTTGTATCTTTTTCTGTCGGAGTGCCATCCAAAAATTTGGTTAATATGAATGCTCGGAAGCTGTGGCTGGATCTGCCTTTTGATTAGTCTAATGAAACTATGCGGCAGAGGGAAACCATCCCACCCCATCCCCCTCCCCCATCTGCATCTGCATCTCTCCGTTCTCTGTGTATCTTTGCATCTTCCAGGCCTCCACAATTGAAAAAAAGGGAGCAAATCTCAAGCATTTCATCAATTACAATTTCAATTTAAAGGCAAGCCCCCCTCCACCCACCCCCTCTCCTTGTGTATCTCCATGTTCTCCCGCTTCTACTTCTCTATTGATTCATTGTTTTCTCAATGAGAAAACAAGAAAACGAAACCAATGAAAACGGGAATCAATTCGTCTCGTTTTTATGGCAATTCAAATTGAGATACAAAATTCAGTTAGATACACAGCAAATAGATACGTTCCCCCCCCCCCCCCGCCCCCGGCGGGAGAGATGTGTAGACTTTCGACTGTGGAAAACCTTGAGAAGGTGCCGTGTTTATTCGTGTTTATTCGTGTTTATTCGTGTTTATTCGTGTTTATTCGTGTTTATTCGTGTTTATTCGTGTTTATTCGTGTTTATTCCCTCCTCTGAAAGAGCTTCGGTTTCCCATTTGATTTGAGAGAAATCTCCATACATCTGTATCCCATATTCAGGTATCTTTTGAGCAATGGATCGTGTATTTCTAGCGCAGGAAATCAAAGCAGTCGAAGTGCTTTCCAAAGAGACTCCACTCTTTACCTTTTCTTTGTTTTCCAGAAAGAAATCTAGCGATAAATTCCCTAAAAAACCCTCGAAATTGAGCAGATTTTCTCTGAATTTTGTTCCGATTTGTTTTCTTTGAATTTAAGAGAAGGGAATCTTCCCGTTCTTTAGAAACCCCCCTGAAAACTTGTCGAAAATCTTCGATTCGTATCGATCTTCAATCGTTTTTGTAACACCTATGTGGAAAACCTTCAGAAGGTCTTTTATCTCGTCTTGCCGGGCATTTGGATTGGCGATTTCCTGGCTCTCTTGTTAGCAAAGGATCGACAAAGTGCATCCGCAGCTGCTAATTGGGACGACCCCCTTTCGCAGGGGCCTTTCCATGCCACGAATTGTGGCACCCGCCAGCTAATTGTCAGTTAAGTTTCAGTTAAAACAAAAGATTGAGACTTACCTGGACTCGTCTGCCAACTGAGGCCGCCAATGAACATTTTGCTGCAACGAGAAAGATGATAAATGAGGCAAGAAATTAGATAAATTTTAGGGCTATTGGAACTAGAAGACTGCCAGACGAAATGTCTTTTATTAATTCTCGAAGCAAGGCCCGCTATGGAGAGGGGGGGAGAGGGGCACCCTTGTGGCATCATCATCATCATCATCTTGATGTCTCTGTTGTCATCATCATTATTTAAATCATAGAAAATAAGCCGCTTTTCCCGGGCATTGTTTTTCAGGCTGGAACAAAAATCTCACCCGCCACTCATTCTCCCACAGGTTACCACTCCCCCCCCCCCTTCCACCCTGTACTGCGTCTAGACCCAGACCCATGGCTTATGCAACAAAGGAAAAAAAAACGTCGTTGATTTTGTGCCAAGCAACAGATGCCCTCTCTCTCTCTTTCTCTCTGTGTGTCTCCTCAAATGAGAGAAGAATTCGTGTGGGGGATTTTATTTTTTATTTCCAAAAAAAAGAATGATGATTTAAGGGCATATTTTAGGGGAATTCTACAGTCAGATCTACATTTTAAGGGCTACTTTGTAGGGAAACTGAGGGATCTATTCATCGGTTCTCAGCAGGGTCTCGATTTCGGCGGCCCTTTTGGTGAAATCATTCCATAAAGATTCGTCTTTCCATCATCTATCATTTATAGGCATCATTCTGCCTTTCCTTCCATCATTCCATCACCTTTCTATCATCATTCTAAGCCCATTCGATCATTCCAGCATGGTCTTCCTTTGGTATCATCAATTCTTGAGGCATACCCCCTGGTTCTGTGGCACAGAGTGGTTCTTCCCACATCTATCCCCCTTCAGAGCCAGATATTGCCCAGAAAGAAGTCCCCTATTCTATGGCAATGAATCCTCTAGTCCTCTAGTCCCCTCAGAAACCTCTAAAACTAAATCCCCTTGACAAGCTCCTCTGAAAGACTGAGGGACTCTTTCCCTGGAAGACCACAAATAGTGTATGGGGGGAAAACAAAAGGCAAAGGCTCTGTGCCCAAAACGAAAGTAGGCGGCAGTAACGACGACGTCGACGACGACGACGACGACGACGACAATGATTATGAAAACTTCAACAAACTGCAAAAGAGCGCAACAGTGGCCTGCAACATACAACGAAAACGGTGGCAGCAAAGGGAAATGGCAGTGGAAGTGGACCAGCCAGTAGTGGGGGGCGGGGGCTAGTTGGGGGGGGGGGGGGGGGGGGGGGGGGGGTGGCAATGTTGGTGGCGACACGAAAAACGAATGTAAAACACACACAAAAATGCATGGAAACACAAATTGCAATGAAAAGCAAAATAAAAAGGGCGGGGGGGGGGACTGCCAGAGGGAAAGAGAGGCAGAGAGAGAGGGAGAGAGACAGAACTAAATGAAAATGTTAATAAAATGTGCAACAGCAGCGGCAGCGGCAGAGGCAGAGGCAGCAACAAAAGAGTAACGAAAGCTAAAAGAAAAACTAAACCAAAGAACGGAAGAAGCGTCGAACTGCAGCAGGAAAAGCAGCTGGAAAATGGTCGGAAAAAGAGGGGCGGGGGGGTCCCGTGAAAGTAGGCCTCGGAATTCAAGTAGTTTTTGGGGAAAGGCCCCCCCCCCCACCCCCCACCACCCACAGACTCTGTCATTAATCAATGTTTTCTGTATTTTGCAGCCGATTTTCCGGGCGATTTCCCAAAACTTGTTTTAGATGCGAGTTTTTCCTTGGGAACTCCCTTCATTTTCCATGCCACACAATCAATCTTCATGGAAAAGTCGAGATATCGCAAAGACAGAGGGAGTGGGGGGGGGAGAGGGGGAGAGGGGGGAAAAACTAAAACTAAAAGATGCCCCAAAATATGTTGCAAATTTGGTATTTTTTTAAGCAGATTTTCGATCCCATTCATCATTTTTTCGAGGGGCTCCATCGATTCGCGGGCTTTTCATTAAATTTTCCCCCCTCTCTCTTTCTTTTTCGCTGTTGTTGTTTTTCCGTAAGATCTCATCATTCATCGGCCCCACCCTCTTCACCCTCCCCCCCTTCGTTCTTCGCTGGCGAAATGGTCTCCTGATGCTGCTGACTGATCCACAAATATTTGTATTCATTTCATGATAATTCTCTTTGCTTTTGCCGCTTGCAGCATTGTCTGTGGGGCACCGGCGGTGCCCCATTGGTTTTGTGCACCGCGGGTGACCTTCGAACGCACTTCTCTACCCCCCCCCCCCCCCCCCTCCCCCTGTCGCCCCTCGTCGCCCCTCGTCGCCCCTCGTCGCCAGCCAATTGCGAGTGCACCAAATAATGCGCGCGACCTTGTCCCAAACTGGCAATCAGTACGAGACCTGCCACCACCCTCTGCCCCCCCCCCCCCCCCCCCGCGCACACCCTCCCCAGGCAGAACGTCGCGTCGTTCAGCGTCCAGCTGTGTGACGCGTAATTTTGCAAAAAAAAACACACAACAGATTGGGGCGGACAGGAAAAGGGGTGGCAGTGGGGCCAGGGTGGGGCAGGGGGTGGGCCAGGGGGGGTGGCAGGGGTAAAAAAGTGTCAAAGTCAACGCTGAATACTGTCTAAAGCGATAGATTCATTCCGTTCGTTCCGTCGTTTCGTATCGTTTTTGCCATTGCAAAAGATTACGAATACGCAGTGGTGTCTGCCTTCTCCTTCTCCTCCTCCTCCTCTTCCGATTATCTGTTCCTTTGCGTGCCTCCATCCCCCCCCCCCCAGGGTGGGTCCCGCGGGTGCCATGCCACCAGAGAGCTTTGATGACATTTGCCTTTGTCTTTTACAACATATCTCCTGCCACAGCTCCTGCCACTGCTCCTGCCACTGCTCCTGCTCTAGCTCCCGCCTCTCTTATGGCATAGCTCCCCTTTGGGGCATGGCATTGCCGGCTTATACTACAGTTTTCGCAGCTATTTACAGATTTGCCACAAGACCCCATCTCCTCCTCCTCCTCAGACACACACACAATCCTCCCGTCCCTCCCTCCCCTCCCCTCCCTCATGTGTGGAGTAGGTTGAGTGTGGTTTAGGGGGGGGAGGTGGCTGGGAGCGCCAGTTAGTTGGTTCGTGGTTCGTGGTTAGGGGGAGAGGGGGTTGGGGGGGTTGGGGGTGCACTAAGCTTACGAGTCATAAACAAGTCAACGCAACATGTCCGATTAGTAGTGCAACCACCGACGACTGGCATTTGTCACCCACAGCCTAAGCCACGAGCGTGTGGGCGTGTGGGCGGGGGGAGTGGCAAGAAGATGCTGCCCCTGCCTGCCATACGACGATTATTCCTTGCCTTCCTGCCTGCCACCGAACTCTAATCTGCACTTGCAGAAACAAATCCCCACACAAAGATCCTTCAGACGAGAGCGAGAGAGAGGGAGGGATAGAAGAGTGATATATGGGGGACCCCCATAGGCCCCCAGGCAGGATCCAAAGGATCCCGTGCGATCTGCCGCTAATCTATCTCTAAATTTCAATTAATTCCCGTGCCTGCAGTTTTGTATCTTTTTGTCGAGTGTATCTGCCATCGAATGCCGCTCTATGGCCTGCCGCGAGAGGGGGGGGGGGGCATGGTGGGGGGCATGGGGAAGGTACAGCCCTGCTGCTCTGCTGCTCGGTCACATTTGCTTGCATTACGAAATAATTGTAAAGCGCACGTCACTTTTCTATAGGCCTTCGTCTGTCTATCCAGTTCTGCCCCCCTCCCCCAACACTCTGGGGCAGCAGCAGCAGCACTCTTGGGCCATTCATGCGCAAGTCGTCATCCATCGCCCCATTCACGGAGGCCCATGTGCCTGTCCCGAACCCGTACACAGACCCAGACCCGGACCCGGGCCCGGTCTTGGGCTCCGTTCAGCGAGGTTTTGGCTTTGTGCTTGACGCCCGCCACTGCCACTGTCTCTGTCTCTGGCTCTGGCTTTGCCTCAGTCTCTGCCACTGCCTCTGCCACTGCCACTGCCTCTGCCACTGCCTCTGCCACTGCGCTGACGTTCGCTTTGCCGCTTGTTTGCCATTCAAAATCCGTTCAGACTTTTGTATGCACATCACAAGTGTTGCCCTCTCGCTTCTTCTGCATTAAATTTGCATATAATGCCATCTCTCTCTGCCCTTTCTTTCTTCTCTCCCTCTCCCTCTCCCACTCTCCTCTCCCTCTCTATCGCTATCTCCCTCGCGCTGCACTAGTTGACGTTTTCTATTGTGGCTTCATTGTTGAATAGAAAAAATGTGCAAAATAGTAACGAAAAAAAAAAAAAAAACGAAAAGAAAAGAAAAATAGCAAAACAGCCAGAGGGGCAGCACCTCCACGCTCCACCCCCCCCACCATGCCACACACGCATGCTGCTGCCACACGCGCTGCCTCTTGCCGCCGCTGCATCTCCACTGCGTGGACGTGAACGTGGACGTGGATGCCATGCCGCTTACATGGAAATAAAAGTGCAGATCTTGTAACTTTAGTAATTTTTCACATGACAAATTATGTGAGCGGCGACCAGAGCGGGACAAGGTGCAGGAGGCGACGGAGGAGTACTATGTCGAGAGGCCAACAAAGGGGAGCAGCACCAGGACGGGGGTGGGGGGGGGGAACAGACAGACACTCGTGGAGCACCACCAGCAGAGAGGGAGAGGCCATCCAAAAGGCGCCGAGTTGTGGCTTTTGAAAGCGGACAGAGTCCGCATTATGCAACAATGTGTGGCAGGCGGCATTAGAATGTATAAAACATTAAATAACTTTAAGGCATGCCTTTAAGGTGGGGAAAGGAAGTCCCTGGAACCCGAACCCCCTCTCTGCCAAGCTCTGGCCCCCAAAAGGTGTGTTGGGGAAACAGATTTAAGTCCCGTATCGTGACTCCTCACACACCAACAAAATTATAAAGCGATTTTTCCGTGCTGCTGAAAGCCAAACATCGAGTAAAATCCAATGCACATTTTATTTCATTATTTTCATTGCCTCGTCCCCACAAAATCCTCTGGACAATTTGACTCCCGCCAGGCCCAAAGCGACGCAGCAGCAGCAGGAGGAGGAGCAGGAGCAGGAGGAGGAGGAGGAGGAGCAGGACCAGTGACAGAATGTGAGCAGAGGGTGGCTTCCGAGGGTCGAAGCTTTGATACCCTAGCAGGCACGAGACCTCGAAGGTATTCCTTTTGGGGCAGAAACCCATTATACCCTCTGCCAGGGTGTGCCACCCACCCGCCCCCCCCCCCCTGCCCGACTAATCCTGATGACTATCATGTGCGGCTATCAACAACATCATCAAAATGCACCGGCAACAACAAAAACAAAAAACGAGAACAAGAAAGACCAAGCAACATGGGGTGCAGAGGAAGGGGTGGAGGGGGAGGCGATGGCAGAGGAAGGAGAATGGATGAAGAACCACTGCAATTGCTTCGTGGTTACAACCTTTTCACTAAGAGAATGTAGTGCAGAGCAGGCAGGATGGGGGGGGGAGGGAGGGAGGGACGAGAATGTAGAGAGGATAGCGGAAATCGTTGGACACAAAACTAAAACGCATCGAGAGCACAGACAAGGCTAGACAAGGGGGCTGCAGAGGTACAAATGTGGCTGTGTGTCTGTGTGTGTGGCCTGCTAGAGAGATAGAGACAGTTATGGGAGCTGGAGAGTTGTAGAGAGTTGCAGGAGAGGAGAGGCGGGGCGAGGCGAACGCTAGGCCAAAGCATAAATATGCTGCTGCCGACAATTGTCTGAGACATTCGAAGGCAGCGCAGCCCAACGCCGCTCAGCGCCAGGCCACCGCCGGCAGAGGCTGAGTGTGTGAAAGCGACACTAAGCGAGGGAGCGGGGACGAACGACAATCCCATAGTGGGTGTACATAAGAGGACGGTGGGCTGGGGTAAGAGAAAACACGCAAAACAGAGCAGAAATATGAACCGATGGTCAGGGAGAGGGAGTGCAAAAGTGAGACTGAGCGGAGAGTGGAGAGCGGAGAGCCTAGAGAGTGAGCGGTAAGCGAGCGTCAGACAAAGCCAGGCACCGGCAACGGCGGCTAAATGTTGGCCAGGCGGCGGCAGCGGCAGAAGCAGCAAATCTTTTATAAAGCAGCAGCGTACCCACACTGAGAAAGAGAGAGAGGGAGGGAGAGATACGATGGTACAGTGGGTGATGAGTTTTGAAACAATAACAAAAACCAACTCTGGAGGGGTCACAGTAGGTGGAGCGGATAATAAACTACTGTTCACGTTTTCCAAAATTAAATATTCGCATACAAATATTAATGAAATATTCAAATTATTTACATATTTATTTAGTCAATGTTTACAGCGCGAGTTATTCAACTGGAAAATGCCACGCAGATCTCTGTGCGAAAACTTTGCATTTTGTAACCCACTGTGTAGGCCGGGACGCGACGTGTGCTTGTGGCCTGCCTGTGGGTGGGTGTGTGTGCCTGTATGTGTGTGTGTGTGCTTGATAGTGTGCGTAATGCGAATGTGCACGAAAAAGCGTAATAGAAAAAGAACTTTACAGTTGCATCGATTTAATCGTGCGGAAAGCTAAATATGAAGGAGAAGAGCAGAGGAGAGAGGCCCATAGAGTGAGAGAGAGCGGGAGAGCGGGAGAGAGCAAAAAGGGGTCCGACCAAGGCGGCGGACCCAGCGACCGGCGACTGCGTCTGGAGGCAACGTCATCAGCATCTCTATGGGCTGTAGGGCGGGAACGGTGAGGGGGGTGGCCAGGGGTTCACTGGGGCAGAGGCACAGCCTAAATTGGGATACGCTTCGGCTCATTTAAAGCAATTCTACTGCCGCTCTACTGCCGACATCGCTGCAAACACAAACACAATTACCAGTACATGCAATTTATAATGAATAGTGAAGGAAGGGGTGGGGGGGTGGGGGGAAAAGTGGGGGCGCACCGCGGCTTTTTGGCGGGGTGGGGGTGGGGAATAGAGGGTGCATTGGGGGGTCATATAACCCGCTGCACTTTGCGGTTCAAAGGATGCATTGTGCCGACTGCGATACAGATAGCAAAACTTTTGCGCTGCTTTCCTCTTTTCCACTTAGTTCTTCGTTTCCATTTCTCTATTTCTTGCAGTTTTCTTCTTTCTTTTTTTATCGTTTATTGCATAACATACGCCCCACTTTTGCGCGGGAGGAGGAAACGGAGCCGGTAGACAGCGGCGGCAGCCAGGCGACCAATATAATGTTTGCCTACACCTATAACTGTTCCTCTCCTTCTCCCTCTCTTGTTCTTGTTCCTGTTTCTGTTTCGGTTCTGTTCTGTTCCACCCAAATCCCATTCGACGTCATTTTCTAATGGCGGCGGCTTATACTTCCTAACCAGGAAGAGAGTTTACTTTTTATTTTGCTGCCAAAAGTTATGACTGCATTTAGCAGCAGGAAAGGCAGCAGGGAAAACTTTCCTTAGCCTTGCATTGATTTCAAAAGAAAATCGCACAGAGAGAAATGTACTTTTTAGGCTAAGTATTGTGCTCGAGACTACAGCTGCTGCCTCTCCCGCCGTCTCCCTCCCATCTCATGTCAAGTAACTCCATTTTAATCGAACTGTTTACTTAAAAGTGCAACTAAGGCAAATGAAAAGTTTTAGATTTCCCCAAATGGCGTGTCAGACGGGTAAGGAGATTGTAAATTGAATTTTGATAATGTCAATTGTGGGATTGCACACAAAAGTTTTTGCTATTTTTGCGGTTTAAGTGGATCTTCTCTCTCCTACCCACCACCACCTACACTACAACCACACACATGCTCTCCTTCTCTGCCATTACGAAGTTCCGTTATTTGCTGACTGCGGGCAGCAGATTTTGTCTCAACAAAAATCATGAATGTACACATTTATACACAAAATAAACCTATTAAAACTCACCCGCCAGCTAACAAACATTGCAATCCCATAAAGGGGCAATATTTTGCAATTTGTTAACACATTTTAAAGCACTTTAAAACGACCGAAAACGAGACGCACCACGCACACGAACACGCACAAAAAACAATATATCGATGACCGGCTGACCGGCTGACCGAGTGGACCGATGATCGCTATCGCGCTATCGAGTGCTGCTGAACAGCCATCGATTGATCGCTCCAGTGTTGGCAGTGTCCAGCATCTGTTTCGTCTGTTATTGTTTTTGTTTTTGTTTCTTTTTCTGTTTTATTGTTAGTTATAAAACGAAATCTGCAGCAAAGCTGGCCGGACTGGCCGGGCTGGCACTTTACGCTAATGGCTGGCTGCCTGCCCTAGAGTCAAATTGCCCCAGGTCTCATTATGCATACCAAATGAAAGCTTATTGGCCGGACAAACAGCACAAACACGAATGCACGGGGACGGGGACACATCAGGGACTGTGCTGCGGGGACACGGACAAGGGATACGATACGGGGACTACGACAATGACAAGCAAACAACAGTTTGGGGCAATATGGAACTGCGCCGCACACAGCGACACAAAATCATTTGAAAGCAATTATATCGGACAAACAGGAGAAGTACATTGTGGATGTGACAGACGATTGGGTTGGGTAAATGGCGATGGGGATGGTGATGGGGTCCGGTCACTCTCCGTTTTCCGTGGCTCCGTGCTCCTCCGTAGTCCGCGTAGAACATAGTACAATGAATCAATTTACGAAACGTAACAAAGCCGCAATTACAAGCAGAGTGAGAGCGAGAGAGAGAGGGACAGAGACGGAGACAAGAAACAAAACGACAATTATGAAAAGAGCAGCGAGTGCAATTGCATTGCCACGCCAAACCGTCCCTTCCCCATCCCCCACCCCTACCCTTCCGCGAATGACAACAACCTCTCTAACGGTTGCTGCACCAGTCGCTCATTGCATTCCCTCCATCGTGGTTCTCGCTGTTGTTGTTTCTATTGCTGTTGCTGTTTGCTGGTGCTTCTGTCGATTCCTAGGCCCAATTTTTCGAAAGGGAGCGCTGGACGAGAGCGTGTACTGTTTTGTTTTTGTTTTTGCATTGCTTTGGTTTTTCTCTGTTTTTGGGTGCCGCGTGTCAGTTCTAATGGATAATTGTCGAACCCGAATACCAATGCGGATGCCGTTGTCGTACGTAGCCATGTTCCCGCTGCTGCTGCCGCTGTCGTAGCTCATTCGCAGAGGGTAGCAGGGGATGGATTAGCTAGCTAAGCCACTGGGGGGGGATAGGGACGCCCCAAAAATAACCCAAATACTTGTTGATTCAAAGCCTGTTGGCGCAATCTATAATATTTGATGATTGCTCAAGAGTTTTGGTGATAAATCGGTGCGAAGATTCCTTTGGATATCTGATAAGCACGTTTTGGAGGACCTTTATACACAGAGACCCTCCTGCATGCAGAGTACATAATTTGTCCTCAAGGCTTTCAGGTATCGAGTGTAATTCGTGGCTGTTTTTTGGCTTCATCTAACAAGCAATTAAGAAATGTTAAGGAAAATAAACCCTGCTCTCCTTTTGAACATGAATTTATGGACAGTATACAACCAATACTCATCACTTTCTATCCCAAGAAAGCTATGAATTCTCCTTAGGTTTGAATTTTCCAAACTAAATTTACCCCAAAAGCCAAATACAGGTAAACATATCAAATCGTTACTCATATCTGCGCCAGCGAGTCAAGCGAGTGAGCCGGGGGTGGGCACAAGCAAGCGAGACGAGTGTGCAGGGGAACAATCCCTACCCAGAACGATCCCCCTTCTCCATTCTAAAGGGTATCCTGGTAATCGATCAGCCTCGCCGCCAATGCCCGTCTCAATTCTCCACTCATTTGTTTGCTTTTGCTGCTTTTCATTTGCCACTAAAAATACATTGGCAAAGTGAATTATATTAATAGCTGGGCATTTATTTAGCTATTTCAAAGTTTTGTTGCATGTGTTTTACTTTTTATTTGCATTTTCTTGCGCCTTTGTGTTTATTTACTTTGCCATTTTGCGCCAGAAGAAGATCTCATCAGCCACCGATCGCCTCAGCCTTTCTCCTGCCTCTCGGAGGCCAAAGATCTCTCCCCCTTGTCCTCTAGAAATTTTCGGAGGCAAAAGATCTGCCGTCGCCTCCTGTTTTTCCCCACCGCAAATGCCGTTTCCATGGACTTTGGGATTGGAGGCCCTTTCAAAAGATTTATAAAGTTGCCACAAGAAAGAGAGTCCGAGAGTGGATGAGTGGATGAGTGGGAGATGGATGAGCAGGAAGGCGGGACCGAGACCGGGAGACCGTTCAAATTTACTGAGCCATGGCGATCGCCGAGAGGAGAGCCACCGACCGACCGACCGACCGACCGCCAGTGAACGAAACTGTGAATGGAATTGTATTCGCATGATATTCCCCCGAAGTTGCACAACCGAAATAGAGATACAGATTGGAGGATAGGGAGAAAGAGAGAGCGAGAGAGAGTGAAAGATACAAAAAAGACACAAAGATGCGGATGCATTTGTATCTGTATCTGTAGCCGTATCTGTATCTGGGGGGAGCGTCATCAAAAGGTATTTTACATTAATTCAAGATTTATGCATTCAACATTCGCGCTACTAGGTGCTGCATTTCCCATTCGTGCAACGCCACACAAACTTTTACCCGACTCCCGCCCGCAGTTGTTGCAAACAGTTGCAACTGTTGCCAGTGTGGCACCTGCCAACATCAGCGGAGCAGCAGCGGCAGTGGCAGTGGCAGCGGCAGCATCGGTCGCAAGCAGCAGGTGATCCATTTCTTTTATCCGGTAGTCTAAGGCCCGCTGCCCTGCCTGCCACTTGAAGATGCAACATGCCCCAGCCTATTTTTGTGGCTGCTGCTGCAAGTTGGCCAAAAACTAATGCAAATAGACAAGAAGAGCTGCTGCATCAAACATGCCTACAGCCCTCCCCTCCCCTCCCCTCCCCACCCCTCACCAACCCTCCCATGTGCCACACACTCTTTGTGGAGTGCTGAAATTTGCAGCATTTCGATAATAGATATATATACAGGGAGGGGATATATGTACATACATCTATATGTATCGCATGTATATGCATGAACTGCATAATTTATGGGGATTGCGTGTTCAATGGATTGCGACGGCTGTCCGAGGCCATATGGCCATAACTGCTCCTCATATCCCGCCCCTTGCTCTTCCATGGAGATCTCTGCCCTGCCCTGCTCTGCAGATGGAGATAATCTCTGGGCTCCCGCCCGATATGATGGAGAGTTTCTCTGATTCATGTTGACACGGGAGATGGTTATAGAGAGCTCCATTAGTGTCTCATATTTAAGATTAACTTTGTTTGAAGTTGCAAAAAGTTTGGCAAGCGCTATGATTACGTGATTTTTTCTAGGGGGTTTTCTTCTGGGAAGTCGGATAATTGAGATCCATGATCTTTGAGCCCCCTCTCATAGGTTTTAGGAGTTTCCTATCGATATGCTAGCTATCATCTTTTGCGAGATTTTTCTGTGATAAACAATGCATTTTGAAGCACCATTTCCCATAGATCACTTTCCATTGCCTATTCAAAAACTTCTAATCCTCCCAGTCCTTACTCCAATTGCACTCCTTTCCCCCTCCCCCATTCATATTCATTCAGTGGGAGACCCATTTCCATACCCATCTTTCCTTTCAGCTGTGGTCCCATTTGCCACACATGAATACTAATGCCACATCGATTGTGGCATTCCTCCTTTCATAATTTGTTCACTTCATGGACTGCGTCAAAAGGCTGTTTGTTTGTGTTTGTGTTTGGGTGCGTGTGTGTGTGTGTGTGTGTGTGTGTGTGCGCGCCCCACATCATCATTACCTTTCAATCAGTGCCAGCAGCGCCAGCAATGCCACTCGACTGCCAATCATGTGATCACTCATTTGTTTGTCCGATGCCGTATGACTTTCCACAGCCGTTGCATGCACCCCGCCCGAAACCTGATGCAAATTATCAGCAATGCAGCTTGCAATTAATCTGCTGCATATGACACCGCCGCAATCACAACTTAACCCATTTTCGGGACAGACTATGATGCGGCACAGGAAGTGCCTGAGTGGCTAAGTGGCAGAGTCGCAGAGTGGCTGAGTGGCTGAGTGGCAGAGACTGGACCGATGATAAACTGTAACCAGAAGAAGGACGACCAAAGTCAGGACGAGAGCCGAGACCAGCAGTAACTGCAATGCACTAAAGCACTAAGCTCTCAATGGCTTTAATTGAATTTTGATGTCCTTGGCAAATTGTTTTCTAATTAGTTTCGCAGACTTTGCACTCCCCTGTTCTCGTCCTGGTTCCGGCCTGGACGGTACCCGGACTGGACTGGACACGGACTGGGCTGGACCCCGTAGTTGACATAGAAAAAGTTTCTGTCAACAGCTCTAACTGCTTTCACACTTCTCCCTCCCCAATCGCAGCCCTCCATTTCCCCATTTCCCCGGCCATTTCCCGCTCTTCAATAATGACAAACTTAAAACTAAAACAATTAATGCCACAGCCACGACCTCAGACACACAGCAAAAACATTCAAGAACGGAACGAGATAGAGATTTCGGTGAAGTGAAGATCCAGATACTCTCTTTGAGAGATACTCTGCGATCTTGGGTTGTTGTGATGGAATTTTCCTCCTCCAATGACAGCCCCTCCATTGGGCATGACTTTCAATCACTTTGTGATTTCGTCATCTTTTGAAATGCTTTTTCAGGGCTAACGTGGAAAGAACTCAAGCTTTGTATATACTCGTGAGTACATGGTTAAGTCTATGTCTAAGAACTGCAATAAATTAAGCTGCATATTGTAGAAATTCTTTGAAAATCAGCCGCTCGATTGGGGGCTAATTTGGGAGAGTTCTGGAGCTATTAGCCCCCAAAATTAGTACAGTTTCAGATCATAGCATCCCTTAAAATATGCTCCCAAGTGTCTTGGAGAACTTGGGTAATATTGCCAAAAAGATACAACAAAAAGGAAGAGAGATCTATAGCCAAAAAAACAACCATTGAAAGAAGAGATTGACATCTAAGGGATCATAGGGATATGTACATAGATCCATAAAGCACCTAGGGTCTAAGAACTTGACAAACGTAGCTCTGTTTACGATGATATTCTGCCTATGCCAGGGTCCAAGGAATACACTGTAGGACCCTCTTAAAGGGCATAGCACAAGAGACGGGCTGGAGAGGGGGGGGGGCGGAAAAAAAAAGACAAAACACTTACCCAGGATCATTGGGCACCTCCGACGGCGAGCAGGGACCCAGCTCCACTTGCTGTTGCTGCTGCTGCTGCTGCTGTTGTTGTTGTTGTTGTTGCTGCTGCTGCTGCTCAATCTTGATGTCCATGATGATGTGGGGCGGTGTGGCTGGGGATGTGTCTTCGGGATGAATGTTGTCTGCTGCTGCCTGCTGCTGCTGCGGCTGCTGCTGGTCTGTTGCTACTCTATAATTGTTGCGCTAACGTCTGCTGTCCGGGCATTGAGCGCGGTGAAGGCGGCGTGGCGTGTGGCGTGTGGCGAGTGGCGAGTGGCGTGTGGGTGGACGGGGGGATGCTGCTACGATTACTACGGAACGGCTAACAGTCCCGGCCCTTAATCATTGGCCACGCTAGTGGCTGCTGCTGCTAATCTGCTGTTTGATTTGCTTGAGGATTCCTTGATTTCCATTTGGCTACTGGATTTTGCCACTTCCTTTGCTTCTGATTTTGCTTCTGCTTCTGCTTTTGGCTTGACTTTGTTTGGTTTTAGGTTTGCTTTTGGCCGTTGCTTTCCTTTGGCTAATAATCAAACAGAATTGTTCACGTCTTTGGTTACATTTCACACTGGGAATCACATTTCTTGGTTGCTTCTTTTGTTGCTTCTTCCTCCTCGTTTTGCAGGCCACTTTTGGTTAGAATTTTTTTTTAACAAATTTGTTTTTTTTTTTTGAGTTTTTTTTTGTGCTTATGGGATTATTGTTATTATTGTTTTAGAAACGTTGCGTTAACTTTTGTTGGTTTTGTTGTTGGATTCTTATTGGTTTTAAGGCAACATCGTATCACTGCAAAAAAAAATTTGTTTTTGGTTGCGGTTTTGGGGCTTGGGGGCGTGTGAAATTTAATTAAATTGTAATTTTAAACTTTTGGACATTGAAACTTTCGTGAGGCACCTCTCTTCCGCCTCCTCTCTTTGACGTTTCGATTCACAACAACAAAAAATGCAAAAAAAAAAAGAGCTGCAACGTTTAGGTTGGGGCAGAGGCAGGGGCAGGGGCCTGCACAAAGAGTGTGGGTGCAAGAGAGACACGGGGGAGTGCAGGTGGCTGGGTGGCAGGTGCCAGGTGCACGGAATTGACGGCTGAGTGACAATTTGGATGCGGTACTGCACGAGAGAGTGAAATAGATCTGCCGCTTGAAATAAATTAGACTCTGTTTATAGCCGAACTAAAGCCGGCCAATAAATTTAAGTGAAGGAACGACACTCCCAGGCGGAGTTTCAATCTAGTTATACAATCCATTTGTGGCTAAAAATGGAACCTAGAGAGGAGAAATCCAAGGGAAACCAGCGTAGCTACCAATAAAGGTTAGAACCTTCTTAGGATCTGTAGATTTCCAAAGTAATCCACTGAACTCTGTTTGAAATTTCATTCTTGTGAAGGGCATCTCATTCTGGAGACCTGTAGAAATGGCAATCATAAATCGCTCTGCCCACTCTTCCGCCCTAGAGGCCTTTCTCTTCACATCCATAACAGCTGACAGCTGTAGAAAAAGGGGTTACTTCCCTTCACTTCTCATTCTTAAGAGCCATAGAAATACATATCTATGGAAGACACAGGCCCTACTCCGAATTTCTCCTTCTACCAAAAATAAACCCAATCTACCCGAATAGAGAATCCTTATTTTCTTCAGAGGGAGGTCCTGAAACATCGGTAGACAGCCCTCTCGAAACTTTAGCGTTTGTAAGCTGAAATCAATGGGAAACATTTACCCTCACGATCAACTGAGGAGGACACCTTCCTGGGGATTATCATAATTATCTAATATCCGCCTAAAAACAGTTGTTAGCTGGATCTGCAGTGTTTCTACGGCGGCAAGCCACCTGAATCTGAACAACCAGCCATCCCATCGGCTATTCAATTGCCATCAACGACATCGAATTTTTATAGCTCTGAACTTTTGTCTTCTCTTCTGACAATCTCCCTCCCTCGCTTTCTCCCGCTCCCTGTCACTCTTTCTCTGTTTTTGCATGTTGCTGTGTGCTAATACGCGCCTTGATCTTTTCCCACACCCACAACAACAAACAATTGATAGAGCAGGACAGAGATAGAGAGGGAGAGAGAGAGAGAGAGTGAGTGCGAAGAGGAGGAACATTGCATGTGCTGTTGACTCCCACAACAGCGACAGCG
Organism: Drosophila miranda; assembly: GCF_003369915.1. Taxonomy (NCBI): domain Eukaryota; kingdom Metazoa; phylum Arthropoda; class Insecta; order Diptera; family Drosophilidae; genus Drosophila; species Drosophila miranda. Next base: position 12,243,781 of record NC_046674.1, read on the forward strand.
ACAGCAACAACAACAACCTCGTAATAACGCGCAGCATGCAAGCTTTCACAAACAGACACTCATACTCCAACGCACTCACACATACAAACCATCTGAGAACATGCACCGTTACAACGAGTTCAGAAGTTAACTGGCAACAGCAACAAACACGTGACCCGACAATTGCGACAATTGGCAAAAAACAAAAAAAAAACACAAAAACCCCAACAAATCAAACACAAAAATTGCATTGAAAAAAACCCAAGAACGATCACCGCCAGGGGGCGGCAATAAACGCATCTCAGCAACGGAATTCGAATTTCGAACTTCAATCTCCGTTAAGAATGGACTTTCGCACTGGCACGTGTCCGTCAGTCGGACGTTAAAACATCTGAAAACATAAGTAAGCAGTCGAATATTCATAAGCTAATGATAAATTAAAATACCTCACATTGGTAAAAGGAACACAATAATGCAAACTTAACCAGTCTTGCCTCGCGCCTGCTGGTACCACATTGTAGGCAGTATCTGGTCTTGCGACCCACTCAATTCGCTCTAAGCGATCAAATCAAAAAAAAATATTAAAAAAATAAATGGACTTTTGCCGGCCGGCTAAATGCTAAATGCTACAAAACTGGAGAGGGAGATTCGAAGAAGAAGGATACGGCGAGCGGATCCCAAGGCAGGTAGAACTTTGATTTTTGTCCGCGCACTTTTTTCTTTCAGATTATTTTCCCAAAAAAAAAAACTTGTTTTTTGTTGTTTTGTTTTACATTATATAATCGTCAAATTGCATTCCACACAGCCATCGTCGATTTAACAAAATGCAATTCAGCCAACTGCTGTTGCTTATGATTATATTGTATGATTATTGGCTGAGTTATGGCCGGCGCACTCCACTTGCAACTGCAGCGGCAGATGATTCGGAACTGGGGGATTTCAGTGGAATACTATATTGTGGCTATTATTGCGACTGCGACTGCGACTGCTGCTGGCTGCTGCTGCTGCTGCTGTTTTCTGTGCGCGCACACGAACGCGACAACCAACAAAATGACTCTACGACACGGCAGGCGGCAAGCGGCAGCTGAGACCCCAACACACACTGGCCGCCAGTCGATGCGATGGTAGTTGTAGTTGTATTTGAGCAAAGCTTTGCGGCAACTTGCACTATTTAACGTGCCGTTCCGTGCCGTGCCGGCTGCACAAAGCGCATCAGCATCGGAACAGCTGATAAGTGATAAGCGGCCAGAGTCAGTCAGAGAGAGAAAGAGAGACAGCGGGAGAGCATAGCCAAGCATGTAGAAACAATAAAGCTCAAAATTAAGAGCAAAAAAAGCTTCGAAAGCTTACACTGAGCAAAAAGGGAAAAGCAATAGAAATGATCCGTGAACGAACTGCTACACAGGGTATAAATAAGCACAGCTTAGGTAAGGCTATCCAAGAGAGTGTACTCCATTCCAAATTCAGAATCACCGAGAAGCAAGATATTCCCTCCACAACAGCGAAACCCTCCCACCCTTCTTCAATATACCTTGGGGGAGAGCGCTTTCACTGCCGAAAGCTCTATTCAAATTCTAGCGTTTTCCCACACTTAGAGGCGCTTTGAATTTATTGTTCCCCAGCTTACGGGGGAATTTAGTTTACAGATCTATGCCCCGTTCATCACCACCCGAACAGGGACACATCCATCGGGGCGTTCTACCTTAAAAATATGCAAACAAAATTTTTAAGAGCGTGCGCTTGTGTCCGGAACACTCCAGGCCTCGTTACCGCACTGCTCTACTCCTCCATCCTTCGGGGTTGCACATTCTCTATCTGTGACTGGTCCTTCTGGACAAGCGTCTAGCTGGTCTGGGTAGGCACTGGCTTGGTCGGGGGCGAAGGCGACGAGGAAGTGTCAGTGGGCGGGGTGATCTCCTTTTCCTTGTTCCAACTCTTGAGGCCCTCGGGCAGCGAGGTGTCCTCCTCGAAGGAGCCGGTGCCCTCGACAAACTCTTCGTAGGTTGACTTCTCCTTGAACGGACGCGGGCCGAGCAGCTCGATCATGTCGTCGCGGCTGAGCACCTCGTTCTGCAGCAGGCGCTCGGCCACGCGACGCACCTCCTCCTTGTGCTTGGTCAGCAGTTCGGTGGTGGCCTCGTGAGCGCACTGGATGATGGACCGCACCTCGCCGTCGATCATCATCGCCGTGTCCTCGGAGTAGGGCTTGCTGAACACGGGATCGCCGGCCTGGCCCACATCGAAGCTTACCTGCCCGATCTTGTCGCTCATGCCGAAGCGCACCACCTGCGAGTAGGCGATGTCCGTGATCTTCTTCAGATCGTCCTGGGCACCGGTGGTGATGCGGTTGAAAAAGAGCTCCTCGGCCACTCGTCCACCGATGGTCATGCACATGCGGTCGAACAGCTGCTCCTTGGACAGTAGGTAGTGGTCGCTGGGCAGGTACTGGGCATAGCCCAGGCCCTTGCCTCGCGGGATGATAGAAACCTTCAGAAGAGGATCCGCATGCTCCAGGAACCAGCCGGCCACAGCATGTCCCGCCTCGTGGTGGGCCACCGTTTTCTTCTCCTCCGGCGCCAGCACATTCGTCTTCTTCTCCATGCCGGCAATCACACGCTCGATGGCCTGCTCAAAGTGCTTGAGCACAATCGAGTCCTTGGAGTCGCGGGCGGCAATCAGAGCGGCCTCGTTGCACACGTTGGCGATGTCGGCGCCGGTGAAGCCAGGAGTCATGGCCGCCATCTTCCGGGCCAGATCGTTCTTGTCCAGCTCCGCCTTCAGTCCGCCCAGATGGACCTTGAAGATGCTCGCCCTGCCCTTGATGTCGGGCGCCGGCACATAGATCTGACGATCGAAGCGACCCGGTCGCATCAATGCCTTGTCCAGGATGTCCACGCGATTGGTGGCAGCCAGCACCACCACGTTCGTCGTGGTATTAAAGCCATCCATCTCCACCAGCAGCTGATTCAGTGTGTTTTCCTGCTCCGAATGTCCGCCGAAAGTCTTGCCGCCTCGCTTCCGCCCCACGGCATCGATCTCATCGATGAACAGTATGCAGGGGGCATGCTTGCGGGCCATGGCGAACATGTCACGCACGCGAGACGGACCCACGCCCACAAACATCTCGAGGAACTCCGAGCCGGACACCGTGATGAATGGAACGTTGGCCTCGCCGGCGGTGGCCTTGGCCAGGAGCGTTTTCCCCGTGCCCGGGGGTCCCGTGAGCATGGCTCCCTTTGGTATCTTGGCACCCAGGTCGATGTACTGCTGTGGATTCTTCAGGAAGTTGACAAACTCCATAATCTCAATCTTGGCCTCCTCGCAGCCAGCAACGTCCCTAAGGAAAGAATACCAGAGATGAGACTTGTCTAAATTAGTTTGATGGAGGACTCACTTGAAGCGCACACCGATCTCTGTGGGATTTATCAGCTTGGCTGTGGACTGCATGACACCGCCAAAAAGACCGCCACCCTTGCGTCCCCGTGCGCCGCCCATCATGTCGGCGGATTTGCGCATCATGTAGACTAGGAAGCCGATTATGAGGAGCGTGGGCAGCAGACCCGTCAGACTGGAGGCCTCCACTTCGTTGCGATAGATGACAGGTAAAAAGTTGATCGACTCCGTGCCCTGCTCTGTCTGGGCCGTCTCCAGGTTCCGCTCGAAGCTGTCCACGCTGCCAATGTTGAACCAGAGCACACCGCTGCCCTGGCCACTGTTCTGCTGGAGGCGCACGCGCACCCACTTCTTGTTGACCACCTCCAGTTTTTCCACAATTCCCTTGGACAGATAACTGGGCGCGCGGAACAGCAAATACAAGAGAAAAATTGATAAATTACATAATAAATTTTATGGCACCACAGGTTGGGCCGCTGTAGACCTTACGAGCAACGCATTCGCACCTGTTTACGAACTCCTTCCAGGAGATCTCCTTGTAGCCCATTTCGAAGAAGGCAAACGAGCCGACGAGCACCACGGCACCGATGGCCCCCAGCAGAATCCATCGCTCGCGATCTCCGCCACTGCCCTCGCTTATGGGACGACCGCCGGGGGGATTTGACCCTTTTCCAGAGGCTCCGCGAGAGCTATTGCTAAACATCCCGAAATTCCAGTCTGACTTAGACTCTGAAGCGGCGGCCGACTTGGACGTTTGCGATACTGTGGATTTTGGTTTGTCTGTGGCGGGTTGGCTGTCCTTGCCCGGAGCCTTCTTTTCCCCGGCAGCACCTTTTGGCTGTGTGGACTTGCCGCCGGTCTCAAAGAACTTTTCAAAGCCCTTCGGCGGCTTCTTGCAGAACAACTGCAGCTGCTCCACGAAGTAGCGTATAAGGGGCGTAAGTTGCCCCGGCAGCATACCAACACCGACACCAGCTCCGCGCTGCACCTGCTGGACCAGAAGGTGGTGAAAAAGGATGGAGAGCCGGGCGTAAAAGGAGCGATTAAAAGCCTGACACCCCTTGGAAAGTCCGTCATCCTGTTACTCACTTTGTTTGGCAGCGGGCCGGACATGTAGCTGCGTCTCATCAGGCTGTTCATTGCCTTGGCCGTGCTTAGCAGCCGGAACGCCATGACTTCTTTGGGGTTATTCAACGATTCTGGATGACTGTTGTTGCGTTGCCTACGCCAGGCAATTGCGTCTCCGATGCCTACCTACTACGTCGATTTGGTATAAAATACTAAGTGTTGTCACCCTGACAAAGGTTGTCGCCTCATAGAGCAGGTTGTCGTTAGTTGAATAAAATAATTATACAAAATATTACGCCTAGAGGTGCGCTGTTGTGAAATTTCGATTTCTTATTTATCGCACAAAAATACCGATAGACATTGGGAATCGATAACTACAATTATAATTCACGGGAATATCTATCGAACGTGAAACAGCAGACCAATATTGTCAATTGGCTCCGAACTCAAAAATGTGGTTCCGTTGATGATTTATTTACAATTTTACTTTATTCGACATGTTCGACATCAACAATTTTATTGACATCGTTCTGATGAGTCTAAATTTCCAATCCTTCGTATGAATTTGGATGGGGTTGTCACATAAAAACAGCATTTATGTGATCCGCGCAATCCAAATCTAAAATGAGGTTTCTGGGTAATTTACATTTAAATAGCATTACGTATTACCTTATTTGCCAAATTGCGAATCATCCGATGCCATAATTTCGTTTTCACAACGTTCATCTGGGCTAAAAAGCCGCTCCATTTCTGCATTTGGCCAAGGAAGAGAAAACAAGTAGATCGCAAAATTAGGCAGATCTTTGAATCTCTTATTTCCTCTAGAATCTCTGTGTGCTAATATTTCCAGCCAGAAATTAAAATATCATGAAATAGACAACAAATTTAAGTGAAAAAACGACACTCCCGGGCGGAGTTTCAATCTAGTTATAGAACCCATTTGTGGCTGAATCTGAACAACCAGCCATCCCATCGGCTATTCAATTCCCATCAACGACATCGAATTTGTATGGCTCTGAACTGAAATCTCCCTCCCTCGCTTACTCCCGCTCCCTGTCACTCTTTCTCTGTTTTTGCATGTTACTGTGTGCTAATACGCGCCTTGATCTTTTCGCACACCCACAACAACAAACAATTGATAGAGCAGAACAGAGATAGAGAGAGAGAGAGAGAGAGAGTGAGTGCGAAGAGGAGGAACATTGCATGTGCTGTTGACTCCCACAACAGCGACAGCGACAGCAACAACAACAACCTCGTAATAACGCGCAGCATGCAAGCTTTCACAAACAGACACTCATACTCCAACGCACTCACACATACAAACCATCTGAGAACATGCACCGTTACAACGAGTTCAGAAGTTAACTGGCAACAGCAACAAACACGTGACCCGACAATTGCGACAATTGGCAAAAAACAAAAAAAAAGCACAAAAACCCCAACAAATCAAACAAAAAAATTGCATTGAAAAAAACCCAAGAACGATCACCGCCAGGGGGCGGCAATAAACGCATCTCAGCAACGGAATTCGAATTTCGAACTTCAATCTCCGTTAAGAATGGACTTTCGCACTGGCACGTGTCCGTCAGTCGGACGTTAAAACATCTGAAAACATAAGTAAGCAGTCGAATATTCATAAGCTAATGATAAATTAAAATACCTCACATTGGTAAAAGGAACACAATAATGCAAACTTAACCAGTCTTGCCTCGCGCCTGCTGGTACCACATTGTAGGCAGTATCTGGTCTTGCGACCCACTCAATTCGCTCTAAGCGATCAAATCAAAAAAAAATATTAAAAAAATAAATGGACTTTTGCCGGCCGGCTAAATGCTAAATGCTACAAAACTGGAGAGGGAGATTCGAAGAAGAAGGATACGGCGAGCGGATCCCAAGGCAGGTAGAACTTTGATTTTTGTCCGCGCACTTTTTTCTTTCAGATTATTTTCCCAAAAAAAAAAACTTGTTTTTTGTTGTTTTGTTTTACATTATATAATCGTCAAATTGCATTCCACACAGCCATCGTCGATTTAACAAAATGCAATTCAGCCAACTGCTGTTGCTTATGATTATATTGTATGATTATTGGCTGAGTTATGGCCGGCGCACTCCACTTGCAACTGCAGCGGCAGATGATTCGGAACTGGGGGATTTCAGTGGAATACTATATTGTGGCTATTATTGCGACTGCGACTGCGACTGCTGCTGGCTGCTGCTGCTGTTTTCTGTGCGCGCACACGAACGCGACAACCAACAAAATGACTCTACGACACGGCAGGCGGCAAGCGGCAGCTGAGACCCCAACACACACTGGCCGCCAGTCGATGCGATGGTAGTTGTAGTTGTATTTGAGCAAAGCTTTGCGGCAACTTGCACTATTTAACGTGCCGTTCCGTGCCGTGCCGGCTGCACAAAGCGCATCAGCATCGGAACAGCTGATAAGTGATAAGCGGCCAGAGTCAGTCAGAGAGAGAAAGAGAGACAGCGGGAGAGCATAGCCAAGCATGTAGAAACAATAAAGCTCAAAATTAAGAGCAAAAAAAGCTTCGAAAGCTTACACTGAGCAAAAAGGGAAAAGCAATAGAAATGATCCGTGAACGAACTGCTACACAGGGTATAAATAAGCACAGCTTAGGTAAGGCTATCCAAGAGAGTGTACTCCATTCCAAATTCAGAATCACCGAGAAGCAAGATATTCCCTCCACAACAGCGAAACCCTCCCACCCTTCTTCAATATACCTTGGGGGAGAGCGCTTTCACTGCCGAAAGCTCTATTCAAATTCTAGCGTTTTCCCACACTTAGAGGCGCTTTGAATTTATTGTTCCCCAGCTTACGGGGGAATTTAGTTTACAGATCTATGCCCCGTTCATCACCACCCGAACAGGGACACATCCATCGGGGCGTTCTACCTTAAAAATATGCAAACAAAATTTTTAAGAGCGTGCGCTTGTGTCCGGAACACTCCAGGCCTCGTTACCGCACTGCTCTACTCCTCCATCCTTCGGGGTTGCACATTCTCTATCTGTGACTGGTCCTTCTGGACAAGCGTCTAGCTGGTCTGGGTAGGCACTGGCTTGGTCGGGGGCGAAGGCGACGAGGAAGTGTCAGTGGGCGGGGTGATCTCCTTTTCCTTGTTCCAACTCTTGAGGCCCTCGGGCAGCGAGGTGTCCTCCTCGAAGGAGCCGGTGCCCTCGACAAACTCTTCGTAGGTTGACTTCTCCTTGAACGGACGCGGGCCGAGCAGCTCGATCATGTCGTCGCGGCTGAGCACCTCGTTCTGCAGCAGGCGCTCGGCCACGCGACGCACCTCCTCCTTGTGCTTGGTCAGCAGTTCGGTGGTGGCCTCGTGAGCGCACTGGATGATGGACCGCACCTCGCCGTCGATCATCATCGCCGTGTCCTCGGAGTAGGGCTTGCTGAACACGGGATCGCCGGCCTGGCCCACATCGAAGCTTACCTGCCCGATCTTGTCGCTCATGCCGAAGCGCACCACCTGCGAGTAGGCGATGTCCGTGATCTTCTTCAGATCGTCCTGGGCACCGGTGGTGATGCGGTTGAAAAAGAGCTCCTCGGCCACTCGTCCACCGATGGTCATGCACATGCGGTCGAACAGCTGCTCCTTGGACAGTAGGTAGTGGTCGCTGGGCAGGTACTGGGCATAGCCCAGGCCCTTGCCTCGCGGGATGATAGAAACCTTCAGAAGAGGATCCGCATGCTCCAGGAACCAGCCGGCCACAGCATGTCCCGCCTCGTGGTGGGCCACCGTTTTCTTCTCCTCCGGCGCCAGCACATTCGTCTTCTTCTCCATGCCGGCAATCACACGCTCGATGGCCTGCTCAAAGTGCTTGAGCACAATCGAGTCCTTGGAGTCGCGGGCGGCAATCAGAGCGGCCTCGTTGCACACGTTGGCGATGTCGGCGCCGGTGAAGCCAGGAGTCATGGCCGCCATCTTCCGGGCCAGATCGTTCTTGTCCAGCTCCGCCTTCAGTCCGCCCAGATGGACCTTGAAGATGCTCGCCCTGCCCTTGATGTCGGGCGCCGGCACATAGATCTGACGATCGAAGCGACCCGGTCGCATCAATGCCTTGTCCAGGATGTCCACGCGATTGGTGGCAGCCAGCACCACCACGTTCGTCGTGGTATTAAAGCCATCCATCTCCACCAGCAGCTGATTCAGTGTGTTTTCCTGCTCCGAATGTCCGCCAAAAGTCTTGCCGCCTCGCTTCCGCCCCACAGCATCGATCTCATCGATGAACAGTATGCAGGGGGCATGCTTGCGGGCCATGGCGAACATGTCACGCACGCGAGACGGACCCACGCCCACAAACATCTCGAGGAACTCCGAGCCGGACACCGTGATGAATGGAACGTTGGCCTCGCCGGCGGTGGCCTTGGCCAGGAGCGTTTTCCCCGTGCCCGGGGTCCCGTGAGCATGGCTCCCTTTGGTATCTTGGCACCCAGGTCGATGTACTGCTGTGGATTCTTCAGGAAGTTGACAAACTCCATAATCTCAATCTTGGCCTCCTCGCAGCCAGCAACGTCCCTAAGGAAAGAATACCAGAGATGAGACTTGTCTAAATTAGTTTGATGGAGGACTCACTTGAAGCGCACACCGATCTCTGTGGGATTTATCAGCTTGGCTGTGGACTGCATGACACCGCCAAAAAGACCGCCACCCTTGCGTCCCCGTGCGCCGCCCATCATGTCGGCGGATTTGCGCATCATGTAGACTAGGAAGCCGATTATGAGGAGCGTGGGCAGCAGACCCGTCAGACTGGAGGCCTCCACTTCGTTGCGATAGATGACAGGTAAAAAGTTGATCGACTCCGTGCCCTGCTCTGTCTGGGCCGTCTCCAGGTTCCGCTCGAAGCTGTCCACGCTGCCAATGTTGAACCAGAGCACACCGCTGCCCTGGCCACTGTTCTGCTGGAGGCGCACGCGCACCCACTTCTTGTTGACCACCTCCAGTTTTTCCACAATTCCCTTGGACAGATAACTGGGCGCGCGGAACAGCAAATACAAGAGAAAAATTGATAAATTACATAATAAATTTTATGGCACCACAGGTTGGGCCGCTGTAGACCTTACGAGCAACGCATTCGCACCTGTTTACGAACTCCTTCCAGGAGATCTCCTTGTAGCCCATTTCGAAGAAGGCAAACGAGCCGACGAGCACCACGGCACCGATGGCCCCCAGCAGAATCCATCGCTCGCGATCTCCGCCACTGCCCTCGCTTATGGGACGACCGCCGGGGGGATTTGACCCTTTTCCAGAGGCTCCGCGAGAACTATTGCTAAACATCCCGAAATTCCAGTCTGACTTAGACTCTGAAGCGGCGGCCGACTTGGACGTTTGCGATACTGTGGATTTTGGTTTGTCTGTGGCGGGTTGGCTGTCCTTGCCCGGAGCCTTCTTTTCCCCGGCAGCACCTTTTGGCTGTGTGGACTTGCCGCCGGTCTCAAAGAACTTTTCAAAGCCCTTCGGCGGCTTCTTGCAGAACAACTGCAGCTGCTCCACGAAGTAGCGTATTAGGGGCGTAAGTTGCCCCGGCAGCATACCAACACCGACACCAGCTCCGCGCTGCACCTGCTGGACCAGAAGGTGGTGAAAAAGGATGGGGAGCCGGGCGTAAAAGGAGCGATTAAAAGCCTGACACCCCTTGGAAAGTCCGTCATCCTGTTACTCACTTTGTTTGGCAGCGGGCCGGACATGTAGCTGCGTCTCATCAGGCTGTTCATTGCCTTGGCCGTGCTTAGCAGCCGGAACGCCATGACTTCTTTGGGGTTATTCAACGATTCTGGATGACTGTTGTTGCGTTGCCTACGCCAGGCAATTGCGTCTCCGATGCCTACCTACTACGTCGATTTGGTATAAAATACTAAGTGTTGTCACCCTGACAAAGGTTGTCGCCTCATAGAGCAGGTTGTCGTTAGTTGAATAAAATAATTCTACAAAATATTACGCCTAGAGGTGCGCTCTTGTGAAATTTCGATTTCTTCTTATAGTTTGTACTCACAGCGAAACGCGGTAAGTACGTGTTTCATTACCCAACACTAAAAGAAAAGTAGAGATGCACGTTCATACTCATTACTTCTGTCCATCCATTGAGAATATCTGTCAGACCTTTACGAGAATGTTTAGAATTTTTGCCGAAAATTTTTATTTCAAACCGTAGTTTCTAAGATTGCTATTTTCAAAATATAGGTATGTAATCATCAAACTCAACATCTAGTTATCGGACAAAAATACCGATAAATACTGTCAATCGATGTGTAGAAATCATGTAAAACAGACATTTAGTGTTAAATGGCTCCAAACTCAGTTTCGTTTGTGAAATATGCCACAAATATCCATATTATCATATATATATTATCACTAACAAAATAAATCGGTACATTGATATTATCGTAAAATATAAAGTCGGCAAACATGGCGGCTCGTGCTTGTTGAAGTTCTGCGTAAGGTATGTGCTCGGGGTGACCATTTACGGTATATTATATCCTTTTCTGCATGTTTTGATGTCAAAATTGAGTTGGAAGTTTATTTACGCTATATCTGTATATAATGCTATATATCAGGCATACAATCAATCTATTAAATTTAATTTTAAAGCTGTATTAAAGAAGGTAAGGTATTTTCAAAGTTACCGCCAATTTGCAAAAAATTCAAAGTCCTTAAAATTACAAATCTTCGTTGAAAAGTGATTCATCAGTCCGATAATATTATGTGTTCAAGGATAAGGTCCTAATAAGCTAGCTACCTTAGTAAAATGGCTATATGTGCATTGCTTTGAATGACGTTTTTTTTCAACACGTGTTTTCTTGATTTATTTTATATTTTTATTTGGGTAGCTGTTAATAAGTACAAAACAAAAAGGCATAAAGAAATTCAATATCAATTTTTTTAATAACAAAAAAAAAAAATTGTACATTTTTCACATAGAAAATGGGTATAACAGCAAAAAATATTTTGTATGAAAAAAATTACCAAGGAACAAGTTTATGGGAATATGTACTCTTTTAATAATTAATGGAGTTAAACTTATGCCCCTGAAGCTTTTGCAGCCTACTGGGCATTGGTTCGCAAAGTTTTTTAGTGTTGTTATTTCTATCCTGTTCCATTTTGCAACTATCGCTTGTTTTAATTGCTTCAATGTATCGTTCTGCCTTGTACAGGCATAGACTTTTGCTGCAAGGATTCCCCACAGATCCTCAATTGGATTTAAGTCCGGACTCATTGAAGCCCACTTAATCAACGGTTTATTGTGGGTCTCAAAATAGTCCATTGAGGCCCGGGAAACATGAATTGGCGCATTATCCTGCTGAAATGTCTATTGATCACCATGGAAATGCTCAGCAAATGAAAATGGTTCACTATCTATCAATTCTATCTATGCTTGAGCATTCATCCGGCCGGATATTAAACATATTGGAGACCTCCCTTTAGCACTAAAGGCAGCCCATATCATTAGCGATCCATCACCATGGTTTGGCTTGTAGCAAGTTGCCCGTGGATGACGCGGGTCTCTCCAATATTTATGATGGACATCTGAACCGTGTAAACTCATTTTTTTTTCATCACTTAAAATGAAATTTTCTAATTTGGGGTCCCAGAACTTGTGTTTTTCAAAAATGACATGCGCGCATCATTATGACGTTTAGTTTAGAGGAGTTTGCCCACTTTCTTTTGATATGTCAGGTTAAAATTTTCGCTCAAAATTTGGCTCACACGTTGCCTGGGGATTGTTAACCCGAGTTCTGCCTTGATTTTGTTGCAGCTCATTAGGTCTTCAGTTGCAAACTGCCCCAAGTGCCGTTTTGTCAATTCTATTATGGTTGATACTGGGCCAAGTCGACGATTTATGCGGTAACCGTCTGGATCTATGAAAATGTTTGAAATAGTATTTTGATGTCGATACATTAGCGAAGCTATTCGACCAGTTTTTATGCCGGCTAATTTCATTCTCTTGATCCTTCCCTGTTCTTCCTCAGAAAATGATTTACCATGTGGCATTATTAACTAAAATGCAATTTTTTTTTAAATTTTGTATTGCTTTGAAGCAATAATGAGTGCTAGCGTACAGAATCAATGAGCTTGTCACTTTTACTGAAAAGATGCTAACACTGCGACTCTCAAAACATGAATAGACATGATTGCACATATATCTATTTTCTACGTAGAGCGCGAGCTTGATCTCTTATCTAAGCTAATGGTACCACAAATGGAGTTCAAAGAAGACGAAAATTTGTCATAACTGGGCACAACAATAAGAGATAAGAACTGCATAGTCAAACCCAACAAGCATCTATTACTTTTTAAGAAAAATTGAAAATAAATTTTGCACATATAGCCATTTTACTAAGGTATATTCAACCGAAAGTCAAAATCGAGGAGTACGATTTGCATCGGTACATTTGCGGTATATTTTTAAAATTTGACGGTATATTTCGGTATATTTGTGTGGGTCATGCGGTATATTTTGTTGTTGTGCTGTCGTGTGGTACGTATTGCTGCTGGTGAAAATTTTTTTCTCTTCAAATAAGACAATTAATTAACTAAAATTCGGCCTGGAATTATGTGGAAAATGTGCCGTAAGCTGTGCTGTGATAGTGAAACATAGAAAATGCCCAAAAAACAACGTTTGAACGCCTAAAAAACAATTTTCTTTCCTTTCAATTGTGTCTGGTCTGTGGCTGAGGGGTGCCAAATTTGCAGCCCGAAAAAGTGGAAAAAAAAACTTTTTTACCAACTTGGCACTGCGTGAATGTGTGTGTGTGTCGGTTTATGTGGTGCTGTATGTACAGTCGGCTGCTAAATTTACGCAAAAAACCACAACAAAAGTGTAAAAATAGTGTACAATTGCAGTACACTGCTGTGTGTGTGTGTGTGTGTGTGTGTGTGTGTGTGTGTGTGTGAGTGAGAGAGAGTGCACGCGTGTATGTGTGCGTGCAATTTTTCCGGCAGCCAAATCAATAAAACTGCAGCCGACTGCTGCGGTGTAGATTTCACTGCCCATCAAAAAAAAAAAAAAAGTATTTGCTAATTGTTTCCACCATTCTTTGCCCAATCCCTTACTTTCTTGCAGCTTTTGTAACTAAAACTCCGTTTTGACATCACTTTCATCATAATCTGAATAAAAATAATAATAATATATAAAAAATACAACAAAAAAATAAATAATTAAAACACCATCGAAAATGAATCAAAAAATAATACATACAAATAATTGAAAGTCACAGCAAAAATATCTAAAAATCAACAACAACTACTACACCAACAACAAAAACATCAACACAAAGCTCAAAAAAGTCAACGAGGGCAAAAGCAAAAATTCTGCCATCAACTTTTTGGTTTTGAACACTTCTTTAGTTAATGTTTGCTTTTCTTTGCAAAGAAAGAGAGAAAAAACAGAGGGAACGCCGAGAACCTACCAGTAGTGGGACGTCCGTGTGGCCTGCGTCCCGTAGGTGAGAGGGAGACAAAGCGACTGCGCAAATAAAACAAAAAATACAACAAAAACAACAAGCCAAGCTTGAAACGGAAGACTTTCAAATAAAACAAATACAAAACCAACAAAAAACAAAACCAAACAAATTGTAAACGCTGTGAAATTAACTCGTCAATACTCAAAAGCACCAACAAAAAACATAAAAACCAACAACAAACGCTAAACTAAAAAGAAAATTGAGAAAAAGAGGAAGCAAAAAGCAAAAAACGGCAAGCACTGAAAACCCAACGGAAAACCTAGCGGTAGGAAAAAACCGGCAGACGTTCTGTGACGTCTCGAAAGCTCGAATAACAGTAAAAACAAAAGCAAAGGCAAACAACGCGAAAACAAAAAACTTTCAAAAACAAAAGCAACATCAATCCCAAAATTCCTCATTTATTTTCCTGCAAAAAGCTTTAATTTAATTACGAATTTTTCTGTTAAGTCAAAGTGAATTCAATTTGCTAATTATTTAACATTAAGAAAACAACAAAAGGAAGCTACAGAAGCAGCAGCAACAACAAAAAGAACACCAACCAACAAACAACTGAATTAATGTTTTAAAGTACAAAAATAACCGGGAGTAAAACAAAACTAAAACAAACAAAAAAAACAAAAAAAAAACAATTTAAGTTAAACGCAACATCAATCTTAAATTATTTAAATAAAAACGAAAACAAAAACTTCTAACCTTTAAGCCTAGATAACGGTAAGAGCCCAACGGGCCAAAGACAGTGTGTGCGAGCGAGAGAGACATATGGAAAGAGAGTGTAGCAGAAAATAGCAGCCAGGAGCACGAAAGAACTAACGGAAGAAGGAGCAAAGCAAAAAAAAACGATAAAGCAACAATTGTGCCGCAAAATTGTGTGAATAGCAAAAGCAAAAACATAAGAAATATACTAAATAACGGTAACAATAAAGCAAAAAAAAAAACATTAAAACCAAAAATCTACAAGAATTCTATAAGTTTTAAGTACCCTTTTACACCACAACAAAATACGAAGAAGAAGGAGAATGATAATGAAACCCTAGAACAACTACGAAAACGCAAAAGCAAAACAAAACCATTAAACATAATCGAACAACTTTGCCAACAACATTTGTTTGTACATAAACCGAGCGAAAGGAAAACACGGAAAAATATAGAAAATACAACTGAGGGGAAAAAACTGTGCCGGCCTTGTGCCCCCCTCCCCCCAAAAAAAAAAAACATAAACAACAACCGTTTTTATTTTACAACAAAACATGGTTTTTTACTAGTTTTTCAGTTGAGTTTTGTTATAAGTGTACCTAGTGAGAAATGTTAAAAGTCTAAAACAACAACAGCAACAAACAAAAAGCAACTGCAACAAAGGAAAGTAAAAAAAAACAAAACAAACAAAAAAAAAACAAAACAAATTCAAAGAAAGATTTAACAACTCTGTGATAATTACTGTAAATTTATAAATTTAAACAAAAAGAACAAGAAAAAACCACACAAAAAAATCTCTAACGGAATGAAAGGGAAATAACTGTAATTTTTAACAATAGCAAAGGAGCGAAAGAGGAAAAAGGAGAACGAACGAAGAGAGAGAACGAGAGAGAGAGAGAGAGAGAGAGAGAGAGAACATCTTAAACCAACAACAACTTTACACTTAAGAGCAAATGCAAATGAAAAGATAAAAAAAACATTGAAACAAATTCGTGATATCTTAAAGGACTTCGATACATATATACTATAGTATATTATATATTATATTATATAAACTATTAAACTAAGCTTAAATCTAGTAAGCAAAAAAACCGAAAGAATAAGTGGAAAACAAACAAGAAACAAAAACCAACCAACCAACCAACAACAACAACAGCAACAAGAAAAGAAAATAAAAAACCCTAGGTTATAAAAAAAGACTTCAAAACGCATTCAAAAAATATATATATATTTAAACACATAAACCACAAATAAAAATCGTAGGCTCTAAGATTTCAACCATAGTAAATGATCAGCGAAGAAAGAACCGAACCTCTCCGCCGTCTGAGAGTATCTGCATATATCGATATATATATATATATATATATATATATTCTAAAGCCGAAAAAGCGCGTACTTTTTGCTTAGTGAATAGTGAATGAAACAGCAATAACAAGAACACAGCAGCAACAAATCATACAAATTGTGCAACCGAAAAGTAATAGCAACGTACAGCGAAAACTTAAAAACAGATTAGAAGAACGAGGAGGAGCATAGAAGGAGAAGAAGAAATCGAGAGGAGTGGAGAGGAGAAGCCTGCAAACCCTAGAAGCTGGCACAGCCTCCTCCCAAAGGAGCCCCGTCTTACAATCAACGTGGAAGCAGCCCCCATCGTCCGCCCGCGCCCACCCCCGCCCCCGCACTCTCCCCACAATCTTCGTAGCGGCAGCCCCTGCCACACACACTCTAGGGTCGCTCCAGTTCCAGAATCACTCAATAATCAAGGGAAACCGTGAAACCGAAAAGCAAATATAGTAATAAATCACTACTACTTCCTATAAACCACAACGATTGCCTACAAATATATATATATATATATGTACATTATATAGAAAGAACAATTATAATCACTTTCCAAAAACAAAAACAAAAGCAAAAAAACACAAAATATTCAAATATCAAACAAACAAAAAACAAACCTAATCTAACCCAAAAGTAAAAGTATTCCCAGTGTATTTTTCTAGTAAAACTAAAATATAAAAAAAAATATATATATATATATTCAAAAATCGACCGAAAAATCATCAAAAAATGCAATAAAGCAAGTAATAATTCAAATTCAATTCTAAAATACAAAAATAAAAACAACAGCAAAAAGAACACCAAAACCAACGGCAGTGCAGCAGCAACAGCAGCGGCGGCAGCGGCTGGAAAAGGAAATGCATTTTCATCGTAGGACAAGAACAAGAATCATATTTTGAAGTACACCCGAAACACACACGTAGAAACCAGGAAGCGATCCACGAAGGAAGGAGAAAGAGGAGAGGAGAGCAGAGCAGAGGAGGAGTAACCACAACTACCAAAAGATAACCAGAAACTACAACGTTACAATATTTGTCGGCATTTTTTACAAACAAAAACAAAACAAAAACACAACCAGGAAACACAAAACACAACAAACAAAACAAACAAAACAAGAAAAACCAAAAGAAAGAATAGCAATTTTTTGTGTGTGGGACATGCCCCGCGGCAAAAGACAAAACTTTTATTAACTTCGAAGACAAGGAATTTCAGTGCCTCTTGTGCCAGTGTTTAGCCAAAATATATATACACAAAAAACAAAAACATTTAAGAAAAAACAAAAACGAACAACAAATACGTATTTATTGCTTAATTTTTTTCTCTTTGATAAAAAACAATTACACTAAAAATCGAAACGGATAAGGATAATAGTATAAAAACAAAAATTAATTTAAAAAAACAAAGACAAAACCAATAAAACACGAACAACAGTTTTGTTTTTCTGTTTGTGGGTCACTTTTTGGACCCATCACCGCACGCTCTCTTCATTGTTCCGCCCGTCATCGTTCTCGTCGCACAGATTTCGGGAGTCAACCATCATAATATCAGCGAAAAGCATCAGTCAGTCGTCTTGCTAGTCCTCCTATCAGCATTTGTTCTACTCTGTTTCCTCATATCGAATCAAACAATCAATTCAGCATGAATACGCAATCGAAGGTTTATCGCACAGGCGAAGGTGAGTTTTTGTATGATTTTGTGTAGCATAAAGAATAATGTATATGGAGCTGCTTCTAACACCCCCCCACCCTCTCTCTCTCTCTCTCTCTTGGTTTTCGTTCAACAGAGATATACGACAACTTGCCATGCGATGGCTATTTCAATATAAATGCCATTCGCAATCTGGGAATTCCCACAACTTTTCCTACCATTGGAACTTTTACGCTTGACTCCACTACTCTGGGCCTGCAGCCTCAACCGCAGCAGGGACCATCGCCTCAGCAGCAGCAGTCCATGCATCACCTTCAGCAGCAGCAGCAACATCAACAACAACAGCAGCAGCAGCAGCAACAGCAACAACAGCAGCAGCAGCAGCAGCAACATCAGCAACAGCTTCTCCAGCAGCAGCAGCAGCAGCAACAGCAACAACAGCAGCAGCAACAACAACATGCCAGCATTGGAATGTTTGATTCGAATGAAGTGCCCGATGTACCACAGATTGGGGTCTTCACATCCAATAGTGTGCTGACCAACGGGGCTGGCAGTTCATCCTCAATCTTTGGCTCGTCGAGCAGTTCATCGGCCGCCGCAGCGGATCCCAATCAGACCACGCGGGAGACGGGCATCATTGAGAAGCTATTGGTAAGTATGGGAATGAGATAAACTTTCACTCTGTTGGCACTTTCTAAAGCCGCCCCATGTTCTTTCACCCAATAGCACTCTTATGGATTCATTCAGTGCTGTGAGCGTCAGGCCCGTCTGTTCTTTCACTTCTCGCAGTTTAGCGGCAACATTGATCACCTGAAGATCGGCGATCCCGTGGAGTTTGAGATGACCTACGACCGTCGCACCGGCAAACCGATCGCTAGTCAAGTATCGAAGATAGCCCCCGAGGTAGTGCTCTCCGAGGAGCGTGTCACCGGCACAGTGACCACCGAACTGCGCACGGACAGTGCCAACAATGTCCTCAGCTCCAGCGAGACCACGGGCCGGATCAGCTATGAGAATCGAGGCGAATGTTTCTTTCTACCCTATACCAAAGACGATGTCGAGGGAAATGTCAACTTGCGTGCTGGCGACAAGGTCAGCTTTCAAATTGCAACGAACCAAAGGTGAGAAAAGCACACGAGGAAACCAGAAGCATAGTAGCATTCCATCTTTGTATTCATCTTTGATCCAAAAACAGAGGCAACCTGGGCGCCTGCCATATACGCCTGGAGAATCCGGCCATGCCGGTCAAGTATCGTGGAGTGGTCTGCTCCATGAAGGAGTCGTTTGGCTTCATCGAACGCGCCGATGTGGTCAAGGAGATATTCTTTCACTTCTCCGAGGCCGAGGGCAATGTGGAGCTGCGTCCTGGCGACGATGTCGAGTTCACCATCCAGACCCGAAGCGTAAGTATATGCAGCACACAGAAACACACTTACCCCTCCATCCTATCATTAAAAAATAAACAGCAGTCCGCCACTGTGCCACCGCAGGGCCGTGAGTTTGCATGCAACATCACGCGCTTGCCTCCAGGTTCCGTAATCTTTGAGGATGTGGACAGCACCGTCTACAAGGGACAGGTCCTAAAGTCCCTCGATCGCAACAATCCCGTGCGCCAGAACAACGACCCGCTGCCGGGACGCATTCGTTATAGGGCGCTCGATTACTCTGAGGTAGAAGTGCCTTTCGGGGACAAGGACCAGAAGGGTGACTTCACGCTACGGCACGGCGATTGGGTGCAGTTCCTGCTGGCCACCGACAGGCGCGATCAGCTGCAGCGTGCCACCTCCATTGCCCTGTTGGACGAGACCTTTAAGGTGTCCGGCGAGAAGCGAGAACAAGGCACCATTGCCTCGCTCAAGGAGGGCTTTGGCTTTCTGCGTTGCGTGGAGCGGCAAGTGCGTTTGTTTTTCCACTTTACCGAAGTGTTGGATACGGTATGAATGGATTAAAGATAGAAGCTTAATCACACCGTTTAATTATAATAAAACTGATTTGTTTAGAGCCGCGAAATCGATGTCAACGATGAGGTGGAGTTCACTGTCATCCAGGAGCCAGGCTTGGCCTATAACAACTCGCGTTTGCAGGCCATACGCATCAAGCATTTGCCGCCCAACTCTGTGGAGTTCGAGACACTGATGGCCAGCAATATTGAGGGTACAGTACACAACATTTCCCCCTTTGCCAATCTGCAATCTCCAATCCTTATTCTCTGTGTGTTTGTGTTTTCTTTTTGCAGGCTGCGTGACACGTGAGGCGCCCAAGAGCCCTATCAAATCTCAAGATCGCGTCGAGGGCGGTGTGATTACCTACGAAAGTGGCGATGCTAAAAAGACTATAATGTATTTTCTTAAAGACTGCGAAAAACCACCAAGGATTGGGGAGCGTGTACGCTTCGATATTTACATGGTAAGCTCTTGGATAAGCTCCTGATCTCGTACAATTCCGAACTGATTGGATTTCGATATCATCTGCTAGGTCAAACGTAACAAGGAGTATATAGCCGTCAATGTACAGCAAATTTCGCTGCAACAGCAACAGCTGCAGCAGCAGCAGGCGCAACAGCAATTGATAAGCCAACAAGCTGCTGCTCAGGCGGCGGCGAGCGCGAGCCTCACTCAAACCGATCAGCTGCCACTTACGAATGGCATCAGTGGCAGCAGCTCGACTGCCTCGCTGCAGAATGGCTACGTAATGCACGGCAGCCCCGGGGGCAGCATCAGCAGCGTGGGCAGTAGCAGCAATCAGGTCAACCTGGACGACTTCAAGCTGGAGAACAACAATCTGGCTGGCACCGAGGGGGGGCAGTTGTATCGCGGCTTCATAGCCGTGATGAAGGAGAACTTTGGATTCATTGAGACCCTGTCCCACGACGAGGAGGTCTTCTTTCACTTTAGCAACTACCAGGGCAATCCCAATTGGCTCGAGCTCGGCCAGGAGGTCGAGTACACCCTGGCCCCCAATGGCAACACCTCTGTTTCGGGCAATTGCCTGCCAGCCGAGAATGTCCGGATGCTGCCCAAGAACTCCATACCGCAGCCGTCGGTGCTGGAAACCGTGCACAATGGAGTGGTGGCGCGTCCCCTGCGGTGCATCAACCCCGACCAGCAGGAATACGCCGGCCTCATTGAGATTCTCGACGAGCAACGCACCACAATCACCTCGCATCACGAGTTCGGCATCACCAGTCTGGTGAACAAGCGAGATCTGTTGCAGAAGGGCGATCTGGTCAGCTTCCGGATCGATGAGAGCGGTCGGGCGGCCGATGTGAATGCGGTGCGGCTGAAGAAGCGTGCCACAGTTGACTCCATCAAGGGACAGTTTGGTTTTCTCAACTTTGAGGTGGAGGATGGCAAGAAGCTATTCTTCCACATGTCCGAAGTGCAGGGCAATACGGTGGCCTTGCATCCAGGCGATACTGTGGAGTTTTCGGTGGTCACCAATCAGGTAAGTCGTTGGCCTTTATTGAATATCTAGGGGGTTGTCTAATGTATCTCCTCATCCACTAGCGCAATGGGAAATCTTCGGCTTGCAATGTTGTGAAAATAAACGATCGTCCCGATCGATTGATCTCGCGGCTCAAGCTCAACGGCGATGACACGGTGCCCCGCCTGATACTCCTCCGTGCACCCAAGGGGCCGCAGGGCAAGGGCTTCTCAGTACTAGCGCGTCATCCACGCATTCCAGGTATGTTTGTTTTTGGGCAATTCTCTAGGGGATTTGCTAAATGATTTCTGCATTGCAGGCAACTTGGTGGAGTAGAAAAATTGTGACGTGAAATGAAAATATTAGATGCAAATCAAAGACAACTACAACTACGACTACAACAACATACAGCTATATACTTATACACTTGAACGGAGCATGCAACCAACTAAAAGCAACGTGAACTTGTCGTGAATACTAACCATAAAAACACACCACAATACACCACACCACAACACACTTATATTGAATATAATCAGTCCCTAGGAGCAATCAAAAACACTATTGGAAGCGATAATAATTGATAATACGCGTACACGTACATATAATACTTATTGAGGGCACGGCGGAGAACGAACCGCTGTATGTCTGAAAATGGAAACCTATTTGTAATATTAATAAGACTCTAGCCCCTCCAATCCAAACCCATTGTAACGCTTTGTTTTCGAACTCAAACGAAAACTCAACTCAAAAGAAAATCCGTGTTGTGGCTGAAATGAAATTGAAGTTCTGAATGTGGTCTGAAAGATGAGATGACGATGATGATGATGATGATGAAAATGATAATGATGATATGATGAAACAACCAAAACGTTTGTATACGTATACTATTTTCAACTAGATTGATGTTTAATTTTAAAATTATAAAATGAATCCAAAAAGCATAATGAAACAACAACAATTATAATCTATGTAATATAATTATTCTACGAGTAGAATGGCAACGAAAACCGTGCATTAACCGCGCCACGTTAGAATTGTGTATCAAATGGCAACAGCAGCAACAACAAGAACAACAACAGCAACACTACACTACAATCTTCTCTATATAATGCATATACGAGTAGTTCCTGCTTCTAATTGCATCTTGCTCTATTCTTCTGTCTCCTTCTCCTGAAGACCTCCTGTTCTTTCGATGCTTTCTATCTTAACTGTTAACCAATTATATTTATTATGAAATAACAGCAGCGAAAACACCAACAGACCCAAATGTAAAAGCAATAAATACCTTAGTCAAAAACAAAAACAAAACAAAAACTATGGAAGCCCCTGCGAAAATCACGAAATGAAATGAAACGAAGAGAAGCGAAGCAAAGCAAAATGAAATGAAAGTATTTATGATAGCTAAACAAAAAGTCTAATTTGTATACAAGCATATATACATACATACATACATACATACATATATCTATATATTTTACATATACATAAACATAGAATGATACTATTATAATTTTGTTGATTATTTTTGTACTTTCGCTTGTGAACCTTTTTGCTGAAGCTCTTTCACTTCACTTGCCCGCTTCAACTCATCTTCAGTTGGCATCCAGACTACTGCAGGTTGCATTAACTTATTAACATTAACATTAAAAAACAACAAAACAAAACAAAAAAAAAACAAAAAAACCATACTGCATATGTCTTATAGGGTATTTATTTAAACAAATCAACAACAACACCATATACATATATACTCTTTGGGTATCGTATCCAAAACAAAAATCACATAAAAAAAAAACCACAAAAAAAAAAAGAAAATAAACGAGGTAGAAATTTACGAACAAGTTTTGTGTGTGACGAGATGAAGAGAGCAAATAAAATTTGCTGCGCCAAATCTGTTGAAAACCATTTAATGAAGATTATAAAAATAATTTTAAAAAAATATATAGTATATTAACGAAACCAAAACCTTATGAACGTGTCGTCAGTAACAAAGAGCAAATATTGTGAAAATTATGAATTTCAATTACTAAACAAAAAAAACAAAACAAAATGAGAAATGAAGAAAAAACACTAATGTAACACACACGAAAATAATATATGCCTATACTCCTTGAGTATCGGGTATAAAGAACAGACACGACACAGACACACACTTTAAGAAGCTAACAAACAAATTCGGGATCAGTACGTCCTATTATAGCCATCTTATATACAACAACCAACAAGCAACAACAACTACAGAAACAAAACTAATATGTATATCCCTATACTCTTTGAGTGTCGGGCGTAACAACAACAACAACAACAAAAGCAACACTAAACACACACACACACACAGAGAAGATACAATAACAAAATCAGAGAAAAGAGCAAGAAAATAGTAACTTTAATATTGTATAACACATCTACAGAACACATATACATACATAGATATATACAGTATATATGTATATATATATGTATGTATATCTTGCGTTGTGGGACACATACATACATACATATATATATACCAACGGGGCGGGGTGGGGGTAACAGCAACAGAAAAATAGTGGGGAGAGGGGAGGGGAAAGATAGCAAGAGAGAAATGCCAAAACGCCATCGAAGCCCAAAAAAAAACCAGATTTTTCAGCGGCTGAGCGTTTCGACATTTATATGCAATGCAAGAAATGAACAGCACACTAACTAAATCCTTATTATAAACAAAACGAAAAACATAAAACATTTCAACAAACAATACAAAAACACAACAACAAAAAAATCGAAAAACTCACAAAAAATGTAACAAAAACAACAAAAAAAAAGATACAAAAATACATACATACATATGTGCTTGAATACGAAAAAAACGCAAAATCGCAAACTATATAAGTCAAATATAATACAACAACAACAACAAACGTAATATAATACAAAATAAATACATACATATTTCAATAAAGCTAAAACACTGTTTTTTTTTTTTTTTTTGCCATCAATTTTTTTGCCTCCTTTAAGATATAGGGAAGCTACCGAAAGAATATATAAGGAATCATTCCATGACTACAGAAAGAACTTAACTTTAAATCCAGCCCCACCCCCTCCTGAATCGGCGAAAGATGAACGCTGCCAGACACTAAACATTAAGTCTAATAAAACTATTCCGACTAAAATCTGTAGAGGTGTGGTCATTGAAAGTAACAGGAAATGGGTATATGGGTATGGGTATGGGTATGGGAATGGGAATCGGATCTATTTGCCTTCCCACAAAAAATGATGTACATATCTTTTTTGATTGGTTTCTATTTTGGTTTTATTTTTGTTTTGTTTTTTATTTATAAGAATAATTTATGTCTGCTTAGATTTGTTCGGTTACATGACATGACATGACCTGACTATGGTATGGTAGCATCTTCAAACGTTTCCTCGTCCCTTCGGTTCCCCTCGCTGTGGGCTCTCCTCTCTGGCTAAGCTTCCTGCTCTTCCGCTCTTTTGCTTGAAGTTATGTTCCTATGCTGCAAAAAGTTCAAAATCTTTTCGCTTCTATATTTATTTTTGGTTGCCTATATGGTCTATATATGGTGATTTGTTTTCATATCTTTTCTTTTTGTAGTTGAGTTGAGGGTCAAATTACTTACGAGTTAACGTTTTTTTTTGTTTGTTTTTCATTTTTTGTTTTTATTTGCATTTGAGTTCTCTATTAGTGAGTATTGCATTGCTTCGATTCGATTTTTGGTTGTGTCCTATGCTAAAATATGTATATTGTATACTAATCTGGCTTAGGTTTAGTAGATATACGAGTATTTCTCGAGGTTTGGGGGTCTAGAACATTTGATTTGAATTTTAAAAACCGATCGATCGATTACGATATACATACATACATACATATATATATAGTATAAAGCCTGTAAAAAGGGATTTCGTAATACAAATAGAATGATTTTTTTTGTTTTGTTTTCTTGGCTGTTGCATTTACTTGACTTTTTTTTGTGTACGGAATTGAATTAATTGATTCGATTCGAACTTACAAATTACAATACTATTACAATTACAATTACAAAAAATAAAGTTCGAGCATTGTATAAAAAATCGAGGTAAACTTGATAGTGCATCGGATCCGGGAGTGGAGCGTGGCGTCACTTGTATGCTTTGTTCATTCTTTGGCGTCATTAATATTTTGTTGTTGCTGGTGTCACGGGGGGAAACTCAGGGCATTCGGTTCAGTGGTTCAGTGGTTCAGTGGTTTAGGGGAAAGGTGGCGGCAGCCGCCGAAGGCATATTCGATTCCAATTCTTGATTTTACGATTTCTAATGGCTGTGTTCGGTGTTCTGTTCTAAACGCTCCCTAAGCAAGCCACGGATTGACAACATGGCTCACTGATTCACCAAACAGGGCTTAGTGTTCAGTGTCCTTCTTTCAGATGATATGAGGGCTCTACTTATACGAGAATGGGCTCATGGGCATGAGGGTGAACTAAATCACGATACCTGTCTTTTTCTTTATACGAGTACATATAGTATTTTGTTGCTTCTTATACTATATCCTATATGAAAGAGAGGGAGAGAGAGATAGAGAGAGAGAGAGAAGAGAATATTTCGCATTTCGATCTTGTTTGTTTTTTCGTTTGTATTTGTTTTTTGGGGGTGGGCAAGTTTTTCCTATTTCGATCTCCTTTCAGAACTGCAACGTATATACTTTCTATACCTTCTGTTTTTGTTATACATATATATGTAGTATTGTATATGTTTTTTCTCTTAATAGGAAGAAGTTAGATAGTCTTAACATACGTGTACATAGCTATATTTGATATCCATGGCGTTTTTGTGGTGCTTACATTTTTGTTTCGTTTTATTAGTTTTTTTTTAGTTTTTAATTTTTTATTGTTTTGTTTTTGGGAACTTTTGGAACTGGGGAAACTTGAATTGCTTGTGGTGTGGGCTGGCTACGCCAAGTGGGGCCCGGGGCCATTCCCCACAGTGGGACAGGGCAAGCCAGGACGTGAGTTTAGCGTACCTATGTATATGTATATTTTTATGTGTATGTCAGCATACATACATATATGTATAGGCGTGTTTGAGGGGTGTGTGTGTGCTCCTAAAGCGGCAAATATGCACCATGTTTGAGAGATAAATGGGCAATTTGCTTTGTCAAATATTTCTTAAGACTTATACTTAGATTTGTTTGCCTTTTGCCTGGGATCAGCATTATCATTATCATTATTCGGTATTGGTTTCCTCGCAGCATTATCATCATCCTTATCATTTTAATCATCAATCCAACCATCCATCCATCAATCGTGACACTTTTAGGCGCTATTCTTGGAGACAAACTCGCGCAGTATGTCGCCAGCCATCTCGACGTTGTTCCGCGATATCCCCAGAGCAGTGATTGCATTCTCCTTGGAGTATCCCGCGTTCATCAGGCGCGCTATATACTCCAAATTGATGTTCTCGTAGGGAACGGAGCCGCAGTCTTTTTGATTGATCGTCACGTTGGCGTAGAGCAGCGGTTGGGCCTGCTGCTGCTGTTGCTTCTGCTGCTGTTGCTGATGCTGCTGTTGCTGGTGCTGCTGTTGCTGGGGAGGCGCAGGTGCAGTCGCCGCCGCTGTCGTCGTTGTCTGGGTCACTGTCTGCTTGGGAGCGGCCTTTTTGCCGTTGGCAAGGGTTGCGGCGGCTGCCAGCGCCACCGACCCGCCAGTGCTGGTGGTGCACAGCTGTGTGTAGTGCGAGGAGGCCGAGTCCTGCCTGGTGAGGGTCACGCCACGGGCCTCTAGGGGGCGGGTATCGATTACGCCGCTGATGGTCTCCGCGGGCCCCACCTCCACGATGTCCTCGTCCAGCAGGGACAACACTGGGGAGGTGGTGCTCGTCGCTATACGCTGCTGCCGCATCAAGTCCTCGGCCAGGGTGTCCACGCTGGGCGTCACATGCGGCGGAATCGGCGGAGCTGTCGTCTGGGGCGGCACGTTGTCCATGCTGCACTGAATGTTGTCGATACTCTTGCTGGTGGTCGGCGGGGCAGTCACCTTGCCCGGAGTCTCGACCCCCGGGGAGGACTTACGCGGCGGCAGTGGAGGTGCCACCACAGCTGAAGCGGTGCCCGACCCAGAGGCCGAATCCTGCAGGTTCTGGAGGATGGCATACGAGCTGGTAGAGGCGGTGTCACTGCCGCTGCCGCTGGACGCAGAGTTCTCCGATTTTCCAGGCAACTTTTGGCCGTACGTGGAGTTGGTCACGCAGGAACCGATCAGGGGAGCACTCATGCGGTTCGTCGACTTCTGGCTGATGCTGGCCCCTCCTCCATTGCTCAGGACAGCGGAGGCCGGCGGGGCCGAGGGCTGGGGCTGCGAGGAGGATCCTGCAGCGGTGCCTGATGTTGATGCTGATGATGATGCTGCTGCTGCTCCTGCCGTTGCCGCCGATGATGTGGACGAGGAGCTGGAGCTGGGCAGACTGAGGACCGGACTGCCGCCCGAATAGAGATCATTCTGCACGGCCATCAGGCTGGGCGTGGTGCTGCGCCGGCCAAGACGCGGCGAGGTGTGCGGACTGTGCTTCTCCGCGGCGGCCCCAGCGGCTGCCGAGGTACTGAGGGCGTGCAGCGAGGAGGTGGCTATGTTGAAGTCGCCCATGTCCTAGAGGGGAGGCGGAGGATTTAGTTAAACAGATAGATGCGTGGAGGGCTAGGGCATGCCGCTAACAGGAGGACTGGGGAGTAGGCTGCAGATCTGTGCATGCAGAACGGAACAGAATGGAGAATCAACAACAAAAGAGAGTGAACAGTGGGGGGACAGGAGAAGGAGATGTTGAGAAAGAACAAATGAAAACATAATTCAAATGCAACCAATAATTAAATATTCATAAAATGTATATATTTTTCTTTTGTTTTAATACGTTTTTTTGTTTTCGTTTTAGCATAAAACTTATTAAGGAAATCAGAAAAAATAAACTAAAGGCTATGATGTATGTATAAAAATTGCATTAGATGTATTACATAAATAAACATTATCGAATATACGCGATTGATGTGATCCTAGACTCGATCTGATCCTAGATCTGCAAGGATATGTTAACGAAATGAGCCAAGGGATGAGTTTTAATTGAGAGCAGTGCCCAAAGGGATTGCCTCAATGAAAATTTCTGTGCTAATACTTTTAGTTTTTTAGCTAAAAACGATCGCTGTCCATTCCGGCCTTCAGACAGAAATTGTGACATGTGCACTCACAGAGAAGCAAACGTTGTGTTTCATTTAAATAATCTAACTAAATTAATCAATTGTTGGCCTCTCTCTTCCTTTCGTTATAGCCTTGTTTCGTTTTGTTATTTCGTTATTTTTCTTCGTTTTGTTAATAATAAATTACAGTCTTAGGGCAGCCCTCGGGCATGATATGGTGGCTGCTTACACATACATCAAACTAAAACCGATCGGAAGCAAACACACGCTACTAAAAACTAAATATATCTTTGGAAGTATTAAACAATAAACTAAAATGAAATAAACACATAACGGAGCAAAATGTATACGTGAGGATGAGTCTAAGGAATACTGCCGGGGATAAGAATACACAAATTATAAAGAGATAGATAGAGAGTGCGCGAGGGAGAGAGAGAGAGAGGTGGAAGCTCTACTAGATAATACAGAACGAGTTACAATTATAAATTCCTATGTACAAAAGACCGATCGAGGGCGAACAGAAAATGAATCATCAAATGAATGAATGCACACAGAGAGATAGAGCAAGGGCGCGCGAAAGAGAGAGAGGAAACGAAACGAATAAGAACAAGTGTGAAGCAGCGAGCGCGATAACGAACATGGGGCTGATGAGCCACTTCCGCTTTGGCGCGGTGCGGCGCACACGAACGAGGAATTTCAACTACATAATGGATGGATGGATGAATGAATGGGATACATGAATGAATGAATGAATGGATGAATGGATGGACAGATGGGATGGCATGGGGTCTGTTCTGAGTGTGCTAGTGTCTATGTCTGTGTGGATTAGTTGCGGATGAGTTTTGGCTAATAATTTAAATATGTTACAGCTAAAACAAACAAATTAATTAAAACTGGAAACTGCAAGAAACTGCAAACTGCAGGCTAAACATTAAACTTATATAAACAATAGCAGTTGTAAGATCTAGTTATATATATAATGTATATATAGGTAGATATAGATGTATATATAAACGAACCAAAAGTAATCATAAGAGTAATGTGTATATATAAATAGCAGCACAGGCGGCAGCGGAGCAGGCGGATCAGGCTTTGAACAAAACTATACCTCTGTATCGTCGTCGTCCTGCTGCTGCTGTCGCCCATTGGTGACATTGCGATTGTGTTGCTTGCGCGGATCGAAGGCATCCACAACGATCTGTTCGGTGCCCTTGATCTCGGCGCGACAGAAGGGACAGCCCTGTGCAAAAAGAGCATATCAATAGGTCAAAATGTTTCACTTCAGGGGTAGTAGAGTTCTACACGGAGCTTACCTGTCCCTCAGAGTCAACCTGCCAGGAGGTGAGGCAGGGCGTGCACAACAGATGACCGCAGGGCTCGATCCGGATATCCTTGTCGTTTTCCGCACAGATTTTGCACAACTGAAAGGTGCTGCCTGGAATGCCAAGAAACAAAAAAGCTTTAGGAGGAAGCGGCGAGGTGGGACTGTAGACATGTACTCACCCATTTCACAGTATAGTTCGTATTGTTCTTGTGTTACAGTTATGTGATCCTCGGTAGGACTTTGCACGGCACAGGACAGATCCGGATTGTAGGCTTGGCCATCTGGATACAAGTAGAAGCCCTCGCTGCAAGTAGACACACATTAATAATCGTCCTATTGAAGACTCTTCCAAGCACACTCACCGATGACCATCGAGCAGCGCCTGGCATAGCGATTTGTTCTGTGGAATCGTTTGGAGAATCTCGCCCTCTGCCGTCACATAGCCGATGGCCCACTGGCCGAGTCGTGTGCAGGACAAACGAAAGACATAGCTGCCGGCCTTGAGGATGTAGCGCTGGAGACGCGCCTTCACCTCGTCGTATGTGAGAAACGCCACATAGCCCGGGTGGGTGACGGCCAGGATTTGCCAGTTGCGCAGCAATGTGACCCACGGCTGAAACAGACGCGTGAAGACATCGAATTCAAAATTCGAGATAAAGTCGTTGCACGTCAGGTCAATGGTGGTCTTCAGGGCCATAGCCTCCAGCCCCGACGATATCGGATGCACTTTGTTTAGCTCCTGTCGAAAGATCTTCCAAGGCACCAGTGTGCTGCGGGCGGGAGAATGCGTGTAAATGTTGAGACGATGCCACAAAGATGCATTGCCACAAAGCGAGCACTCACCTGTTACCAAAATTACTCTTCCAGAAGTCGGCCGCATCGGCCTTGGTGATTCGGAACTGATCGCCGGCAAAGACCCCGTTGGGGAATATCGCCTTGAGCTCGCTCAGCATGTGCGAAAAGACCAAACTAAGTTTGGTCAGGTTGCGGCGGTAATGGGAGTTCTCGTCGAACATCTTCTCCTTCCCCTCCTTGAAGAGCTTGATGGCCTGCTTGCATTTGCGCATCAGATTGTTGATGAAGACGTTGAAGTGCTCGTTGGCGTGCAGGAGGTGCATCTGGTCCTCGTTCTTGGAGTAGATGAGGCGCAGTCGCTGATACGTGTCCGGCAGTATGTCCAGTATGAAGGGTGGACTGTTCTTGAGGTTCATTTTGGGCTGCTGGCACAGCTTGACCACCTTGTCCATCAGTTTCCACGTCTTCTCCAGCGTCTTCTTGTCCGTGGACAGACGCTGCGAGACGCATGCCTCCGAGATGGCACCGTGCAGTTTCGAAAAGAGTGAAGGAAAAATTTTTGGTTGTGATTGCACACGAGCTGTGCCTCTCGTCGCCATCTTTTCTCTGCTGCTGCTGCTGTTCTGTGCTGCGCTGCTGTTGTTGTTGCTGGTTTGGGGAGTTGTAGGTTTCACTCTTGACGTTCACGACATGAATTCAAACCTGGCCAGAACTACGCACGCACTAAACCGAAACTCTCGCACTATTATTTATGCACTAGCCGTGTGCATTTGCACATTTCATTTGCTCCGTTCAGCAATATACGATTTTTTTTATCTTTATCCCACACACAATTTCTTTTCAATGAGTGGTGTGGCCGCGGATTTATCGTTAAAGTACACCGTCCGACCCTCAGAAATATACCAAAATATACCATTTCGTTTAAAAAATATACCGTAAATATACTGACGAAGTCAAGTTCTGTTATACATATTCCTCGTTTTTGATATTCCGTCGAATATTACTAGCTATATAGAACATTTAGCCATGCCATCATAGTTTTATAGGATTGATGAATCAATTTTCTATTTAACTATTGTATTCTTAATACTTACTTTTATTGCATTTTGCGTAAAAAAGGGTTTTAGTGAAAATGGTCAAACAAAAAACAAGTAGCGAAATAGATCAATCAAGACAAACGAAAAAGGAAATTGCTCAATTTTGATATTCCATTGAATAATGCTGACTAACTAAATCTCTTACCAATGCCCACATAGTTTTATCCCATTGATGAATAAATTTTCTACAAGATTGGATAGTTTTTAATCCTTGCTTTTATTGTATTTATTGTAAAAAAAGGTTTAAACGAAAAAGTTCAACAAAAAAAGAGTCGCTATATTGCGTGTAAGCCGTAGTATATCCTTTGTATACCCTATTTTGTTAATGTTATATGAAAGTATAAATATTGATATGAAGATAAAACGTAACTAATAAAGACCTTTTCTCAAATTGAAATTTTTTAGACATATTCATGTATATGATGAGTGATGAGTATATGATCTCGATCCTGATACCTATTCCTGGTCTCTGCAAGAAGACAATAAGCTTTAAAATATCGTTGAAATATTGAAAATAATATTAAATAATATTGAATAATATTAAAATATATTGAAAATAAATTGTTTTTGCCTGGGATGACAAACATATTCACAATCCTATAACATCCATTTTCCCCAGGGTATGTGTGCATGGAATGGGACTCATTGTTGTCAGCCGGTTATGACGACTAAATCTTGGTTATTCTTACTTCCGTCGAATATTCCCAGCTATATAGATCTCTCAGTTTTGCCCAGATAATTTTATATAATTGCTGAAACAATTTTAATCTGGATTAACTACTTTTAAGTACTTGCATGTTTTTTGTTTTGACAAAAACACGATTTCAACAAAAATGTTCAATAGTCGCAGGTTGTGACGTCAATGTTGCTGGTATTTGCAGACTTTTTTCTTGTCAACCAGAGTGTCATTTGTATACCCTATTTCGTGAATATTATTCTATAAAGATACTGTTTTCCAACCTGCTTTCAAACGTAATTAGTAAAGACCTTGTCTTAGATTGCATTTTTTTGGTCTATTCATGCATTTGATTAGGTGTTTGCAAATAAATTCTGATCCCAGTACCAGTTCTTGGTCTCTGTAGACAGACGATGAGCTGCAAAATATCGTTTAAAACAGAGACTATCTAGTTTCTGCATTAATTAGAACCTGGAATGACACACATTTCCGCAATTCTATAACATCCATTCCCCAGGGTAATCCCATCACAGGAAATCCCAAAAAAGTCCCACCAAACTTAACCGCCAAATGGAAATTGTTTGAAAGTAAATGAGTGAAAAGGATTTAAATGCAATCTATTGAAATAAATGATACACGTAGGTACTATTTGAGAGAGCGAAAATAAAAAAACCGTGTGTATTAAGATATCTTTAAAAATGTAATTCAATAGATTGTGTGGGAAAATGTGTGTGAGCGTGTGTATAGTGTATATATAGTGCAATAGGGTGGCACAGAGCTTGCATTTATCTAAGTCCGTTATGTAAAAATTTCATTTGTAATTTGTAAAATGTACATGTACCTACCAACAGATGGCGCTGCTTGAGTAGTTGACATGTAGCCGAACTAACTACATTTTAACCTTCTTATTTCTCGAAGAGTATAGGGGTATGTTCGATTTGTGGTTAAAATGAATGTGTGTAACACCCCGAAGGAAGCGTTTCTGATCCCATAAAGTATATATATATTCTTGATCAGCAGCAATGGCCGAGTCGATGTAGCCATGTCTATCTGTCGGTCCTTCCTGGCGCCTAGTTTTCAGAGACCACAAGAGCTCCCACCACCTTACGCCCACACAAGGGAGGAAAATCTGTGGCATCCACAAGATCGGATCAGGAGTGAGATAAAACGGCTGGTGTAAATGTATATAAATGTATAAATGTTCTCAACGTTTCCGCTCGTTTTTTTTTAGCATTTAAAAAAAGCAACAAACTAATTAATTTGTATGCTAGCCAATAATTTATTGAATCATTTATTAGGTAAAATTATATGTTCTTTTAAAACTCTGCTAAAAGCAACAGAATATATTATCGAATTTTTTGTCTGTAACTTTGATATATAGAAACCTTAATTCATTTAAATATGAATCAATGCACTATTTATGCTTTTAGAGTAATCTTAAAGATTTAGATGATTTAATCTTGAAACTAAACATAAACTGAAGAGTGTTACCACGTTTTGCTCCCACGCCTCTTATGTGTATATTAGAGTAGGAGAAGCCCTTTATCATTTTGCGTTAATTTAGGATACCCAGCCATAAGAGCACATGTAAGCCCTAGCAAGAAATACGGGCCTGTGGATAATTAAAGGTCACTCAAAAGCAACCTCTCGCCTTTATTATACGGCTATCATGCCTACAACGACACAATAAATACAAAAATGTTGCTTAAGGATGAGCACGGCCCATCAAGCAACAATCCAACAGGCGATAAGAAAGTGCCCGGAAGAAGGACCTCTAGGATGATATGATCCTCCGCCTCCCCATATAATTGGAGCTCTGGCACCGCATTTATATAATACGTATACGACGAGTAATCGTTGTACTCGTACTCGAATCTTGTCTTTTTCTTGATGCGGCGTCACAGCCACCATCAACAGAGGCTGTGATTAGAGCCGCATCGTAGAAAACCCGCAGAACAGGTGCGTGGATGGAGGATGGGATGCCTGCTTCTATCTTTTATTATGGCTATTTCTTCGCACACAATCTTTTTAATATGCACTGCCGCCAGTGCAGCTACAATTTTCACTTTCCATTTTATTGGCAGCCCCGCAGGCCGCAGCAGCAGCAGCAGTAGCGACCGCAGGCAAACGTCAAATATTTGGCCAAAAAGAAATTGCACGGCTGCCAAAAGGTTTTTACGTCTGCCTGGCTTTCTTTTAATTAATTTTTCGGCTTTTTCTTGTGTGTGTGTGTATTTGTATGTGTGTGTGTGTGCCGCTGTTCGTGTCTCCAGCATTAGTTCTGGACGATGATGGCGCTCAAAAGCCAAGTCATGGCTGTCATATGCAGTTTGGCTCCAAGGCCCCACTGATGGTCGCCGTCTCCGTTGTCTGGCTGCCCAAAAACTAACTGTAAACCATTCACTTACTGACCTCTTTTTTACCGCTGCTGTTGCCGTTTCTGCTGCTGCTGCTGCTGTGCAGCCGCCTCCACCTCCACCTCCACTCAATTTTCTTTAATGCACGCGACTCTCCCGCCGCCATTGATCTGTACGTGTGTGTGTTTGTGTGTGTGACCCTTATTCGCAACGCCACTCAGGCGTAAAATTTATGGCTTTAAAGTCTACAAGTCTATAAACACAGCTTCCAGCTAGCAACGAGAGCTGCACTGCGGCGGCGGCGGCGGCGGCGGCGGCGGCACTGTGGCTGCACTTTCTACTGCAACTGCAACTGCAACCGCATCGGAATCGTGTGGATCGTGTCTATTGGAGAGGAGGAGCACAGCACCGCACTGCACCGCACAGCATGGAGCATGGGAGCATGGAGCGCGGACCATGGCGCATGGAGTGTGTGTGGTGTGGTGTGTGTTATAATTTCAAATGCGGTTCGCCTTTTTGGTTGCATTTGCTGCCACTTTTGGCAAATTAAATTTGTACGCAAAACCGATTAGGCAGCAGCGGCAGGCAACAACATGGCCAAGTTGTTATTTTAAATACCGACAACTCCATTTAATCAATATGCCATGATGCCATGGAACAAGGCGATAGCTTTAGCTTCAGCTTCTCCAGCATATGGGCTCCAGCTCCACCACCAGCTCCAGCTCCAGCACCAGCGCTGTGTAAGCGCTGTGTAAGCCAGCGTCGACTGCGCTGCCTTTCACTCATATAAATTTGTTGGCATTGCAAATTCGGTGCCATTCGTCGGCGCATTGTCAAACCTTTCTCTTCGTTTCGCTGGAGCCTGGACTACTACGACTCTACACTCTGCTGTGAGACCGAGACGCACTGGAAGCCAATTCGTGCAACAAAAGAAAAGAAGCAACAATAAGAACGTATAATTTTTTTGAATGTAAAAAATCGGATGTGCGCGTGTATGTGTCAGTGCCGTGCCAGAGAGTGTGTTCCATTCATTCATTGAAAACGTCAGCGCGAAGACAACAACAGCAACAGCAACAACTACAGCTACAACTACAACAATATATAATGCAATCGCCAGCGTCGTCGTCGCAGTAAGCTTCAGCAGAGGCCTACCTAGCATACAGTGGAGAGAAGAGCACAGCACAGCACAGAAAGAGCAGAGCAGCAGCAGCAGAAGCAGAAGCAGAAGCAGCAGCATCAGCGGCGCAGCGCAGAGATCACTTCATATGCGAATCTCAACGAGCGCGCATCAAAATCAAATTCAAACGGCAAAAGAGTAACGAACTATTCCCCGCCATAGAGGAGCAGCCGCATACAGGGGGAGGAAGCTGTGAAAAGAATTTTTTTTGTGTGCATAATAAAAAGCGATACGATCCAGAACGAACCAACGAACGAACGGACGGAACGGTGTTTAAAAGCATTCTCAAAGCGTAATTGAAATCAAATTAAAGGCCAAACCGTGCAAAAAGTAAGAGAAAAGGCCAGGCACAGGCGATAAAAAAGAAATTATGCTCCATTGTGCGATTGTATGACGAAAGAGAGAGAGAGAGGTCAAGTGCTTAGCTTAGCGCAAGAGGAGGAGCAGCAGCACTGCTCATCTAATAGCCAGAAGCTAGAGGAGGGAGGGGAATCAAAGGGGGAAGTAAATAGGCAACGAATGAACTCATAAAAGGGCCAGACCCCAGACCCCAGAGCACAGCTGTGGTGACCACAAGAGAGAGACACAAGAAGACTACCGTTAATTCGATCGTTGAAAGAGAGTCATCGAGCGACAAAGCAACATCATCAGTAGCAGCAGCAGCAACAGCAGCAGCATCAGCATAAGCATCAGCGCCCTCCCGCAGTAGCAGTAGCAGTAGCAGATTCTGCGGTAATCTTGCACCAGTTTAAGAGGCGTCTTGTGGCGTGTGGTTTGTGCAGCATAGACATCATAGGAGGTGGAGACCTCGGACGAGGAAAACTTTCTTCATTTCAACGCGAGTCAAAGTCGTGTCGTGTCGTGATCCGCTGCCGCCGTCGCATAGCTGGTAGTGAACTTGAGAGTGTCTCAAACAGCAGCCACTACAACAACAGTTGCTACTATTTCAATTGTTAACGAGCGAAAGCGCCGTAGTCACGCACACGTCGTTGGATCAGCAGCAGCATAGCCAGAGCCAGACAGCAGCAGCAGCAGGAAAGTGCAGTCGACAGTGAAAATGTACCAGCCCCAGAGACAGACAAGGCCCCAGGCCCAGAGCCAGAGCCAGGCCCAAAGCCAGAGCCAGCTCTATCCCCAGTTAAGGCTTAAGCGCCAGCTGTTTGGCGCACTGCTGGCCATGTTAATGTTGGCGGCATCCACCACTAATGGTAAGTCATACGCTACACTGCAGGAAAAGTGGTTTCCCCCCAAAAGAGCCTCAAAACAGTCCCCGGATCTAGTTAGACCCACAGCTGTGCTGTGCTGTGCTGTGTTAGATGTCTGGTAGAAAGGCCGTCGTAGCGTCGTCAGAGCAGCTACTAATTTCTAAGGTACGGAGTGCGGAAAGTGCCTCAAAGTGAATGTAAACTGGCACACATCGCAGAGGCAACGCAACCCAAAACACCCAAGCACTTCCCTCTGTGGCCGCTCTTCGCCCCTCCGTATAGACCACGCACAACATGCTCGTAAATATTTTCGTGCACAATTTGTCCAACATTCAAATAAATTCATTAAAGGCATGCTCCGACACACAGAGGAGGAGGAGTAGGGAGGCAAATCAGGGGGAAATGAAATGCTGGCCGCACGAACAGTGGAAAAAAGCGGAAAATTGCCTCCTCTGCAGAGGGCCCTTGTAAAGAGGGTTCATTTAGAATCGACTCGACCCCTCGAACCGCAGTGGACCGCAGAGCGGAGCCCAAGTGATTTGCCTGAGGCTCGACATGATCGTTTCTTCGATTAATTGATATCAGTATTTCATCAGAATTGATGGGTGAAAGATCAATTAGCCGGAGAATGTGATTTGAATGAATGAAGCAGCTGGCTGGGATGGTGCCTGATCAATTGCGAAATCACTTGAAGAGTGATTCATGGGGATGGCATGGGTATGGTTCTTCCATTGATCAGAGTTTGGTCTGCACACAGCTTTCCACTGTGCCACTGTGTCCATGATGTGGGGCAGCAGCAGAGCTCACATATCATGTCTCTCGCCAGAGTCCATGTCCATGCCACCAACAGCAGCAGCAGCAGCAGCACAAGCCTCGGCCCAGGGCAGTGCAATGCAATGCGTTGGTTGGTGGCTTTTTCCACTTTTGAAAATTATACGGTGTGTGCTTCGGTCTTTTTTTTTGCAATTGATGGCATCCGATAGTGCGGAGGACGAGGAGCTGCAGCAGCAGGAGAATGGGAATGAGATTGAAATGGGTATGGAATGGGTAGGGAATGTAGTAGAGCATGGGATTGGGGGTCGCATAGTTTTAATGCGAAATGAAGGAATGTCTGCCCCGTAGATCGTTTATATCTGCATTAATTCCTTAACGCCGCTTAATTTTCTCCAGCTTTAATGGCTTCGGAGGCTACTCTGCCCGTCCGTCCACCCGTCCACCCGTCCACTCGTTCATCCATCCATTAAGCGGGGAATGCTGCTGTGCTGCGTTTCTTTGAATGCTGAAATGTTGAAATTCTCATCTCAAACAAATTGGAATAATGAACGTGGGTTCAATTATCGCAGCCAAACAATCGTGGCAGCCCCAAAGAGCGCTAATAGATTTTCTACTTTGTGTGGCAGAGTGTCTTCGTCTTCGTCTCCGCCTCTGTCCCCGTCCCCGTCTCCGGTGTGCCTGCCCCCAGTGTGTATGTGTGTGGGCATCGTATCTGTGAGTGCTTCCTCTGTACCAAAACTGGAGGCGGCATCGTCGTTGCCGTCGCTTTCTTTGCAAACAAAACCAACGAAGCCACATCCGACCAAAGACAACAGAAACATTCGGTGCGGTCCGAGACCAAGTCCGATCTCATAGTCGAACCGGGGGCCGGAGGCAATTAGTGTGAAAATTTCACTTGCAGTTTTTAGCACAGATTAAGCTTACGATTTCTGGCTGGGATTAGCATGAACACAATTATAGATGGAGGTCGTTGATAGTACGGGGTATTTCCTTTCCTCCTACCCCAGCTTCCTATCCCCCAGCCCACACAATCCCGTCTAAATTTCCATTGTACTTCCATATTGTACTTGGAATCGACTCGAAAGATGGCTAACATTTGCCATTTCCCATTTTTCGTTTGTCGTTTGCCGTTAGCGAAGAAGAACCCCCGCTCCACAACGGCAATGGCTATAGAGCAACTCCATAAACTCCCAAATTATTCCGGTTAATGGGGGGTTACATGAGTCGGTCATGCGATCAGTGAGCTGTAGAGTGATGACAGAGGCAGAGGCAGAGGCAGGGGGAGCGACAGCGGCAGCGGCAGCGGAGGAAGAGTAAGAGTTCAGCTAGACAGTGGGTCACAAACTGCGCAAAATGTTCTTCAGGCTGGAACTAATCTCAAATTTGTATGCCGCGCAATGCCTCTTCCGCACGCATCTTCCAAAGCCAGCGACTACTCGTAGGGGAGCAAGGGAAAGTTGATCGATGTTGGGATACCCTTTAGATGCTTGAAATGGTTAATAAATCTCTCTCATATTTCCCCCTAGGCGCCGTCACAGACTCCCCCATTAAGATCATCAAGCTGCCTGCCCAGGCGCCTGTCATACGATACCGCAGTGCCGATGCCTTGCCAGATTCGCTGCTAATCAACTACCGCCAGGATGCCCAGCCGGAACTGTCGTCCACCCTGATGCAGGCCCCAGGAGCAGCAGCGGCCGCCCTCGAGAGTCTGCTGCGCGAGGAGACCGAACAGCAGCAGCAGGCGCAGATGGGCAGGCAGAACCGGGCCAGTAGCTCGTCCAACAGCTGTCCGAGATCGTGTCCGCCCAGTCTGACGGTTGGAGCCGAACCGGTGTGCGGCAGCGATGGCCTGATCTACGCGAATCTCTGCGAGCTGCGGAAGAAGACGTGCGCCCGCAATGGTGTGTCGCTGGTGAAGGACGTGCGGGATGGCTGTGAGCGGTCCAAGGGCTCCGAGTGCAAGCACCGCTGCAGCACGGAGAAGGATCCTGTGTGTGGAACCGACGGGCGCACCTATCTCAATCGCTGCATGCTGCGGGTGCAGTCTTGCCGTGTGGGCCTGGCCGCCGTGAAGCTCTCGCATGTGGGTCCTTGCAGCAACACGAGCGCCATCCGGGAATCCTGTCCCGTGGACTGCAACAGCGCCCCCAAGGACGGACCCATCTGTGCTTCCGACGGCAACGTGTACAACTCCACCTGCGAGATGAAGCTTCATACGTGCGGTCAGGGCGTGGTGAAGACTAGTCGCAAGCACTGCCAGTCGACGAGGATGTGCCGCGAGTCCTGCTGGCGCGTGGCCAGGCCCACTTGCGGCTCCGACGGACGCCTCTATGCCAGCCCCTGCAAGATGCGCTCCTCCAACTGCGGGAAGCACGTGTTCGAGGTGCCCCTCTCGTTCTGCATGCCCCAGGAGCGGCACGGCAGTGCTGCGGACGCCTGTCCCACCGAGTGTCCCAAGGCCGAGGCAGATTCCCCCTCCCAGTATGTGTGTGGCAGCGATGGCAACATCTACTCGTCCCTGTGCGAGCTCAAGATGCTCAACTGCGGGTAACTCTTGCACTAATCCTTTAAAACTTTCCCATTCTAATGGAGAAATTCGTTCCCTTCTCTTGTGTCAGACCACAGCGCAAGTCCATTCAGAAGATGAGCATGGACAAGTGCAAGAACCGGCTGATTCGCTGCAAGCAGCTGCCGCCCTGCAAGGACTTCAACAATCTGTTTGGCTCCATCTTCAGCTCGAGGCGGAACGACAAGCTGTGCGGGACAGACGCCAAGACCTACAACAACGAATGCGAGCTGGCCCATGCCACCTGCCTGTGAGTGCATTCCATACCTTCAGCCAGTATTCCCCTCAGTTCCATAATCCCAACGACTTCTTGCAGACGCGGCGTTAACCTGGCCCACATTGGTCCCTGCACGGATCTGAACACGCCTAGCAAGGATTGCGGGGACGCCTGCACCCGCGCGGACCTCGAACAGCAGCCGGTGTGCGGCTCCGATGGCAACACCTTTGCCTCGATGTGCGAGTTCAAGCGGCGCACCTGCAACCTCCGCGTGGTGGCCGTTTCCTTGAAGAACTGCGCCCTGACTGCCGACTGTGACTCGGACTGCGATGCCCAGCCCCCGAATTTCGTGTGCGGATCGGACAACAAGTTCTACAAGTCAGAGTGTCACATGCGGAAGGAGAACTGCGGCAAGCATGTGTTTGTGGTACCCCTCAAGCGCTGCCTGGCTGCCTTTCAGTTCAAGGGATGTGCCCGCATTTGTCCCAGGGAATTCGAGCCCGTCTGCGGCAGCGACAACAAGACATATCTGAACGACTGCTTCCTGGACATTGAGAATTGTCGCACCAATAGCACGGTGGATGTGCATCACTATGGCGCCTGTGGACGCCCCGAGGCGCCCTCCACTAACTTCCTCTATTAAGGGGAGCATCGTGGCGCCTTCTTTTCACTTGGCATTTAATATTTGTAGGCTATAGTCTTGTATTGTATTTTTTTTTAAAGCGATATTTATTGAGTTTTGAATTAAACCCCCGAACGAACTTACGAGCTTACGGGCGAACGGAATGCACTGGAATCCTGGCCAGACCACGTTTAGGCGGAGTCATCGAAGAGCTTGCTCAGCATGGCATTGATCTCGTGCGGCCTGTACTTTACGTATTTGACGGGACTCTTGCTGAATTGCACGGCGGCATACCTGACGAGAAAGTCAAGAGCAAAACATGAGATAAGTCCTTACTATATGTATCGATCCGTGACTTACATCTCGAAGAAGCGATTGTATTTCGGCAGTATGTGCTCCACATTGTCACGCTTGATGCCCTCGCGCAGTATCACATCGGGTATGGAGATGCCCCGCTGAATCTTGCAGGCCTCCTCAAAGTCTTTGTTAAAGTTCTGACAAGAGATTCAACAGTTTATAGAGCAGCAGCAGCAGCAGCAGCAGCAGCAGGATATATATACATACAGAAAATCTCTCCTTGAGCACACTGCGATCCTTGTCCTTGACTTTGCCGGCCACTGGCTTGGGCAGCTCGTCCAGGGAGTAGATACCCTGCAGCATCTTGGACCAGGTCTTCTGATAGCTGGCCTTCAGTTCGCGTATCATTTCCAGATAGCTATGCTCGCAATCCGGCTCCGCCAGAGTGACCAAATCGATGAGGTTCGAGCGCTGCAGGGACTTCAGGATATAGTGGATGTTGTTGAGGCGAAAGAGATGCTTGGTGGCCTGATCGTTGTACTGCTCGCACTTGTTCATAATCGAAAGATTCAGTTCCGCCAGAGCTTTCTCTGCAAAAACAGGAAATAGAGAATAGAATATATATTTCCTTTTCCACTCACTTATGTAAATGGCCAGCAGAGCCTTGTTGCGCTCCTCGCCAGGCAGGGCTTTCTTCATCAGTATGGTGTCCAGCTGCGTGGAGTATAGAACATCTTGGGCCAGTATGGAGCCAATCACATCGAAGTGCTCATACAAATGCTCGATAAACCAGATGGTGTTGGAGGTCAGCTCGTGAACGGTGGCATCTTTTGGCACATTGCTCTGGCCCACGATGTTTGTGCTGGACTCGCCCTTGACCACGTCCAGGAAATGCTCCAAGGCCTTGGCCCCCGTATGCTGTAGTTTATTGAGCACCTTAGTGAGCTGTTCACGCTGCGCGGGATCGTAAGTGCGCTCAATGTCCGGCTGCAGTAGGATGACGCGCTTTAGGGCTGAGAATATTCCCAGTGCCGAGGTCCACTCCTTACGGGAGATGCAGCGCATTATGCGCTGGGTAATGGCCTCTGCATCCTTGACCACCAGTTCGATGGCATTGTAGGCGAGCCTAGCAAAGACCTCGTTGTGCTTCGACTGCGGTATAATGTCGTGCATAATGGCTCGCTCCCAGTTGAGCAGCCGCTGCAGGCCCAGCAGCATGACCAGGTACTTGTCCAGCTCCTGGTCCCCATCGAGCAGGTCCTCGGAGGTCAAGTGATCTGAATGGGAGGAAGCCTTCTTAATGGAGAATCCAGTCGATTGCTCAATGGTTTGTGTTGCCCGCAGATACAGCTTATTGGCCTTCCTCTCGAAACTGCAGGGTATTGTGAAATTAGATAAACTCTTGGAATGAATGGGATGGGTATCACGTATTACATTTGCTGTAGTCGCGCTGAGGTGTTCTTCTTCGGCTCCGCTTGGCGTCCGCTATGGCGAGGTCTCTGGAATAAGTTTGAAAATCAACTTGTTTATTGGACAAAGGAAACGCACAAATTAATGTTCATTCTCTGATTGTTTAAATACAGATATATTTTTTTATTTATTTTGGGAGTACATAAAACACATTTAAAAATCTTAAGCTAAAGTTTGAGATCCGCCAGCGATCCCTTAGAGGGCTTTTATAACGTCTAGAATGCGAGTGCAATCCTCATCGGCGGACAGGCCAATGTTTTTTAAATCGTCCCTCTCCATGGAGGCAAAATCGACCAGATCAATGTGAGCCCTCTCGAAGTTATCCACATATTTCTCCAGACCAACATGCACGAGGAGTTGTTTCACATTGGCCCCATGATTGAACACGTACGAGTGATTGGAGGCTATCATGGAGCGACGACGAGATTCGCGGCACAATGAGGTCTCAATATTCGAGTCGTCGGAGAGGGTATCCGAACTGCTGTTGCTCTTACGCTCCCGCTCGGCGCCATCTTCCTGCTTCTTGGATAGAAGGATGACTGGAGCTGCGACCTCCGTTCGGTGCATATGATGCAAATATTTCTTGATCGGAGGCTTGTTGAAGGGCTTCCCCAGCATGGTCTTTGCGGAAAGCTGCATGGTATTCATACTCTGGATGGGCGACATGTTGGGCGATCGGAAAGCGCCAGAGATCGGAGTGGAACAACGCACATTCGATGTGTTCACATTCAGGTGGTTCCACCTCATCGTGGGAGTGAGATTAAAGTTGAATTTGGTTTTGTGCGTTGGTGTGCGGCATTCCTCCATTTTTTTTTTCACAATTTAATTTAATGACAATTACACTTGGACAATGAAACGCAAGAACGCGCTAATAAAATGGCAATGGCGGCGCGCAATAGCATTCGGAAACTTTTTCGAAGTAGTCCCGTTGCACGAAATGTCAAATAACGCAGAGTTGCATTCGGTTTCGGTACTCACCAAAGCTTCGTGGCCCCAGCTGTTGCTCTTCTGATGATCTTTAAGCAGCTGCAGCGAGCGCAGCACCACATCCCCCCTCTCCGTGGCATAGATGTGGGTGTACTCCCGCATGTTTTGTTCTAGCCAGTGCGAAATCGTGAATAACTCCTCGCGGGTGGTCTGCGACAACTGGCGAAATGAGGTGTACTCATCGCTGGATGAGTCATCTTCAATGTAGATGAGGTCCAGCAGCTCCACTGGCTTTAGTGGGGCACTGTGCTTCTTCAGCAGCATGCTGTAGTGCTGGTTCAGGCCCTCGCAGCCGGTGTTGAAGAGACTGGTGACATTTTCCAGCTCCACACTTTGCGAGTTGTTGTGCAAAAAGTAGTCCATGGCGGCGCGCAGCTTAGCCAGCGCCTCCAGAAACACGGATATATTTCCTTCCAGTGGCCCCTGGTGTATAAGCTGGCACACCTCCTGGGAGACATCGTAGTGGGACAGCACGCTCTCCAGGCAGTTGAGTGTAGCCTCTAGGTCTGAAAAGAGGCGGTGACCAATTAAGTATATGTGTCTTCGATATTTCCGTAGGCCTTACTTTGCTGTCGCTTCTGAAGTTGCTCTGTTTCCTGATATACTGGCAATATAGTTTGCTCTAGATTTCCCAGGCGCTTCTCAAAGATTGTAAGAATGCTGGACA
The DNA here is from genome assembly GCF_003369915.1 of Drosophila miranda. NCBI lineage: Eukaryota > Metazoa > Arthropoda > Insecta > Diptera > Drosophilidae > Drosophila > Drosophila miranda. Next base: position 12,288,196 of record NC_046674.1, read on the forward strand.
TTTGCGTGGAGAGATCATGATACTTGTCCACTCGGTCTTTCAGCAGGGCCAAATTTGTTGCTTCCTGTAAAAATCCGCTTTAGTGGGTGCATCATTATATGACAACAGTTCTTACCTTCTCTAATTTGTTGTGCGCCTGCAAGGAACTGTCCAGATTGTTCATTTTACAGCAAAAGAAGCTAATTATAGCTAAAATATTGTTAAAATGTACGAAAAACACTTGTAAATCCAGCGATAGCGGTTTTATACTAGACTATCGCTTATCGATAGTCGAAAGTGTTGAAAAGTGCATTTTTTTCTTGTTGTCATGGAAGCGCAGCTTGTAAACAAATCAAGAAAAATATTTTTTTTATTAGTACTATGCAGCTCCAGTAAAATAGGACTATTTTTTGCTGTGCAAAAATGCGTGGCGTCCTCAAATGGTTGGAGCGCATAGAGTTCCCAAGTACCAAAGATGGCGAGACCAGGTAGTGTATTTACAGCATAACAGCCTGTTGCTCGCACTGAGAAAGCCCGTTCTTGCAGCGTACACAGCGTTTGCTACGCCCCGGATGGCAGCCAATTGGTGGTTGCCGCCGGCGATCGTTTGCTCATCTATAATCCCAGCGATGGATCACTCCTGAATACGCTGAAGGCGCACAAAGACACGGTGAACTGTGTGGCGTATTCACGCGATGGCAAACGCTTTGCCAGCGGAGCCTCCGACAAAATGGTCATTGTATGGTCGCCGCAACTGGAAGGGCTACTTAAGTACTCGTAAGTGGTGGAAATGCTAATGATTTCATTGGGAGAATACTCTAAAGATATGGATTTCCATACAGGCACGGCGATTCCATTCAATGCATGAGCTTCAATCCCGTCTCGCACCATTTGGCCTCCTGTTCGATGTCCGATTTTGCCTTCTGGTCGGCGGATCAGAAGGCTGTGCAAAAGTACAAAATATCAGCTCGCGTAAATGGCTGCTCTTGGACAAACGATGGCCAGTACCTCATCATGGGCTTAGCCAATGGCACAATCTCCATACGAAACAAGTTGGGCGAGGAGAAGGGCCGCATCGATCGGCCGGGTGGGCCGAACAGCAACGTTTTCAGTGTACAATGTTGCCCAGCGGCCGGGCCAGGTAGTGTGGACACTATTGCCGTGGTAGACTGGAGCCAAACACTCTCATTCCATACGCTCAGCGGTCAAATGATAGGCAAGGAGCGAACCCTGGGCTTTGATCCCCTTTGTCTACAATACTTTCCAAACGGAGAGTTCTGTTTGGTCGGCGGTTGCACGGGCGGCCTTTATTTCTTCACTCGCGAGGGGATACGATTGGGAACTTTGGGCGACAGTTTCGACACGTGGATATGGTCCGTGGCGCTGCATCCGAACGGGCAGTCCTACACCATTGGCTGCCAGGATGGAACGCTGGCCTGCTTCAACATAGCCTCGAGTACAGTGCACGCCCTCTACAGAGAACGATACGCCTTTCGAGAGAACATGTGCGATGTGATCATTCAGCATCTGATCTCTGGCCAAAAGGTGCGCATCAAGTGCCGGGATCTCGTCCAGAAAATAGCCATCTATCGCAATCGGCTGGCAGTGCAGCTGCCAGAGCGAGTGGTTCTGTACGAGCTGAGCTCTGGGGAGGATCAACCAATGCACTACAAAGTCAGGGAGAAGATTCAACAGAAGTTTGACTGCAGCCTGCTGGTGGTCTGCGGTCGCCACATTGTCCTGTGCCAGGAGAAGCGCCTGCAGTGCCTGGACTTCATTGGCATCCTGCAACGAGAATGGATAATGGATTCCTTCATACGATATATCAAGGTGACTGGCGGCCCAGTCGGCCGTGAAGGCCTGATGGTGGGCTTGAAGAATGGTCAAGTATTTCGTATCTTTCTCAACAACTCGCTGCCCCTGCTGATCACGACAGCCGTCTCAGCGGTCCGTTGCTTGGACATCAATGCCAAACGTAGCAAAATCGCTGTGGTGGATGATGTTGGCCGTCTGGTGGTGCGGGATATTGTCAACGACACCATACTCTATCAGGACACTGGTGTGAACAGCGTCACCTGGAACACCCATCTCGATACCATGCTCTGCTACACTCATACCACGGGTGGCCTAAGTGTGAGAGTCGGAAATTTGCCGCCTCGAGCCCCGCAGAATATGCACGGCGTGGTGGTGGGTCTGTGTGGGGCCACTGCTTTCTGTCTGCGCGGAAATATAATGCACAACACTCCACTGGCCTTGGGCTCCACCATGTGGCAATTCATTGAGGCAGGCCTGTTTGAGTAAGTTTGCTCATCGTTCGGAATGAATGACCATTTCGAATGCAATCTCTATCGTTCCAGGGAAGCCTACCAGGTGGCCTGCTTGGGAGTGACCACCGGCGACTGGGAGGGACTGGCCCAATCGGCCCTGGAAGCCCTGCATATCAATATAGCCCGCGATGCGTATGTCAAGGTGAGGAATCTGCCGTGGCTCAAGCTGATCAGCGAACTGCGGGACCAACAGCAACGTTCGGCAGTGCCCAAAGAGGTGCTTTTGGGCGAAAACTGTGCCTTTGCTGGGAAATTCAAGGAAGCCGCTCGCTTGTTTCTCAAATGTGGACAGTCGCCACGGGCTCTCGAGATGTACACCGATTTGCGCATGTTCGATCTGGCCCAGGAGTATCTTAGAGATGGCACTGAGCAGGAAAAGAAGGAACTTGTGCGCAAGCGAGCGGAATGGGCCTATTCCGTGAAGGAGCCGCGAGCTGCTGCCGAGCTCCTGCTTTCGGCTGGCGAGAATCAAAAGGCCATCGATATTGTGGCCGAACAGGGATGGGCGGATGTGTGAGTAGATCCTGGCGTTGATAGATCCTTGCCTGCATACTGAATTGCTTGCTTTAGTCTCTACGATATCGGACGTCGCCTCAGCCTCAGCGATCGCGATGCCTTGGAATCGGTGGCGCAGAATTTGAAGACTCTAAAAGCCCTGCCCCTGGCTGCTGAAATATTCAAGAAGCTCGGGGACGAGGCTCAGGTGGTGCAGTTGCACGTAGAGGTTCGTGACTGGCCGGAGGCGTTTCGTCTGGCGGAATCGTTGTCCGAGCTCCTGCCCACGGTGCACTACCAGCATGGCCAATGGCTGGCCGAAACGGATCAGTTTATAGAGGCACATCAGGGTGAGTTTTCTCCCCAATTGAAGCGGCAATTCGATGTCTTACTTTTCGTTTATTTTGCTAGCATATCTGAAGGCAGGACGGACCAAGGAAGCCAATCGCTTGCTGAAGCAGTTGAGCATCACGGCCATCGTGGAGGAGCGATATCTAGATGCGAGCTACTTTTACTGGCTACTGGCCAAGCAATCTCTGGACATTTACCATGCAAAGGAGTAGGTTACTATTATTATTACTATTGGCGCGCTACGAACGACTGTTAATTTATATTTTTTTGTAAACAGTGAACAGAATCCAATCGATCATAATCTGGCCGAATACAGAAATCATTTGCGCATTGCCAAGGTGTACTATGCCTATGCCGTGATCTACAGCTACATGAAGGAACCCTTCACCACTCACTCGCCCGTCAGTCTGTTCAACGTCAGCCGCTTCATACTTAATGAGGTGGAGCACAAGGGCGTGCCCAAGGGTGTGAGCATGTTGTAAGCCATAGCATTGATCCCCATTGATTGAGGCCACAGGCTCATCTGTTATACCCTTTTCCAGCTCTGTTCTGTTTACCTTGGCCAAGCAGGCGAAGTTCCTGCAGGCCAACAAATTGTGTTTGCTGATCAACAAGCGACTGCAGTCACTCAAACCACCGGCCGGAGTTCAAGAGCAGATTGATGTAAGTTGCGAGACCCAGAAAATCGATTTCGAATATGAATAAAACTCAAATTTGAATTTCCAGCTAAATTTCCTAAACAGCAAGGCATGCAAAAGTGGCTTCAATGATCCCGAGGAGCTGCTGCCTCTGTGCTACAAGTGCTCTAACTACAGTCAACATTTAAACAGCAATTGCTGCCCGACCTGCAGGCAGGACTACATATTCTCGTTTGTTTCATTTGGTATGTGATTCTGCATTCCAGCAAGGCATGGTCTTTACTAACTTAACTCTTTGCCCCGTAGAAATCCTACCCCTAGTACAATTCTATCCCGAAGTGGATATATCGGATGCCGAGGCCGAGCGTTTGCTACTGGCCCCGGCCAAGCATGTGGAGGATTCAGATCCCTTCAACGAAGATGTGGCCAGTGCTTTGCCCTTGAGCTTGGATCGGAATGGCCTGCGTGCCATAGATCCAAATCATGTGCTGATACTCAAGCGACAGGGCAAGAACGTACGAAATGTCTACTATCGCAATATTTTGCCCGATCTACAAGTCACCTATTGCCCACAGTGTCTGCTGGTAATTTTCTATATTATCTATAGTAAATATATGATGAAATAAAACTGATTCATTTGCAGCTCTTCTATGCCGAGGACTTTGAGCTGCAGGTGCTACAAAAGGGATACTGTCCGTTTTGTCACACATCCTCGGATAAGTTGATGGAAGACTTTTGAGAATGTACTACACGTTCGTTCATAGATATAAGATATAATTTCCGTCCAAAATTGTACAAATAGGAACACATACGAGTACAAGCAATTTCAATTGACCTTACGCCCACGTTTCTTCCTGATACCGTCGCTGCTTGAGCATCAGATCCACATAATCGCCCTGGCCGTCAAGGATCTCGATAAATGCCTCTCGAACTGCCTTGGGCATGTTATTGGAGTTGCCCGCCACATAGATATATGCATTCTGCTCCTTGATTAGTTGCGCCAAATGATGGCCATTTTTCAGAATCTGATGCTGGACATAGGCCTTCCTATCCTCGTCCCGAGAGAAGGCATAATGAACCTCCACAAGTTTGTCTTTAGTCCAGGCTTCGAAGTCTTCCTGAAAATGAAAATCTGCAGCCTTATTGCGGCAGCCAAAGAATACAACAAGTGGACCAATACGGGATCCTTTCGACTGGGCATGCAATCGGTTCTGAATGATGCTGCGGAAGGGAGCAATTCCGGTGCCTGGTCCAACCATAATCAGGGGAATTGCCAGATCCTGGGGCCACACCATTGTGCCTTTCTTGACAATGCCACAGACCTCCACTCCCGGCCTTAAGTGTTTCAGCCAGTTGGAGCACAGGCCCAGACGCGGTGTGTGCAAAATAGTCTTGTACTGGACGACGGCCACGAGCAAGTCTAGCGTGGAAGAGGATGCATCCGAAGCTATTGAGAAACTGCGCGGTTGAATCAGTGGCATCATCTCAAAGAGCTGCGATAGCGTCAGCGTGGAAGTGGCATGCCGGAAATCCTGCAAAGCCTCAATTAGATTGCGCCGTGGACGATTCACATAGGCCACCAGATCATCAATGGCTTCGGCGGAGCAGAACTCGGCGAGTTTCTCGCTCTCCATCTCATCGCTGCAATTGTGGCCCAACACTTCGAAGAATCGTTGTCTCGGCTTGGCGCTCAAGTCCCAGACATATTTGGCTGCCTGGACAAGGGTTATGGGCGCGGCAAAGGCCCTGGGCAATGGCATGTCCGGATAAGTAGCCAGCACCTCCACTGCAGTGGTCTCATCGAAGTTCAGTCTGTGTTCCCTTAGCAGCTCGAAAAATGTATTCACCGCTTCATCGCTGTTTTGGGGCTGCAAGTCAAGTACATCGCCAGGCTCCCAGCTGAGATATTCACTCAAGGATTCGAGCCTCAAGAAGCGCACATCCTGAAAGTGACTCTCTGCTGTTGTCCTCATGTTGTCTTTCAGTTTGAAGCTGTGACACTTTTGTTTCTGCGTCCAGGCAAGGTTCTCCAGCCTCACAATCAGGGGCACAGAGCCAGGAAGCTCTTTTACAAGCCACTTGCTCACAGTCTTGTTAGCCCCGTTCTGTTTGCTTTCGTCTATGCCAAGAATAGACTTTAGTGACGTCCAGAGGTCCCTTGTCCAGGTGAGGGATACACCCAAATGGCCATAGTCGTGCTGATCGTCGCACAACCCCAGCGGACACACAGAGGTGGCTCCCAGGTTCAGCAGCCGCTTGCATAGCTTCTTGGCAGCGTAATTGAACTTTGGATAGCTGGAGTCTCCGAGGCCCAGGCACGCGAACTGTAGTCCCTGCAAAGATTGGGCCGGTAAACTTCGTTTCAGCAAGAATCGCCAGGCCTGCTTCATGTTATCCGGCTCTATACCGTCCCCAGTGGTGGCCACCACGAACACAACCAGCCGCTCTTCGATGAGCTGCTGCATGTCGTAGTCCTCGAAGGATAGAACGGGGCCATGGAACCCCAGTGGACGCGATTCCCGCCATATTTGCTCAGCCACGTCCTGGGCAGTACCGGTTTGGCTGCCGTAAAGAACTAATAGCCTCATGGTGGACAATTTTGATTTTCTGAGCCGATAAAATTGTTTATTACCAATAGGAGAAGTGTGACCGCGGACTCATTGATAAAACATACCGTTTTAGAAATATACCAAAATATACCGTCTTATTTTAGAAATATACCGTAAATATACTGACGAAACAAAAAAAAAACATGATGGTAATCGGTCATATTGCTGAAGACGATAGGAAAACAAAACAAAATACAACAAACCAAAAACGAATCAAAGATCAAAAACAGAAAATAGTAAGTTAGATTGCAAAAACTTTACCAAAAACTTTACAAAACTTTACACGTAGCGAGGAGGCGCACTGAAATGGCTTCATTCCTCAACGTTGGCGCTCTTGGAAGTGTTTTCTATTGTTGATATGTCTGCTTAAATCTTTTTAACACGTTCCAAAAAAAAGGGAGCATTTAAAATTATTACCATTATAGTATTATATAATTATACGAAACCACATTTGCTTTGATTTCTTCGTAGAAAAAATGTCGGCTCCAGATAGGGTCCCAGCAGATACACGGGACCCAGGTGACAGTGCCGCCGACACGGTTTTCTGCACGGTGTGTGCTGCCCCCTTCCAGAATTTGACGGATTGCTCGGCCCACGAGTTGCAGAAGCACAAGAACACAAAAAACACGAAAAAAAAATTGCGGCAAAAACTCAACGCCCTATCCAAGCAGTTCGCCAGCGATCAAACCCAAAGCGAGCGCAGCAAGCTGCAGGAGGCTCTTGACAAGACCAGTGACGGCCAGTACCTGGAGACAATATTGAATCTTTATAAAGCTGACTCGATACGCCTGAATTGTACTTTCAACCACGTGCGCAACTGCTTTGAAAAGGAAGAGGCTCTACAAGTGAAAGTATTTCCCTTTGGCTCGCTGGTTACCGGATTGGCTTTAGATGGTGAGTGGGGGTGTACATTTGGAGGATGTTTCGCCTGCTAGAATAATTATTCCTCTGGCTTCGTCTAGACAGCGACATTGACTTGTATCTGGAGTCTACGAATGATCAGTTATCTTGCCCAAAGCGGCTCTTCAACAAAGTACTGCGGCTTCTGCACCGTTCGATATGCTTTACCGATGTCACAAACATTCGACATGCCCGGGTGCCCATTATTAGCTGCAAGCATCAATTGACAGGCCTCCACATCGACATCAATATGTCCTATCCGAACAGCACATACAATTCTCGCTTTATCAGCGAGCTGATGAAACGCGACGACAAATTGCACAAGCTCGCTCTGTTCCTGAAAATCTGGGGAAAAAAAATTAAAGTCGTTCGAATGGGCGGCTTGAATAGCTACTGTCTGCTCAGCGTACTTCTGGTTAACCTTCAAGTGCGCCACTTGCTGCCGTCCATCAAGGAGCTGCAGACTCGTACCGAACCCATCAATGTAAACGGAGTTAATTACGCGTACAGCCTTGAGCTGGTGCCGCCACTACCTGCCCAGATGTCCGCGCTTGAGTTAATCGGCGACTTCTTTGCATTCTGTACAAGCATAGACTTCGAGACGACCCTTTTGTCGCCGTTTCTAGGCTGCGCCGTAGACAAGGTCGCTACGTTGGCCACACCGGGCGGCTATCCCCAGTACGAGGAACAATTAGCTGCAATTCAGGATGCGGTCGGCGAAGCACCTGAAAAATTTCATATGGATCGCACAGTTTGCGTTCAAGATCCCTTTGAGCTGCAGCGTAATGTCGCAAGAAATATATCTCAGACAGATTTCCTCTACATAAGACAATGCATGGTTATGGCCGCACAGGCATTTAAAAATCCGGAGCTACTGGCAAATCCAAAGAAACTTTATGATTACCTTCTATTCGGCCTGGCCGAAAAAATTGTGGCGGATAAGTCATTGAATTGGCCAACGCCAGCCAAGAAGTCCAAGGGTAATGCAATTCCCACCGAACAGCAAATAGAAAAAGTAAAAGTACTAGTTCCGACAGAACAGCATCCAGAAATGACTGAAACAGAAAACGTCGAAGATCTGTCAAGAGTTAGTTGGGTTGTCCCGACGTGCGTCCCTGAAAAAAAGCGCACGCATTTGATCTTTCCCAGCAAGAATGACCTCAAGAGCTTGCGCTCTGTAGTTTTCAGCGAATACATTGAACACAACCGAACAATATATTACTACTGGCTGCTCTGCTATGTGGATACCATAAAGAATGTCTTGACGGAGATCTTTTCCCTTGACCTGGAACTAGAGGAATCAAATGAGCCCTGCTATTACAAGTGGCTGATCAGGGGCACCGTGGACACCTGGACAGGTCGAGTCGGTAAGCTACTGCCAGGTCAGCCTGGCCAGTACTTCGATATTCATAAGCAGCAGACTGTGGAGATGCTAAAGACGAGAAGCGGAAATCCACAGCAATCAGTAAGTTTAATGGGCTACTTTGCTATGCGAGCCACCGAAGACTACCAGAAATTGGAATTGTGTGTGGAAGCGTGCCCTGGGCATTACAATGAAATGCAGCGCTTTGGATCCATCACAAAGCTCTTCAAGGCGCTTAAGGATCTCCTGTCGAAGTACACTTTCCAGGAAAAGCTGCTAAAATGGGACATTAACAGTGTGGGATCAGTGGCCACATATTCTGAGAATATGTACACTAGTACAAAATAAAACCATTTACCTCCAATATACATACGTACCTACAGTAACCCTACAGTAAGGGTAAACATTGCTAATTTTGGTGAACATGTTCAATAGTTCTTTTTTAGTAAGTGAGTTTGTATAGTTTCCCTATACTTTCGAAATAGCGACATACTTAATTTTTTCACTCACTCTTGAGAAACACAAAACTACTACTACAGATGTGGTAGTAGACCATATTGACACTCTCCTTTAATAAAGGAAATTCGACTATTAACAAAAAGTAACAAAAGTACAGCCACTAGACCTACCAATACATAAACATTATACGAGTATTCATAGCTACTTACAAATAAAGTTTGGCAAAAGTTTTCTTAGAGCATAATACAGGAGACTCTCATATATATGTATGTACAAGGGGAACTAGGACTAGCTTAAGCATCTATGTACAGGTTTATTGTAATACCAGATTCAAATCTGTTTAACGGCACTTGGGGCTATCTTGGCTAACCTCTTTTCCTATCCTATCCTGTTTTCTTTTTCCGGCAAAAGCAATACTTTTTGGCAGCCGAATCCATAATGCAGTCCGACTCGCCAATGTACGCGTTGAGGCGACTAACGGACCCAGTCACCGTCATGCTGTCGTCTGTCTGATTGTGCCGCACCGTGGCCTCGAACAAGGCATTGCTGGGCGTTGTGACAAAGGTCAGGCGAACCGTTCGCGAATTCTCCGGATCAAGGGCATTCCGGTGTGCCTGATACGCCGACTGGACGGAGGCCAAGGAGAGCGGCACACAGAGCTTCGAAACCGATCCGTTTCGGAACCCGTATACAAACGCATTGATGTGGGCGACAACGCGTAGCGCCATGTGTCGCGTCTGCTTGGAGTTGGTCGATATTTTGTAATACGACCAGCATGTGCACCAGTGATCCTCAATGCCCACATCCGTACAGGAGCGTTGCTCCGGGACGGGCCACAGGACGCTCTGGCACTGTGGGCAGGAAGGGGCTGATCCTAGCGACTCCAGACTATTCGTTCGCCCGGACAGGGTGAGTATGTGCTTCAGTGTCATGTGCAGATCGTAGGGCGTAGTCAGACGATTGCGATTTAGGCGCAGAGCTTCAGCAATCTTTGGATGTGCCCGCCTTAGATGGGTTGGCAGCCATATGAACATCGCGGGCAGTCGTTCCTCCAGATGCCCCGACCAGGTGGTCCGTGTGGGTCCGAAGCGCACGCCATGATCGCTGAAGAACACCACCACACTGTTGTCCATCGTCCCCTGGCGCACCAGACGCTCCAGATAGCGTACCATGTACGCATCCATGCTGCTGGTCTGCGAGATGTCGCTGTGGCTGTGCGTGTTGGTCCAAAAGAAGCCGAAGTAAGTGTCGTTGAGGAAGCGACGCGTGAACTCCATGGCGTAGTCATACACATGCTCCGCGGCCGTCTCATAGCCCAGACAATGAGGAAGGCCCATGACTATGGTGCGGTCCAGCTTGTCCTCTGCAGCGGACAGATATGGACGTAGATAGTAGTCCACTGGGGGCTTTACGAAACCCTTTTTGAGATAGTTGAATGTGTTGATCTTTGTGGCGTCCTCCCCGTAGGCTGTCACATAGCCGTGCTTCTCGTACAGGTTCCAGATGAAGGTACACTTTTCCAGGCCACCCACCTCATAAGGAGAGCAAGCCTTTTTCGCACTCTGAAGATCGTAGCCGGTGGCAAGGGCCATGATGTTTGGAAAAGTGTTGTCGTCCACCTACCGGGAAGGAGAGACAAGGAGAGGGAGTCCTGTATACCGAGTGGAACGACAGCTAAATAGTAGATATTACCTTGTTGTAGCCCGCCAGCTCAAACCATTTGTTGTCATATAAATACTGCGCTGTCTTGGGCATGGCCCGGATAAGATTAGCCCGAGATATGCTGTCGATGCCTAGCATCAGCACACTGAGCGGCCGCAGTTTCTTCTTCTTCTCCACCCGGTCTTTCAGCCGCTGCTGCACGGCCTCCTTAATGGGTATCGTGGTATGTCCATTGATATAGATCTGCTCTCCATCCGAAGTGCACTTCACTATGATTGCCTCCACCGTGTTGGGCAGCACTATCTTGAATATGAAGCGGTGGCACTTGGAATAAGCCACCTCCGTCTCATTGACCCGTATCACCTCCATGTAGCAGCAATTAATCGAAGTGCCCACTTTGTATCCACCGAAGGCTGTCGCATTGACGCTGAGGACATAGCTCCGGGAGAGTTCGTTGAATTTCACGTTAGTGAGGGGCGGCAGTTTCTTGCAGGGCACGTACTTGGCGCGCTTGAAGAAGCGCATCACCTCCGGTTTGTACGGATCGACCTCTTTGATCTTGCAGGAATTGCTGTACACGAGGAAGCCTTCCGGCACAAAATTAATATTTTCATTATCTTTAACCAGATCGACAAAGGATACTGGACAGGATATACGAAATATATAACATAAAGGCGGGACCAATCAAGACGATAGGAAAACAAAAAAAATCAAAACACAAGATAAAGAAGCAACAAAAACACATGCGGATAAGCCACTCACCATCCATGCCAGGAACTTCGGAATAATGACGGACCGTGTAATAGTTATCGTTATGCAGGGCATCCAGGTCCAGGACATTCACCCACTCCGGCCGACCGATGAGGAAGTAGCAGAATATTAAAGTCACTAAAAGTCCCAGGAGCGATTTCCTGCGCAGCAGGCAGCTCCAGGGCAGCGACCGGGACTGGGTCAGGTGGAGCATCCCCCTTGAACCCTTGGCCATATGCACGACCAGCTTCTCCGTCTCTGAGCTGTCGCATCGTTCCAGAAGTATGCGTTTGTCAGCCATAGCATTTAGTTGTCTCCCACACGAATACTTAATACTTAATTGTGGCTACAAAAAGTACATGTTTGTGTCCCAATATCCAGTGACAGTTAAGGGAATGATAAAATTATAGAATGTCTTACCTATGGAATGATTTTTGTTTTAAAGCTGCTTTTTCTTATCTATCCAGCCGTTGCGGAATCCGACACTAAAACGAATTTGAAATTGCTGACAAATGGGTTTCTTTACTCGGCAAATTAATGCACTACACTGCCGGCGGCAGAGCACTTAATCGAGCATCTGGGAATCGGTCTACAGATAGATACGCTACTGATTCCAATTCCAATTACTCATGAATGAATTTAATGAGATTTACATTTGTTTGTTTATATGTTTATTATTTACAAAATCGGAACACTTGAAAACCATACACATCTACGCCGATGCATGCATATGCTCTGCATTGTTTTTGGTAGACACGAGAAGTCGAGTCTCCTAGAACGAATTGTCAGCCAAGAGGGGAATATAAATAAAATCGTCCGTTGTTAACCTTGGCTGGGGCCGAATGAGGGAAAATGAAATTAATCGAATATTGCAGTGTCCGCTAAGCTGCATCGAAAGCGAAACATCATCAGCGGACCGAACCCGACGGCGACTCGTTCGCGAGTGTGACGTACCCCCCAAACCATCGGCATGGGAATGGGGAAACGATGGTTGGATGGTTGCTTGGATGGGCGCTGTGGTGCTTTGGTGATGTAGTGCTGGTGTCCGCCATGTATTGTGCTGTGCTTTGGCACTGCCTTTGGGTTCGGCATCCATCGATCACGAAGCGCTTCGGCGCTCATTAGTTTTTCATTTTTGCATTATCGTGTTATATCATTGTTGAGATATAATTTGGGTTTGTTACATGATGAATCTTACAGCTGTCCAAATATAATTATACACATTTTTTTCTAACATCTTCCTCTTTTTCATCACGACTTTTTGCCCGGTACTCGAAAGGTATAGGGGTATATTATATTTGTGGTTAAAGTGGACGTGTGTAACATCCAGAAGGGAGCGTTTTCGACCGCATAAAGTATATATATTCTTGATCAGCATCAAAAGCCGAGTAGATACGAAAAAGCGCATAATCATAGAGGATGACCATATCTAGAATTTTAGCCATTTATTGGTGTGAGATTAGAAAGAAACCCAAACAGTTCGACCGATTTGTATGAATTTTGGAAAAAAATCAATTCGCCCTCTTGCGAATAGCGTATAAATTAATAATATATATATAATTGTATAAATTACATAAAAAGTGAGTACCGGGTATAAAGTAGAGCCGCGGCCCTTGCCGCTCGTTGATTTATAGCTTGGACCACAGTAACAGGCGGGCAAAGCAGTTTTCAGGGTGTCCCCTGATAAAATAATAATAATCTCGCTTAGGAGCGACCTTCGGTTGGATTTGTGGACCACATAGTTCTGCGGGCAGCGATAATGCTGCCCTCTATTTATTTATTTATGAGTCTTAGTTCTCTTAGAATTGTATTTGATTTGAGGAAAAAACCGGAAGTAACGATATCGTGACAATGGCTTTCGTTCCCTTACATCAAACTCATATCAAACAACTCTCCCTTATAATAGGTTCCAGAAAAGAAATCTGCCTAAAAGAATTATCCGAGAGTGCAGTCCGAAAATGGCAACTAGAATACAATATACATACGTACGTATTCTAAGCGAACTGTTTCCCCACTGAAAATTGTTTGCCTAAAGAACTTTCACTGTATCCGAAGAGATTCATATGAAATCTCACTTTTATGTATGACACTCCGCAGAAGCGTGGAAACGTTGCTCTATTTCGCACCTTTGACTAATTTAATTGTCACTTTGTGACGACTGTGGACAGAATACTTCTCCGTTCCGAATGAGAGCATTGTATAGCCACAGCTTCAATCGTTTAGCGAATGCTTGAGAAGTGTCCCATTATAAAAACTATCATCATTCTCGCGTATAATAGCTTTTAACGACTGCATGCTTGTGCATCTAGAAAATGAATAAGGTTTTGAATTTGAATGATGTATGCAGTTGAGTTAGCTTTTGAGGGACATACAAAATATATATATAATGGATATTCAGAATGGAGAATGGGTGAAGGGCGAATGACGTGCATTGGGTGGACCTCCAAAGTACGCGTACGAACAATGCGATTCTGTGCCTGTGTATGGGTCGAGGACACTTTGGGGCACACACATATACACACTCACAAACACACACTGAGAAAAAAACAAGCCCTGGGGGGAGACTATGTCAAGTTCCATTGAGGCGGATCACAGCGTTGCAGCGTCAGCGTAAAAATTGCAATCATTTGGTAGCACACAAAAGATACAGAGACAGATACAGATACGGATACGGATACACACACACACACACTTGGAGAACTTTTCCGTCTTTTCCTCGTACATTTTGTCGACACTGTGATTCAGGGGAGTAGGGGATGGGATTCGAGATTCATCCAATTTTCAGTAACTTGCACTCACTTGGGCTCATCGCTGTATTGATTGCAGCAAATATTTATACTATTGGTAGTGTGAAATGTAGTGAGCTTAGATTGGAGATGCGTGGCGGGACGGTTGCGCCGCGTTGTCCTGCTCCTTCTGCCTGGCGCATGGATAATACTGCAGTTCGCCGCGTCGCCTGAAAGTATGCAATGTTTATTTGCCAATTGCCTCGCAGTTTGACACTCACTGAGACTGCGCAGACCCGAGATGTTCGCTCGCAAATAAATGTGTTTGGCACGTGCTGCAAACGAGACTAGCGTAGGTATTTTACGCTTCCCTTTCGCCTCTCTATCATTTACGCATTTGCATTCTCCCTCCTCCACTCTCTCTCTCTCTGTCTCCCTCACTATGTGTCTGTCCGTCTACACGCACTACACACACTTGTTGGCTGCCTTAATGGGTACACGGACTGTGGGTGGGAATGCAAGCCATTTTCCGACCAGTGTTTGACCAAAATTATCCCACGCTGTCGCTTTATTTACATATATACATATGCATACGGACAAGGTCGTGCGAAAGTGACACATGTAAATGCGAATCGGAAAGGAAAGGAAAGAATAGCGCGAAAGATAACAGCACAAACACACAAAACAAAACGTGGATATGGAAACTTTTGCGTGACGAAGCTTTTGATATCCTCAGAGTTCGATTGTTGCTATATACGCTGTGTGATTTAGTCATATGTATTTAATTTATGGCTTTAGTGTGTGACCCTGCATTTTAAAATGTTTGGTAGAGCTAAGCTATTTCTCACTAAGACTTGTTCCCGTAACGATGGGTCCAAATGACTGTTCAAATTTATAATACTCCATGAAAGTTAAAAAAAGCACGGTAAGAGCAAAACACGGAGCCGAAAGACACAAAAACGGTGCAAGAACGGGGCAACACAGAAACTCGCGAATGATTATTATTTGACACGTTTAGAAATTAGTTTGAAAAATATTCCGCAATGTAGAAGACTACAATACCAACAAACGCCGATGCAATATTTGGATTAAAATTATTCTGTCGTATTCTATCGATCGTCCGTTATGTGAGCTGCCAACTTAGCTCCCAATATTGTGGGTTAAAGGCCTCTTAGGCGGGGCAGCAGCAATGGAAACTGCATTTGACATACGATACAGCTACATTATTTACATACTGATGTGAATGTTTATCTTTTTACAAATAGAATTTATTTTAATTTCTGGTTGCAATTCTTTATATAGATTTCTTTATTCAACCAAATCAAATTACATTTGTTCCGTATTAGTTCAATTAGTTTCCTAGCAATCAGTTTTGTTAGTTCCATAGCAGACAGCATGGCTGATTTTATAGCAGCCAGCCTTAAGGCTGTTAAATTGTTAAGCAGATTTTGTGGATTTTGGATAAAAAAAGTGACGTCACGGTAAGTTACCAATGCAGTTGATAGTACAACAACAACAAAGGATACCACCAGCCCAGCTGTAATAGTTCCTCGCTGATAGTTTTAGAGCCACTCATGTAACTGACTTTTTCAAATGTAGTTCAGGCAATGACCACTGATCTATGCGTAGGCGCCACTTACCCATTAAAAAACTAGAGCGTAATATTTCTGAATACGTTGGATTACAATTTTCAAATTTATTAAAAACAAACTATCTATCGTGTCAGGAAAAACCCTCTGCGCCACTGTATATGCAATCTGCGGACATAAATTAAGCTACTGAAAGGCACCAATACAAACAAACCCATCGCGTGAGGTCTAGACATTTCTATTGAATACGAACACTTCTATAATGAACGTGTGATCTTGCACATATTGTAAACTGTTTTGTTTATACTTGATGAATATTTTCATTGTCATTGACGATATTTATGGAGGGAGATTACCGGAAAGAGGAGTCGTAAATATAAGCAAAGCTAGTTTATCAGGACAAGACTCTCCGCTTAACTCTATTTTCGTACATTTGACTATATTAGAGTTATTTATCATTAAGTGACCATCTTCAGATCCCATTTGAAGAGGTTCTGATCTCATTCATAAACTCATCGGAAGTCATGATTAGTAATCGCAAAAGTACTCACGCGATCACTCAGTCTGGCCGAGAAATGTCTTCCTATCTATCCCTCCTTATCTGGCGATTTCTTTAAAATTTAGATTATATATGACCCACTACATCGTTGTCCGATTCTGATATAAATGCTTTCCCAGGGAGCCGGAAATGCACAAGTTGTTCCCACAACAAGAAACTCGCTGCTGTGCCCGCCGCCCCTGTCCCTACGACGGCAGTCCACTCCCCGACTGGCTGCAGTGCGTTGACTTGCAGATCATCCACAACTCCGAGTGCGTCAGCTACTACGGCATCGGCACTGGACTGGATCCGCGACCACACTGGCATTGCCTATTAAATAAAAATCAATTGTGAAGCTATTTCTGAAATGTGTTTTAACAAATCGTTGTTTCTTAAGCTCGAAACTTGTAGATTGCAGGTATAAAACCACAAAAAAGAAGCGTTTCCGACGGCATAAACTGTGTACATCTGTACTGTGTACTACTATAAGAGTATGTACCAGTATGAGAGTATGACCATAAAATATACTTTTCCATTGATTTATTTTAACATCGCCCTTCCTGAGTCGTTGGTTCATTTTCTATGGGCAACCAAACTTGGCACTAATGCCCCCTGGAAGACAACGCGAAAGGACGATCCGTTCGTTTACCTTAAGCACGGATACGATCCCATACTGTTAAACATTATAAACAACGATACAGACAGTGGCTGACGAGACTATCCCGTCCTTTAGGAGACCTGACAATATATTTCGTATGTAGATACGAATAAATATTATATAGGCGATCGAATCCATATGTATGGATCGAAGTCAGATCTCTTTATCATTTAGCTGCCAATTGAATGATCTCCACATAGACAACTGAGTAATGCGCTTTTTCAATTCAATTTATTTCAAACATTTTTAAAATTTAGTAAGAAATTCCAGTGTGGTCGCGGATCCAGTCCAGGTGGTAGGTGACGCGCTGGAAGCCAGCCGGATGACCGGCCTGGCAGCCTGCACCGGACACCCAGTTGGTGACACCGACCAGCTTGCTGCCGTCGTGTGTGACCAGGGGGCCGCCGGAGTCGCCACCGCAGGTTCCCTTGCCATCGACCACACGGACGCAGATGATGTTGTCGCCGACAGTGCCGGTGCCGTAGTAGCTGGCGCACTCGGAGTTGTGGATGATCTGGAGATCGGCGCACTGCAGCCAGTCGGGGAGTGGGCTGCCGTCGTAGGTGCCGCCCCAGCCGCAGGCCACGGCCCACCACTCGTTGTAGTCGTTATAGCGATCGTTGTAGCTGGGAAGCTCCACCTTGTTGACCATGTGCCAGAAGTCCACATGGGGGATGCGGATCAGAGCGATGTCAGCGCTCGAGTGCGAGATGAAGTTGCCATTTCCGACCCAGTGGGTGTACTGGGCGTTGGTGCGCCAGGTGGCACCGAAGTAAACCGTCACGGAGTCAGCATTTCCGATGCAGTGCTCGGCGGTGAGGACCCAGTCATTGGCGATGATGGAGCCACCGCACCACCAGCCGCCGCTAAAGCCCAGGCCAACGGTGTAGGGGGCCTTGCCCTCCGCGGCCGCGTAGCCGTTGGTGATGCGTCCCTCGATCTTGGAAACCTTGGGCAGATCCTTGGGGTGGACCACGCTCTCGTAGGCCGAGGCGGAGGCCACAGCCAGAGCCAGAATAGTTATGAATACCTTCATGTTGCAGATACAACTTGTTCTTCGGTGACTTCCACGGCCCCTTTTATACGTGTGAGGATCGTAAAAACTGGCTCTGATGTTGTCCAGATTAAGAACTTGGCCAAGATAACTGGCGAAGTGCAGTACTAAATCAAAGACTATCTATTACTAGATTATTCCGCAATATCTGGGGCCATCGACGGCGATGGAAGTTTATTCCGGGTGTGGAATATTGTACGTTGTGGAGTGTGGTCAAGGGGCGGTAGTGTAGTCGCTCCCAAACGTGGTATCACGAACTTTGTAGACATTTTTGTGTGTTTGAGTTTGAGAGCCAGTGCGAAATCGTCATCGACATTTTGTTGGGGAATTTTCCGCAAGATTTTCTGTGAATACTCTCTCCTCCCCAGGAAATCGAAATAAGTCATTGCATTCCCCGTGAATAAAGTCAATCAAAAAATTTTCGAACAGTTTTTTTTTTTAAATAGATTTTGTTTCTCTTTATTGTCATTTCTTTTTTGATGCATTTTTCGCCTGCTTCAATGGATTGGACTTTATTTATTTTATTGTGATGCTTCTTGACTTTGAGAAAATCTGTGTGAGTGCCGCCCGGTGATCGGGTCGTACCCTAAATACATACAATACATACAGTACATATAATAAGATATAGGGGATATGATCTGATGGTTTGCTGCCCGGGATTGTATGCCCTACGTTTCTGCATAGTCATTGTCGTTTATCGTTTATCGTGTACATCGAACAATTGTTTACTTATTTACAAAAAATTAATCGATAAAAATGCATCAATTTAATGGGGGATTTTCGCTTAGTTCCCTTTTTTCTGTGTCTGTTTCCGTTTCCGTTTCTGGGTTTGCCGGGCCAATAATTTAAATAAATTAGATTAGAAAATTCCATAAAACTAAACTAAATGAAGATTGTTGTTTGTGTGTTTTCGTGTGTTCGTGTGTGGGTGATAGAGTAGTGTGGTTCCTTTTGGGCATGAAGGTACAAAAAAAATTAGTTCGATGGTCGGGATGAGTAGAATAAATAATCGAAATGGGTGTTTGTGTGTGTGTTTGTGTGGGGGGATATGGGACTTTTAGGGATGCGTCCAGTGGCTCAATTGACAAACATCACTGGCTCAAAGGGGGGA
This sequence comes from Drosophila miranda, assembly GCF_003369915.1. Classification (NCBI taxonomy): domain Eukaryota; kingdom Metazoa; phylum Arthropoda; class Insecta; order Diptera; family Drosophilidae; genus Drosophila; species Drosophila miranda. The sequence continues at coordinate 12,307,405 of NC_046674.1, forward strand.
GCCCTTTGATAGCAAGGTGGCAATTGGGCGTGGCAAGGGCGCAGCTAAAATCATAATAAATAAATAAATAATTTGTTAAAAAATCAACTTAAATGCTAGGCAAAAAATCGTCTCGAATATGCGGGGGTTGTGCGACAGATAGTGTTGGAAAGCTCGAAGAATAGTGTGGCAAAACGTTGCAGTCGGTGTTGGATAATTGGTTTCGGATCCCTATCCTATGTCCCCTACCACAGTGGCATGGGGCGCTGCCGGGCCAGATATCCGGGCAGGCTGGCAGCAGTTGGGGCAGGACAACCTGCAAATAAGGAAGAAGATCAGCGCATTAGACACCGTGCTATCCTTGGGCATTTCTCGAGGTTCACTTACGACACACGGCACAGGTCTGTTCGTCGGTGCCATCCCCGCATCCATCGCGTCCGGAGCACACAATGGCCGTAGAGCGGCACAGTCCGTTGCTGCAACGATGCGGACAATAGGCGTCCGCCTCGCGGCGTCCACCACCCAGAAGCCCACCCGCCTCGATCAGACGCATGAACAGGCTGGGCACGGACCGAGAGCCGCACAGATGTGGCGGCTCGTCGCTGCCATCCTTGCAGGACACAATGGCGTTGCAGTACTCGTACTCCGGCAGGCACTCGCCGCTCTTGCAGCGGAACGTGTGCTCGGGACAGGCGTTGCCGCCCTTGAAACTGCCGTCGCATCCCAGCTCATCCTCGCCGTGGGGACACTGCTTGCGTCCGTCGCAGAGGGCGGCGCGGGAGATGCAGCGACCGCTGCGCTGGCAGCGGAACGACTCCGTGGGACAGGTCTGGTTCAGGCGGGCATTGTGGGTGCACTCCTCGTCGGAGTCATCGTTGCAGTCGGCGCGTCCGTCGCACACAAAGAACCAGGAGATGCAGACGCCACTGGAGCGGCACTACAGAGGATATCAAATGATTAGCTTCGCGAGATCTCTTAGGGATTCAGTGGGGTGGGATGCTTACCTGGAATGTTCCCGGACTGCATCCTGTCCTCTGGGCACTGCACTGGCCTCCGTTCTCGCTGCTACCGGCACAGTCGCAGACTCCCCGTCCATTGCACACCGTGTGGGGATCCGAGAGCTGGCACTGACGATCGCTGCTGCAGGGCAGGCCCAGGGAGATGGCCTCCAGGCCGAGATCCACGCGCTTGCGCAGCTCCGATCCAGGTTTGAGCAGGGACGAAGAGAAGGCCGGCACCACTGGCTCGGGTGTGGGCTCATCTGAGGGCATCAGGGGCATCAGGGTGGTAGCCACGGGGGCAGCGGGCTCCATTAGGGTCACACGGCTAGCCAGGCCCAGCATCGTCTGGGTGGTGATCTCCACGATGTCGGCGGGATTGGGCGTAGCCTCCTCATGGGCGATGGGATGGGAGGCAGGCTCCTCTTCGATGTGGTTGCTGTCCAGCTCATGGATGCCATCGGTGACGGTGGTGGACTCTACAATCAGGTTGTCCGACTCGAGCTCGTTGATGCGAATGGGCTGAGAGTGATCGCTGAGGTCGAAGGGGAGCTCCTCGGGAGACAAGGTGTGCTCCTCTTCCTCCTGCTGCTGCTGCTGCTGCTGCTGCTCGTGCTGCTCCTGTGTCTGGGGTTCCTTAACGGTGGTGGCTTCCTCTGGAATCGATTCGGTCTCCTGCTGTTCCTCTGGATAGAAGGTAATCAGCTTCTCTTCATCCGCTTGCACCTTGGCATCCGTGGTGGATTCCTGCTGGGGCTCCTCTTCCGCTGCTGCCTGTTCGGGAATGGGTGTGGCCTGATCCTCCTCCTGCTCTTCATCATTTGCTGCCTCCGCAAAGAGATCTGGAATGGTGGGAACTTGCTCCTCTGTCTGATCTGGAGCCTGGACCTGCTCGACATGCACCTGATCGTGTGTTTCATCGGCCTCTGCCACGAGATCGGGAATAGCCTCTTCCGCTTGGGCCTCCTCGTTATCCTCGTTATCCTCGTTGGCCTCTACCATTGGCACGGTCTGGGCGGGCTGCTGGCCGAAGGGCACTGGAGGAACGGTGCTGTCTCCCTCCAGCATCAGGTCGCTGAGGATGTCGGCAATGCTCTCGCTCTCATGGAACTTCTCCAGATCTTGTTCCTGGTCCTGTTCCTCGCTCACAATCGCACTGGGCTCCACACTGATCTGAGGGGCCACAGTGGACTCGGCGGTGTCTTCATTATCATCGTCGTTGGATGCCACCTGTGCGGGAGTTGTCTCTGGCTCTGTCTCTGTTTCTGTCTCCGTCTCCGCTTGGGTGTAATCCGCCTCTTCAATGACAACTGGCTTGGGCTCGTCCTCCTGCTTGGGCAGCTCTTGGAGGTGCTCCATGCTGGTGTAGTCCATCTCTGGCTTGATCAGCTCTTCCTCTTCTTCGGGGACAACATGCTGTGGCTCTGACTGTGCCGCTGGTTCGAGTTCGGGCTCTGGAATAGTTTCTTGATCGACATTCGGTTCGGCTCCTTGGATGATGTTATCATTTTCGTTTTTGATGGTTTCCGTTTCATCTTTCTGGCTTTCCGGCTGCTCCTCTGCACTTTCACTGCGTTCGGTGTCAGTTTCGTCTTGGACTTCGGTTTCCAGATCCGATGATGGAGTGATCTCTGTCAGAGCTTCGCTGGCTTCCGGCTCAATATCTTCGGGTGTCTTAATTGGCAGCTGTGCTACATCTTGATTCACATCCACCTGCGACACCTCATCATTAGCAACGGCCTCTGGCTTTACTTCTGCGTCCTTCTCTGTCACTGATTCGGTTTGCAGCTCTTCTGGGCTCTGCTCTGCCTGTGCCTCGGGCTCTGCAACTTCTTCCGACACTTCAGGCGTTTTAATTGCATTTGCATTTTCCTCCACGATCTCCTCCTCTGCCTCTGCCTCTGCCTCTGCCTCTGCCTCCACCTCTGCCTCTTGCTCCACCTGCTGCTGTTCAGGCAGCTCTGTGGCGATCTCCTCTTGGACATTAGAAATTTCTGGTTCACGGGGTGCCGCCTCTGTGGTCTGCTGCTCCTGCTCTTGCGCTGGCTCTTCCTCTGGCTGGGACTCGGCTGGCGCCAATTCATCATCATTTGTTGGGTATGTCAATTGTTCGTGCTCTGCTTCGGTGATTGCCACCGTCTCCGTCTCCGTCTCCGCCTCCGTCTCCGTTTCAGTGTCTTCCTCTGGCTGTTGCTTCTCCTCTTCGACTGGTTTCACTTTGATTTCTTGTGGCTCTGTTGTGGCTTCATCTGCATCTTGATGGATCTGCATCTCTTCCACTGGCTCGGGCTCTTGGTCTGCCTCTGCGTCTGCCTCTGGTTCTGGCTCTTTCTCTTCCACATTCTCCTCCTCCTTCTCAGCCTCGATCGCAATCTCTGGCTGTACCTGTGCCTGTGGCTTTTGGTCTTGATCTTGATTTAATTGATTGGCTTCATTTAAATCATCTTCGCCACTTGTCGGCTTGATGTCGGCGCTTTGTTCTGGTTGATCGATTTCAGTCTCCGTCTCCGTCTCCGTCTCTGGCTCCATCTCTGCCAATGGCTTTGGCTCTGGCTCCTCCTCTGGTTGCTGCTCTGGTTCTGGTTCAGCTTCTGTTGCTGGCTCCATTTCTGCGGCTTCGGTTTGTGTCTCTGGCTTCTCCACCTCTTCCTCCTCCTCCTCAGGCTGTTCCTTTTCCGCTTCGTTTTGGCTTTCACTCTCTGGTTCCACCTTTGCCGGCACTTCGATCTTCAGCGCTTCTGTTGGCTCCTCCTTCTCCTGCTGATCGTCCATCTGCTTGGGTGGGACCTCATCATTAGGCACTGCCGTGGTGTCTGGCGTCTCCATCTCATGATCCCCCGAAGCTTGATCATCCTCCTCCTCCTCCTCCTCTTCAGGTACCTCTTCTTCTGTCACCTTCGTCACACTTTCAATTTCTGCTCCGCTAGCTACAGCTCCATTCACGGGTATCAATTCCTCGTCAGCCACTGTCTGGACTGACTCCTGGTCGTCTTCATCCTGCAGCAGCGTCTGGGTCTGGGTCTGGGTCTGGGTCTGTGTCTGCGTCTGTGGCTGAGTGGTTGCCTCCGCATCAGTCTCGCTCTCGGCCTCAATGGGCACCACCTCATCAACATCATGATGGTCTACTGTCTGTGGTTGCGACTCCACCTCTTTGTCAGCCTCCATCTCCGCCTCCTCGACGGGCGTTTCGTAATCGAATTTCATGGTATCGTCGACGGGCGATGAGGCAATCTCTTCAGCCCCCGAGGCCTCCACAGCATCCTCGTCGGCTTTAATGGGTTCGGGTGCGGGTGCTGATGCCTCGTATTGGTGTTCGGGCTGTTCTCCCACCAGATCGGGCCTGCTTTCGTGCTCCTCTGTATACTCCTCATCGATCTTGTAGGGATAGTCCTCGGTGGGGCCGCCTTCCGTCTCCTGCTCCACACCGACGCCATTCTCGGTGGGCACATCGGCGGGTGTCAGCAGCTGTTGGACTCCAGTTGTCGCACCATCTTCAGCTGTGCCATGCGATGCTGCCGCAGCAGCAGCAGCAGCTTCTTGCTGTTCCTTTTCCGCATCCTGCTGCTCCTGCTGCTGGGTGAGCTCTGTCTCCTCGTGGGCCATGTCTATGGCCTCCAGCTTTTCGCCATTGTCCAGCTCGGAGATCTCTGGCCTCAGTTTGGCGGCCTCGCCATCGTCTTCCTCCAGGGTCTGCTCCTCCACGCTGGCTGGCAGCTCATCCTCCAGCAAGATTGGAGCAGCAGTTGTGGTCGTTGTGGTGGTGGGTGCCGGAGTTGTCGTTGTGGTAGTAGTGGTTCTCCTGGTTGTGGGCTCTGGGGTGGTGGTTGTGGAAGTTGTTGTGGATGTCACCTTCTCCACCTTCTCCACCTTCTCGACGGGCTTCTCTTCCGCTTCATCATCGGCGGCTGGGGCCAGGCAGAGACCGCCGACCATCTTGGCGGGAGCCGTGCACTGGCAGCGTCCGAACAGATTGGGGATCAGGAAGTCGCAGTGGGTGCGAGTGTCGAACATTTGGCAGTGGGCGTGGCTGTAGCAGACGGCGCCGGGGTGGGCAGCTGCACGAAGAAGAAGAAGAAGAAAAATTCTCATGAGATTTTTGCATTTTCCGCTTCAAGATCTAATTTCTTTATTCTTTATTCTTTATAGATGTGTTATTAAGCTAACCGTAAACCGTAAACCGAACTCCGCCAGGCCAAGCACCAAATGCATATTAAAAACTCATCATCATCATCATGAGCAGCAACACCCCAACAACAGCAGTTGCAACTAGCAAGAACGTTGCAGCAGAATCAGTGCAACATCTAAGAGTATGTGCATACACATACGAGTATGTTGCAGGCACTGCACTGCACTGGCACTGGCCCACAGGCATTAGACCACCTTCGACAGGCCTAATAACCGTCAATAAAGTCAACTGCAACTGCATCAGCCTCGACTCAACGCATGCGTTCCTCTCAAAAGAGAGGAACGAACGTACGAACGAACGAGCGAGCGAACGATGGTGACGTCGCCCATTCCCATTACCGTTCCTCATCAGCATTCCACTCGCCTGCCTGCTTGCCTGCCTGCCACCTGCCACCTGCGTGTCTGCCAGTGTCCCCCACTGGAATCTCAGAGCTCTCTGACTCTGACCCACTTTCCGGACTAGCTACAGCCTAAGCCAAAGCCACAGCCAGAGCCAGAGCCAGAGCCACAGCCGCTGCCTCAACTTGTTTTCACTTGTTTCGTTTTTGGTGTGGCAGGCAACTGTGCAACTTGCAACCTGGCGACATGCCATTTACCATTCAACCATGGCCACAGAGCAGCCAAAGACAGCCACTGAAGCAGGCAGCAGGCAGCGGGCAGCAGCCACCTGCAGTTGCCCTTAGGGCAGTGTCTGGTCTGCCGTTTCCCCCCAACGATTCACACAGAGATTGGCCGGAGTTTGGCTAGAGTTTTGGCCAGGAATGGGAGATCATAACTCTGTGTGTGTTTTTTTTGCCCTTTCGATCAACCCTCGAGAAAATCCTCATCTGCCGAGGGAATTTCATTTGGGGAATCTTTTCCATTTCGGGCTCCAAATCCAAGCTGAAGTCAAACGTTTTGTCGGCATTTCACCAAAGGCTTTTACTGGCCTGGCTTTTAGCCGGCATTTTGGCATTTGGCATTGGCCATTGGGGAACCGGTTAAGAGTTAAAGCCGAAGCCGAAGCTGAAGCTGAAGCTAAAGCACATAAAAGGCATACGGCAAACGTGGCGTATACTTAACGAATGCACCGCCACTGACACTGACACTGACTTTGACTCCTTCTCCCTCTCCCTCTCCCCTCTCCTTCTCCTGCTCTGACTCCGACTCTGGCTGCGGCTGCGCTGTGGCTGCGGCGACTCCAACTTTTGCCATTCCAAATGCGAGTAGCTCAAACGTGTCTCGCTAGAGTTTGACACCAATATGGCATCCACATCCACATCCACATCCACAACCACGCAGAGCAAAGACCAGGAAGAGAGGGGCCATCTCTCTCTATCTCTTTCTCTATGGCCATAGATGGACCCAAATGTTTGACTTCATCTTTCACTTTTATATAACAGAAGAAGGAACAGCAGAAGCAGGAGACCATGGGACCATCCTCTCTGCTTTGACCAAAAACGATGATCGATGTGCCACTCCCCCTACTCTGAGGCTGCCCCCAGAGGGTGCATGTTGCTGCTGTTCCTTCTGTTGCTGTTGTTGCTGCTGTGACAGGTTGCATGCGAATTGCTGCACGACTGCCATCTGCAACAAAAACCTAACCCACTTCGATTACTCTTCTAGTCGCTCTGCTCTGTTGGAGCACTGCTCTGGCTGCCACCGCGTGTGAAAATTGCCGGGGCCTCTGGCGGGGGGGGCTCTGCTGGAGATCTGCTGGAGGAGCAGCCAGCATCATAAACCATAATTCCCATCAAAATCAGCATAAATTATATTGAAGCTTCCATGTGGCTCGATTTGTCGCTGCCGGTGGCCGGAATTGCAAATCTGTGTCAACTGCCAGGCCCCGCTGAATGGCTGGCACGCACAGATACAAAGACAGATGCAGATACAGACACTTGTATCTGTGTCTGCGCACAGCAGTGCATGCTGCGGCATTCCTGCGGCTTTAATAAGTCTATTTATGCCGCCAACTTTCATTAGTCCCGCCAATTGTAGCCGCGACAATATCACGAAAGAGTCGTATCTCCACCAAATATGAGCCACACAAATCTGTAGAGGATTCTTTGTTTTGTTTTTGTTTTGGTTTTTTGTTGTAATTAATTGAGGCAATTTGCATGAAATGAAAATGCTACCTGGCGCGTTTTCCTGCCATTATGAGTTTTCTTATTGTTTGCGGAAGTGCCTGGCCGAAAAGTTAAAGTGCTGCCCCACCAGCTGTGGTGGTGCCACTGCCCACTGCCACTGCCACTGCCACTGCTGTGGTGGTGTTCCACATAATTTGCATGCAATTTGGCATTTGGCGCAATTTAGTTTCAAATGGCCATTCATTCTGGCCATTTCTGTTTCTTCTTGGCCGCAAATTAACACAGTTTGAGGCTTTTTGACGGACTCTTTTGTGGGTCATGCGAAATGAAATGGAGTTAATTTTTTTCTTCTCTTTTTTCGGTAGAAGGTGTCGCAAGGGAAAGTATTTTTCCGCATTTGGGTTTAGCAGAGGATGGATGGATAGATGGATGGATGGATGGCTCTGCAGAAAGTGAGTGCGGTTAATGGGAGAGTGACAATGTGTTTTTTGCTTTTCTCTCTTATATAATGAGAGAGTCTAATGGTTTCCCACAGAGAGCCAGAGATAATCTTTACTTATCCCCCCCCTCCCCCGGCACCAAAGAAAACTAACCAAACTACTGATCTTTGGATCACTTTTTACTGCAAGTTTGTTTGCATGAAACTGAGATCTCGATCTCTCGCCTGACAGTTTGCCTCTGGCTCTCCAGCATCTGCAGCATCTCCATCTCCATCTCCATCTGCAACTGGAGGCATCTTCTGTCTGTCTGTTCATTATCTGCTGGATGCATATACTGGATATACATACTCTTACCAGCACTCGTACGTGGCATACTTTTTCCCCCTGAGCTCTCTTTCAAACGAGCACGCCAACGGGCTGATGGGATCGTGGGGTGGTGGGGTGGTGGGGCTGTGGGGAGTATGGCCGTGGCCTGCCCCGAGGGGAGACCATGGAGTTTGTCATACGAGGGAGCTCATAAAGATCGCTTTGCTCTGGAAGGAGGAAATGTTCTTATTGTTCTTTCTGCCTCGTTAAAAAGGCCACAAAACAAAAAACTAACACAAAAAAAAACAAAGCAGGAAAGAAGCCCGGGCCAATCCCGGTATGGGGCGCCTCGACTTCGATGGGTTAAGGTGCATGGGAAACTGGAACAAGTGGCAGTTTGCTAACCGAATGCCACCGAATGGGGCAGAGGGGCTGCGGTAGCGTCGGAGTCGCAGTCGGAGACTCAGAGACAGAGACAGCCAGCGAAAGCCTGACAAGCTCACAAAATCTGGCACACCACTTGCTTCACTTGACCCAAGAGAAAGACAGACAGAGAGAGAGAGGTAGAGAGAGAGAGAGAGAGCGAGATGGAGATGGGATAAAGTGAATGGTCGGAGGCCGTGCCCATTGCCAAATGTGTGCAACATTTTTGTCAACTGCAACCAAAGTTGTGTCTCCAGCTTTGGGCTGCTCCTCCTGGTTTCTGTCTGTCTCTGTCTCAGTCTGTTTTTCTTTCCCTGTCCCTGTCTCTTTCTCTCTCTGAGAACTAATTGGACTTTTTCTTGGACTTTCTTTTGCATCATTGCATTGGATTGGCGCTTAATCAGTGCAATTTAATTACATTTAAAACCAGCAGCCGCCAGTCGAGGCAATTAGGCATGTAAAGTAGCGACAGAGAGCGAGCGAGAGAGATGGTACACTGAGAAGAGACACACAGAAATAGAGGGAGAAGGAGAAACAGAAAGAGAGAGAGAAAGATAGAGACAGAGATATGCCAGATACAAATCAGAAGCAGAGGCTGCAACAGGAGACACAGAGCTCGCTCTGTGGCAAATGCCAAGGATAGGATTTTCCTTTGGTGAAAGGTTCATTCATTTCATTCCGCTGCCATTGTGTTTTTTCTAACTATTTTTTTTTTTTTTTTTTTTGGTGAAAGTATCTCATAAATGAATGCCTGCTGCCCAACTGCCTGCCTGCCACTAGCTGCACTTGCCACAGTAGTCGCTTGCAGCACCTGACTTTGACCACACGCTTCTTGTCATTAAAATTACTTTTAATTAAATATGAAGCTCACTCTCGGCCAGATGTCGCGGCACGCCCCCCTTTCGGATATATAGAATTCCATGGCTATATAATTAAGTCAGAAGAGGAGAAAGAGGGGAGGCGAGGAGAAGGAGAAGACGGAGTTGCTGCCACAGCAGCAACAGTTGCAACAGCAGCAACAACAGGTGAATGGCAATGACACGAACTGTAGAAGTTGCACCATGTCCATGATCGTGCCTATTTGGTCTCCTTTGATCGTGTTCCTGTTTCTGGTCTCTGGTCTCTCTCGCTCTCTCTCTCGCTCTGCTAAGGAGCAGTACAAAACAAATGCTGATCAAGGAGGGAGGGCTCCCTCTGCCATATGGCCTCCTCTCGATTCTTGATTCTCGATTCTCGATTCTCGATTCTAGTCAACATTCATTCTAATCAGATTAACGCCACTTGGCGCCAATGTGCCAAAAGGATGTGGAATTCTCAAGCTAGATGCCGATCTAATAGGGCTACAGGGCTGGAGACCCACGGAAACAGTGAATGCAATGGGAACGCTTTGAAAATGTATCAGTGATCACTGTGATAGTTGTCGCATTTGTGCTTCTCCAGGGAACTGAGGACCTATTTATAATAGCGATTGAAACCAAAACAGAACTGAGTTCTGCTTGAAATCTGTGTATACTTTTCAGAGCACTACTGGAAACCAATTAAAAATAGTTCCTCTTCTAAAGATGGTTTATTGAAAAGTTACAGAATGGGATCAAGAGTTCAGATCTCTATCGATCATTATTTATGGAATGGTATGGCTTCGGTGTGTAGAAGATTCACGCAAAGCCCCATAGACTTTCCCCAGTAACTTTTGTGATTCATCTGTGCCCAGAATGATTCAACCAAAGGCCATTTGCGTCATATGCGTCACTGCCTCTTAGCCAGCCCTCAGATCAGTTGCAGTATCCGTATCCACAGATGAAGCCTCGAAGTATCTCGAAATGTATCTTTCACACATCTCGCCATAGCAAACACCAGGCACACACACACACACACCATGAATGGAGAGAAAGAGATCGAAGATGTGGAGAGTCAAACATTTACATTTTACATTTGAGGTTCTGCTGCTGCAGTGTGTGGCCGTGGCGGCGATTTCTAGCCAGGTTGTTAGCCAGTTCTTGGAAAATTAACCAATTATGCGTATAATTAGTGACACGATTGTCTGGTTAGAGTATCTCTGAGATACTATGGAGGCTGTGGGGCCATTTTCATTGCTCTTTCGTTATTGCATCGCCTATTGTTATGGCCATGTTAATTGCCTGTGTCAAGTGGCAGAAAAGTGCGGCTCTGAGGCTCTGAGGCTCTGAGGCTGTGCGGCAGTGCGGCTGAAGAAAGGAAAACTCTGCGCTAACGAACAAACTCTGCAAACAGGAAATGTTGCTGCTGGCACAAGGGTGGCTCAGTAGATGCCACATTGCGTGACATTCCAAACGAAGAGAGATAGAAAAATGATAAGCAATCAAAGAGATGATTCTTTTGTGATTAGCCTGCATCGCATCTGCGGCCAGAGCTGCGTTCGTTTATTGCAACAAAACAAAACAACAAACAACAAACACCGAAACGAACAGGTAATGATATTATTAAGAGTTAATTTTTAATGTTGCAACATCGTGTGGTGTGGTGTGGAGTGCAGTGGAGTGGAGTGTGGACTACTCCAGGCTCCCCGCTACCGCGCCCCCCGTTAGGGCCACAAGAGTTGCTGGCCAACGGTCGCCTGATACTTACGTCCCAGACAGGTGTGCTTGCGGAACTGCAAGAATCCCTCGACGCAGCGGCATGCCCCATCCAGGCAGCTGCTGTTGGCCACCTTCATCGAGCACTGCTCGCTCAGCTGGCAGTCGCCGCCTAAGAGTTGGGCTGTGGAAACGAGACAGAGACAGAGAAACAGAGTCAGAGTCAGTGTCAGAGAAATGCATCCAAGAGATACGACAGAGTGAGAGTCGAGTTGTGTTAACGGTTCTTGGGATGGACAAACATATGGACAGTCCCCTCCCTCCTCATCGTCCACCCCATTGTTTGCCCACAAACAGGCAAACATTCTTTAGTCCAATGTTTGCCCATGTCCCCATGCGACCGCTCCCACTCCCGCTCCCACTATACTCTTTGGAGCCCAGTGTTTTGGGGCCATTCAAAGATTGACATTGCCTACTTACATGACAAACAGCGCTTGGAATTCAGTTGAACGAAATATGGCGCACACTCGCAGTAGCCCAGGGCCGAGCAGCTGGAGCCCTTGATGAAATCTGTACAGTCCATATCATGCTGGCACTTGTCTCCGAGCTCCAGGGCCTCACTCCTGTGCAGCACTGTGAAGATGATGAGCAGCTGCAAAAGGAGGAAGAACAAAGATTTCGGGGATTAATAAAAGGGAAGAATATTGAGTGCATGAAATGTGGCAGATCAATCGAAATCGATAGAAATACCCCACCGAAAGGTTAACTGAATGTGACAGGTAGTTTTCATCGATAATTCCAAGAGAATCTATAAGTTTGGCAGAGCTTCCACAGATTTCTTCTGTCTATACACCTAGTATTCCAGTTTATTTTGCGGCACTTCCAAAGGCCCTTCTTTATTATCCAATTTAAAGTGAATAAATCCCGTATTCAATTAGCCTGGCATAAGCTATGATTAAGTAATGCAGAAAGACCCTAACTTAACAGAAATGAGCCAACAAATTGGCCAACAACATGGATCTTGGCCACAACTCTTGTCAGAGATTCTCCGTCCATCACCATTAAGCAAAAAAAAAAATAAATAAATAAAAAACAAATTGCTCGGATGCACGGAATATTCGTAGCCGACAAAAGCCACAAAAAACTGCTCTAATCGGCGGTAATCGGCGCAGTCGCTGAGGTCTATTTTATGAATGAAATACCGCATGGGTATACGAGTAAATGTATCTGGCAGATACATGTATATTCGTATCTTTTGGCTGCTTGTGTGTGTGTGTGTGTGTGTGTGTGTGTGTGTGGGGCACAGACACAGTTACCGCAAGAGAGATACGTTATAGATGCTATAGCGATACGGAGTCGCAAGTTGTAAAACAAAATTAACAGTTGCCTGAACACCAAACACACGCCCCAGGGGCAGGGAGTAGAAACACTGTGGCAGAGGAATACTTGGGATCTATAATTAAACAAAAACAACAACAAAACCGAAACAAAAACCAAGGGAACCTACTATCCAAGGAAGGCGGAGAGCACTCCATACGCTTCGTGCTGCTGGATCTTTTCTTGTTTTTCTTTCCTATTTTGCAGTTAGAACGTGTGCTGTGCTGTGCTGTGCTGTGCTGTGCTGTGCTATGCTCTGCTGTTGGCTAATAAATAAGCTGAAAAGCTGAATTTTGTGGCAGAAGAGAGTGCAATGTACTTTCTGCTCATCGCGAATGAGCGCCACACGCCATTAATTATGGCTCTGGGTCTTGGGCTCTGGGATCTGGCTCTTGGGCTCTTGGGCACTTGGGCTCTTGGGCTCTTGACTCTGGGGCATTACCTAACCGAAGCAGATACAGATACAGAGATACACAAGAGTTGGGTAACTGGGTTTCGGTTTCGGGTTCTGTTCTTTTGCATACTAGAAACAACGGTACTCTCCTCCTACATGCCATCCCCTCCCTCTGTCGGCGCTCCACCGCCTCGGATTTTGTTAACGCATTAAATCCAATGATTACATAAAGTTTGCGTTGGGGGAATTTCCCTGGTCAGCCCCAGCCCCATCCCCAGCAGCTAATTGGTAAGAATTCTCCAATTTGGATGCCAATTCCACAGTCACGCAATCCGAGACGCCTCGGCCCCACCACTGCTCTTTCTCTCTCTCTGCAAAATTGTACAAGTTGAGACATTAAAAGCACAGTTACTCGTTGAATCATAGGCAGGAAGGGGGCAACTTTGTTGCCATCAGAAGAATCCTTTATCGCCATCGCTGATTGTGACAAATGAAGATGTGCATCGTATCCCATGATTCCTGGACAAGTAAGTACTTTCCGGGAATTACAATCATTACAGATGTGTACTCGTACTTGGAAATTCTTGGAACCAAAAGATATTCGAGATCTTTTACAGCGATTGAAATGAATATGAATTTGTTATCCAAATACCATTAATCCATCTTTAAACTCGTTCGCTGTTGCAGCAATTAACCATTTCTATAAATATTTGTAGTTCTCAGACAAAAGTGTTTTATTTTCTAGACTTTGAAGATCATTTTGCTGCTCGAATAACACACAGATTTACAGCACTCCAAGGTGCCAACGATTGTTAAAGAGCCATAAGAAAACACTCAATGGATCACTCATGAGATCAATAGCAAGAATACAAAACAAATGAGAGCCCCTCGATGTGGGTAAAAGTATCTCGGACTGAAACAGAAACAGAACCTGAATCCAAAGCCAATACGAATGAAATGGAACCGTTCAGAGATCTCGTCTCAGACTGAGACTGAGACTGAGACCGCGCGATCAGAACTGGCGGCATCAATAAAATGTCAATAAAGAATGAGAAGAAATTGTTTAATTACGCTTTCAAGAGGCTTTCGAGCACGAGATACTCGTAGAATGGGGAGAGAGGCCAATAGAGAATGTGCCCCATTAGATTGTGGTGTGGACTGTGGAGTGTGGAGTGTGTGTGCCTCTGTCTGTCTATTGACCCAATAAATAAAGGCCAAGTTACTTTCATTGCCAGCTTATTGTTTGGCCAGATTTGACAACCTTTTCGATGGGGCCAGAGGAGAGTCCACTCGAGTCCACTCGAAAAGGGGGGAATATGCAGAGATGTACAGAGATGCCTGGGGATGTACAGAAGAGGGTACAGATTCAGGCACAGGTACAGGCTAATAGCCGTCAGGCCGTGTCCACCCGGCCATTTGTAATGCTCCGCCTGGCCATTCATCTTCCATCTCTTGGCCAAATGTCTCGGCCTGACCGTGCAGATGGTCTTTAAAGCTGCCAAAACATCATTCATCAAGCGGCCGAAGAATGCATCTCTCCTCCGGATTCTCTGTTCTCTGTGGGTTCTCTCCGGTTCTCCGATTCTGTGTCTTGGCTTATTTATTTTTCTGTTTTTGGGTTTATGGCCAAGAATTTTTACAATACGCGGCTGTCGGTCTTCTGTGCTAATGAAGACCCGTTGCCGTTGCAGTTGCAGTTGCATTCTGTTGCTGTTGCTGCTGCTGCTGTTGCTGCCCGTTCGGTCATTGTAATTTAGAATCGTAAAAGAACAGCAAGAACAGCAGCAGCAAAAAAAAAGTAAATAATTTTTCGTGTTTTACAAATTACTTTCGTACTTTTTTTTAATGATCGTCGGGCGCCAGACTGTCTGCTGACCTTTGGCCGGGCCAAATGCAGGTGGAGCAGTCTCCAAGATGGAGGCCCAAGATGAATGCACTTGAGGGGCTTTGGGGCTGACCAGAACACAGATCCCAGAACCCAGAACCCAGAACACAGAACATTGAAATGGATAAATTGTTTGTTGGCCGAAGACAGAGCGTGGTAAGCCCCCCAAGCCCTTGCTGGGATTACAGAGGCAAAGTTCTTCTGCTTTGAGAAGATATGAAAAAAACCCATCGGATTATCAGGAAAAGTTATGGAAAGAAAAAGAGAAACACACAAAGAGAGCCGCTCCACAAAGGCCCTAAAACATTATAAATTCCATAAAATTTCCGCAACTTCCTTTCTTTTTGTTTCTTTCTTTCCCGCCGCTAATGAATCCATAAAAAGAGTCAACCAATTCAATAGAAGCATCTATTTATAGGCAAACTAGTTCCCAGCGAGCGCGCACCGAATGGAAGGAAACACTCTCTACGAATAGTACACGTACCCATACCCATACCCCGACGCATACCCGTCCCCTTACCCATGCCCATAATAATGATTAAGTGTCGGGCAATGAAATTTTATGAACCAAATAATTCATTCACTCCGAGTTAATGCAGCGCCAGAGCAGAGCAAAAAGAAGAGAATAAACTCCCACCTTTTATTAGATTAATTTGCCCACATTACTCTCGGATTGAAGAAGTGAAGCGAAGAGACCCCCAACCGATGGTACATCATCAACATCATCATCATCATCATCCGCAGACGATGAAGAGCATCATCTGCTAGGCGGACTGCCTCCCTATCCATCTATCAGCTACAATTTGACCCAATGGCCGACTTCACAGCTCTTTAAACAGAAAGAAAAGAACTCGCGCGCGGCCCACGATTAAAGTGCCAAAGCAGGCAGCAGGCAGCAGGCGGCAGCCCACACCAGAAAAGAAGAGTTGTGCCAAAAAAAAAATGATTGTAGAGAGCTGTTGCTGCTGCTGCTGCTGCTGCTGCTGATGCTGCCATTAACAATGGATCGACGGAGCAGTTGACAAACATTTATTTCGTATTTGTGGATGCTTTTGTGGAGCAATTTGAATTGGCAACGCCCTCAAAGGGGGTGCAAAATGGGAGTTGGGTTCACTTACCGCTAAGAGCCGCTTAACCGTAAAAGCGTTTCCATTGAGCATTGCGATTGTTGCAGGTTGCTTTCTCGCCGCTGCCGATGCTGACGCGGACGCTGCTGTCGCAGTCGCAGTCGCAGTCGCTGTCATTGTGCCGCTTCTTGAAGCTCCCAGAGAAGCGCTGCTGCCTCGGGGATCTGTTGCAGTTGCAGGCCAAAGAAGACTCTCTTTTTGTTTCTGTGTGTGGCTTTCCGTTGAGATCTGTTGAGGTTTTTACTGGTACTCCTCGTTGCAGTCGTTAATATATGGTTTTCCTTTTTTCTCTTTATTTTTTTTTTATTTTTTTTTGCTGTGGAAAGGAGTCGGGGATTTGGTTTTGGGAAAACTTGACTTAAACTTTTGAACTTTTAGGGTCAGAAACGGAACGAAAAACGGTGGGGTTTTTCTGCCGTGTGTCTTTTTCGAGGGGGCAGTAAAGGAAATGCGCCCCACAAAAAAGCCAAACAGACGAAAAAACAAAAAGAACGAAATAATAATAATAATAATAATAATTTCTGTTTTTATTTTTTTTTTTTTGCAGTGGGATGCAGAGGGAACAGAGGTGAAAGAGGGAACTGAGGGGACAGAGGTGGGAATAGGGGAAAGGGGGAACCGGGACCGGCCGGCTAGTGGCTCATACGCCCCTCATTCGCATTCAGTTGGGGGCATTCGAGCGGTGCGCGCTCCACTTTAAAGCGAAAGACGGCAGACGAAAAACGAAAAACGAAAGACTTAGGCAACGAACTCGCCTCAAAACGGAGTGGGGAGGGAAATGCGGAAACCCCGAAAATGGGAAATTAACACCTGAACGAACTCAAAGCGTATTCCGTTTTCGGGTTTCCACCTCTCCCTCGCCCTCGCCCTCGCCCTCGCCCTCACCCTCTCTCTCTCTCTCTCTCTCTCTCTGTCTCTCTTTTGCTATTTTCACTTGCTGTGACGACCTTTGTCTGCCTCTCCCTCCCTCTCTGCCATTCTTTCGCCGTCTTGGTTTTTCTTGTGTTCTTTTTTTTGAATTTGGGCAACGTTTTTGTTGTCGCTCGCTGCTGCTGTTATAAAATTTCATTTTATTGCAATGCATGAGTCTGGGGTCCCGTCCCTGGTGTACCGCTCGGATCGCTGTCGACTGGGTCTTTCTCTTGGGTCTGTCGTTGGGTCTGTCTCTGTCTCTGTCTCCGTCTCTGGGTCTGGGTCTGAGGTCTGAGAATGTGGCGCTCTCGGGGGCATTACCGTTATGCGGTGCTGAGAAAAAGGTCTATAAAACATCCATCTCCCATCTCCCGCTTTTTTATAACTTAATAAAAAAGACATAGAAGGCCGGAGAGCAGAAGCGCAGAGACGTTGCTGAAGCTGAGGAAAGGGCCTCCAGAGTTCAATTTAAATTGGACCAAGGGGTGCACAGTGGGGTGGGCCTAAGAATTAGTAGATCTCCCGTTTTAGTGCTCCAACCATCTCTCATGCTAATTCCGCCTCTGGCCTTTGGTCACGTTACAGCCGTGGCGAATGGGTGGGTTGGTTCGTCTGGGAAGAAGATTACGACTATTTGCATTTGGTCAGCAAAAAGGGTAAGCCCCCAAAAGGCGTAAGTTCATGTGGGGCCAGAAGGTGATGTGCGTGGGCGTTACTTGTGGATTGGAGCCTTAAGACTGCAGCCTCTAGCCTGGGGCAGGGCAAACGGTTCAATTGCTGACCCACTCAGCAGGCGAGGAGGCAGGTCTGAGGGGAGATGGGAATGGAAATGGAGATGGAGATGAAGATGATCTCCCCACAATCGATCAGCATGTGCAAAGTGTTGCGATGGCTAACCGCAAAAACTGAAAGGAGGCGGAGAAGCAGATGGGAGCCCCGCTCTGGCAACATTTTTTGTTCGCTGCTGTCGTAGTCGTCGCCGTCGCCGTCGTCGTCGTCGTCGTCGTCTCGGTCGGTCTATCGGTCGCTGGGTCGTCATCAATGCCAATGCACACAGAGAGCCCGGGATGGGGATTGGGGATGGAGTCGGGACCGTGTGGCAGTGGCCGTGGCAAGAACGCCAAAGAGAACAGAACCATCTTAGACACAAGGTAAAAAAAAGCAGCGCGATTTTTGCACCGTTATGCACCCAATATGGCGGCAGCACCACAAGTGAGACAGATAGCAGGAGGAAGAGAGACAGCGCGCGAGAAGAAGAGGGAGACACACATGTGGCTGGAGTTTAGCTGTAGCTGTGGCTGTGGCTGTGGCGGTGGCATGGACCAGGCCTGGGCCTCACTGTGCATCTGCATCTCCATCTCCAAACTGGCCAGAAGACTGGGGACAGGAGTGCGCTGCACTGTCTTCACTTGACTGCCTCTCCTGCCACTGCCACTGCCACTGCCACTGCCACTGCGGCTGCCAAAGCCCCACCAACTCCTCCTCCTCTTCCTGGTAGTGTGTTTGTCTATCTGGTTGTTTGCTGTTTGTTTTCCTTACGTTTTACGCTTTTCGTAAAAAAAAAAAACTTCGAGTGTGTGTGCATTGAATGCGCAAGAAAACAGAAATTACACAGTCGCCCAATGGCCGCGCCTTAGTCCAATTCCCGATGCCCGATTCCCCATTGCTCCTTCCAGGTGCCATTCTGGCCAAAAAAAAAGAAAATAAAAAACAAAAACTAGAAGCCTGGACATTCCACAGCCAAGTGTTAAGCAGGATCAATGACTGTTCCACACTCAACAAAAATTACTAATCATTTTTTTTGATTATTATTATTTCGTCTTGGTTTTTTTTATTTGAGTATTTTTTAGCTACCGTTTTGATTTGCACTCGCGCCGCGTAACTTGATCTTTTTTTCAGATTTTCATTGAAAATTTCAAAATGTTTTGCTTGGCTTTTGCTGTTTTGGGGTGTTTTTGGTAGAGCCAAATAGTGCAAAGTGCAGCCACACTACACGAGAAACGTCTGGATCGGATCGGGTCTCTGAGCTTGGAACGTCCGCACGGGTACGATGGTCAGCACGAACTGAAGAGGAGCCCGGCCAACGACGGACTTAAAGAACTAAGACAAGCAGCAGCCAAACCGCAGTCGCCACCAGCAGCGCGCCGACGTCGGTGGCTTAAAAGCTCTCTTTTGCTTAGACTAAAGTCAAAGTCAAGGCAATGGGAAGCCAGGCGGCTCGCGCTCAGCTTAAAACGAAGCTTTGCCAGACACGACAAGTGCCGACGATGACTTGGCTTCGTCGCAGAGCGTGTGGTTGTTGTTGCTGCTGCGTCTGCTGCTGCTGCTGCCGCTGCTTTTACCCAAGATGTTTATATTCGAGGTATGGCATAATCCCGATCTTCGAGATACCTAATTTTAGATTTGTTAGACTATGGCATAATTATTTTCGGTATTATGATATTTATTTTTAATTATTTTTGGTAATTAAGTACAAATACGATGAGAGCACTTTCCTCGAATACCTCACCTTGCATGAATACACCTTGCGCTTACTGTTGCTGTTGTTGTTTCTGCTGCTCTCCCTCTGGCCGCTGTTGCTATGGTGGTGGCCTTTGTCGCTTCTTTTACTTCTTCTTTGCTTACTTCCTCTTCGTCTTCTGCTGCTTACACTATGTAAATGTGACCGCTGCGACGCGTCGCCTCGGCTGCTGCGTCGTGGTCATGGCATCCAGATCTCTGCCTCTGCCTCTGCCTCCGCCCCCACCTCCGCCCCCGCCCCCGCCTCTGCCGACGACTGTGCTTTATTTGTTTCTTTAATTATGAGTGTCAGGTCCGAAGGGGTGTGGGAGGTGAGAGTGCGAACGCATAGATTAAGAGAGATAAAGAGCAAAACGTTTATACACCTACACACTCGAAAATCAGTTCCCACCAAATGCATTCGGGTTCGAAATTAACCGTTTTACTCGTGTAACGGACAGGAACTCGTGTTGCAATCCCCATGGGGCAACGCTTTGTGGAATCCAAAGAGATCATCCGATTCTGGGGGGAGGTAGAGGCAGGGGTAGGGGATCCAACGCACTCCATTTGGCAGAGCCGAAAAAAACTATACAAATGCGTCTTCCCTAATTGAATAATGCCCATCGACTGGGGCCCGACCTGCCTCCATTTCCTTGAGCGGTGCCTGTGCCTGCCTGCCCCTTAAGTCGTTGAAGCTCTTTAAAGTTTAAAATTATAATTTAATGGTTTTAAATTGGTCGCTTGGGGTGTAATTTTCGCATTTGAGTTCATTTTGTACAAACAGTTTGGTTGCTGTCAGATTTTGTCAGACTCCCCGACAGGCGGGTGACTCTTAAAGTTGTGGATTTTATGGAAAGAGATGGATTCCAAAAGTGTCCCACCTAACAAGTTCTTCAAATACGTCTAGAACCGACCTTGGGGAAAAAGAGAGAAAGGAAGAAACGTTCGTTGACCCTGTTCATAAGATATTCTTTAAGTTCTATAGTCCTTTACAGAGAGCTCCATCGGATGCTGGAAATTTGATCCCATACTCAACTGATTCCATTTTCAGAGGATCTTCGCCTTCAAAAAACTCTTTGAAAAACCCTCGCACACACTTCTGGAAAGAGACAGAGCCATATAACCCCATCTATCGGGGTGTAGACCTCGCAGATTGTGCCAAGTGGTCATTCAAAAGCCTCATTTTGATCGTTTTTGATTTCGCATTCAATTTTTTGTTGTGTATCTCTTCCCCTTTCTGTTTCTCTCGTTCTTAATTCGAGCAGAAGGAAAGCAAAATAAACAACATAATACAAAATTGCTTCGATTTTGGAGAATTTTCTGGAAGACAAAAACTTAATTTGAAGATTTATTTCAAGCACCGGAAGGAGCTCGGCTCTCCACCCAAAAAGAGTTGATTGTCCCGAATCGAAATTGTATATACATAAATCTATATAGAACGATGGATGTATGGGAACATGGTCATAATTGACGCTGATTGTTGACGGTTGCTTCATTCGATTTATTCGCGTCTTCTGGGGAGGGGGCAATGGCACCCCAAACCATAAGAAGAATCAATCAAGAACAAGGAAGTCGTTGAGGGTGGGAACTCTTCAAGTGTGCTCTAATGACTGTGTGCTCTATAAGGTGTGCTAGAAACCGTACTTGTGGCCAAAAAGTATTGGATATAAGTATAGCATCCTTGTGGAAACCATAATACGTTGAGACGAGGGGAGTATCCAGATATTTTAGCACCTCAAGAAGGTTGAGGGCACAGTTGTTGGTAAAAAAGGGAAAGCATCAAACGGAGCTGGCACATTCAAGCAAAAGGATTATATATCTTGAGAGTTGCCTTTCGTTTCTATAACTTTTAGCATCATGCATGCCATATTCCAATGGAAACTTTTTCTGTTGAAAACCATGAAATTGTTGTTAATGCTGCAACAAATGGCAGCAGCAGCAACAGCAGCAGCATCAGCAGCAATCGCATCCACAGACCATCATCGCATTAGGAACAATGAAAAGCAAAAGTAAATCGAAATCGTAGCCAAGTCGAAGCCAGTGCAGTGGAGAAATGTTCCTCATCATCATCTACTATGTATGTAGAGCCCCCCATCATTATCGTAGCGATCATGATCATCGCTGAGTGTTGAACAATTGAAAAAATGCTTTTGCTTTGCTCCCGGGGCAACACGTGCCGGGTCTTTCTCTCTCTCTCTCTGCCATCGATCTGCGGCAACAATCTCGAATCTCGAGTGCGCCGGTGTACCTGTCGCTACTGGCTGCCCCTGCCACAGCCACAGCCGCCGTCGCAGCCACAGCGGCCTGAGCCTCAGCTATAGCTCTTGCCGTTAGCTCATATCATCATCGGGGGCCGCATACGGTCTGCCCTGCCCTACAAACACATATGCAGGTCCCCAAAACAGTTGCCCGTTTCGAGCTGGAGATCTTAAACTTTCATTTATACAATTGTCTTCAAACTGTGCAGCGCTTGCCGCTTGCCTCCAACCCACTCTTTGTTGCCGCTGCCGGTGCCGCTGCTGCTCCGAAATGAAAGTCGGAACAAAATGGATTTGCTTTTGGAATTTCTGTTCAAAATACAAAAACAACAACAAAAATACCCAAAAAAAATAAGCATTTTGTGTTGTTGCTGCTGCTGCTGTTTGTTCATTTTGGGCCACTGGCGGCGGCATTTGGTTTATTGCAGTTTTCATATGCTCTGCTGCTGGCTGCCACAGTTTCGCGGCCATGTGCCAAAGGAAAGGCCACGCCACGCCACTTAGCCACTTTACCACTTGGCCAGAAGAGCCTTACCTTTGCCAACTTTTGTCCAATATCTCGTTAAATCTAAATGAAGTTTTTTCTCTTTTTTTTTTCTTCGTTTTTTGGTTTTTTTTTTTTTTTTTTGGGGATCTCTGATCAACTTTCGCCGCAGAATTTTTGCAGAGCCCAGAGAGACGATCGTTCTCTGCCCATCTTCAGCACACAGTCCCCATCCCCATCCCCATCCCCATCCCCATACCCATCCCAATCCCAATCCCTATTCCTGCTGGGTCATTGAACGAAGGTTTTTTGGGCTGCAGAAAAAAAAAGCACGAAAAAAGCGAAAAACCCGAAACTGGTTATTATAATTTTTTTTCGGTTTTCGCAGAATCGCACGCAGCTGCCCAGGCCCCCATTAGGTTGGCCCCATTCTCTGGGCCAGGAACTGGGCTTGGCCTGGTCCACCACCAGCCCCCCGACTAGGCTCTGCACTGAGAGAAATCCACCAGAAGATGCCCCCACATGCCACTGGCAATGTGTTGTGTGCTGGGTTTTCTTCGGGTGTAACATGTTTGGGTATTTGGCTTCGTGACAAATATGAATATTTTTAGAGTACAGAGGTAGCTATGGGGAGGGGCGCTGCTCAGTCCAGTCACGGGCTGAAGCCCCATCCGCATCCCCAACTCCATCTCCATCCGCAATACCCATCCCCATCCCCACATCCACATCAGAGAACCGCGAACGCGGAAGTATTTAACGTGTTTGTTTGTCCATGCCAATTCCAAGCCTCGACTCCAGCTTCAGCTTCAGCTCTGGATTGTGGTCTGGTCGGAGTCTTTGGCCAGCTTTAGCTTTTCTTTCGTTCTTTCATTTGGGTCTCGAGTTTGGGTTTGGTGAAAAGTGTTTTGTATGCAAATCATTGAAATTACATATTATGGCCAGTCGACGTCGTCGTCGTCGTCGTCTTCCACTCGTAAGTAGCAGTTGGCCTCAAACCAATCCATAGACATGCACCATGCACCATGCACCATCCAACAATGTTGCTGCAGCAGCAGCAGCAGCAGTAGAAGCTGCAGTCGAAGCAGAAGCTGTTCCACAGCCACAAAAGGTGCATTGAAATGTTGGTAGAACTGTGAAGTCTTCATATGGCCAGTGGCCCAAATGGCGAGCGGTCAGGCTCAAAAGCAATTGGTTGTGTAATGGCCAAGACAGATCATAAATTCATTAGGACAACATTTGGGCTGAGTGGGTGCGGAGGGGAGGGGAGGGGAGGGGAGGGGGAGAAAGGACCCAGAAATGCGAGTGTTCAAAAAACCAACAGAAGGAAATGTATTTTTTGTTCTTAGGTCGTTTATTCTAGACCCTGGATCAGGAGCTCAGAGTCAAATGGGGACTCCAGAGTACGAGTATAGCATCTTTTTGGGAACTTTTAGGAGTTCCCAAACTTACCGAAAACAAACCGTTTCCAGGTTTTCCTCTTATGCTCTCCAAAAGAACCAATTCTTCTGAAATGATTCCATTCGGTTTGGGCCACAAGAAAACTGAAGTCTCTCCGACTATAAGCCACCCAAAACTCGTATCATTTGGGACCACGAAATCCATGGGTATCCTTAGAAAGTGCCCACCACATGGCCATTAGGAAATGCCAATCAACTGGAACGGCATTCCTCCTCACTCGCATGCACGCACACAAGTCCACGGGGCGTATGGGCAATTTTCCAGAAAATAGGCGGAAAAAGTGGACGCTGGAGGCAGCGGCCGCAAGGGGGAGTGTCTGGTAAGTTGACTTTAATTAAAATGACAGACCATTAGAAAACTCTTTTGCCCAGATGAACATTTTTATGACTTGATTTGGAGCAATTGGAAATTGGAAATTGCAATTGGGCAAACGTGCGGTTAGCATGGGGTTGTGTGGAGGGGGGGGGGGGGGGGGGGGGGGGGGGGGGGGGGGCAGTGGCAGCAGCCGCAGCAGCAGTTGCATTTCCATTTCCTTTCTTGAAAACTGATCATTAAAAATGCACAAAGCAAGAAAAGTCAGTGAAATCTTTTCCCACTGCTGCTGCTGGTGCTGCAGTCTTGCGGTTTCTGTGGTGCTGCTGCTCAGAATTGTTCCACCTGACGCTTTCTACGATAGATTGAATAATGCCACAGATTCATTAGGGCCTTGCCGCCCATTCCTGATCTATGGGTACCCCTCTCTGGGGTCATGCATTAATTGATTTGTTTCGTAACCGAAATTAGGTAATGCCAGCCCAAAGAAGAAGAGAAGAAAACATTTAAACGCTTAAATCTTCTTCGACTGCTGGACTTCCGACAGGTGGCGACTGTGGCTGGTGCAGGGAGCAGGTGCAGGGGCAGGGGCAGGGGCATGGGGCATACGTGAAAGTTCATAAACGAAAGCAAAACGTAAACTAAACATTTGGTTCGTATCGCTCATTGTCATTAAACAAAATGAAGCAGAACCGCGTCCGAGCCATGAAAGGCTTTGAACGCGTCCAAAAAGGGTGGAGAAAAGCGAGGAGAAGCCGCAACAGCAACAGCAGCAACAGCAGGAGGGGGTGCCACATGCACAGACCGCGTGAGGCAGCAGCAGCAGCACACTAGCACAATGATCATTAAATGCCAAAAAATAGAAAATCACCAAGAAGGAAAAGCTAGTTATTTCCAGCCGACTATAATGTTACTCTTGCAAGCCGATTGTTGATATTGTATATAGATATATTGATAGATGATAGATATTGTAGATTGTATGTAGTAAAAATTCGTTTTCTCGAAGTCATTGTGATCCAATCCAGGCTCCTTCTTCTTGTCCTTTACCAACAGCCAAAACAAAGAACTGTGCAAGGGTGAAGCTGGATACATAAGATCAGTAATATAAGGTCAAAAGTGCTTCTTTTATTCATTGCCAACTGCATCTTCAAGTACTAATACCCTAATACCCTATGTACGAAGGGCATCGGAAACACACTCACTCACATGATGCGAGTAAATGAATGAGTGAGTGAGTGAATGAATGAATGAATGAATACCAGGTCTAGAGTCAAATTATAGCAAAAGCAAAACTAAAACTTTAATGTTTCGAATGCTACGTTTCATTTCGTTTCGTTTCTCGTTTCTCATTTCTCCCCATGGATATTTACTGCGTGCGTGTGTGTCTGTGTGTGCCTGTGTGCGTTTGTATCTATGGGTCTGTGTATATTAAAAGTGAAAACATGTAAAGAGTCATTCATTGGCAGCAGCAGCAAAAACCCTTTAAAGCCAAATTGGCATACAAATTGCGTATACGTAATTTTAATTGATCATTTAAGCGATTCAGTTTCTTGATGCCGGCTTTATGTAAGCATTTCTTTTTTTTTTTTTTGTCTACAATCTCACGATATCGGCATTATGCTAATTTTAGAAGGATTAATGAAGCCCTTGCCAGACGATGGATGCCGGGGTAAAAGTTTGGCAGTCATCACTCATCATCCACCACGCATCTTTCACATGGGAGATGGACAGAGTCAATCCGAGCTAAAGAGCTACCCAATTGGGGTTACCCAATCGTTTTCTATGCGTCTTAATGCGAAACAGTAGCTTTTTGCGCGGTGTATGGTCGTTTTTGATGAATAGTAGCTAGTAGCCCTCGATTCTAATAATTCCTCAGCTATAAATCATTTCCCCCTCAATGAGCTTCCCACCTTTGACATACCTAAGATTCCCACACCTAAGACCAGAATCTTTTGTGCAAGTAAAGTCTTGAAGTAGAGCAAGTATCTTTGATGTTAATTTCTCCTTTAAGAGCACTTCACTTCCTTTTCATTCAGCTCCATTCAGAGCTCAGCTTCCTCCTCCTCTGGGGGGCTGCTCCACACTTGAAGCCAAGAAGCCAGTGAAAGTGTCTAAAGACGCATTCAATTTCGAATAATTTCGCTATCAATTAATAAAACTCGAATTCGCATTGGCCATCACATTCGTGCATGAATGAGCCAAACGAATAAACGGGTAACAAATGAATGGCCAAGATCCAAGAGCTCTTTCCTGCCTTGTGGCCTGTGGCTTGTGGTGTCTGCTCTACTGGGGAAAGATTAATTGCTGCAGCGCTGAGGGGGCATCATTAGCACATCATTACTGTCCCACAGCTCCACCGAAAACTGTAATGATTATATTGGGATTCGAATATTCGAATGGGAATTTGAATGAAGTTTGGCCCGTTTTTTTTTGGCAAGTGGAAATACAGAAAAAAACGACTCACAAATATCGCGAAAGCGAAGGTTCCCTGCTTTCAAAATGTTGCCAAAGCCAAAGCCAGAGCCAGAGCCAGTGCCAGTGCCAGAGCCTGGCAGCAATCGTGGGCAGACCAGATCCCATCAACGGCTACCTACCTACCATCCCGCAGCAGATCTCATGCTGCGTAAGCGTTTTAGCGCCCAAAGATGAAAGTGCTCAGTGCTCAAGACACCATCTTCATCTCCATCTGTCGACTCTTTGGATGCTTCTTAGTGGCATTTCACCGTGGCATGATGCTCAACTATTTCTGGGCACCGCAATGTGAATAATAATGGAAACGAAACGAAAAGCGTGTAAAACTTTGCGCAAACACACAAAAATCAATTGGAAATTTTACTTTCGACGACAAAAAGATTCAAGATCCGACATCCGAGACGGAGACGGAGACAGGGACGGAGACTGGGACGGAGACTGGGATGGAGGCGGAAGATGGCGATGAGTCTTTGCAATGTCGGACTATTTTCACTGTCCTATGGGTATGGCTGGCAGCCATCAGCATCAACGGACTGTAATTAAATTTCTTTTCATTTTGATTTTCACCCTCTCAAAGGCACAAGTCATCCCAGAGACCCATGAAGGGTTTAACCAAAGACTTCAGACCCGTCATAGTATCAGCAATGAATTTGGCATTTGGCAAAGAGTTTTGGCAAGGGATCCAACCAGAAACCAGAAACCATCAACCAGAAACAGAGAAAAGTAAGAAACTTATTTTGTTTATAGCTTCGAAATGGATAGCTCCTTCATGCGGAAAAGAAATGGGGAAATAATTATCCGAATCGAAATCTTTGGCTAAAAATAGACGGGATGCTCGAACGAGTTGAAGAAGTTGTTCTCTAGCTACCAAGAACGTGGAACAGCCAGCCGCATTCCTTGTTGGCTGACGCTGCTGATTCCTGCTCATTGTCCTGCCTCGGGGTACAGGATCCCCATCTCTATTCGCTGTTGCTTTCAACATTTCCGCTGCAGCGTTCAGCGTTCAGCGTGCAACTTCAATTACTTTCGAGTCGCTGCGAATTTGCATATAAGCAGATGGAACACATGAATTAATATTTGGCTATTGGCCATATTTAGCTGACACAACAATAGACCGCACAGAGCCCATGTCTATGTCTATGCCTATGTCTATGTCTATGTCTGGGCCCCCGGCCTCTAACCATGTGAAAGCCCGGCATGTGGCAGAGCGGCATGTGAGCGCATTAATGATTTCTCACATGCTGTACGAGTATGTACATATCTCCAGTAGGAATGGAACTCGAAATGGGATACAGAGCTCTGAAGATGGCGATGCAGATGGAGATGGAGATGAAGACGGAGCTGTGCGTAGGCTCTGGGCTTGGCTCTGCCTTTGCCTTTGCTTTTGCGCTTGCGTTTGCCTTTGGATCTGGTCTGGTCTGGTCTGGTCTGGTCGATACATTGACCCAGTGGACAATTGGTATGCAGTATGTACTGCCATTTGCAAATGCCTTGGCTTTCGTTTTTGTATTGCATTTTATTTTGAAAGCCATTTGCCAGCCTTATGCCCGAGAGTCATTGGCAAGGTTTCCTTTCCTCTTAGTTTCCGTCGACTCCCGGCTGGGTTCGATTGACAACATTGACGCCTTTCACCGATGAACAATGCTCTCGCGACGCATCGACTCGACAGCGAACAAAACTAGGGCCACGGCCACGGCCTGGCCGGCCGGCAGTCAAATTAAAAACCAATCAAACCGATAGGAAGTCGGTGTCTGTGGAGTGATGATGCCTCGGTAGCCCACATCATGGGAGCGCACAAATCTGGCTATTTGTGGACCGACTTAGCATAAATTTGCATAAGCAGTAAAGTCCGAGACATAACTGTAAGCATAATCAAACGTGCGCTTGATAAATAACTCCAAACACAAACAAAAAAGAGCAGGCAGGCCACCAGATCGAAGAGTGATACGGAGAGGGCACACAGATGGGTCAGGGATTTCATTTTCATGCATTCTAAAAGACATTTGCATTAGAGCTGTCTGTCGATGGAGCTGTGGAGCTGTGGAGCAAGGCGAGAAATGAAATATATGCCATACCAGATCGGCAATGCGATTAAGATATCAACTGCTGTCCCACTGACTCTTCAGCGCCGAAAGAATGCCGTTCAAGAAAGAAAGATGAGAGGCGGGCAGAAAGCTTTGGAGTGGTGGCCTACAGATGGGGGTCTAGAGATGGTAAGATCCATGGTAACCATCTTGGTTACTCATTCTCTAATTGGAAGCAGCTGCATCTAGTAGAATGAGAAACTGAATCAGAAGAGATTGTAATGACGGGAGCAGAACAAGCACAGACAGAGCTGCTTTTGCAGATAGGTTGCAGTTGATCTTCTGGAGATCCTAGTTCTAATAGAACAATTCTCAAATTGTGTACTCCAATCTGCTGGTAAGTTTCGCAGATCTACACTCTTCCAGCTTTAGCAGATATCCCCTGCCAACGTGGCTGATTACCTGAGATCGCGTCTGATCTATTGGTGCTATCGCACGCTGCCATCTCTAGCTCCATTGAAATGGAAACTGGCCAGCAGACTAACCAACTGACTGACCAACTGACTGACTGACAGGCACACCTCTCGTCTTTAGAAATGGCGCACAAAAGATACATACATATGTATGTCTGCTTGCCGCAGATGCTGTTGTATGAGTAGATGTATCTGCTGTCCAGCATGTGAGTTCGTTCGTTCATTCGTTCGTTCGACGAAATTGACTTTCTCCATTCAATATAATTAATAGCAATATTTTCGATGCTTTGGCTTCAAACGCCTTCAGAATGGTAACTATGTATCTCGGGAGCTGGGCTGAGCTGCTGCTTTATTTATTGCCACAGATGGAATGTCGACAGGAAGTAATTTGTTATTGCAGAGGTATTAGCTCTCAACAAAAAACGCAATGTTAAAAAACACTTATGTTGCACGTGCACCGCATTGCCATGCCACCTACATTCATATGTGCTCCTTCTCTCTCTCCTTTGGAAATTTGCACCGCGCCATGGGGCGTATGTGTAACACAAGTGAAAAGTCAAACATTCCAGCCACTCACTCTCTATGGAGTGGGAGCGGGAGTGGGTTTGTTGGCCACAAAATGCTGAAATTTATGGCTCTGCTCCATCGGCTTCTACATCTGTCTCTCCATTATTTGAGATATTCCACATCTTCGACATATTGTTTTTTATGCAAATTGTCTTCTCACTTTCAAAATGAGTCTGAAACATATTTAGCTGATATTTTAGGATGGCTTCTGCGGCTTTTACTTTTCTTTTGGCTTTCGTTAACATTTCGCCTGGCCTGGCTGAAATTAAAAGTAGTTTAGTTTGCTTGTCAGACGCGCTTCGCTTCGCTTCTGTTTTTCGTTTACATAACGACAAAAACGACACAAAATTAGTTTAAACAAAGCTAGCCAACTATCAAATATGGCAAACCGGGCACGCACTCGCACTCGGACTCGCACTCCAGTCCCCATCTCCATGCCTCTCTATGTGAATGTGAGCCATGCCATGCTATGCCATGAATGATGTGCATTGGCAAGTCCAAGTGGCAGTTGGCGACCATTTCACGTTCATTGACATGGCTAATGGCATGAAGGGCTGAAACAGTTCCACTGCCAGCAGACATGGCCACGTCTGCATGGCGTTTAAATTGAAGTTTCGCCGGCACGCGTTTGTTTTACCTTAAAAATGGTTGGGTTGGGTTGGGTTTGATTGTACTTATGTTATTTAATGCATTGGCATGCACAAATTAAGACTCGTTATAATTGGGGGGGGGGGGGGGGGGGTTATATAACCACACACACACACACACAAACATTCATACATATGTATGTACACTTATCTAATTCCGAGCCAGAAAGAAAGCGGCACATGACGGACTGACTGACCCCCGACCAATTAGACAAGTTTTTCCAGCCAGTTTTCTGTTGTCAAATTAGGGGCCTTCAATGCTCAGGAGATCTCTTTCGTGTTGATGTCGCCGCCATTGATCTTCCAGCGGGTTGATACAAAAAATGGTAATGCTTAACGGAGACTTCCATGGGCAGGGCAGGGCAGGCCAGGGCAGGGTACATTTGATAAGCAAATAAATATACATAGTTTTAGTTTAGTCACGGGTGGCCGGACGTACGACGACCCTCTGCGAAAGAACAGAAATCGTGCGGAGAAATATGTCGAGCAGTCAAATCTTGCCACCAGCAGCACACTTTCGCACATAAAAAGTGAACACGACCTCGAATCGCAAATTTTTTATTTGCATATTAAAATCCGGCAAAAACAAGAGCTCGACTAACATTTCACTTTTGGCGCAGAGTGTGTTCATTTCTTCAACGTTGCATGGTCATAAAATGTGGGCCCACACTTCGGCCCGGGGTAAGTACTGCAACAGGCATTGGTCAGATCGTAAAAACCGAGTTGCGCTAATTGCTTGCTTGAAAATTTAAATTTGTATTTCAAATAGTGGCGGCACTATACCTTAAGCCGCACGAAGGTTGAGTGCTACGCGACTCAGCTTGAAAGCTCGTCACGACGAGCTTTTGTCAGGCAGCGGAAAAACTTTTTTTTATCTATCTTCGATAGGCGACAGAGATTCCAGTCAGACCATGTAACGCAAAAGTGAGCGATAACGAAGAAATAGAGAGAGAGAGTGATCCTCTCTCTCGTTTCTGTGAGAGTTTGGTTTGCGCGTCATTGTATTTTGGTGAGTTTTATTTCCTTTAAAACCAACGCAATTCGAACCCAGCTCCGACTTGAGCGTTCCATCCTCACTTACGTTTTCTTACGTTTTATGTTGCTGGCAACATTCAATTTGTATGGGCCAGACTCATGTGCCGTGAAATCGAGCAGCATTGTTCCCCAACATGGCGCGGATTGAGCAACATTTTCCATACCCTCGGGAAATGGATGTTATAGAATTGAGAAAATGTTTGTCATCTAATAAAGGCCAAAACTAGTCAGTTTCTGTTTTAAAGGTATTTCAACGACATTTTGATGGTAGTGTTCTTCTTACAGAAACCAAGAATGGGTATCGGGATCGAGATATATCTACAAGACCCTCATCATATGCATTAATATGTCTAAAACATAACAATTTGAGATAATTTGTTTATTAATTACGTATTAAAACAGCTTGAAATAACAGTTTCTTCATATATATCAACAAAATAGGGTATACCTGCGCCCAAACTCCGGTTGACGTCTCATTTCATACTCACTTACGTTGCCACTGTTTTTTTGTTGACCTTTTTTGTTTAAAGCTTGTTTTATACACTATACAATAAAAGAGAGTACTTAAAAGTAGTCAATCAGGTAGGAAATTTATTCATTATTGGCCTAAAATTAGATGGGCAGAGCTAATGGTTTTAGTTAGGCAGCATTACTCAACGGAATAAAGAAATTGAACAATTGGAACGATTTTTCTCTTACGTTTTATTACGTTTCATTTGTTTGACCTTTATCGCTAAAACCTTTTTTAAGCAAAATCCAATAAAAGCAAGTATTAAACATTAGTCAGTTAAGTAGAAAATTGATTCATTAATTGGGCATGGCTAAATGTTCTATATAGCTGGTAATATTCGACGGAATAAAGAAATTGAGCAATTAGAACGATACTCGTTTGTTTATGTGTGCGTCTGCCTACAGTGGCTTCGAATAACAGTTAATCCTGTTTAGCCCTCCTTGGGCACCTCCACGCCCTCCACCTCCACGGGCAACTTGGGCGTAGGGGGCTCCGCGTCCACGGGCACCTTGAACGTAGTGGGCTCCTTGCGCGTAGGGGGCTCTGCGTCCTCGGGCACCTTGGGCGTAGGGGGCTCCGCGTCCTCGGCCACCATTTACAAAATATATCGCCTGAGGCATCTGAAAGTATAAAAAATATTTAATAAAAAACATTAATAAAATAAAATAAACCATTTTCACCATTTTTAAAAATCTTTTCCTCGCGTCGCTTAATTGTCGGTTGGTTTTGAATGAAGGAATCGGAATCCGATAGAACCTAATATCGACATACAAGTGCACGGTTGCATTTCGTCGTGGCTAGATTTATAAAAAAATGCTCGAAGCATTAAACAACTGATATCGGAACGCGTACACTGTTTTGACCTGCCTCTGCGATTAAACTGTCATCGACTTATAAAAAGCTTGTTTCCAATTTGCGTCTCTGCATTTCGTCGTGGCTAGATTTAATACAAGTCGTGTTCTTAGTTCTTCTCCGTCTAACCGTTCTAATTTCAATATTACGAAAGGTAAGCCGCTCATCCAATCCAATTATTATATAAAATATGTGGTACCCAAATAAAATTTTTTTTTGTGAGACATTGATTTGCCGCTTATCTATCTCCATTATTGTCATAATGCTGACTTGCAATTTATCCAATTGTAAAATAAATCATATCATCCTGAATCGGTCAATTCTAACTCCGACATTGATATGTTAATTTGTGAGCTGCTTATGCGAATACTTTGCGACTGTTTAAGTTTATGCATAGCCTCTGTCCTCTGTCCTCTGGCTCCCCAATTGCCTATTTTCGTTGTGTGTCTGAACTTTCCCCAACAGACAACCCCATACATATGCATAAAGAAACCGACACACAGGCATATACTCTCGTATGTGTACACATATGCAGCACAACAGCATTTTATATGCAATTTATCGTCTCTCTCAGCCGGTTTGGGGCCAGACAGATAGAGAAAGAGAGATACCGACCGGCTGGATTCTTTGCTTTTCTAACCAGACAGACACGTAACCCATTTGAGAGCCGTCCATCCCACCTGTATCTCTACTCCAGGTGCAAAGTGTAATCTCGTATTTACATACTTCAACACCTTAGACCTTGTCATTTACACAAACATATCTATAGATTGTTCGAGAACATCTAAAGGAGGGCTCGTATCGCAATAGTTGCCTTCTCATTGCCTTAATACTGTATATTTACCCAATGCCAAATCTTATCGGGAACGTGCTACTGATATATGCGTACAATGTTCGAACTGCACAGTCTCTTGGTGTGCTAGATGTGCCAGAAAAACGCTAGTGAAATTTAGTGAAAGCATAAACGTATTGGGCAAGCACCGCATTTCACCCATCTGTGGGCGTGGCCTGGGTGGCGTGATACTAGATCGCGCCACCTGGCATGTTTATTTATTTCATCAAGATGCTATCCGATCGCTTGAGCAGCGATTCAGCCGTGAATGGAAAACTTAAGTCGGCAATAAAAGCTCACGAAAAAATCACGCAATTATGATTAGTTATACAATTGGCGACATTCAAGATAGATAGATAAGGAACGCAGACCGCAGACAGACACAGCTAATCAGGCAAGAACAGGCCTTCCAGCCGCGACATAAGCAGACTTTGGCGCCTTCATTTCAAAATTCTCAAAGCTCTACGCACTCTCACCAAAAGGTCAGTATCGTTATCGATAGCCAAGATTGAAATTTAAAGGGCATGTTTCGTGCCACGCGCCTCACAAAACGCGTATTATCAGTTCGGCCATGAACTTAAAAACAATGCCTTCTACAAATCAGAATCGCCGGCTTATGGAAAAGTTTTCGAAGCTGATAAAAACTAACAGATAGTACCGGGAGCAAAAAGAAAGAGAGAGTGAGACCACCCACAATTAAAAAGAGATTTGACAGAAGCAGCCGGCGATAACGATTACAGTTTCTTGTATTCCTAGTAATATTCGACCGGAATTGTAGAACTTGAATTCGTCAGTATATTTACGGTATATTTTTAAAATGAGACGCGTGTATTTTGGTATATTTTTGAGGGTCGCACGGTTTATTTTATCAAATGGTGTGTAATTAATCACAAATTATTAATTAAATCACAAAATTAAAATTAAACAAACGCAAAATTTAATTTAGATTTTAGCTATTTTACAGCACTTGTGTGTGTTCATAGCAAAAGTGGCCAAAATTCGGCGAAAAAAGCGCAAGTGTGATAAAGCTTTCGTGTTGTTTACTATTTTGTTTTGTGTGTTTCACAAGTTGAATTTTGTTAATTAAAACGTCTGTTTACGGCACGTCCACGAGCTTGAAACAGTGAGAGCAGCTAATCAGAGTAGGGAACATTGAGTCTTATCTGCAGGGCAATCCAATATAGTCTGATTACGCCGATTGCGCAACAGTTGAAGCGTCCAGTCTCTCCGGCTGCAGTGGAGCAATAGAACAAGCGACTAATCTAACGGAAAGCCCAAACAGTTATCAGTTACGGTTACATCGTCGCAGTCGCAGCGACCGCCTTTGTTCGGAAAAACGTTTTTCCAGTTTTTCCTGGACAGATTTGTGCCCCCCTCGTAGCTTTTAGTGCCAGATGCTAGTTGTGTTGGTGACAAATATTGTCTCGTTCCCAGTCGAACTTCGTCTATTATTTTCTGAATCGTAAAATGTTTGCTATCCGCCGCACTGCCACACTGATGACGGCCCGCCGGCCGCCATTGATACGCGCCGTCTTCCAAGCAAACTTCGCCAGCAGCGCCGTGGTAGGTTCTCTCTCTCTCTCTCTCTGATCCGACCATTCCATCCGGATCAAAGTTCACTTTGCCTCGAACGTTCATTTGTAATCATTTACTACCCTACCCATATCCCCTGTGTATAGGTATCAAATCCCCAAAAGATTTTAATGGAGAAGGTCATCCGAGAAAACAGTGCAAGCGTTAGCGAGGTGATTCCCCCAGACACGCGTACAAAATATTTACACACTCATTTCGAATAGCTAATAAGTTCCTGTCCTTTTTATTGCTCCAAACTTCAAGACCTCTCTCGTTTGTCGTTCCGCACAGATGGCCCAAAAGATTCGTGCTGGACCCGTGGTGGATGTGCTCGGCGATGAGATGACCCGCATCATCTGGCAGTCGATCAAGGACAAGCTGATCCTGCCCTTCCTGGACATCGAGCTGCACACATTTGATTTGGGCATTGAGTACCGCGACCAGACCGAGGACAAGGTCACCATCGACTGTGCCGAGGCCATCAAGAAGTACAATGTGGGCATCAAGTGCGCCACCATCACGCCCGACGAGAAGCGCGTGGAGGAGTTCAATCTGAAGAAGATGTGGAAGTCCCCCAACGGTACCATCCGCAACATTCTCGGAGGAACCGTCTTCCGCGAGGCCATCATCTGCAAGAATGTGCCTCGCCTGGTCTCTGGCTGGCAGAAGCCCATCGTGATCGGTCGCCACGCCCACGCCGATCAGTACAAGGCTGTCGATTATGTGGTTCCCGGACCCGGCAAGCTCTCCCTCACCTGGAAAGGCAACGACGGCCAGGTCATCGATGAGGTTATCAACGACTTCAAGGGTCCCGGCGTCGCCCTCGGCATGTTCAACACTGACGATTCCATCGTGGACTTTGCCCACGCCTCGTTCAAGTTTGCGCTGGACCGCAAGCTGCCGCTTTACATGAGCACCAAGAACACCATCCTAAAGAAGTACGACGGTCGCTTCAAGGACATCTTCGAAGACATCTACAACAAAGAGTACAAGAAGCAGTACGAAGCCGCCGGCATCTGGTATGAGCACCGTCTCATCGACGACATGGTCGCCTATGCCATGAAATCCGAGGGCGGCTTCGTGTGGGCCTGCAAGAACTACGACGGTGATGTGCAGTCCGATTCCGTTGCCCAGGGCTACGGTTCACTGGGTCTGATGACCTCCGTGCTGCTCTGCCCCGATGGCAAGACCGTCGAGGCCGAAGCCGCTCACGGAACAGTGACCCGTCACTTCCGCTTCTACCAGCAGGGCAAGGAGACCTCCACCAATCCCATTGCCTCGATCTTCGCCTGGACCCGTGGCCTGCTCCACCGCGCCAAGCTCGACGACAACGTGCCACTGCAGCAGTTCGCCGAGACTCTCGAGCAGGTGTGCATCGACACCATCGAGGGCGGTGCCATGACCAAGGATCTGGCAATCTGCATTAAGGGCAGCATTAGCGCCGTCGAGCGCAAGGACTACCAGGAGACCTTTGAGTTCATGGACACACTGGCCAAGAATCTGGAGGCTGCTCTCGCCAAGAGCGCCGCCGCTGCCAAGTGACTATCCAACCCAGAGCACAAGGCCTCGCACCTCTAAAGAAACCACTCAGCGTCGCCTCGTCCCTCGTACTCTATACACTTACTATATAAAAAATGTGCATGTCTTAGGTTTACTTTGCTGTGTCCTCGATGCACATTTCAATGTTCATTGTCTCTGCGAGACCTCATCCGCATTCAATATTCCCCGTAACGTCTAACGAAAAAGAAATTTCAAATAAATGTATTTTTTTACCGACACAAGAGCCCCGAGAGTCTCGCGAGAGGTCTTTAACCCGGCCCCTGTCCTAGTCACAGTTCCAGCCCAGTTCCAGCCCAGCCACCCACACAGGGCTCGTTATGGTTATGTAGCCCACTTGTTAGGCTTCTCAGTAGGTCCCAGTCCCAGGCCTTATTGGATTTGGCAGCACACTGGCCCACAGTCTTGTGTCGGCACTTGGCCAGTCATCATTGATACGGACGAGGAGCAGCACCATCGCGCGATGGTAGCCCAAAACGTGGCCTATGGCTACTTACTGGCGTATGTGGCGACATTGCTGTGCTGGCCGGGAGATGCCTATCCAGCCAGTGCCAGCTACCGGGATCTGGATATTTGCAATCACTGGGATGGCAGGCGGCACTTCCTCGAGCTGGGGAGCCCTGCAGGAGAACTGCATGCTCGCAATGTGACCAACACGGCGTATAGAGTGAGTGCAGTTCTCAGAGCCAAGATCCGATCAGATCAGATCAACATCCATCGTTCGTAGAGCGCTCCGCTGGGATTCAAGAGCGATGCCGTAGCTGGGGACGTGTGGTACCAGTGCAACCTGGAGCTGGTCACCTGCGCCGAGTGCGTCATCCGAGTGACCTTCACCTATGCCAACTTCTCGAAGAGCTGCGGCAATACGGGCGGAAAGTCGAGCATGTGTCCCTGTGAGCACATCCAGTTCTCGGAGCCACCTTACGATTCAACCATCTCCGGGCAGGAGTTCTGTGGCGATGGCAAGGTATTCCGGAGCAAGACACGGACGTTGCAGCTCAAGTTCTTCTACAGAGCCACCAATGCCCATGTCTTTTCCCTGCAATACTTCTCTGAACGTAAGTTGATTAGGAAGTCCTATATCCTGAGGGATGATTCAATCTAAGTATTTCCTTAGGCAACGTGAGGATTGTGAGTGGTTCGCCCAAGCAGTCGATCGTGGGCAATGGGAATCCCAAGTACCAGCCGCAGGTCATATCCACACCATACTTCCCCATGCCGTATCCCAGGGACTATGGGATCGAGCACATCCTCACCTGCGAGGCGGACAACTGCCAGGTTCGCCTGGACTTTACCGACTTTCAGCTTGGCCTCTCCTCCACCCTCGAGATATTCGACTCCAATGGCCAGATGCTGGACTCATACACGGGCGAGCACTTTCGCCCACCCATCACAATCAGCAGTGGCAAGTCCTTGCTGCTGCAGTTCCGGGGTAATGCTGCCACAGGCGTTGGCTTCCGCGCCGAGGTGAGCTTCGTCTCATCAAAGCAGATCAAGGAGGAGCGCCTAGTGCCCTACACAGGTGAGTGGTGAGTGGTTTTTTGTGTCTTGTGGGTGGGTGGTTGGTTGGGTAAAGGGGGGGATAATTGGTGGATTAGTTGGGCACTTGAAGGTCTGCAGGCAATTGTCATATTGATTTCGGTTCGTGGTCGTTGGAATGGGGTGGTGCTATAGGGGCTATGTTTTGTTTGGGCCACTTGACGAATATCAATGTCAATGCGAGCGTTTAAGTGGAAACTAGGTGAGACTTTTGCACGGTTCAGTTGGGTAACACAATCGATTCTGGGTCTTTGGGAAGCACAAAGGGTTGCTGGTCATACATAATCTTATATGGCAGGGGATTCTCTAGGAACTGTTACCTAAAAACGAATAGGTTTTCATACATTCCTTATCCCCAGATTGTGGTGGCATGGTCACGGGACCTGGTGGGGCCATCACCATGATGAACATGATCGAGAATGCCACAGATGTGCGCCTCTTCGATTGCATTTGGATCATCAAGCCCGGCAACAATTACATGATGATGAAGACCCACATCTCACTGCGGGTGGACGACTTCTATGGAATGGCAGCGCGTTCAGAGCTCACTATACGCCAGGGGACCACTTCCGACGGCGTAGAGATTGAGAATGTGATGTGGCCGAACAACGGGCTGAGCAAGGAGAACCACATAGCCCCCATCCTCACTGGGTACTACATACGCCTACGAGGGGTCTTCGGGATGCCCTCCAAGCTGGCCATTGTCTACAGCGTTTTCAACTATTTGAGTGAGTACCACGAGAGATCCCTCCTTCTGATTGTTAATGTTTTTTGTGCCGCAGATTGCTATATCGGCTCCGAGTTTCTGTGCGGGAATAACCACTGCATCTCCATTCGGCTGCACTGCGACGGATTCGATCACTGCGGCGATGGAACCGATGAGCCGGAGACCTGCGAGGAGGACTGGGCCCATCTGCATCACGATCGTCGCTGGTACTCCCACAAGCCCAACTACTACTTTCCGAAGATGGACCAGTATCCGGATCTGAAGACAGCCACGGGCATCTTCATCATCAGCACATTGGGGATCTTTGGCGTCCTATCTGGCTGGATGGTGATCCTGTACAGGATGGGCGTAAGGGCGCGGCACCAGCGGGAGCTCCAGAGTCACTTGCAGACCATAAGCGAGCTCCTGGATCGCCAGGACGAGGATCGTACGCCCGACGAGCCACCCAGCTACGAGGCCCCGCCCGATTACGAGGAGGTAATAAAAATAGGGATGCAGCAGGAGCTGCGCGAGCCGCGGCGCCAGCGTCGTCCCCGTCGCCAGCACCGGGACCGAAGCTGCAATCGGGCTCCCAGTAACTGCACAATGCAGTCCGTGCTACCGTTGCAACGTAGCTGCAGCCTGGACAGGGATCAGGATCAGCCCAGCACTTCTGCGGCGGCCATGACCCATGCCGTGGCCGCCACGGATACCACGCAGGATGCAGAGCAGAGCCAGCAGATGGCCCAGAGGGTGCTTTTGGCCACGGCCATTTGTGGTAGGTGATCCGATCCCCAGAGACACCTCCCTTGCAGTGGCTAATTTACCCACAGAATCCAAATTACAGGCTCTGCAGGCGCGTCTGGCCCGGCAGCCGCAGCGGACTCACGCCCAACCACGCACCAATCCGTGGGGATTTCAACGGGCCCGCCACCGCTATCCGATGGGCGTGAACTACCCGCAGCCGCTGGGGGAGCGGAGGCGCAGCCAACGACGCCCAACAGTGCGGCGGACGACGGCACCGACGGCGCCTTCCGAGACGGAGATGACTCTCTCAACATATCACTCACTCTAGGCCTGCCCTCCACCACGCTCGGCAGTCCACTCACCTCCGCCCAGAATCCAAATCAGTATCAGAACCAGGAACA
The DNA here is from genome assembly GCF_003369915.1 of Drosophila miranda. Taxonomy (NCBI): domain Eukaryota; kingdom Metazoa; phylum Arthropoda; class Insecta; order Diptera; family Drosophilidae; genus Drosophila; species Drosophila miranda. Next base: position 12,346,995 of record NC_046674.1, read on the forward strand.
GACCCAGGCGAGCAACTGCACCGAGCACACGTATCTGAAGCGCTCCTGGCTGCTGGTGCATCAGACGCCGCATGGACCGAGCTATCGCGTGCAACGACTGCGGCACACCTTCTCCTCGCCCGAGGCGTTCACGGCTGCCCACGAGCTGCATCTGCCGTACCCGGACTTTCTCAGCTATGGCACCAATATGCCGCACGAACGCAGCAGCAGCAACTTTGGCTCCGAGCTCTCCCGCGATCCCTCCAGCTACAGCATCGGGAAACGGGCACGCCTTGGAGCAGCAGGAGATCAGAGTGAATCTCAGACGGTGACGCCGGATGTGGATGGCTCCAATCAAACGCTGCAGTCCCCCATGACGGAGCAAACGATGCCCCCCACTCAGAGCGAGAGCGAGAGTGAGGCAGAGCAGCATGTGTCCTGCTTTGGAACCGTCTCCCAGCGGCCCAAGCGACGACGTGGCCATGTGAGAAGTCGATCTTTTAGCAATGCTCGTGGTGCCGGCAGACGCCGCCTCATTCAACGCAGTTCGTCGGCCGATCTCCTGATGAACTATGCGGCCATGGCGGTGTCCACTCCTCAGAAGCGAAGCGAAGGAATACAGCGTTTGTTCTTCATATAACAAGAAGATGATGGGAATGGGTTAGAGAAATGGAACGATAGTATTATGTCCCTGGTGTGATTCTGGGTGGGATCTGGTGGAAATGATGATATGTGTATATGTATATGTACTTTTAATGGTCCAAATCCACGTGTGAGTAAAGGATCACACAGAAAGTTAGCATTTTACTTCATATTTTATTCATTTATAGCGTTAGACGTGTAGCTTCGGCCAGTGCTTGTAAAACTGTGTAGGCCACAGTTTGATATTATCTGGGGACTTTTAGGGTGCCTTAAAGGTGCAAAATAACCATAAAAATCTAATTCTCGCATATATATCGTAGAAATCAAAAAAATTCACACTTGTATGTATGTATACTATATATGTGTGTATATATAGACGAATATGATAAATAATACCAAGGCGTGTAGTCAATTTTGTGGAGGTGCCTGCTAGCCAGGATCCACGATCCATACATATCCCTATATATTTTCCGATTTCCTACTACTGCTGCAGCTGCTGCTTGAGATTCTCGGCCAGCGATTTGCCCGTCTCCAGCGGAACTACAATGTTCCTTAGGCTGTCGATGCTGTTCCGCAGCTTGGTGGCCTGAAATTTGCTGGGCAGCTTCGGTGATCCACCCACCGAGGCAAATGCAAATGTCTTATACTCCTGATCCAGTGCAGGGCAGCAATCCAGAGTCAAGTATGGTAAGAGGTTCTTTAAATATATCGTACATATGTGTATATACATAGGGGTTTTATTTGCAGCAGCAAAAATATCAATACTATTAATAAGAAAAAACAAGGTTTAAATAGAAACAGCAGGTAAGCGTAAGCGGGGGGTCAGTGCTTCGATATAGTCAACAGATATGGCTACAAAGTAAGATTCTTTAAAGTTGTGCGTATGTGTCATGGGGTGTGTGCTGGTTTAGCCATAAATTAAACATGAAACAGGCAATGCGAGAGGGTATTCCCAATGGTATCCCCCCGAGAGATAAATACCAAAAGAACACCCCAACTTAAAGATTAAAGAAATTATACATGAACAAAATTATACATTAAAAACTGGTCACGGTCCAGCGCTCGTCCTGTCATGGATGGGTCTCTGTGATCCTTATGTTACCTGATTGCCGCTGGGCGAACTGGCCTCGCTGAGAGTGGTCGGTGGCTGGCCCATGTACGACTGGAATGTGGGCGTAGGTCCGCCACTGCCATTGTCCCGATTACCGCTTCGGGTGGTCACCTTCTCCTGCAGCGTGTTGAAGGTCTTCGAGAGCCACGGCTGCCAGCTATTGCGATTGGTCTGCAGCTCGCTGAGTGTGTTGTTGAGCTGATGGTTTAGATCCTGGTTCTTGCACTCGGCCTCCACCTGCGCCAGCTTGGCCTGGGCCAGCTCCAGTTCCAGTTCGCGTATTCGCTGGGAGGCGGCATTGAGTGGATCCAATGGACCCAGAGGCGGCTCATTGGCATTGCGCATGGCATCCGTTTGCCGGTTGGAGCGGCCTTCGCCGGACTTGGCATTATCGTTGCCGAATCCATCGATCTGTTGCAGGCAATGCTGGCACTTGGAAACCGTTTGCTGGATGGAAAGGATTCCATTAGTTAGATATTTTGCGATACATTATCAAAGACTCACCATGACCTTGCTCAACGTCTCACTGAGCGTGTTCATGTCCTGCTCCTGACGCTGGATGATCTGCTTGTATTCCTGTATGATGCCGGTGTGCTTCTTCTCCTTATCGACGGCCCGCTCATTGGCCACGGTCAGCTGTTGGGTCACCGTATCTATCTCCGCCTGAAGCTTGCGGCGTTCCTCGCCGAACCGGTTCTCATAGATCTGCGCCTCCTTCTCCAGGCGCTCTTTGTGCTGCTTCTTAAGCAAGAACTCCTCCTCGTACTGCTTAAGTTTCTTGATCTTCCTCTCGCACGACTGCTTCATCACTTTGCGCGCCTGAATGGAGCTGCGACACTTCTTGGGGAGCGTTACCCTGAAGTACTTGAGTATGCCCTCGAAATCCAGCTGGCGCAGGTCGGACTCACAGATTGACAGCAGTGTCACAGCCACCTGGAAGAGCACAGGCAAGCCGTCCAGTAGGAATACGTCCAGTACGTGGAATACAAAGCAGAGCGGAAAGCGAGCCGTGTACAGAGTGAGGAACCATTGGGAGGCGTACATGTGCGTCTCAATGCCGCAGGCGGTGAAATGCTCATGCAGTTTGGGTAGCTGATCCTTGATGAGCCGCTCCAGTTGATACAGCCGCAGGTACAGAACCTCAAACCCTGCCTTGTAGAGATCTCGAAGCCCGTAGTCATACATTAGTGCGACCAAGACACAGAAGGCATCTTCCTCGGGCATCTGGGAGAGCAAACGTTTGATTGCTGTTCTATTGATTTCCCTATTTTCATAAATTACTCACATGAAGCAGCAGACTGGCTGCTATGAAGCTGAGGCCCTGGCAATAGCCAACCTCGCTGTCATGGACAGCATATGCCTTGGACACCTTGAAGAGCGCATCCTGACCAGAACCGCCGGTTTCCTTGAAGCATTTGTGCGCCGGAAAAGTGCGATGTATATCCCGCTGGATGACTGTCTCGCATTTGGTTTCCTATAAGAGATTTACAATTGAATTTACTCCCTTTATAGGCTCGAAAACTACTAACTTTGGTGATCAGGATCTTGTACATGTCGTTCATCTCCACCTTGCCCTCGACACTGGCTAGTTTCTGCCAGATCTTCTCACGCAATGCCTCTGGGACACCGAGACGCACAAGGGGAGCCAGATTCTTGGGCCTCTTTTCGCTGTCCCATTCCCGCAAAATGGGATCCCATTCATCGAGTGTATCCTGCGAGCAGTCCTTGGATACTTCACCAGTGCCACTCAGGAGCGGCTCATCGCCATCACTGCTGTAGTCTGTGGGGCAATCATCCTCGATTGAGGCAATGGACGTGCTGCGCACAATGCGCGAAAGATTGTTCATGCCCATCTTAAGCAGGGACGAGGATGCTGCTTGCTGGCCCGGATGATCCGTGATCTCCTCCGAGGGATCTATGCTGTTCACCTTCCAATTGAGCTCATCGGTGCGCTTGAGATGCAAGTAGAAGCGCAGCGTCATTGGGCGTTTGGATATGAAGTGATCCATGATGCGCATCTCGCTGGCCGACTGTATAGTCACTGGGGTTTCAATCACGAACCGGACTGGCTCCTGGATGCCACGCATCACAATGTCCACGGCCACGGTAAGATTGGTTTTGGACGATTCCAGATTCAGCTGCTCGAAGGCCTTCTCCTGGGCCTTCCACTCGGCTCGTATGGCATAGGGCAGGCAAGAATTTAGCGCAAGGGCATTCTCTGACTCTGCCGTTGCTGCTCCTCCTCCTCCAGTTGCTGCTGATGTTGCTCCAGCTGCTGGTACACCTGGCGCTGTCACGTAGCCCATGTTGAGCAGATCAATGAGATGCATATCCTTCTGGACCACCAGTTTGCCTGGGGCCACGAGCACGCCAAAGCAGCGCTCAATGTACAGGGGCTGGAGTACGTTGGAGGGCGTTTGCTTTACGGTAATGCATACTTCTTTATCCGTATTGGCTCGCAGCTTGAAGCAGCCCCGATCCCGGGGGACTGCAGCATAGGAGTTCTTGGCCACCTTCTCGCGTATCTCCAGGGAGACGATGAACTCGTAGCCAGCCGTGTTAAGGGGGTTACCGCTCACATCCGACGTTACAGAGTTGGCCATGTCCACGGCCGATGTGAGGCTGCAGCTCATGCTGGGCGGATACGTCTGGAATGCTTTCTGGAAGCAGGCTGGAAACAGAGTAATGCAAATAAGCGAATGAGATCATGCCAAAAACCGTGCTGAAGATGATCTGATCTGACTCACCGCTCACTTGATTTACCGCCTCGGGTATATGGCACCGGAACACATGGCATTGGAAAAGGGCATCTCCGTGCAGCCAGGTAAAGGCAAAGCAACCATTCTCCGCCGTATCCACGGGACCGCGATAGTATAAAATAATGCTGGATATCTCGTAGGTAGCTATAATCGTATTGCTCTCCGCATCATGAAGGCTGGAAAGGGATGCGAGCGAAATACCTAGCTTGAATGAATCATATTTTTGGGGAAACTCCTTTTTCTACTCACACGACCAGACCATCAGAGCAGATGGGAATGCTCACAGTAATCTTCAGTCCCACGGACTTTGAGCCACTGTTCAGCTCGTTCATAATGCGGTAGACATCTGTCTCGGATTTGGGTGCATTGATGTTTGCGGCACCCAGGTAGGTCACACCCGAAAAAATGGTACAGCCCTGATCGATCTCTGAAACTGTTACAATGGATTTATATATGTAAAGTAGAGCATTGTCTATGTGGCACAAAAACTCACCCTCTTCGTCGGTTGTATCGCCTTTCTCCGGCTTCATGGCATCCTGCTTCTCCTCCACGCAGGCGGGACTCGCATCAATGCAGTCATAGAACACAGAATGGCCAACGCGATTGTGTGCATCGGAGTGGGAGGCATCGTCCACAGCCTCCTCGCTCTTGGGCGTAAAAATATTGCAGGGGAAACGCATCTCGGGGTCTGTGCCAGTGACAGTAACAGTGCCAGTTAATGGCAGTGTCAGAGACTTTTGTTGATGATTCGGAACTCGCTGGGTCGTAGTCTTATCACCGGCAGCTGCAAAATTTAAATGTTAATTGACAATTACGAGAAAAGTGCGCAAGTCGAGAAACAATAATTGAACTGAATTTATTGAAATTGTTATGTGTTATGTGCTATGGGGTTTACAGAACGTTTGTTTGTTATTTGTTGCCATGACACCCTCTACCATCGGCGTACCGAAGCTTACATAGATAAGATTGCAGCTGGCTGGCATTACTTACTATCGACTCGCTTAAATTTCAATTCCAATTTGGAGCGCGCTCAGCCAGCGTGTGTGCACAGCTGTCGGAGCGGATCGTGTCTGGCAGACTGGGAATTTCTATGCTTTCAGTTCTCGCTGTACTCACCTACACCTCGCTCCAGCTCCAGGTCCCGCAGGGCGTCCGTCATCTCGTGCTGAATATCGCTCAAGTTGCGATTGTGCGCCATGTCCAGCGTGGGGGATCGATCACCACCTCCCTCGGGAGAGGAGAGCGCCAAGGCACTCAGCGAGGTGGGCGGCTTGCCTGCGCCTGGTTCCTTTGGCTCCTGAGCCACAGCTCGCTTTGACGGCTCCGTGGGACTGGCGACATTGCTGTCGGTGACTATTTCGTATTCCCCGCTGGTCGTTATCGAGGACTCCGAGGACTTTGTGCTGAGATTATCATCCATTGTGTCCGCTCAAGGTTGCCGTAGGGCCGAGGGTTTTCTTCGCTTGCCTTTGTGTGTGTGTGTTTATGTTTGTGTGGAGTCTTCGTCTGCGTTTCTTTATTTGCAGTCTGCAGCGCAACTTAGGAAATGCGCATTTTCGAGCAGGTACACAAATCAATTTCTATTTCTGCTCCAAGGGCAACATTCCATTCGCTTTCGTTCGCTATCAATTAGGTTTCTTTAATTTTCAACGGAGTAACATCCATTCCATTGTGTCGCTTGGGCCACCGCGTAAATCGATGACGAATCGGAACGGTTTGGGGGCGTTGATTGCGTTGCATATATATGCGCATGTATGTGCCACAAGACCTACTTCTGTGTGTTCGTGGGGTGGCGCCTGGGGTCAACAGTTTGCTACCATCGCGGATGTGATCGGCACCCTTGCATATAGATTTTTCGTTAGCCAATGACAGACTCCTCTGCACGCCACTACACAGATGACTTTTTGGTATACTCGTCTGTCTGAATGACACTACAGCTTCAGTGGATCCCTCACAGCCTCTATTACTATAGTTTTGCGTTGATTTTAATCTGTTTTGTTTCCTACCTGATTGACTACTTTTAAGTACTCTCTTTTATTGTATAGTGTATAAAACAAGCTTTAAACAAAAAAGGTCAACAAAAAAACAGTGGAATTAATTTATCGTAGTACAGAAAACGTTTTGTTGAATTTATTTTCCTTCATTTCAGATTTGTTTACAAGCTATTTAATGATATTTTTACTTAATTGCAACCAGGGTGACCGTTTACGGTATTTTTGATACTTTTCGGTATTTTTTGGGGTCCAAAATGAGCCGACGGTATATTTACGGTATATCGGTATATTTCTGAGGGTCGGGCGGTATATTTTATCGATACATCCGCAGTCACACTGTTGACAACACTACCGGGAAAAAACGTGCGTGATTTAGATTATAGTAAGATTTGCCAAATTATTTATAAGGTTCCGGGTAATTAATTATTAACTATTAACTAAAACGCGATGTGGCCGCGATTTGGCATCAAGATTGGCAACAGCACCCTCTGCATTGCTTACGTAAAGGCCGATGGCAAGGCTGAAGTCATCGCGAACAAGCAGGGCGATCGTGTCTCGCAAGCGTGTTTGCTGTGGGATGGCGACTCCGAAATTGAGTGCGGTCTGACGGCCAAACAGAAGATGGCCACACGGCCCAAACAGGCGGTGGCACACAGCTTCCAGCTGCTACAGCCAAAGGAGCACTTAACCGAGGAGATTTTTTCAAATGCCCTGAAGGATATTCCCTGCGACTTTGACAAGGAGGAGCTCGTGTTTCGAATGGAGCACGCGGTGCCCTCTGACAAGGAAGACCAAGATGACCAAATTGTGACCAAAGAGCTAAGTGCCTACCAGGTCACGATGGAGCTGCTGCGCGCCGAACTGGAGTTGGCCCATCAATATCATACTGATGCGGATCAGGCTCCCATTGCCGTGTTATCCATACCCAGCTACTATCCCGTAGAGGCCTTCAAGCTGCTGTCAGACGCTGCTGAAACTGCCGGCTTCCACGTGGCTCAGATAATAGCCGAGCCCACGGCGGCCGTCTTGGGCTATAACATTGGCGAGGATGAGCTGCAGGCTCGCCAGCATGTTTTGACCATCAAGTGCGGTGGACTGTATAGCGATTTCGCCCTGTTTGCCGTACAGAATGGTTTCTTCATTGAGCTGGCCACGTTTGGTCCGTTCGCCATCGGTGGCCGCCAGTTCACCGAGGCCTTGGTGCAGTTCATCTGCGAGGAGTTCAAAAGAAAGTACAAATTAGATCCGCACGAGTCGCGTCGATCGCTCGCCAAGATCCGCACAGCAGCCGCCAACTGCAAGCATACCCTTACAACGATGCCCTCCACTCAACTGTACATCGACTCCCTGATGGACGGCGTGGACTTCAACGCCCAGATGTCGCGGGCCCGCTTCGAGAGCCTCATTCAGCCAGTGATTAACAACCTAATGCAACAGCTAGGCGAATGTATCGAACAGGCCCAACAAAAGCGTCCGGAGCTGAAGCGCGTCGACCACATTGTCCTCCTCGGCGCCACCATGCAGATCCCCAAGCTTCAGGCGGCTGTGGCCTCTCGCTTCCCCGACGCCAAGCTCCACAACAGCCACTCGGCAGATGAAGTGGTGGCCATCGGATGTGCCCGTCAGGCAGTCTGCCTACTTGATCCCCTCGAGCAGCAGCTGCAGAAGGCCGACGACTGTGTTCTCGTCGAGGATGATTTGTACATTTGGCACGGAGACGATGAGGCGAATGCCACACTGGTCCTGGGAAAGGGCAGCGTATTGCCACAAAAGATCAGAGTAACTCTGCCACAGTCGAGCGAAGCTGGCGATGGCCCGAATGAGCTATCCTTGTTCAAGATACGAGCTGGGGACAAGGAGATATTGGCCAACCTCCCTGGCCCCGCGGCCGCAGAGGACGGACTGTTTCAACTGGAGGTTGAGGTCAACTGGAATGACAAGGACGGAAATGTAGTTCCGCAGGTGCGGCTGAGTTGTATGTGAAAAAGAGAGAGAGAGAGAGCTCGCATGCAATCGTTTAGTCTATTTATTGTTGGTAGCCTAATCATACTAATACATAAATAAAAGTAACATCGAAAGCCGCACTGAAATCAATCCTTTATTCAGAACTGCAAGACGTTAGTGCGTTCTTTGTTGCTGCGTTCCAGCTTTCGCAGGAACTCCTCAAACACCACCACGCCCTTGAACATGCTGGTCTTCTTGTGGTCCTTGATGCGACTCTTGTCCTCTGGGGCCTCCATATAGCTCTTGGTCTTGTCATCGTAGGCATTGATCTCGTGCAGCAGTTGAGTGATGGTGGGCACCGTGGTGGGATCGAACTTGGCCACGGCATTGACGCTGAATGGCACACAGACCTTGCCCGTGGCTGGATGTATGCAGAATGGAGATTTCAGCAAATGGTTGAATCCCCTGGTCACGTTGATGTCCAGGCGCGGATAGAGCAGGCACAGCTGCACCTCCTGGACAATGTTTTTCAGCTTGCGACTCCACACATTGGCCGTCGACGTCCGCATAGAATTGGAATACTTGACGAAGCTTTCCCAAATCAACCTTGAGTGGGCTCCATCCTCATGGCTTTTCTGCAGATAGCCCTCGAACTCAGTACGGGCTCCGTCGTCGTGGATCATGTGCAGCAGCTTATTGACACCCTTGGGTGTGCCAAAGAGATTCTGGTCTTCGATAATAATCTCCTCGAACAGGGGCTCAATGATCTTCAAAGCACGCTTGAAGCTGTGATGTGAACGATCTCCTAGCTGACATCTCGGCGAGTTGCTGCCCATAAAATTTACGTAGCTTACAATATTCAAATACTCAGCCACGGCATAGCGGCCGCGGCCGTCCAAATGACGCGCCTGATGATCACACACCCAGCAATGGATGCCACGACGTCCAGAGAAGACCCACAGTATGTGCTCGAAGCCAAAATCCTCGCGCAGTGCGAGATCCAAGACGCGTGCCGCCAGTACCATGAATTTCCAACACTTGAGGCACACCTCGGCACCCGAGCAACAGGTTCGGACCTCGTCATAGTCTGTCATATCGATATCGAACACTAGCTCGCGTTGCACGGGGGTCAGACCGCCCGGAACTATGCGAAAGTTCGTTGGCCTGGTGTGCATCACGGGTCCAATGTCGATTTTGTACGGATTTCGCGAGCAAATCTCCTTTTCCAGCTCTGCCTGGGTTTCGAAGCAGAGGTAACGAATGTAGATGTCATCGTGAAGGGTAAAGGATATTTCCCGGTTACAGAAGACGCCATCCTCAGCTACGGAATACAGGGGATTGGGGGATTGCTAAGTTCTTGAGCGGTCGTTTTAGAGGGGGTGCACTTACAGAGTCCGTAGGAGAGCCAGCGATAGAACGGCTGATGCGGAAAGAGACGCCTGTAGTAAACGGGCAGCATGTCCGGCAGGATCGTGGGATCAAATGCAGGCACTACCGTCTGCTGGGGCACTGGAGTTTCCAGATCTGTGGCTTGTTTTGACATTCTAATCGACTGCAAGAATTAAGAGCGATGGTTAAATCTGACTTATAAAGTTATAAGTTATTATATATTATAATAAAGGAAACTCAAAGGCCATCAAATGTTCTTGTCGAAACCTTATAATTATATATTATGTATATTTTTTTTTGCTGATTTTTGTTTCTTTTTCAAAGAGAAATACACGGGTTTGAGCTTAAAAGTATTGAAATATTTTAACGACATGCAATTGTTAAAATTACGAGGCTACTTAATTGTCAGTTTATGCGTCGAATAGAATCGATTTAACACAATGGAATACCGCAGTATGAACGTGGTCAGAGATGATGAGTCGTCTGAAGAGTTTTGCTTAGGCTACAATAGAAATTGTATATATATATTATGTATCTATATATATGCATATTACTATATACTCGTATGTATATTGTATGTATCTAGCTTATGCCTAGGTTAGATCATTGTTGTAGCTTATAGATTAGAACACGAGACGATAAGACATCCCTTCCACAAAGCATCACAGAGCCCGCATCCACGTAGCATTGACGACCGTGTGACCTGATCGACCATTCTGCTCTAGGCCACGGTCAGACGAATGTCCTGCATTTTGTGCTGCTGCCAGGAGTGGGCGGGCTGCCGGGGCGGCGCTGTGTTGTAGAGCGTCACAGAGGCAATATGATTGTTGGGCATCACTTCGAATATAAGATCTTGATAGCCGTAGCAAAAGGTGGAGCCAAAGGGATTCGCCGTGTTCGTTGAACTGGCACGATGCAACACCACTGGCCGCTCCGACGTAGACAACGAGCCACTGATCTCGTCCCATTTGGTGTAGGCAGTTATATTCACATAGTCTTGCTTTGAGGGCGTCATCAGATCGAGGTTATCACTGTGCGGGTGGTCCGTTTGCAGCTGGAACTGGAACTCGCAGCGATGGTACATATTGAAATTGAAGTGGCCCGGATAGTTCGTGTGCAGAATGAACTTCTTGCAGGTCTGTGTGCGAGCGTCGAAGAGAACATCGATGCCCAACGTGAAGTAGTTGAAAAATATGTCGCTGCGCTTGCTTTGCGCCTGTCGATTCACGCTCGAGCTGTGTATTTTCATCTTGTCCTCGCTCTTGAAGAATATGCGGTTGGGAGCACCAAGATTGGTGGCCACATCCTCGCAGCTGTCTCCAAAGAGCAGTTCTCGTGTGAAGCACTGCCGACGTGGCTCCAAGGCACGACCAGAACCCTCCGTAAAGAGATTCAGCTTGAGGCCTTTGGTGTGGCCATAGGAAGTGCGAAGAACTGTGGCCGATTCCAGATACATTTGTCTATGGTAGCAGCCCAAGGGCAGTGCAGGAGCACGGTTTTCCGCAACATTGCTGCCAGCGTAGAGAGACATCTTGGAGACGACCGGCGAGGCACCATTCAGGAAGACCAAGGAGCCAAGCCCATGGCCATATCCAGAGTGCAATTTGCTATCTACAGGGAAGTAAAAGCTGAGTCCTCTGAAGTGCAGGGCAAAGAGTTGCTTGGCTGCATCATACACTCCCGGATGGGTGGCTCCGAACGAATGCTCGATCTGTTCTATACTGGGCAACACCTCGGGTGAGTTGAAGTAGACGCCTCCGTATTTCAGCTTCACCAGCTTCATGTTGAACACCTCTATTGTCTTCAGACGCTGCACAACGGGATCGAAAATCAAGCGCACACCATCCTGTGGCAGATTGATGATTATGTCCACGCCCAGTGGATTTGTATCCGAATATAGCACCTGGACACCTTTGATGATCCCCACCTGCGACTGTATGATGGAGATGGCCTGCGAGAAGTGCATGCCCAGGACAAACTCCCAGGCGTCGCAGCTCATCGAGTTCTCGGGCACAATCTCAAGTTCGAGCATTCTTCTCTACAAATTGGACGGACGGATTTTTTAATATTACGGATGGTTTTTTTTTGTTTGCAAATCGCCACCTTACTGACCTTGATATGTGAAATCAGCTGCTGTTGCTGCTGCCCCACGAATATATACGCAATTTGTTGCTGGTGGGGTCGCGACAAAGTATTTTTTGAGCTATTTGTCCGCTGTTGCCGTTTTAGATTTTCAATATAATTGTTTGATCCTGAATTTCGCTTGTTTGCGGGCGTGACGCCTTGGAAATCTTAATCGCAATTACGCAATGTAGACCGAAATTAATAGTTTTTAGATGCTTGGGTTTTGCTGACGAACTTAAGTGTATGTTTAGGCGTAATGTTTTCTTCTAAAAACGGACAAAGGCGAAATGCGCAGCAGAAAAAATGAGATAATAACAAAGTGCTGGCGCTGCCGGACTTCCATGGGCAGCTGTTTTGCCAAATTGCAAAACAACAAATTACGCCTCAAACTAATTTTAAACTTATGACGAACTAGTTCATTGCTAGACTTAGCATCTAAACTTATACTAGGTTGTTTGGCATAAATTAATTTAAGAACATTTTTTTAAGTCGTGTATTTACTGCAGTGTGGCAGCGCCACCAAGGTACACAACAGCTGTTGCAGTTTTTTCGCGCGCTTTTCTCGCAGTCCACGACGAGCAAGCTCTTACCTTTTTTTTTAGTTTTAAAGGAATGTTTAAAGATAACCAGCAGTTTGCCGTGGTTTAGTACACTCTCGTGCTTTAATTAAAAGTCGTTGATTGTTTATAGGAGTGCTTAATCGGTTGAAATTCGGTCGTTAGTTTCCGCCAATTGGTTCCCGACCGCGCAAAAGAAAATTTTTTTCTGTGACTATCAACACCGTTTGTGTGACATTTACCAATACTGTACAAAAAATTTGGCGGAAAGGTAAATATATATTGTATTCTTTGTTTACAGCCCATTATTCGCTTAATACTAGTATAAAATCGGTATAAAACCATTGCATGCAAACAATCCTCACCAATTATACACTTTGGACACCATCCTTCGCACATTGAACACCACAAATGGTGCAACAAAAGCTGGCATCAGTTAGAACATTAGCGCTTATACAATAATAACAATAGATATGACCACAGCCCATATGATGGGGAAGCGTGGGACGTTCACCACAATAGGTGCACGTTGTGCCCACCATCATCTTTGGTGCTAGAAGCTCCGTGGTGTCCATCTCCCGCCGACGGGCGCCAAATTGCTGCCCAGGAGTCCAAGACTTGAGCAGCCTTTGTAGTTTTCGGAAGTTAATGATGGGCAAAACTAGACCCAGGATTTCCTGAAAGAGCATTGCAGAATTACAAAGATGAAACCATAAATCTTTTCCAAAAATACTCACCATAAATCCACCCCAGAGCAACTCACGGGTCAGGTATTTGTATCCAATATCGCGTCGCTGATTATTTCGTAGACTAATATAGTTCAGACCCAGAAAATAGTCGATTAAAGTGGGTTTCCGTCCTGTCTTGAGGAACCGAAAGTAGTTGAGAATGTTCAGAACAAGGGCGCTGTTCTCCGCCCACGCTATGGCCTGGCTAAACCACTCCACGCGCCGTGCGAGCCTTCGCTCCTCCCAGCTCTTCACATAGCCGGGTAGGACGGTCAGGGCGAAGTGGAGGACCAGCCTGGAAACAGTAAGCTTCTCAGCATCGTAGGCTAGGACAAGTAGTTGCTGGCCAAATGTGGAGCATCGCTTGCCAACGGATCCAAACCAAATCGCAGATTGTATGAGCAAATCGAGTTCTGGTTGAAATTTGATGAATAGCACGGGCTAAGCGAGAGTGAGGTTTTGAAGGTGTTCCACGGAATATGTAAGTGAATATTTGTACCCACCGATATGGCCTGAAGGTTCTCCAGCAGATTATCGCGTATAAGTCGGGCAATATCCTTGTTAAGAGAAATTGCGTCTATCTGGAAGGGAACCATTATTGATTCGTTTCCTCTTTAGATTGATAACATGACTTACTTGGTTCACCCGCGGCACATACTTATTTTTCTCCAGCATTTTGTTTATTTTGCGGTGTTTTGGCTACGCTTTCATTGATATTTCTTTGGACTTTATACTTTTTTTATACGCTTGCAGCGGTGCGGTTCAGCTCACACACCTTGCCTGTTTTTATACCTTTTTTTGGTATTTTCCAGTATTTTTTAAGTCGCGTTATGGACTCAAAGCGTTAATGTAGATAAGGCGTAGAAAAACCATTCGTGATATTCGAATTCTTGAGAGTTTACCATAAAAATCTCAGTTTTTTAATAAATTCAGCAAATAGAGATCATGCCACTTGTTTAATGGAGATAGGGATACCAGAATACCAACAGAAATCAGTAGAAGGCAACTTTAGCGAACGAACAATTTTTTTGTTTCATACGCCAGCGCCACAACTATATATAACGGAAATAAACGGACAGGGCCCGGGACAGCCACGCGAAACCCCCAGGGCCTAAAACAAACAGAGCAGGACACAACCAACCTAATATATGAAGACATTCAACTCATGGGCGATCCGGAAAATATGTCTTGTAATCGTTTTTTGGAAAACCGGTAATAGAAGTGGTCATCGACACAGGGGCCACAAGAAGCATGGTCAACAGACGGCCCCAAAGCTGAGGAACGAAGGAATAGAAGATAAGGAACAAAAGTAAATACGGCTAGCAGATGGAAGCATACGGAGGACAAAACGTCCAGACAGAACTAGGACGACGAGAAACCACGGAATCGTTCCTAATATTGGCAGGAGGGCCAGATATACCAATTCTGGGAATGGACTTTCTAAGAGACGCAAGCGCAACAATAACGTGTGGAGAGGTAACAGCAGTAATCAGCGGAAAAAGAAAAACTGAGGAAGAAAAAGAGCAAGGCCATGACATCGTAGACCCTAGGCCCGAACAGACACTAGAGCCGGAAGGACGACCTAACCCGAAACAACAACAGTACGCACCATAAACCGGAACCATCCCACCGGACTGGGAGGTACCACCAGGCTGCCAGCTGTCGGAAAGCCAAATCGAACTGGTGATGCAGAGCTAGCCGATCGGCCGAAGCACGCTCAGCGGCGCTTCAAGTTAAGGAAGGGAGCGGGCATGGCCTGCTGGGAAAAGGTTGGCAGATCATCTGCACTTGGTTCTCCACGGAGCGTACCTAAACCTTCGCAACATTCGCTAGTCCGGAGCGCACCCAAACCTCTTAACATTACCTCTCCCGGAGTGCACTTGAACCTCCGCAATATTGGTTGCCACCCGGTGGGATGAACGCAGCACGCAGCGATCAGCCACGTGCGGTCGTTGACGACCTTGAAAGAAAACCCGAAGACCACGATCCAGTATATTGCTTGACTCCAAAAAATTAACTTTAATAGATTGAAGAAATAGTAAATATACCTTCAACACAATTTCGACGTCAAATATGTCCTAAACGGTCACCCTGGTACTCTGCCCTTGATTCAGTTCTTTATTGATATATTTATAGGCAGTAGCGCTGGAAAACGAAATAGACTGTGCAATTCGAAAACATTTTGGTTAAAATGATAATTTCCATATTCATGTGCGAGCTAATTAATTGTTAAATTTGAGTTTATGTTTTGTTGCCAAGCATAAATATCGCAAAGTCCTGTTTTTGGACATTTAGGAAGTGTTTTAATTCCACTTTTCAATTGCAGCTTATATAATTTCAATCAAAACAAAACGCACAACTCGTTTGCGATCCGGAAAATATGTCTTGTAATCGTTTTTATTGCTCCAAACGCATAAACCAGTTGGCCAAGATGCAGACATTCGGTCATTCAATCCAAGAGTTGCTGCCCCGTAGTCCAAGAAAGCCCCCAAGTTCAATGATTGCCCCCGACCGGTAAAGTTATGGTCAGTAGTCTGGTTGGTTTTTGATTTTATAAAAAGTACATAATTCACACTTTATTACACAATTTACAATTCATTCGTTTGATCTCTGTAACAGATTTAACAAAAAGACATAAGTATACAATATAGGTTACAGATTACAGATTACAGTCAAGTGATTGATTGATAAATTCGTCTGAGCAGGAGTGACTAAGGATCAGTTGAAAGCGGAAGATACACGTAGAAATTATTCGCTATCACAGAATAAAATACAATATATAGGTATGAGTAAAATGATTATGAAGTAGGCATGACCACAAGGGAAAAGTCTAGTGAAGATTGGGCCCCCTTTTGGGGCTTTGGGGCCTGTGGCATGTGTGTGCTGATGTCCTAATTACGAGATATGAAGCTGATTTCATGGTCGATCGTTGTGGATGCTGTTCTGTTGGCTGATGAGCAATTTGGCTAACTCTAGTGCAAAGTTAAACGTAGGTATTCTATGGGCCTGTTCTCGCCGGTCTCGTCTAGTAGTGATGCTCGTGCAGCTCCTCATGGTGGTGGACGGGGGCAGTCTTGTGGACGACGGCATTGAAGCCGTTATGTTTGTCGGCAGTGTAGTCCACGGTGCGGATGGAACCGTCGGGCTCAACCAGCGAGTATTGGCCCTTCACGGTGTCGCCATCGCGGGTCTCGTGCTGGGACTTGACATCGCCAGTGTGGAAGTCGTTGACTCCATACTTGAAGGCATACTTGGGCGGGGCCTATAATTGAAGGGAACACCATTAGAATACCATTAGCTACTCGGGACCCCATCTAGTCTGCGGTGTCCTCCCACTCACATAGTAATCCACATGCTCGTCCTCGTGCTCGTGGGTCTCATAGTGAGCTTGCTCTTGGTGTCCATGCTCCTCGCCCAGCGAGATGCGCTCGATCTGATGGTGCTGTCCGTACTCATGTATCGGCTCTGGCTCGTGGTGGGCCAGGTGCTCGTAGCCGTGGCTCTCATCGTAGTACTGGTGCTCCAGCGGATAGGCCAGACTCAGGCACAGAGCCGAGGCAAAGATCAGGTACTGCAATACAAGCGCATAATTAACAACTAAACGGAGATCTTTGCTAATTGTTTTTGTTCACATCAACACCAACATCAGCATTTGCAACTGTTGCAATTGGTGGGGGGCGGGTCGTTGCCTGTCACTGTCCATGCAATGACTGCACTTACAAGTAATGCGCATATTTTAGCTTTTTTTGTTAGTTAGTGCCTTAATGAAGTGTTTGCTGTGGTTGGCTTAAGCTATTGTTTAACTATTGCTGTGATTTTGCTTGTGGTTTGGTTGAGGTTTTTTCCCTAAGACTCTCTACAAACCGGTGAAACTGGGGGTAATTGATCGGGAGTGGGTCTTAATGTGATGTTTAAGAAAACAAAATACAAAACCTAAGATTGATATGAATACCACTCCTAAAAGGATTAATCGTTATTATTTTTATTTCAGTCACTGATTGAATAATGAAGGGTTTACTCCTTCCATAAGATTTACATTTCCTGGCCAGGACTGTTTTAATAAAGTATATTCCTTTTAAGTGGTATACGGTGGTCTTCTCAAATGGAATTCCTAATCATTCTTTTTGTGTCACACCACCAATTGAGACAAAACCGGAACCTAAGATCCTTTATTTTATATACCAAAAAAAAAAAATGGAAAAAAAATGCTTTTTCACTTCTTTCACTTGATCTTTTAGATCTTTTTGGTATATATGTATGTACATATATGGTTACAGATCGTTGTGCACATTTGATATCCTTAGTCCTTGGCTTATGCTGTCGGTGCTCACCTTGAACGCCATTTTAATAATGTTTTTGTAGGGTTCGTTTTTCGTTCGAGATCACAAAGGAAAAAAATGTAACTTGAGACTGAGACTTTGCTGAGATGCCACGAGCTGCACGCAACGACTTTCCACAACTGAATAATGTGCTTGCAACGAAAATTCGCCGCTTTTATATGGTTAGGAAGAAAGTGAATCGACAGCGGTCGCAGTAGCAGCGGACGTGGCAGCAGCGGTGGCAGCAGCGGTGGCAGCAGCGGTGGCTTAGGCAGCGAAGCCGCTACGCCAGGTAAGCGGGCGGGGGGGCGCCTCAAATGTAAAACAGTTTTTACAGTTCAGTTTTTCTTTTTGGTTCGCTTTGTTTGCCATTGTTTGAGATCCGATGTTGGATGTTTGTTGGACTGTTGCAGCGTGGTGCAGGACTCTTTGTGTGTCATTAGTGACGCATTCACTGGTTGTGGCACCACTTCGATGGCGTTGATAAGTCGTCATAGGGGGGAACTTGCAACATCGCTGACAGCCAGCCTGACGTTGAAACGGTTTGTTAATAATATTTTTGGTTAGCGCTCCGCTTATTTGCATCGATCCCACCAAACCCCTACCTCCCAGTATCTGGTGGTACCCTCCCATTGAACGCAGTTTGACCCAAATATTCGATTAGATGATTTTTCGTGGCTGCTGCTGGGCAAGTTTTATCGGGGCAACCTTCTATTACGGACAGCCTCCGGTTGATCATTCACTTTTAATGCGCTAATTTTCGTAAAATCGTAATTCGTAAATGGTAAAATGGTAGTATCCAAATTGTATTGGCTCTGCAGGCCGGCCCGGCACTTGGCCCAATAAAAGGCCATTATGTAATATTTAATTGTGGGACATAAACAGAAGTTTTTCTCCGTGTAGCTGCAAGCAGCTTTTGGGGGTCTTACATGCACGGCTCGGACTGTACTTCAATTCAAAGTTAAGTGCCACAATTGCAGTGGGAAATTAACCAATTTTTGGTCTTTCGTCAATCTTCCATTTGGCTCAAAGCTAATTACGCATCGGAGCGTGGATTTTTGGTCGCTTGGGGGATTCTGATTTCAAGGGTTTTCGTTTGTTGCTCAGACATTTGTTGTCGTTCTGTTAAATGGATCTTTAAAGGAAATAGAAACTCAGTTTTGAAGGAAACTACTGCAGTTTTTCCTTCTTGTGTGACCTTTTTAAAAACCCACATAAACCTGTTGCCATCATCCTGTAACTAAAAGACTCTTGACTCTTTCCAAACAATCTAGTTCAGCGGCAGCTTGTTGGCCAGTATCTTAAGGAAATATTTGGATCTCATGTCTTGGCCTTTATTCACTTTGCATAGCGTCAATTCTCAGGCTCTCCATGGACCCGATCCCATCGATTCAAATCGATGCACAGCGAAATGAATCGCAACGAGTGACATCAGGTTGATGTACTCTTAAAGACAGACACAGTTTTAATTGCTATATTATGGTCGACAACGTTTGACAACATTGCGAGACATGAGAAACTGAAAAGCGACGAATAAAAAGAAACATTTTTCATGATGATTACCAATCCGCCAGTGCGCCAGTACGTGTAAATCCCGAAAGCAGCACAAGAAATATGGCAAATAAAATAAATGCTTAATTATGGCCCACGATTTGGGGTCTACGTCTCCTGTTTTTTTCTTTTCTTTTTTTTTGTGTGGATCGTTGCCGTTGCAGCAGGTGGAAAATATAACGCAAGTCAACATGCCACACTCTACTCGACTCGACTCGGAGCGGAGTTGAAGTCGTCGTCGTCGTCGTCGTCATGGCATACCAAGGCACATAGGAGGCATTTGGCAATTCGTCGAATGCAATGCTGATACAATTTTCAGGCTGCTTCAGTTTGAGGATTGATTTTGGGTATAGTTTTTGGCGTCAGGGTATATTGAACGAAGGGGGAAGCTTGGGGTGTATAAAGCTTAGGATGTGATGCTAAAATATTAAAATTGTAATTCATTTTCTAGGAGTACATATGATTATATATGTAGATTGATCTTTATTAAATTATATTGAAGTGTATCCAACTTTCGTTGATTCGGTTTTGGTCGATTTTGTTGCCAGTTATCGCCTCAAATATTTTTTTATATGTATTTTTTTCTTAGTTTGTTGTCGTCGTAATCGCCCACTAAATTTCATTTTGTTTGCTCATTGAAGCTTTGTCTTTGGCTCTGCTCTGGCCGGCAGGTGTTAATTTCTTGGTTAGTTATAGTTTAGATAGGTTTGTGGCGTTTGTACGGGTGGCTAGTGGCTGGTGGCAACTTTTACCCAGAGCTGCGCTACGGCCAGCCACTCAATCAATTCCATTCCCACTCACAAAAGTGAAAAGTCAAAATGCGAGTGCTGGTGGTTATGTGCATGCTCATGCGCGCCTATACGTCGTTCGTCGTATAGGAGTACTCGTAACAGCTGTTGTTAAGCAGGCCAAGCAATTACCTAGTAACTCATATTTACCGTTAGACATTTAGTACATGCATTAACTTGGCCGACTGAACTGCTCCTGCTGCTGCTGCTGCTGGTGCTGTCTGAGGTTTCTGCCGTACATTTGCGACATCGTCCAAACAAATCCAAACAAAAACGAAATTAAAAAAAAAAAAAAACGATAGAAAGGCTGTTTGTGTAATTCGAAGCATTAGATACCCTTGTGGACTGTATGAAAATTGTATGCTGTGGGGACTCGTTCCTCCAATTGTATTTAATGATATAGTGGACAGATCAGGTCCTCGGTCTAGTCGCATAGAAGCTTGAGCGTTACAAACATCTAACATGGATTTATGGTACCCTTCAATGGTAGGTAGCAGAAGACTGGCCTGCCTTTAGTGATTGTTGGCAAACATAGTACTCGTACTGGTAAAACAGCAGCAACAATGGCAGACAATCAGCAGCAAACTTTGACTTTTGTCTCATTGTTTCATATTTATTAGAGCCGCAGTTGGGGAAATAAAAACCTTGCAACTTAACAAGCCAGCGACGCGTGCATCTTTCCAAAATAGTTGTGGGAATTGCTGTAGTTGCTGTTGCTGCCGTTGCTGCTGCTGCTGCAGATGTTGCTCTTTTAATGGTTATCCTTTTATGCAGCTTGAACTTACGCAACACCAGCAGCAGCCGAAGCCGCAGTTGCAGTAGCAGTAGCACTCGCAGTAGAAGCAGCGATTGTTGTATGCGCAAATGTTGCTGCTGTAATTGAAAATTACATACATTTGGGGAGCTTCTTGTATTTATTCGATTGGCTGCAATTTATATTAATTTATTTGAAGGCAAAACGAATAAAACACGAATTGGCTGGAGACTGGTTTGCCGGTTTGCCGACATGAGCTGAAATATGCGTGTGTGTGGCCAAGAGGAAAATGGCAGAAATATTCCGCTAATTGCCAGCGCACATTGAACTTAAAAACGCAACTGCAACGTTAGCAGCAACATCAGCGGCAATAACAAGTTAATGCTGCCAAAATCGGTGCATTGCGCTGTGTGGAAGCGCAGTTTTCCACTGATTGATCCGATGCAATCGTCACACGCTGCGTATGCGCTATGGTGGATCATTTGAATCGACCATAAAGCGAGCTGTAGCCGCAAAATAATCACCATTTCATCTTTCGATTAGCCATTATTACTGTGGGTTCTCTTATCCTGGGGTAGCCCCTGTCAGCTTCCATTTGCAATCCTTCATTATTCATTCACCCGACCACGACTCCCTCTCATCCACTCTCATCCAATCCCATCATCATCATCATCATCCACGACGTCGGCTCGGATTATGCACTCGCAGAGCACTGAGCCCGTGACATAACTGCCTCTGCAGCATAATCTGAAAAGCCTTTCAACGGTAACAAATAATATTCACGGGGATTTGATGCGGTAACACCCAAGGCGGCAATTACTACCCTCGCCAGACTTCTCTCGTGAAAACTCTAAGCAGCCTGCGTCTCCCATTGCCGACTGCCGTTGACATAATAAATAGCTGATGAAAATTAATTAAATGCAAATTGGCAAATCACATAATCATATCATATGGCAGCCGAGACAGTCGAGCGACACTCTCCATTCCTGCCGCTCTCTCTCAGTGGCAACATACGCGGAAAAGCTGCATGAGTGGGTCGCAGTCGCACCACCACCACCACCACCACCACCTCTACCAGAGAAATATTCCAATTGATTTTTCACGCAGCCTCTAATTGTATCATTGACTAATCAAAATATTTGCGCTTTGCATTCACAGTCTGCAGTAATTGTAAAATTGTTAATTATTTTAATTTGAAATTTTTCACACATCCACTGGCGGGGAGGTACTAAAGGCAAGGGGAGGTGAAGGAAGTTGTTCGAGTTTTCCCATCGACTTTCAGTCGCTGCTGCGGCACCACCACCTGGGACCGCCACTGTCTCGGCCGTGTGTCTCATTAATTAGGCGCCATTGGAAATGTCTCTCGTATGCCGCTGTCAAAAAACTTCCTGCAAAGAAAAGACCGCTTTGGAAAAGCTGAAGGAGGTGCTGGCTGCAGACTGCAGACTGCAGACTGCAGGAGGACCTGGCCATAGCAAAGTAGGTTAAATACTTTTACCTTATTCCGCAGCTGTCGCTGACCCGGCTAATTGCTGTCATTTTTGGCGGCTACTTCGACTGTGAGTTTTGTTTTTCCTGCTGCCTGCCGCCTGAGATGCAACAAATTAACAACTTTTCAAGCGCGCTCGAACCGGATATTATGAAATTTTCCAGTTTCGACCATATCGAGATTATAAAATTGTTAAATTTATGCAACCGCCTTTGGACAGGAGCTGGTGCTAGAGCTGCTGCTGCTGCTGTTGCTGCTGTTGCTGTTGCTTGTGCAGACCAAAACCCGCCTGCAACTCCTCTAATCAAGTTGTCAGCGTCGACATATTTGTATGCCTAGCCAAAGTATGTTTCATTTACAACGTTTGTGGCAAAGTCCAAGGCAGAGTTGCAGGGACAACGCCCGCCCGCTAGCTCGCTCAATGTTAAGTTGAAGTGCAATTGCCACTTGGCTCGCAGACAACTCTTGCCTCGCCTTCGTCCCGTCTTGGGCCCACTGTGCGTATACGTAATGGAGTTTGCAATAGAGCTTCATTTCATTACGTTTCGTTTCTCAGCGGGTACGTTACGCCCTGGGGTCCAAGAAAAGAAATACACTTTCACAGAGCACCTCCCATTGGGTTTTGCAAGCCGATTACCTCAGCGGCGGCCAGCCAGCAATTAGTTAATGACCAAATATGTATGCCTTGCCGCAAAGAAAGAAAGAAGCCAGACGAAACGTAATGAAATGGAATGAAATGAACGTGGCAGCAATTTAATTAACATACAATAAAACACTCGAATGCATATGAAAGTATGGCAGAGCTGTGGCAGAGGCATGGCATGCCATGCAGTCGATAATCATCGGTGTGGCAAAGGCAAACCATCCAGAAAATGCAAATCAAGGAAGAGGTGTCACAGTGCAGTAGATCAAAGATGGATAAGATCAGATGTCAGAGCAGAGAATCGGAAGTGGAATCAGCCATTAGCAGATAAAGAACAGACTACGATTGATCTTAATACAGCAACAGATCAAGATCTGTCTAGGGCTGTGCCGCTCTCATTTCTGGCCATCCCCTTGAAGCATTGAAAGTGATGATACAACAATCAACATTCGTGGGCAATAAATCGGAGTAAAACTAATATAAAAGCGGAGAATACATATCCAAAATGTTGAAAAGTATCAATTTTTAGCTGCGGTTGGATTTGAGAGTGTTTCGGAGTGCTTTTTGGCAGCACAGCACATTGCACAATCCCGTGGGGCCGGTGTGTGCGTGCCACAAATTAAAAACCGCTGCAATAATGGAATAATAAATCAGCATAAATATTTGCAACGAAGAGAGAGAGAGAGAGAGAGAGAGGGGCAAAGAAAAGGCGGGGAGAGTACAATATCTGCGAGGAAAACGAAGACTAAAAAGCAGACATCGAAATGCAATTCGCATTTCCTTCCGTTTTGTCGTTTTCTTTTCGTTTGGCAACGCATTTGGAAATTTGGAGCAATTAAATGGCCAAGCATTTACACTTGACTGGAACGTGATGTGGATGATGTCTTCCTGAAGCAGGGAAATATCCAGCTTTCAGCGATAGTTAGATATGTGTTAGATACCCCTACCCATACAGACCTGTTGTGTCGCCCACCATTTAACCTACAAAAGCTTTGCCGTTGCCTCATCGATGGAAAACACTCGCACTTCAAAGGCGGCGGCGGTGGCGGCGGCGGCGGCGAACCCCTGGAAAGCGATTTAGATTGGGATCAAGACGCGGCTCTGGCTCTGGCTCTGGCTGCTCCAACTTGCTCCAATTTGCCACCCGGAAGATATTTCAAATATGCTGCCGACACTCTACACTCGATCTTTTCGTTTTTGGTCTCACTTTTATTGCAGCCTCAATTATGCTGTGCTTTGCTCTGCTCTGCTCTGCCGTGCTGTGCTGTGCAGTGTGTGGTGGCATTCTTTTGTTGTATCTTTTCTGGTTTATGGCTAAATTGTGTCTGCTTTTTCTGCGGCCAAGATATCTGTGGGATACGTGGCGACCGAAAAGTGAAAGAAGCTGACCTAATAACTAGCAGAGGGCTGGCTCTAGTCTCTTACTAAGTAATAGTGGACGTACCTCCCTTCTCTATTTTTTGGGGGAACATTTTCAAGTATTAGCTTTGTTTAAGTTTGGTAGATTGGCCAGGAATTCACGACGATTTGCATCAATGATCCGCTGGTACCAATTTGCATCGCCTGGAGGCTCATTGACCAATGGCCTGGGAGGCAGCAGTCCCGACTCGGGCACCTCAACTTGTGGCGCCTTCTCCGCGTTGTTGGTCTTGGCTCTGTTGTACTTTGGATTTGAGTTTGCCGCGGGTTCTTCGGTTGTGGCCTTGATGGGATCCGTGTCCGCGGGTAGCATAAAGATGGGAAAACGATTGGGTATCACATTTTGAACCGGCTGGAAGGGAGTTCCCTCTTTGGTCTTATTGTTTAGGGGGGCCTTGCCCTGGACCACGTCGAGTACGGCAGGCTTTAGGACATCTTTGGCGACGTCGATGTGGTTCAGGTCGAGACCATGCTGCTCCTTCAGCTGCTTGGCCACGTCGGCAGCCACATGGGAGACGCTCACATTGAGGTGACTCTTGGGATCCCATGTCACATTGGCCGGCGACTGCACCTTCTGTCTATCCGCAATTATCTCTGGACGTTGGGTGGGCCACACCGTCTTTGCTTGTTCATCTCCCGGTTGGAAGCTCTGCGTCTGAGCCAGGAAGCCCCCATTCTCATCGGCCCGGTACTTGGTGACCTCAATGAGGCCGTCGGGCCGCACATACCCGTAGCTACCCTGGACGCTGCCATTCACAAAACGTCGCTCATCGCGAAACTGAATGTTCTGCGTCTGCGGATCATCGATCTCATAGCCAAAGGCATATGTATTGGGTCCTGAAACGCATACAATTAATGGAAATGGGATAAAGGCCTAGACTCTATAGCCTACCGTATGGCTCGTGCAGAAAATAGTTAGTTACTTTCGCTTTTCTGCCTGCATTTTTCGCTGCTGTCTTTGAATATGCTTCACTTTTGGCAGCCAATGGGTTGGCCAACGTGGCGTATACTTTTATGATTAGTACGAATAGCTGTGAATAGACGAATGATTTGTAGCATATATTTGGGAGATGGAAAGCCTCGAGCATGGAGAGCTTAAAAAGTGGATTTTTTCAACTGCAGAGCTTTGGTATTCCATCCATGGTGCAACGTTTGAAAGTGCTTCAGTTTTACAGGGATTACAGGGTACTTTTATACCCGGTACTCAGTTAGTATCAGTCAGTATATGTACATATTGTATCTACATACATATGTGAGCTTATGGTTTAGGAAATATTATTATTATGCCTAAGCGCCAGAGTGGGTTTCGCAGCCTATTCTCTTTCTGTCTTTTATTTTCGCTGATCGCAAAAGCGATGAATTGATTTGTGGGTTAATGCCGGTAGGGGGAGCTCTCCGCATTCTCTAGCAATTTTGCTGAGAGATGGGAACAAAATAGAGGGAAAGGGAGGAGCCACGACCGCTAGTCTATCCCCGTTCTACCAATGACATATTTGATTATAATTTTAGAATATTTTATTCATTTCATTTCCCTACTTTTTTATTTCGCCAAACGGTGCTCTCTCTCTCTCTCCGCCAAGGGGCGCACACTGCACGAGGGAGAGGGAATGAGTAAGCGCGTGAAATGGGTTGCGTAGCCACTGAAATATTATTTGTTCTTTCTGGCTATAATAACGATCCGATCTAAACCAAATACGGCCCTTTGCTAGTTATGGGAACTTTCAATGATTCTGCCATTTTGGCAGAGCGATTTTTTAAATTCACTTGCAACAGTGTGGAGGAGGGTCTGCAAGAAAAATCAAGCTCTTATAGTCTCTGAGATCTCATCAAGACAAACATGCTCAGAAATATATGTATACACTTTTGGGGTCGGAAACGCTTCCTTCTGGGTGTTGCACACATCCATATCCACCACAAAACTAATATCTCCCTACTCTTCGAGCATCGGGTACTCTTTTGCATTGTCATATATTTCTCTCATTTATCACTAAGTTGATTGCCAATTGATTTTTAATCTTTTCAAGTTTAAAACAGGCATCCCTTGCTCATTTTTGTAAAGAAATAACCAACATCAGCACTCGTTTTCTTCATCCGCACCGCATGAATTCTTGTCTGATGAACAAATCTAAAATATTTCTTATTGATTTCGCTATTCCAACGCACTTACAATGAACCAAAACAAACTGGTCAGAGATCCCATGCTGAATATTAATGATCTGCGCAGATAGCTATTCTTATAAGTCACATTTATTTCGTTGTGTTGGCCAGCTCTGGACTTCCGCGTACTTTCGATGGCTCCGACAGACTGAAGAGCCGAGAACCCAAAGCTGAATGGAATGGAGAGGCGAGGCCTGAGACCTGAGACCTTCTTTCGAGCCTGAGTGCGAATCCCCATTAGAAATACTCCACCAGAATGCTAAGTGTTCCCTCTGCTGCTCTGCTCCCCAGTATTATAGAGGTAATAATTATGGCCCATCCAAGCTAATCTTCGTGACCTTCGAAGGTAAAGAAGAAAATCGTTTAGAGAGGTTTTTTTTAAATATGATTTTTATTTAATTTTTTTTTCGCTTTTTCTATACATTTTACAATTTCCATAAAAACGTTTTTGCATTGCGTTCGCTGTTGCTGTTGCTGTTGTTGCACACAAATGCTTATGTGGGAATATATAGTACATAAGTGTAAGGCCCAAATGAACCTTTGAGACGTGAGAGACATGTGAGAGTTGGTTGGTTTTTTTCGCGTTTTTTCCTTCTGTTTTCATCGATCGTTTTTGCCGCTGCCTTCGCGTAGGCCTACAGATTGAGTACAAAGATCGTTTCTTTTTTTGTGTGGATTTTTCCTATGTTTTTCGTTGTGGTTTTTCTTGTTTAAAATTAAGCTGCATAATTGTTTATAAATACACAATAGATGTGAAAAAAATACTAAATGCAAAAAATGAAACTAGATACAAAAGTGTCAGACTGAGAGTGAGTGAGACAGACAGAGAGACATGAGACAGTGGGAGACAGAGAGAGTGAAGGAGTGAGATATGGTGAGGCGGCGTCAGTGAGAGTGAGTGAGTCAGTGAGAGTGAGATTAAGAAGAAATAGAGACAGAATGAGTTCGTTTGGATAACAATTATTTAGGAGATAGAATTCTGAGGGGTTGGGGGGCAGTACTACTACTACTACTAATGCACAATTACCGGCCCATCGGTTTACATCGGGTTCCATAGGGGGGTTCTCCATCAATCCATCAACCTTTCGTATTCACACAAATGTATCCCGAATGAACTGAGGCTGAGTATCAGTTCCTGTCAAACCGTTCCCCCATCCCGCAATGGCACAAGGTTCTCTGAAGAAGTGAGAGCTAGCACGCCCCAGGGCACATGGTAAGCGGGGCGTGGCAGTTTGGGGATAAAGGGGGTCACAGTTTGACGGACACCACAAAGGCTTGGAGAGCACACAGAAAATAAAAAAGAATAAGAGACAGAAAAAGAGAGAGAGAATGGTAGAGTGGTAGAGAGAAAGAGAAAGGGGGGAAAGGAGAGCGCACAGCACATAAATATATTACAAAAGGTAGAGCTTTGAAAAATAGATAGAACCGAGTATATACTATAAATAGTGTTCTATGTACAGATCAGGGGCGGGACAGAGTAGAGGCCTTTGCTCTTGGTTTTTTCGTCCAACTCTCAGTTCTGGGCAATAGCTCTGTGCAATAGTCTGCTGGGGGGAAATCGGTTCTGGTTAACGTTAATCATATATTATATAGTACATATCATATAAGAAAACTGGTCCTCCGTTTGTGAGTAGAGCTGCCGTTCTTCGCCAAAAAAAAAACATTGTTATCCATCATTCAATATACCTCTTCTGTGATCTGTGATCAAGTCATTCCGAATGCCAAGTCGTTATGAAATTTCTTCTCGGTTTTTCCTCTTCTGGGTATCGTTTTTCTTATCGTTTTTCCTTCGTCCATGCCATGCCAGGATCAGCCGGGTGCCGGGACGCCCTCGAAGGCGGTCCCGTGTTCTACTAAACTCTTAGCTACACTTACTTTTTACATTTTTGTGTGATTTGATTTTTTTTTGTGGTTTTTCTTTTCTTTTCTTGTGGTTCCTATGATTCTGCTGTGGTTGCTGTTCTTGCGGATGGATGAGAGATAGAGCACCTGTGCGACTGGTCCAGCTACCGCTTAGTAGTGGTGCAGCAGGGGGGCGTGCGCCAGGATGGGGGCGTGCACAACTGGTGCATGGTGGATGATCTTGGGGGCGGTCTTGTGGACGACGGCGTTGAAGCCATTGTGGTCGTCGGCGGTGTAGTCGACGGTGCGCACAGAGCCATCGGGCTCAACCAGAGAGTACTGACCTGTGAATGGGAGAATTATACGAATCTATTTAGTTTCAGATCCATCAGATCAGTAGGCAAGTTCGTGTCCTCAGTCTTTCGTTTATTTCAAATAAAAATCAAGTTTATTGCCAAAGTGCTTTGTTATGTGGCTCAAAAATGTTCGTATCCCTCCAAAATATGTATCAGAGAGCAAAACTCACCCTTCACAACATCACCATCACGCTCCTCGGCCTGCGACTTGATGTCGCCAGTGTGGGGATCCTTGATGCCATAGTTGAAGGAGTATTTGGGATAGGCCACAGGCTCGGCATGGACGGCATGGGCCAGTACGGGCGCATGATGCACCAGCGCGGGGCCATAGTGGCCCAGCTCAATAGGGATGGCCTGGGCGGCGGCGAACAGCAGAGCGATGGCAATGAAGTACTGTATGGGTGGGAGAGAATCAGGATCAGGATCAGGATCAGGGCGAATGTTTCACTTTGAAAAAATACTGGGGCCTGGGCGCTGTCATGGGGGGGAGGGTGGAAAAAAAACACACCTTCATGTTGGGTTAGAGCACAAAAAGACAAAAAAATGGACACACGACGCGAACACGTAGCTATCGAGGACGAAGGACTTGGCGATGGTTCCTTGTGGACTGTTGGGCACTGAGGCTGACTGTAAGGAGTTTGTCTGCTCGAGAGTGGAGGACCGTGAATAGCACGAATTCGTAAGCTGAACTGATGTCTGCAACGATGACCAAAAGTATTTATATACGCGTCGGACGCCGAGTGCAACACGACTTGGTCGACAGCGACGACGACGACGTCGACAGCAGCAGCAGCAGCAGCAAGAGATCGGTGCTGCAGCTGCCACGGATCGGGCCGGGTGGGGGAGGAGGCACAGCCAGCCAGCCATCAGTTGCAGCCGCAGTCACAGCCACAGCCACAGCGAGGTGCTGCAGTGCAGAGCCGTGTGGCAGGGCAGCCATACCACGCATGTGCCACAACAATGATCCCCAGCTCAATCGCTAGGTGCGGCATTTGTTTGGAGAAGGCGTTTGGTGACTTAGTTTTTCCACAGGTACTCTTGGGCCTATCTACCCCGAGGAGGGGGGCGGGGGGCGCAGTCATTGAAAGCGACACTTTTGCATTGGCTCTAATGATCTAAGCTCTTTATTTATTGATTTGCCGACATAATTACGATCGGGTTTAGTCTCTTTGGCTCTGGCTGCTTTCTGGTTTTGCACGACTTGGCCAAAAAAAATTATTATTACCATATCTGTGGCAATCAAACGGGGCGTCGTTATAATTACCACGCCAACAACAACAACAACAACAACAGCAGCAACACAACGAGCCACAACAAAAAACTCGAGCCGCAACTTGCGTATTTTTCATGCCACGCAATTTGTTGCCTGACATTTTTGTGCCCGACTTCGGTTTATTACTGCCACAATCGGGAGAACTTTGTCCGGGGAGAGCTGTGTGTGTGCCAGAGGAATTTTCGGTGTTGGCAAATAGTTTGACTCGAATCAAATGCTGCTCAATCAATATTCTCTCTGTGGCATGAGACAAATTCGTATGGAGAACGAAAGGCAAATGTTGTGAGATGAGAAATGATAGATGCTGATGGAATTTTGTTGAGAGATACTCTTATGATGATATGATATAATCAACAATTATTGCTGATACTCTCTCTGCCTTGAGCTCTGCTCTGGCTTCAACCTCTCAAGACATCCTCTTATTGTATTGAATGATTAGCTATGAATGATCGTAGATACTTCAATGATGGGAGTTTCTACCCACAGGAGAGGTTCTGACCTGTTCTGTTTAAGCTCCAATGACATCTTAGCAGTCATTCGTTGACACTTTATCTTAGAGAGTTTTAGGCAACACCCACGACAAGCTCCAAAAAAGCAGCAACAAAAACCAACCCAAACAAACAATTCTGCCATGACATATCAGAAAATTATGATTGTATCTTATAAAACACACACAAGTGCCCATTAAATGGTGAGGCTCGGGGAACTCGCGGCCCAGCCAGCAGTACAGAAGTGCAGACTATGGGAAAAAATTGGATGTTTGTCTTGTGGCGGCGGCAGTGGAGGTGCAAAATGAGTTGGCCAGAAACGAAGCGAAACTAAACGAAACGAAACAAGCCAAAAGTGGTCACAAATCGCACTATAAAAGATCTGTGGATAGAGCCTGGCTCTATGTCTGGGCCTGGCCATTAGCATGTGGCATGGAGATGGAGATGGAGAGCGAAGACAAAGACACAGAATCGACTTACATAAAATGGCTTTAAAGGCGACACATTTACACGGCTGGCCGAAAATCGCTCGAAAACAATTGTGGCCGAAAATGCAAACAGTCACAGTCACAGCCACCGCCACCGCCACCGCCATCGCCAGAAAAACCTCCGACTCGTTAGAGGCGGAGGAGCGGGCAGGCTGGGAAACAAGTTGGCCACGTCACGATCGCACTTTGACAGAGAGCCAGCCAGCCAGGAGTTGGAGTTGGCCCGAAAGCAGCGGCGGGCAGAGCGCGGGCTCCAGGGGCAGAGCTTAGGAGCTCCCCTTAGGAGCTGGGTTTAGTTGGTTAGTTGGTTAGTTGGTTAGTTGGTCAGCGGACAAGACAGTTGGAAAACCGAAATGACTTCAACAAGCTTTGTCTTTGTCTTCGGCTCGGATCTGCTGGGGTCTGTTTTCCGATCGATGATTGCGCAATGGTATCTCTCGCAGACCCCTCAAAGCGACATTTCTTGATCGATGGCGGGAGTACTTGCAATCGTCGTTTTGCATGCGTTAATTGCACTTGTCCACGCATGACCCTCCCTCCCTGCTCCTCCCCCCTTGGGCAATTCAATATGTTTCGCAGCTTAACCTGAGATTTATTATATTTATGGCTTCGACTGTCGATAAGTAGAACAAACTTTTTATCTTGATTTACGAGTATGCCCGCAAATCTGGCAGTTTGTTTGCCTATGTTTGGACAATGGTTTGTCGTGGGAGGAAGGCAGCGGGGGCGGGCAGCAGATCTATTAAGCTGAACATTTAAACGCACTTTGCATGGAAGGAAGTATCCTGCAGTTGATGGGGTATATAGGGCTGGTGCAGACTTTGTTCCACGAGTAATTATCGGAGGGGGAAATAATTATAAATACATTGATTCGTAGGGGCTTCCTTTTTCTTCCAAATGTGATAGAACCAAACTTCAACCCACTCTTACTAGTCATCTGCCTGGTCGACACCCTTTTGCCGACCCGTTCCCCCTGATGTTTAACCATTGGCTTAAATGACTTGACAGTTATAGATTTGTGCCTTGATTTATGCAGTAGGCAAAGCAGTTTTTGTTGCTGTTTCTTATTCATGATTGAGACCTGAAGGCCTTGCGGGTCGCTCAGGCCATGGCATGGGCTTTATCTCTGGCTGGACAATGGCCCGGAGCGGGATACGGGTACGGTGCCCATTAGAAAGTCACTGCAGCGAATGCATGTAATTCAAAGCGTTGCACAACGCTGCGTATGCGTAACGTGCCATATCCGGTTGGGGTCTCTAGGGATTATGCAAGCTGTGCACTTCCGAAATGTCATGCGAAACCCTTGGGGAAACAGTGGGGGAAGTGCAAAGCGGATCTGCAGGCCTCCAATTACTGGGGAAAACAGGCAGCACAGCACTGGCAGTCTATCAACTAATTAAAACATTTCGAGTGCGAAATTCTTGCACGTCCGTGACTGGCGCGCGCTAACCAGCCTTCAGCCTTCAGTCTTGCCTTTGATTTTTGGCTATAGTCTTTCATTCTATGCCGCTGAGCGCGGGAGGGGTGGGGGGGGGGGGGGCATAGGAGCAGCAAGAGGCAGGACCATTAGTGGGCCATAAGTTGGCTGTCAATTAGCCCGATCCGACTGCGTCTCCGTCTGCTTTTTCGACCGCGGCTGCCAACCCAATTTTGTCGGCGACTCAATTGTGAGATTACCGACTCCATTTGGCCAGCATCAGACATTGCAGCATTATTACCGCATCGCTGGCAAAACCAGACGTCGTTTGATCCACTTTCCACTAACCCACTCAAAGAGTATGCCCCTCTGCCACTCCACGCCCGTCCACTCCTCTCATGCTGCTTTGATTTTCGCACATTTAATGCGATTTTGCGCATTTGCGCGTTTGAAATTAAGCGAGTGACGAAATGGAACCACAACCAGAGCCCGAGCCCGAGCCAGAGCCAGAGCCACTCGAAGACACACACGCACCACAAGTTGAGCGTACACGCAGCGGGGAAAATAGATTTTCTGAGCTTGCAGCAAACTTGCATGTCCATCGCATTGGCCTGACAGTCTGCTCTACTCCGCTCCGCTCTGCTTGATTGAGTCCATGCGAAAATGAAATCGAAATTGAATCAAAATCGGAGTCCAAATCTGAGTTCGAGTCCGAGTCCGAGTCCATGTCGGAGCTGAAGCTGGAGCACACGCTTCACTGGCCGATGTCCACTGGCGCCATGTCCATGACGTTGATGTGGTGCCGGTGGTTACGCAAAGGCATTCCCACACTCCTCCATCCATTGCTGGATATTTCAATTAGTGTTTTATTCAGAGCTCTTGCTTTTGTTGCGGGTCACAGTTGGGGGATTATGCAAAGTCTAAGGATCCCCGTTCGAATCTGCAGTTTGTGCGAGTATTTAGTCTGGTATATTTTTGGTATATCACAAAAAAAAAAAATAAAAAAATATAACATATAGATATAGCTTATAGATAGGGATTCCTTCTGCTGAGAATCTAATACTCTTCGCTGCTCTCCTGCTGCTGACTGTGAGCATCGGCCTCGTCGTAGCCCTCCTCGCTGCTGCCCTCGTACTCCTGATGGTCGCCGCCACCCTCCTCGTCTTCATCTCCTCCTCCCTCCTTCTCCTTCTCCTTGTCCTCTCCGTCGCCCTCGCCATCTGCCTCGTCGTAGTCCTCGTGCACCTTGTAGTGGCCATTGTCCTGCTCTTCTTCGTCACCAGCAGCGCTCTCATGTCTCACCTGTTCGTCCACCGATGCACCACCACCGCCTCCACTCGATCCGCCTTCAGCATCGCCATGGCCGTGCAACGTTTTCACACCATTCGTGATAACCTCCGCCTGGAAGCCATTGGCATCGTCGGCGGTGTATTTAACCACACGCAAGGTGCCATCAGGATCGACTACGCTGTGTGGATTCCGTGACGTTAATGAATGCGCTGACAAGTTGTTCCCCCAATTCACCAACCTGTAGACCTACCTGTAGACGCCCCGCACCTCGTCGCCGTTGCGCGTCTCTTTGCGGTTCTGCAGCACACGCGTCTTGCCATCTTCGACGCCATAGGCGAAGCTGTACTCGGGCCGTGCCACATAATCGGTGCGTCCGTTGTGGACCGTCACCAGGCGCTCTGGCCCCGCCACCGGACCCTCGAAGCGCGTGTAGGAATAGCCGACGGCCGAGCACACGCCAATCATTCCGAGTCCCACAATTAGCCCCAGCAGCGTGTGGCAGGCGCGTGCCATCTTCCCCGATGCAACACGGAAGCCGAAACAAGTTCCCGCTCCCGCTCCAGCTCCCGTCTCCGTAGTTACGCGTCGCCTCTTCATGGCTCTGCTGATTTATGGATTGTTTGGCGGGTTTTCGGTTGTATTTCGAGAGGAGTTCAATCCTCTGCAGCGGCCGCGTTCGATTCTCGCATACTAAGCGTGAAATATGGCACTTGTTCAATATTTATATAGGCATCGATCGAGCCCTGGGTAGTATCCCTCCGATGTCCCTCCGAATGTGGCCACAAACATTTCGTCTGGCTAAGTATTTCCGCGAAATTATGCGCTTCATCAGTCAAGTGGAACTGCTGGCCAGAGCCCCACGGATGCGATGCGGTCAGCCGGTGACGTTGTGCCCCGATCAGCAAATTGCATAAAAATGTACACAACCCTTCCCATGACGTCACTGATTTTTATGAGCCAATAAATTGCAGGGAAAATAGCAAGGGAAAACAGACGAGCTGTTTTGAGCTGGGTTTTGAGGAGCGGTTCGTGTCAGTTCATTAAAAACGTGTTTAAATGCCATGATCTCTGATTGACCATCGCACATCGCCTTCATCTCCGTACAGCAGACAATCCCCCAATCCCCGAATCCCCCTGGCTACTCAATTTGTTCAGCTTGAAAATCGCTTTAAGTGCGTTCAGTTTTCCAGCCACGAAAATCGAACATGGAACCACTGCTGATGGCCAAGATAAGCCACCTCCGCGGAGCAGACGCAGCTGCATTCGAGTTGAAGCTTTGACCTTTTTTCGAGGGTTTTGACAACCAACAAAAAACAAAAAAGGCAGCCAAAATATGGCTATTATTTCGGCTACTTCTAATTTATAAGCAACGCGCATTGGCTGCCATTGTTGCTGCCCCGTTGCCCGGCTGCATGGAGTTCGAGTGCTTTGCGGCATGAAAAATGCATATATCATTGGCCTCTGGTACTTGGCGGCAGTTTGTTGTGCCCCTTAAACAGTAGTCAATGGATAGGGAGGGGGTGAGGGGATGAGGGTGCCACCTCAGCAGAGGAGGAGGCACTAGAGGACTGGCTATCGTGGGAAAGCCCGCTGTCCGTATATGTGTGCGGAAAGCGTCGCTTAATTACCCACATTACACAAATGCTGCTGCTGCTGCTGCTGCTGCTGCTGGTTATGGCCATGTCTATGGCTGTTGGCTGACTCGATGGTAAGCTGGTGGCTGTGGCAACAAGAATCGCACATGGATCGGTGGCTATTGCTCATTGCGAATCTCTTTTGGCTGCCATTAACGTAATTAAGACGCAGTTCGTTGCCCAAGTCTTTCGTTTTGCCCTTTACGGGCTGAAGCAAAATGTGTCACTGCATTATGACTCCATCTCCAACACTCCAGTGCCGCAATGCAAATGTCTCGGCAGATCGCAGGTCTATTAGGAGCAGATCTCAGCCACAT
Organism: Drosophila miranda; assembly: GCF_003369915.1. Lineage (NCBI taxonomy): Eukaryota > Metazoa > Arthropoda > Insecta > Diptera > Drosophilidae > Drosophila > Drosophila miranda. The sequence goes on from NC_046674.1 coordinate 12,382,447, forward strand.
GCCACCGAATCATGTGTTGCCTAAATAGTAGTCGCTCGCTCGCCTCTCTCTCCTTCTCCTGCTCTCACTATTTTTCTCCCCCTCTCTAAGATCTCTGGCCAGATAAATTGCACATGGTGTTCATGGTGCCTCCGGTACTCCCCCTCCGGCTACATTTCTATGGCGGATTATGTAAGGCCTCCATCTTCTGCTCCCCTGGCTAGACCCATTTTCAGACGGGACTGGGACTGGGACTGGACCTGAACAGCCGCCACTGCTCTGGTTGAACTAGCTTTGCTTTTCGTTTCATTTTTATTTGCACTCCTTATTGCAACAGCACTCACTCACTCACTCTCACACACTCACACCTAATGAAAATGAAAATTAAAAGCGAAATGAGTCAAATTTGATTCAAGGCGGTAGGCAGTGGAATTTCCATTCAATCAATAGGTTTGTTTTCTCAAAAGCAAAACGCGCAAAAATGCGTCGAATTAGTTGCCACAAATATTGTTTAGTGTACACGAATATTTTTTTTCCATCATGATTTGTGCATCTCGTTTGGTAGCCCTCCACCTGGGCAATGTCTGGTCGAATCGACATTCTCGGACACGGAAGCTGAATCGATTCGCTGAATCCGAGAATCCATACCCATCCTTCGGCATCCAGAAGGGACCTTTAATAAACGTTTATGGAGGGAATAAAAGGTTGAAAATCCGTCGTAATATGTCCCCAATGTCATATGTTCGGGCTAAAGCTTTCGCCCGGAATCAAAGATCACGCTGAAAGAGAAAAAGTTGTTCGCTTCCATTTGTGGTTTGCCGATTGATGGACTGATTGATGCGGATCGCCTCACCACCTGGTCTGGTCTGGTCTGGCCGATTCCATTGATGATTGGCAATTAAAATTGCATCTGATGCATGGATTAGCTCACGTCTGATACGTGCGGCACGCTGCTGCTGCGCTCTGACCCATATCGATGGTGGTGCTGCACCGTGCTGCAGAGCCGGCTTGCCGCGTATGTTGGTCAGTGGTGCGATTGCCAGACCGGGTTGCTGCCGTGCTTCTGCTGCTGCTGCTGCTGCTAGCACCATGACATGGCAAATGGCTACCGGTTCGCTTTGCGTCGTTCAGTTGTGGCCCATTTCTGGCATAGACATAGACTCGCGGCTTTCCTCCACTTCTGCCTTGGTTTTTGGCTCTATATTTGCTACAGGCAAATTAGTCAAATGGCAACAATTATATAATAATCTAGTTATATTTAACCGAGTGTCCAGCCAAGAAGTGGGCGTTGCATGTTTTCCTTTCACTTTTTCGTCTCCTGGAGAGCCGCCGCCAGAGAGACCAACAGCTGCTCCACTGCCAGGATATATATCAAAAAGCACGATTATACAATGGCCCAAACACCGCACAGCCGAACAGGCGAACAGCCGCTGAGCGGCATGTAATTCTTGGCCAAGTCTGCAAACAACTCCAAACAATTGCCTGGCCAGCCAGTGGTCTGGTCTCTAAGAGTATATTCTCCGATCTCAGCTTTTCAATTGAGACATTATTCAATTTGTGACAATCGCGAGAACCGCAAACCAAAAACGAAACGAAAACTGAAACAATTAACAGCATTTCGGCGATTTCCCAAAGCGATGTTCTAATTTTCGTGGAAACAGAAACATTTTCTGTTCGTTGGTCTCTCTTTTTCGGGGTCCAAAGTTGTGAACTGAACATTTAATGAGCACCAAAATCGTAAATTTAATTTATATCGTTTTCTAGGCTTTTTGTCAGACGACAAATTTCGTAATTTTTTCTTTTGGTTTTTTTTTTGTTGGTTTTTTGTTTTTGGCTGTAGATTCGTGTAAACTATGCCGACTCAGCATGGAGGCATGGTGGAATGGTGGAATGGAGGCAGCTTGAAGCATGGCCCGGGTCCCAGTTGCATGTCAAAGGCGCATGAAACGCCGCCAGCCTGCCACAAGAATCAAATGACACTCGGCCTGGTCAAAAAAAAACAAACACACACACAAAAACACAAAACAAACGTATGTACTCGTATCTATGCAGAGAGTATGATATATCCAAAAGACTCGCAGTGTGTAGCCTTAATTGGCACCTCGACACTTGGCCAGGAGTCGCAGTCGCAGTCGCAGTCGCACTCGCAGTCGCAGTCGCACTCGCAGTCGCAGTCGCCTGCTGGTGGGCGCTGTGTAGGTGCACTTGATGGTGTCCCCCCGTTTGAGGCCTGTGTGAAAAATTTATGTTCTGCTCGGGTTTATTTCCACCAACACTGTCGATAGTGGCATTTGTTGCTTAACCCGCGTTTTCGCACATTCAAACACCGTCTTGGCCAGGCGCTCGACAGCACTGGGGAGCTGATATTGGTAATGGCAGTGGCGGTGACGGTGATGGTGGCGGTAGCGCTTTATGATTAAGTATCTCAGGCAATGATCACGCAATGAATATTGACATGACTTACGCATGTTACGCATACGAATTGATGGGGGGCGAAAGATATGCACATGTGTATGGGTTTTTTTCGGATCAATAAAGATGGAAAGAACAGCTGGAAGATGCCACACCTCTCATTCCAACTTTGGCCCAGAAATGTCAGCGATTATCGAAGAATTTCATTAGCTGCACCCTCTCCAACATCCAAAAGTCGAATACAAGCAATTTCGAGCGGCTTAATCGTTTTAGAAGAGCCCGCCCACCTCCAAACCATATGCAAAACACTGAAAACCAATTTCCAATTTTAAAGCTCAATAAGTCAATTAAAAATGCGCATTCAGAGTTCAGTTCCACAAGCAAACTCGTACTCGTACAACAGTCCCAACATCTGTAAACCGATTGATTGTAATGACTTGGCCTAAAGATCATAATTATCAGTGGTTGCTACCGCAGGCAGCAGCACAAGCAGCAGCAGCAGCACCAGCATCAGCAATAAAACATATCGTTAATTAAACACACAATCAGCGGTGCAATGCGATGCGGAGAGGAGTGCAGAGAACCCACAATAATTGGCGTTTATTAAGAGAAGGCGAAAGCCAATGGTAATTGACATTTAAGGCAATTCATTAACGCGGCAAACACATCTGTGCGGCTGCGGCCTGAGCAAGCCAACTGACCAACAAAAAAACTGTGGATAATCATGCACCAGATTTGTGGAAATCTGTTTTTCACATGCCCGACTTAAAAATGCTGTCTTGAAGTTTGCTGTTGTTTTCTTTTTCCTACGAATTTGCATACGCGACGACAACGGCGCCAAAGTTTAGGCACAGTTCTTTCCACTCGCAGTTCCCAGAGACGCAGACGGGCTTAGAGTTTTTGGGGGCTCGAGTTGTGCTAGCAGCAATCACTGTTACATGCATAAATCAGCTTAATTGCTGTATTTAAATTCTAAACTTGGAGTGCGTGGACGGTCTTATAGTTGATTTTGGTTCAAGTTATAATTTATGCATGAATTTACTTTTTCAGTCAGCCACTGATTAGTGTTTGACCATCTGATTGGCATTGCTTCGATGCAAATTTGTTTTGAAAGTATACATATAAACTTTATTGGATGGTAGAAAATCTTGTTTATATCAACTGGCAGTTTCAAATCAAATTTAAATTTATCAGTGCTGCTAAACGTTTGAATAGGGTATAAAGAAGTCCATCGGCTGAAAGGAAGGTAGTGTTCAAATGACATAACATTTAGTACCCACTGCCTTGACCTTATTTGTTTAAGCCTTATTTTGGACACCATCCAATAAAATGGAGTACTCAAAAAAAGCATAGATTGTAGCAGAGTATTAAAATACTCTCCACGGAAATTATGAATCTTGAAGAATTTTAGCGCATCACAGGTGAAAGAATCGGTATATTTACGGTATATTTCAAAATTAGACGGTATATTTCTGAGGGTCAGACCGTACCTTTTATCGACCAATGTACCAAATTTAGCGCCATTTCCCAGGCCACATCGAATCAGCATCGAATTCATGATAGATTGGCATCAATATCTTATTTTTTCCAAACATTTCGGAGAAAAGTACTTCAAAAAGTGCAGAACGGAATATCATATGAGATAAAAACGGACAAAACTTTTGTTAAAACTGACACAACATGTAGTAAATAAGTAGGAAATATGTAGTTAGCGTGTAGTTACCATGCAAAATATAATTGGAAATTGTTGCTAGCCTTTTTAGTTTATTTTATTATTTAATAAACAATCCAATAAAGATGGGTACTTAAAATTTGCCAGTCTTGTAGGAAGTTGATTCATTAAACTTATGCGTCAGTATAATTTTGGATATTTTGTAACTGTGACGTATTTTTGGTATATTTCTAAGGGTCAGACCGTATAACTTATCGATAAATCCTCTGCTTGCGCGGCATGAAAGCAAATAATTGTCAAGTCAAGAATTGTTAATAAATTTACAAAAATTCGTGCAATTAAAGCACTAAAATGTCGACAACTGAGGATATTACTCATCCTATGAGTGAAAAGAGTCCCGAGATGGAGAAATATGATCAAGAAGAGACTGATACCAAAGATGTTTCACTGGATGACATAGAAGGCAGCAATCGCTCCGAAGGAAAAACGGAAAGTATTGTTACAGTGCTAAGTAATCCAAACAAAACGAATGCCGCCAAGAAAGCCGACGCTGCAGCTATGAAAGCGGACATGAACACGGAGGAGATGATGGATGTCGATGGATCTTCATCTCATTCGACCGCCAATGAAGGAATGAATCCATCAACAGAGCGCGCTTTGGCCAGCAAGAAGCCCCCAGCTCCTAAGATGGACTGGAAGAAGAATCTCCGTATTCTCATCTCCAATATGTATATGAATTCGAAAGACCGTCTGCCCGGAGCCTGTATGCCCAAATGTCTGCGAAATACGAGAGAATGCGAGGATAAACACCGCGCTGCAATGCTGCCAGATGTGCCGAACTTTATGCTGGTGGAAGATCTGAAGAGAACTCTGCGTGGCCACCACTATGACACCTTCCTGGACATGGTGGAGATGATGGCGATGCAATGCGTGTACCCTGGAGATGGTATCTTTGACAGGCTCATTGACCTGGTCATGGTAAGAGAGTGCTCCTTGAACTGAGTAAAGTAAAAGAGCTGAGTACCCTTTCCCTTTTCCAGATTCTGATTGCCAAAAAAATAACTGTCAAAGAGCTGGCGGACATCTATAGAAAGGCGATAAGCACCTTCTTTCTCCTGGTCGATGCCTTCCCGCCCTGCTGGACGTGCTTGCGCCCATATTACTTGAATTTTCTGCGCGTCCCGAATCCGACCATTCGTAGCGCCCGTACCGACAATGGGACGCAAAAGCTGAAGTTCTATCTGGATCTTTTGGAGGAGATCTTGCCGCAATGCAGCGATATGGAGATCCGCACGATGACAAAGCCCTTTGAGGAGCACGTATTCAATTTCACGGATGAGGAAGAACTAGACATGTCACAAGAGACGGCATTCCTGCAACATGTGCAGGACTACGACTGGATAAGTGGCAAACTCTGTCTAGATGACTTCAAGAATCTGTCGCCTGGGGCACGCCTCTCGCGAGTCTGCGATGTGCTGAACATGCTCTGCGGGATCCTTGAAATAGAGTTCTTGTCCTGGCTGGACCACGACCGTCTGCGCCAGTCCGAGTCAGAGATGTTCAATGAAGAAACAAAGCCGTTTGCCATCCATGTCTTTGGAATGTCGGCAACAATGCGGCTCACGGATATTGTGCGCCAATTAATGCGTTTGTACGGCTTGGCGGCGGAAAAGTCCATGTACCCCGACCGTCTAGAAATACTGCAGGTGAGTATTCATTGTATGTATATATTAGCCATGCCTCCTAACTCTTTCCCTTGAGCATCAGCGCCTTATCACACTCGTTGTGGAAGTCAGCAACACGGCTGAGCTGAAATACGTGGACAACAATGTGACCTACCCGAACCTGGGTCCGCAGACCCGCCTGCTGATTGCACAGTTCTTCAAGATATTCAAGTCACAAAATCCCAAGCACATCAGCACCTACATCAAAAGCATTTCGCAGCTGGACCAGCCGTATCTTCGCTTCGAGTTCACCGATTACTTTCTGCAGCTGTTTTACTTTCCCAGAAATGTGGCGTTCGGGCCGAAGAAGGTGTGCGATGAGTTCAATGAGAGGCAATGGTTGAAATACAAGCCAAAGAGTGAGATCGAGGAAGACGACGATGAGCAACTGTCGCGGGAGGATTATCTGAATATACTCCTGAACGCGCTAAAGGACTATGACAAATGGATGAATCTGAAGGGCTTTTGGAAGTTTATGCAGAACAAGGAGCAGGTGCAGCAATTGCAGACCCGGACCAGCAGCCCACTGGCAACTCCTGTGGGCATCATAACTGGCGAAACGTTCAAGGCCTTCGAGCTGAGTGAAATGGAAAAGGAAGTGCCTAGCTGGAAGAAGCGCCTCAACACTAAGGTGATTCTGGGCAGGCCCATGGTGAATTTGCCAGTGGCCAAAATCAATTTGGTCGAGTCATGCGGTCGCTATAGCAGCGATGTGCGTTACATACGCTATCTGCGCCGTGTGCTCGTAAAGGAAGTCCAGTCGGAAATCGATGTAACCGATTGGTTGGACTATCTAAATGGATTCCTGTGCGACGACGAACCACCATCAGAGCCGGCATCGCCCCGTTCCTCCCCAGCGTCGGACCCAGAAGAAGCCTAGTGGCGCTTCGGTTCAAGTATTTCTTAAATCTTTATCTCACCAAATGTTAAAATATGAAATTAGTTATTTTATGTTTACTGAAAGGACGCGCTGAGCGATTGTTCGTTGTGAAGAATGTAAGAATAATGCATTTAATTCATTTTCCATTCATTTCATAATTTTCATTTTCTGTATTTCTCCACTGCAAATATATATTTATATATTTATGCTTTAACTAAATACACATTTACGCACACATTTACATATAAATACAGCTACTACGCATGTACATACATTAATAAATATACATATACTCGTATATAGGTATAAGTACGGTGTATAGTTATACAATATTATCGCGTTTTGTTTTTAAGCATTTTGCTTTGCTTTGCTTTTTTGTTTTGCAGATCTCCTTTTTCGTTTTGTTTGTCTTTGTTAATTTAATGTCTAAATTTTTTGAGTTTTACATTTTACACACTCAACTATCATTAAGTTGGGCTCTTAAATGCTAATCTAACTACGTCACTTATTTATTTAAAAAAAAAAAAATTGTACGCGTGGGGGATGGTGAAGGAAGGAAAGCGGTGTTGTGTCGCGCATAGGATCTCTGACATTATTTATACGATGCAATCGTTGGCGGCGGGTCTCCAGGTCGATGCAAATTTGTTTTGAAAATATATAAACTTTATTGGATGGTAGAAAATCTTGTTTATATCAACTGGCAGTTTCAAATTAAATTTAAATTTATCAGTGCTGCTAAACGTTTGAATAGGGTATAAAGAAGTCCATCGGCTGAGAGGAAGGTAGTGTTCAAATGACATAACAGTTAGTACCCACTGCCTTGACCTTATTTGTTTAAGCCTTATTTTGGACACCATCCAATAAAATGGAGTACTCAAAAAAAGCATAGATTGTAGCAGAGTATTAAAATACTCTCCACGTAAATTATGAATCTTGAAGAATTTTAGCGCATCACAGGTGAAAGAATCGGTATATTTACGGTATATTTCAAAATTAGACGGTATATTTCTGAGGGTCAGACCGTACCTTTTATCGACCAATGTACCAAATTTAGCGCCATTTCCCAGGCCACATCGAATCAGCATCGAATTCATGATAGATTGGCATCAATATCTTATTTTTTCCAAACATTTCGGAGAAAAGTACTTCAAAAAGTGCAGAACGGAATATCATATGAGATAAAAACGGACAAAACTTTTGTTAAAACTGACACAACATGTAGTAAATAAGTAGGAAATATGTAGTTAGCGTGTAGTTACCTTGCAAAATATAATTGGAAATTGTTGCTAGCCTTTTTAGTTTATTTTATTATTTAATAAACAATCCAATAAAGATGGGTACTTAAAATTTGCCAGTCTTGTAGGAAGTTGATTCATTAAACTTATGCATCAGTATAATTTTGGATATTTTGTAACTGTGACGTATTTTTGGTATATTTCTAAGGGTCAGACCGTATAACTTATCGATAAATCCTCTGCTTGCGCGGCATGAAAGCAAATAATTGTCAAGTCAAGAATTGTTAATAAATTTACAAAAATTCGTGCAATTAAAGCACTAAAATGTCGACAACTGAGGATATTACTCATCCTATGAGTGAAAAGAGTCCCGAGATGGAGAAATATGATCAAGAAGAGACTGATACCAAAGATGTTTCACTGGATGACATAGAAGGCAGCAATCGCTCCGAAGGAAAAACGGAAAGTATTGTTACAGTGCTAAGTAATCCAAACAAAACGAATGCCGCCAAGAAAGCCGACGCTGCAGCTATGAAAGCGGACATGAACACGGAGGAGATGATGGATGTCGATGGATCTTCATCTCATTCGACCGCCAATGAAGGAATGAATCCATCAACAGAGCGCGCTTTGGCCAGCAAGAAGCCCCCAGCTCCTAAGATGGACTGGAAGAAGAATCTCCGTATTCTCATCTCCAATATGTATATGAATTCGAAAGACCGTCTGCCCGGAGCCTGTATGCCCAAATGTCTGCGAAATACGAGAGAATGCGAGGATAAACACCGCGCTGCAATGCTGCCAGATGTGCCGAACTTTACGCTGGTGGAAGATCTGAAGAGAAGTCTGCGTGGCCACCACTATGACACCTTCCTGGACATGGTGCAGATGATGGCGATGCAATGCGTGTACCCTGGAGATGGTATCTTTGACAGGCTCATTGACCTGGTCATGGTAAGAGAGTGCTCCTTGAACTGAGTAAAGTAAAAGAGCTGAGTACCCTTTCCCTTTTCCAGATTCTGATTGCCAAAGAAATAACTGTCAAAGAGCTGGCGGACATCTATAGAAAGGCGATAAGCACCTTCTTTCTCCTGGTCGATGCCTTCCCGCCCTGCTGGACGTGCTTGCGCCCATATTACTTGAATTTTCTGCGCGTCCCGAATCCGACCATTCGTAGCGCCCGTACCGACAATGGGACGCAAAAGCTGAAGTTCTATCTGGATCTTTTGGAGGAGATCTTGCCGCAATGCAGCGATATGGAGATCCGCACGATGACAAAGCCCTTTGAGGAGCACGTATTCAATTTCACGGATGAGGAAGAACTAGACATGTCACAAGAGACGGCATTCCTGCAACATGTGCAGGACTACGACTGGATAAGTGGCAAACTCTGTCTAGATGACTTCAAGAATCTGTCGCCTGGGGCACGCCTCTCGCGAGTCTGCGATGTGCTGAACATGCTCTGCAGCATCCTGGAAAAGGAGTTCTTGTCCTGGCTGGACCACAACCGTCTGCGCCAGTCCGAGTCAGAGATGTTCAATGAAGAAACAAAGCCGTTTGCCATCCATGTCTTTGGAATGTCGGCAACAATGCGGCTCACGGATATTGTGCGCCAAGTAATGCGTTTGTACGGCTTGGCGGCGGAAAAGTCCATGTACCACGACCGTCTAGAAATACTGAAGGTGAGTATTCATTGTATGTATATATTAGCCATGCCTCCTAACTCTTTCCCTTGTGCATCAGCGCCTTATCACACTCGTTGTGGAAGTCAGCAACACGGCTGAGCTGAAATACGTGGACAACAATGTGACCTACCCGAACCTGGGTCCGCAGACCCGCCTGCTGATTGCACAGTTCTTCAAGATATTCAAGTCACAAAATCCCAAGCACATCAGCACCTACATCAAAAGCATTTCGCAGCTGGACCAGCCGTATCTTCGCTTCGAGTTCACCGATTACTTTCTGCAGCTGTTTTACTTCCCCAGAAATGTGGCGTTCGGGCCGAAGAAGGTGTGCGATGAGTTCAATGAGAGGCAATGGTTGAAATACAAGCCAAAGAGTGAGATCGAGGAAGACGACGATGAGCAACTGTCGCGGGAGGATTATCTGAATATAATCCTGAACGCGCTAAAGGACTATGACAAATGGATGAATCTGAAGGGCTTTTGGAAGTTTATGAAGAACAAGGAGCAGGTGCAGCAATTGCAGACCTGGACCAGCAGCCCACTGGCAACTCCTGTGAGTGAAATGGAAAAGGAATTGCCCAGCTGGAAGGAGCGCTTCAACACCAAGGTGATTCTGGTGAATTTGCCAGTGGCCAAAATCAATTTGGTCGAGTCATGCGGTCGCTATAGCAGCGATGTGAGTTACATACGCTATCTGCGCCGTGTGCTCGTAAAGGAAGTCCAGTCGGAAATCGATGTAACCGATTGGTTGGACTATCTAAATGGATTCCTGTGCGACGACGAACCACCATCAGAGCCGGCATCGCCGCGTTCCTCCCCAGGGTCGGACCCAGAAGAAGCTTAGTGGCGCTTCGGTTCAAGTATTTCTTAAATCTTTATCTCACCAAATGTTAAAATATGAAATTAGTTATTTTATGTTTACTGAAAGGACGCGCTGAGCGATTGTTCGTTGTGAAGAATGTAAGAATAATGCATTTAATTCATTTTCCATTCATTTCATAATTTTCATTTTCTGTATTTCTCCACTGCAAATATATATTTATATATTTATGCTTTAACTAAATACACATTTACGCACACATTTACATATAAATACAGCTACTACGCATGTACATACATTAATAAATATACATATACTCGTATATAGGTATAAGTACGGTGTATAGTTATACAATATTATCGCGTTTTGTTTTTAAGCATTTTGCTTTGCTTTGCTTTTTTGTTTTGCAGATCTCCTTTTTCGTTTTGTTTGTCTTTGTTCATTTAATGTCTAAATTCTTTGCAGTTTTACATTTTACACACTCAACTATCATTAAGTTGGGCTCTTAAATGCTAATCTCACTACGTCACTTATTTATTTAAAAAAAAAAAAAAATTGTACGCGTGGGGGATGGTGAAGGAAGGAAAGCGGTGTTGTGTCGCGCATAGGATCTCTGACATTATTTATACGATGCAATCGTTGGCGGCGGGTCTCCAGGTCAGCAGTAGACCCACCCTCCACATAATATCATTAACATCCTTGCGATGGACTGGTGAGAGAGTATCTCAAGTGTGAAAAATGATTTACATAGATCGACTTTAAGCGGTATTTAGAAAATTACTCTGCCAGGCTTCCTGTCGCGGCGTGGGGGAGGGGGTTCTGTTTCGAGGTTCGGGTTTCGTTTTAATTCGTTAACACTACACATTTATCAACATTTATTTAGTATTTATTCAATATATTCTAGCGTTTGTCTAATGTAATTTATCCTTCTCCCGGTTTGCATGTGATTTCGTATACATTTCAGATTTTCGTTTTGTTGCGCTTTGAAATCTATAGGAACTTGACGCAGGGGTCGACGGGGAAACCCGTGCTGCAGTTTTAAAATTGTGAGCGATACGATACGAGTACATAACAAGTTTCAGTCGGGGGCTGTGGGCGAAGGGAACGGAACCAAGGGTCGACGAACATCAAATAAAATACTAGTCGCAAATTATATTTTTAGAAAATATTATTTTCGCTTTTTGTTTGTATTTTGATTGATTTACATTTTGGGTAAACTCCTTACCGCCGCCGCTCGCTGTATTCATTCGCTTTGTACATACAAAAATTGGAGTTGGGCTTTGTACAGAACTTGCTTTGCTTTCCTATCGCATAATCATATCATTATCGTAGCATTAGCATTAGTTTGTGCTTACTTCAGTAACTAATATTTAGACGAAGGCTAGCGTGACAGGTTTTCTTTTCCAAGTTGTGCCAATTATGCAGAAATTATAACTATTACAACTAATCAATTAATATTAACAAAACGTTTCATTACAAACTATGGCTCTGCATTTCGACCTCTTAAAACTATAAGAATTTTTTTGTTAGCGGTTTTCTCATTATCGGTTTTTCTCCTTTAAGATTAAAATTTTAAATAATTATGCTAGGAATTGAATGAAACAAATTGAATTTGTGTAAACCCAGACCGCAGAACACCCGTGTAAATCGTTTCACAAGCTGTTTCTGTTGTTACTGAACGAAAGTTTTTACAAAAATAGATCAAATAAACCACTGGAAACTCTGACTAAGTCAGGTCTGTACAATTTCCCTTTAGATTTAAATGCTAATTAAAACAATCTAAAAGTGGTTTTGATTAAAAAGATATTGAAATTTTAAGTGTTTGCACTTTGTGAAGCTATTTTCCTTTTCTTTACTTTCTTTTCTCTTGTTTTCGTTTAGTTTCGTTTACGCTTTGCTTATTTCACATTTTATCGACTTAACGCAATGACTTTTCGCTTAATAGTGTGTTTAGTACTTAAGCAAATTTTGTTTCTTTCTAGTTCTGCTCCTAGTAACGGGTTACGATTAGGTTTATTTACGTGAATAGGAAATTGGTTAATCTATTGCCTCGTGAGTGGATTGCGGGGTGGGGTTGGGTGTGAGATGCTGGGGGGTTCCGCTGTCACACAGCAGCAGTTCTTTAAGGGTCTGGTCTTTCTTCAGGTTGGATGTTCACTTTTCGGATTTCTGATTTCTGTTTTTGGGTTTTCGGATTTGCTTTTCCATAGAGCGCTGTGTGCTGCTGCTGTGGTGTTGGCGGTCTGCCGGTTAGCTACTTTTGAAGCGTTTTGCTATACATTCATCTTGGTAAGTTCTTAGTCACACACTTAAACCTTAACAACAACAACAATGTTCGCTACAATTAAACAACTAACAACAACGTAAGCGTACACACCAAACATGGCTCACTTCTTGCGCGATCGCTGCTCCTCGCCCTCGCCCTCCTCCTCCTCTTCCTGTTCTACTATCTGCTCGTGGACATTCTCCTCCGCCTTGAACATGTACTCGAGGAGCAGCTGATCAGCTCATCCCTCGCGCTGCGTTGCCGACGCCGCAGACGTCGGCACTGTGGTCACACCATTCGATGGTGACTCGACCTTAATCACTCCAAGCTGCTGCAGCTCTTCGCGCGTGTGTTGAATGCGGCCCACCACCACCCCATTCATGGTGACAAAGTTCCCATCCGCTGTCACAGCTCCCAGCTGCATGGCGCTGGACAAGTCGCCCAACGAGGCCACATTGAAATGATGGGGAGAGCTGCCATTTCCATGATGAAGAAGCTGCTGCTGTTGCTGTTGCTGGTGTTGCGCCACAGACGTGGTGGAGGGCAGAGTGGTAATAGTTATTCCTCGCTGATGGTCGATGTGGTGGGCATGTGCATGGGGAGGAGTAGGATGCGGATGCGGAGGCTGTTGGTGGTGCGGATGCTGTTGCTGTTGCTGCGGCTGATGATGGTGCTGCTGCTGATGATGATGATGCCCCGCCAACGCCATCCGTCCTAGTCACCCCTCCTCCTCCTCCGTTTTGATCTTGACAGGAACGTAGACCTTGTCCATGACATGGATCTTTATGTGGTTGTTGAGCGTGCTGGACTGCCGGAATTGCTTTTTGCATATGACGCACTCGAACGGCTTTTCACCTGCAAATGAGGTTTGGGATTAGTTTGGAATTTCAAGGAATAAATCAAGCACCGTCCCCCAATCAGGGGATGCATTGTGATGATCTGTGGATCATGGTCGCTCACCCGTGTGGATCTTGATATGATTCGCCAGAGTGCTCAGCTGACGGAAATGCTTGGGACAGTAGTTGCAGTTGTAGGGCTTTTCCCCCGTATGGATCTTCAGATGGTTCGTCAGCGTGGACGATTGACGGAAGGTCTTATCACAAACGTTGCATTTGTAGGGCTTCTCGCCAGTGTGGATCTTGACATGGTTGGTCAGTGTGCTCAGCTGCCGGAAGCGTCTATCGCACACGGTGCAGTGGAAGGGCTTTTCCTGGTCTCTCGCTCCTCCGCCTCCGCCCCCGCCACCGCCAGAGTTGGCATTACTGCCAGTCCCCTCGCCCTGGTGCTCGCCATGGCCATTGGCTAAATAGTGATCATTCGACATGGTCGGGCTGTGTGTGGCCAGGTGGACAAGATGCGGCGGAGGCGGCGGCGGTGGCTGCTGCTGGTCGGCCGCTGCCGCCTGAGCCGCCGCGGCCTGGGCAGCCGCCATTGCTGCAGCCTGAGCGGCACTATGCGCCTCGGCCGAAATCGCAGTCAGATGCATTTGGAAGGGTAAGGCAAGTTCCGCTGGAGCTGGAGGCGCTGATGCTGGTCCCGAGGACTGTTGCTGCTGCGCTTGTTGCTGCTGCGCCTGTTGCTGCTGCGCCTGTTGCTGTTGGTGGTGCTGCTGCTGTTGCTGCTGTTGTTGGGCCGCCGCTGCCACATGACCGGGATGAGTGGTCTGTGTGACCGTATCATTGTTGTTGTTGTTGGCAATCGTCGTCTGCGGCTGAGAGGCCACAATAACAATGTCACAGTTGCTGCTCATCGCCGTGGCAGCAGCATGGGCATGAGCATGGGGCAAGCTCTTGATATGCATCATGGGCAGCTACCAGTGCACTGGAGTTGGGAGTGCGAGTAGGAGAGTGGGAGCTGGATCAGGCTCTGGAGGGGAAACAGGGAATGAGTTTTCTCTGTATCGGAATCGTAATCGTACGCGCGAACTGGGCACGGACTTCTTGAACAGAAACTTGGCGAACAAACTAAGATCGATTGATGCTCAAAAGCGCCACGACAGATTCATCTTGGTTGTTTCTGCTTCTGCTGGGTGGTTGTGGGTTTGTTGGTGCTGCTGCTGGTGCTGGTGCTGGTTAGTGCCTGGAAATTAAGTGGAGAGGAGAGAGGGATTAGTGGGCTGTTGACTGGCCGCGGCGGCTTCATCAGATGATGTTGCCCACCGCTTTGGTATGCAAAAATATGTGAGGAATTCCCCCAAAACACACATACAAGACACGAAATACCTAACTGCGAAATTATAAATCTAAATTATTCAATGGCTGACACAATTCCCGAACGCCCTTCCCATTCCACCAACCATCCTCCTAAGAGTTAGTTCTATTCAGACTGCCTTTAAAATGTGTTTTTCTCTTTTCGCATAAATTATAAAACCGACGATTATGCATTTTTAAACAAAATAAATACGCGCGCGCGCCCAAATGCATGTAACTTTCAGAGCTCTGGTTTTTACGTCCCCATCGGTCGGACAGGTTCCTCGGCAAGCAATCCCGCCCCCTGCCATCACACCACCACCTTCCCCAACAAAAAACCTCTCTCACACACACACACACTCATACACACACATGCATGCACACGTACAATCTCTCAGGTATCTTTTTGGTTGAATTGACAGCGTGTTACTTTCTCGCAAATTACATGTGTTTCCCAAATAAATATAAATATATAATGATGGGCAATATCGTTATCCAATTAGAGAAAGTTGGCAGGGCGAGTGTCCTGGCAGTAGGGGGTCTTCCTTGTGGAGAGAGCCTATTTTGGGCGGGCTTTTGTGGTGAAAAATTTTCCCTTTTTTCAAAAGCAGTTTTTCCACTAACACGTTGCCTTGCCTTGCCCCTCGTTGCGGCCCATAAGCGACAACCACTTTCAGTCGCTCGCACACACACACTCGCACATAAACGCACACTCACAGGCATTGACTGTAAAAGCTCTTTTGAGGTTAGGAGACAGACTTCTTCTATTTTGGAGCTCGTTGTTAAATTTTCATTGTTTTTCTTATGGCTAAAGCACTCTGCTTCTGGCTAGACAATTGGGCTGTGCAGTTGGCAGTCTTAGATTTTTCACACACATTGACCTACCTTTCCATTTTGTGTGGGGCCTTTCAGGTTTAGATTTCCCCCCGTTTTACATCATTTTCCGCATTCGAGTGTGTTGTCTTGGGTCTCGGCAGGTCAAAACAGTGCACGCGTTCCGCTATCAGTTGTTTAAAGCTAGGCTTCGAGCATTTTTTGTTGCTGTGTGTTCATTTATAAAAATGTTAGAAAAATAGTACAAATATTTTTTTTCTTTTTTTTACAGTTTCGCGTACAAATAGATTGTTGATAGTATATCGATATGAACGATATTTTAATTTTTGATACGATAATATCGGTGCGATATTTTTTTCGACGACTGTATCAAAAATCGATATCGAACACTGAACGAACTTAGCACAATTAACGAGCACAACTTACTGTTTGTAAATTCTTCTTGCAGATCTGTCCTTCTTTCCAAAAAATTTCCTAATATATGTCACCTGAACTGCGATAAAATAAGTATTAGAGTTTTGACCCTGGTCGACATGATCCGTCCATGATCAGACATCATATTCCTCGATTTTAATATTCGGCTTAATATTACTAGCTAGCTAGGACCCTTAGCACTGAACATGTACTTTTATTCGTTTAATGAATCAATTTACTACAAGACAAGACAATTTTAAGGACCTTTTTATTATACCCTTTTATTTGATTGTGTTTAAACTAAGGTTTCAACAAAAAAGGGCAAAGCATAAACGTAAGTGTGCTCGCAATGTTACGTTAATGTTAACGTTGCTGGTAATTTGAACACTTGTTGCTTGTCACACAGTAGACTGGACATTTGTGTACCCTATTGCTTTTATTGAATGCTTAAATTCTGTTTTCTGAGCTGCTTTGACACCTAGTTAATATTGACCTTTTTGAAAAAGTTTATTAGGATATGATTAAAAAAGAGAATGTGTAAGATATGAATATTAGTTTATAAGATTTGAATATTAGTTTAAGATTTACTCATCGATAGTATTCTAAGAAATACCAATGTACTCGATATATCGATACTTGTCCTCGACAAGTATCGATATGCCAACACACATTCATTCGAATACGCCCATCAAGAAAGAAGAACATATAATAAAACCGTGCTATTAAAAGTTTACAAATGACTTGTTTCTGCACTTATTGGGGCCTGAGATGACAAAGCTTTTCTCAATTCTATAATTCGGAACTATTCGATCAACCGAAAACATAAACTGGCGGTTGAAATATTCGTTGGGCACATCTCTATGGAGAAATAATTTGCCATTCTTATGTCAACGTTCCAGTGGGCACACTATTGATAACTCATTAACTCAACCCTAGCGTCAATAGGGTATAATCACTAAAAATACAGTATTATCCTGTATATTCTGTATTGGTAGTGGTATAATATAGAGCTGGTCGATTTTTTTAAAAACCCCAAATCAATATATTCTTAATATGTAATATATATATAAATTTCTGATGATATTTCTCTCTGCTCTCACTCGGCGCCACTGTTTAGAAAATCTTATAAACCTATATGTTCTGGGCAAATTAAAGATCATTGGGTATAGAAAATCGCAAATTCGCAAGGCTTTTTGTGTTCTTAACTCTCGCAAACGATATATCGAAAATGTCGAAAAAACCATCGATCTATCGCATAACTCCAAAAGCTGGTGCCATCGTTTCCATCTCTATTGAAGCCTTTTCGAGGCAAATTTTTTGCTTTATTTTCGTTAAATTGTACTTTAAAATCAAATGCAATTGCTTAGAAAAGTGTTGAGGGTAGTAGTGCAAGTTTTATAAAATCGTGCAAACACGCGACGCTTGTTGCTCGCCATGTCCGTTGTTTAAACTCAGCTCGCTGTTCACTTTATTTTTGTTGTGGTGCTGCGCTGCTGCCGGCGGAGGCGGTCGCGTCTCATCTGAGTTCAAAAGAATACAAAGTTTTCAGGTAAATTTATACATATGTATGTACATATTCACAGTAATTAATCAGTGCGTGATCTTACCCTCAATATCGACGGCCCTTTCGTTGCGACATGAGAGCCGCATGTTATCCAGAAACTGCTGAACGAAACCCTTGGTCTCCTCCTCTGTTTTCTGGGTAACCGCCTGGACATGGGAATGCGTTCGCATTTCCATTGCCCGCAAGTCATCCTGCATGGCCTTTTTGCTGCGCTCCACAACGGCATCCAGGGGATCATCGTAGGGATTGCTTGGCTCGAAAGGCGTGCTGTCGTCGAACTGCGCTCGATTCCCGTTGCCCGCTGAATTGTGATTCGAGTTCACAGACGCCGTCGTCCGTTCATCCTCCTCCCCAGAGCCCAAGGTGGTGTTTGTCTTAGGACCGCCTTCCTTCGAAGAAATGTCCATGTCATCCTCGTCACCACGTGGCGTGGACACTGGAGTAGTCTGAGGATCCGCTTCGCGGGCTGCCTTGATCTGGAACAGCGACGATATATTCTCCTTGGCGCCAAGCACCTCGCTGGAGATCTTGTGGGTCACCGAGTCCATGGCCCTGCCCATGGAGTCTTTCGTATCGGAGGCTGCCTTTGCTGCACTGCTTCCTGCCTGCTCCATCGCGTGCATTGCATCGTTGGCCATGCGCTGGGCACTCTTGCCTGCGGCTCCGACTGCATCGCCTACAGCATCCACTGCTCCGCGAGCACCTGTAGCCATGCGCTCGCCAGCCGCTTCCATGGATTTCTTTGCTTCTTGGGCGGCATTCTTCACTGCCATCTGGATCGAGTCTTGCCTGGAGTTCAGATCATCCCTCATCTCTTCAGTAGCCCTCAAAGCGCCGTCTTTGTGCTCGGCCACTGTCTTCTCCACGCGCTCTTCCACCTGTTGCAGCATCTGCTCGGCATCCGACTCCAGCTCCTCCATCGAGTCCTCTAGGGATGTGTCTGGCATTTGCTCCTCCACCTTGGCCGTGACATCCACCCCGTTGTTGATGAACCGTATCTCGTTGACCACCTTGCTGCCATCCCTGGAGTCCTTCGTTGTGGTTATCTCCACCGCTAGCTGCTCATCCTCCTCTGTGGGTGGCGTGGGCGTGGACACTTGAATGGTGGCAGGGGCAGACACCTCTTCCACCGTCTCCAGGCTATCGACCAGCTCGGGCGACGTCCTCTCCAGGTGCTCATGATCCATGGCCGCCTCGTACGAGAAGTTCCGTATGGGCGTCTTTTTGACGGTTTGTGGAGTGCTGCCATTGCTGCTGTCTGGATATGGTGTGCGCGGACGCAGCATCTGCTTCTCCTGGCTGCCCTCCAGCTTCTCCAAAGGATTACCTGCCTGCACAAAGCGTGCCGACTGCAGAGAACCGATCGAATCTGTCGGGGATTTGGGTGGTGGTGGTGTGGGCGTATGCGTGGGAGGAGTTGGTAGTTTATCCATTGAATCCATGGGTTTTACTTCGGCTGCCATGGCTTTTACTGAGGGTTCCATGCGTTTTGTAGGAGATTTCATGCTTTTTGTAGGAGATTCCGTGGGTGCTGATGGTTCCATCTGCTTGTGTTCTGCACTTTGGGGTTTCGTCGGTAGCTGCTCCTCCTTTTGGTTGTTCGGGATTGCGTCCTCTTCATTGCCATTTACCTCTGGCTCTTTCGAATGTGCCTCATAATTTGCCTGTACTGCCTTCGATTCCTCCTTTGCCTCCTCAACTGTATCCTTGGTGGCTTTTCCTTCCTCTTCTGCCACGTTACCATTCGTTAAATGCTTTACAGCCTCCATGGCTGCCGCTGTTCCAGCTGCAGTGGCTGCTCCCGCAGCTATGCCCAATCCCTTGTCCGGGGACATAGCCTCCATCTCCTCCGCCACCTGTTGTTGCTTGGTGAGGCTGCGGCCGCTGCTGCTCCTGCCTTGCTCTAGTACATTTGCATTTGCATCCTTTGGCTGCAGGACGAAGGCGGTGGTAGATGCGGAGGCCATCGAAGATCTGGGTATTCCCTGCACCAGAATGTGCTGATCCCCCACAGCAATGTCCAGCAGGCGGAGATTCTTGAACTTGGAGATCTCGCGAAAGGTCTTCAGGTGGTGGCCGCTCTCTGAGAAGGTCGTGAAGAACTTGTTGGCCTTGCTGAGGGCCGCGTAGAAGGAGAAGCCCTTCAGGAGCTTCCAGATGGGGCCGTTCTCCTCGCTGTCGTAGTCGTAAAAGCGCTGAAACACCAAGCTCTTGTTCCGCACCGACTCGAAGCTGCGGTAGATATTCCCAACGTTGCTCACGATGTATATTTCGCTGGCCTTCGAAATGTGCATGAAGATGATCTGCTCCGTAGGAGAGAGGTTCTTCTGCAGCTCCGTGAACTTGGGAAACACAAATTCGTTGAGGTGCCCCGTAAGAAAGAGACTTCCGCTGGCCGTCAGCACCAGCGTGGACTCTGGCCCGCAGGCAAACTGCTGCACGGTGGCGTCCAGCTTAATCTCCACTGGATGGCCATCGTAGTCGGCCTCCAGCTCCCCCAGCTGCTGCTGGGCATTCGAACCGCAGCCAATCAGCCGACCAGTGGCTGTCGAGAGTATACATACGTATATTCAGAGAGAGATTATCCTGTAATTAATGGGGGTTTACTCACTGGTGAGCACCGCAAAGTGCTCGTTGCCCGCCTGCACGGCCAAGAAGTTGTCCGTCTCCTCGCTCTTGGACAGATAGTCATCGAACTCCTCCAGCCGAAAGGGTTTACGGATGATGGCACACTGCTGCTGCTCCACCTGGGCGCTGATAAAATGCTGCGCCACATGGGTGTCCTCAGGAAAGATGTTGCGACCCGTAAAGAAGATCTCATTGGAGTCTTTTTCGTGGGATATAATGGGGCTTAGAGTGGGGCTTTCCCTCTGATGTCTACAGCTGTTTACTTACGTGTTAGCATCACGGACCAATTGTTGCCAAAGGCCGCATCGCAGATCTTCAGTCCCAGGCTTTTCAAGGCCTTCACACATGTGGGCTTTGTCACTATATCCCCATTAGTGGTGCTGTTTCCACCCCTTTTGCCGCTGGCCGTCGTGCCGCTGTGGCCGCCAATCCCCAACTGTCCGAAGTGATTCTCGCCCCAAACAAATAGTCGGCCAGATTCTGTAATTGAGATAAAAGCCGGTGGGCCGGGGGTTTGACATTTGCTATGGCTTTTAGCTGTTGCTTTTTTCTATTGTTTTATTATGTTATACGATTAGTGGCAGGGGAGCAGAGGGTGTGGTGTGGTGTGGTTGGCTGGGGCTCCCTTTTCTTGACTTTTATTGATTGTAGAGAGAGAGAGTGTTTCGTTTCGTTTTGGGACAGCCAATCCCTCTCGACTGCTATTCGACTGTTCGACTTTACGCTTCAATTACGACTTGGACTTGGACTGCTTTCGGTGGCGGGCGGGTTCTGGGTTCACTTCGTGAGTTCGCCCCATATTTCAGGTATTTTTTACGTTACGCCTGACCCCATTAGGATACCGAAATATATTGTACAAGAGTAGTGTGTGTTGCCGTGATTTGAAGTGCTTGCTGGCTTGCTTAAGGTCTCTCTGGGCTCTGGTCTTCGGTCTCTGGTACGTGGTCCGTGGTCAAGCTTATGTAATGTGGGTCAAATGTGGGACAAATTTGGTAGTAAACTGGGAGTTTCCCCAAAGGAAACACTCATCGCAGATGATAGTGCCACATAGTCCTTCGTCACCAATTTGTCCAAAGTTAGTGGGCCATAATTTAGCCATTCAATAGCCGCGAGCGCGGGCCAGTCCTGCCCTCAAGACTGGGCCAACAGGAAAGTGAAAGTGAAGTGAAGTGCCTGCGGGGGTGTGCGGTGGTAGCTTATGATTATTTAAAGAAAATTGCAGTAAACATGCAATGCAGAGGCAGCCAGCCAGCCAGCCAGACACGAAGAACCCACCGTCAATTCACTTTGACTTGAACCACTTGACCACAGTCTGAACTGAGAATGGCCAGGAAGACTGGCCAAGGAGAAGGTGGCCAGCAAGGAAATGCAGACAAAGGGGAATTGGGGTCACTCTTTTGGGAGCGAATACTCGTTGTAGT